>NC_083767.1:31848856-32448856 GCF_963514075.1 Conger conger
ATGCGGTAACACTATTTCTCGACATAACTTCCGTCTTATAAACAACTACATTCATTAGCGGGTCCGGCACTCAGCACGGCAAGAATACGTTTCAAGACAGCGTGCGTAAAGCTATAACGTTATAGCTTCCTAGCTAGGTAGATACTAGGTAACACAAATACATCAGCAAATCAACTCACCGAATTACCTTAACAGTTGGATAACGTTAACTGGCTGGCTACTGATAACAATTTGGCAACTGTACGCGAGCTAGTTGCTCAGTTGACAAACAGTTGGCGAACTATGCAATGGATGAACCTACTCCAATGTTTATTGCAGGATTAGTTAATTCGCTATCTATGGAATTACCTATCCAACTAACGATAACTTAATTTTCGGCTCTATTAGTGCACAAGCCAGCCAACATAGACTAAACTATTCACTGCTACCAATAACTGGATAACAATGTGTAATCCTAGTTACAGATCAGCAAAACGAATACCTAGCCAGCTAACAAAACACCGGGCAATGCACACAGATCATAAAAACCTTAATGTTAGCAGGCTTGTTAATTGTCAAAACCTAGTGGTCGGTATTTTTCGGAACAGCTTTCGGACCTCGTTCTCGTTAGTTTCTTACGGAAAGCGTTTATATTCGTTATAATTTGTATTTGCTAGAGATTTCCGTATATTGCCCCCCAAATACGCTTTCCGGAAACGGAGTTGTTCTTCTACTTCTTCTTCTTCTACGTCCCTTCGTCGTCTTGGTGATCAACGCCGGTTTAGTACCAACAGAAAGGTGCATTACCGCCACCTACTGGAATGGAGTGTGGACCGGAACAAACTCAAATAGTTCATATCTATTAACGTAGTTCTTTAAAGATACTGAATTAAAACATCAATACAGAGATCTCCCGAACTTCTCTGCAAAATGCCTCAACTCCAAATACTCTTTTATCTCCTCAGAATACCGAGAGCAATATAAAATGTTACATGATCCATAGTTTCTTCCTGACCAGAATAATCACATTTCCACAAGCTAATTTTTTAAATTATACAGTGCCCTCCATAATGTTTGGGACAAAGACCCATCATTTATTTATTTGCCTCTGTACGCCACTATTTGACATGTGGTTAAAATGCCCATTGTCATTTTTATACATTTTTGTTTCACATGTAGGAATGACAGCAGTGTTTATACACAGTCCCCCCATTTCAGGGCACCATAATGTTTGGGACAGAGCAATGTTATGTAAATGAAAGTAGTCATGTTTAGTATTTTGCTGCATATCCTTTGTATGCCATCAGTCTGGATATGTTTCTTCAGGTTTTCCTACAAGCGATAGTAAAACTCTTTGTACCAATATCTCACTGTCCAGAATTATGCATTGTACAACATTTTGTGGAGGATACAAGTTTGCTTTACGTTGAGTAGGATGAAACTGCCACATCATTACTCTGGGGCATGTTTCTAGACAAAGAGTTCTCTTTTTGTAGATAGGCAGTTAACTGATCACTTGCCTAATACACCGGTCACTAAGTTAGACATCAGAGACAACATTACTACATTACTGAGAGTTCAGTTATAGAGATTTCTCTTTAGTGCACCTACTATATCAAGGCTTGGTTTATAGCAAGGCCTATATTGTAGTCCTATAGCTCCACTGGTTCATTAGTGCCTGGCACTAATACTGCCAAGGTTATGCATTCAATTCCCACTCACTGATGCCAGCCATACTAAAAAATGTATCTGCTCATGTGATTGTAATCGCGTATATTCGAATGGCATATTTTCAAATGCAATGGTGGAGCGTGAGCTATTGATCGGTATTAGACTTTTGAGTTTTTGACCCCCCCATCCAGTATCACCACCCGCCACCACTGCTCATATCATATAAAAACACGCAATTGGATTCAACATTAGAATTAGATGATTCATCCGGGTAATGATTAAATCATGCTTAATTGGAGTTGGTGGCACGGATGGTGCAGTGGGTAGCACTGCCGCCTCACAGCAAGGAGGTCCTGCCTCTCTGTGCAGAGTTTGCATGTTCTCCCTGTTTTCGCGTGGGTTTCCTCTGGGTACTCTTGTTTCCTCCCACAGTTCAAAGACATGCAGGTTAGGCTGATTGGAGAATCTAAATTGCCTGTAGGTATGAGTGTGTCAGTGAATGGTGTTTGTGCCCTGTGATTGACTGGCGACCTGTCCAGGGTGTATTCCTGCCTTTCAATGTAAGCTGGGATAGGCTCCAGCCCCCCTGCGACCCTGTTCAGGATAATTTTTCTGAGTTTATGCAACACACTGGATCCAGAACTCAGAAGATCCAGACGCCATTCCTGTTCAATTCCAGAACATGTTCAGGTGCTTTCTGTCCTCAGCTTCTTGGGGACTGGTACACTGGTTTTACCTGTTCCATAATATGTGGAACAGAAATAGCAATCCCTGGCCCTGACATTTCATGGTGACAGCACTCCAAATAGCATATTTTTCCATTTTTGTCTTTATACAGGCAGTTCTGTGGGTCATAGGTATAACTCTTTGTTTCTGCACCAGGACAATCAGCTTTTCCTCATTCTTTTTTGAACACAATAAACAACAAACAATAATGGCGAACAACCATTAACGTTAATTACATTGTAATATAAATTTTAATGTTTGCAAAGACAAGATGTTACTAAGTAGCTGTAGCACACAGTCATATAATGATAAAAAATCTGATCATGTGTCGCATGCTGCACAGCATTTTAAAGCAAAGTTATTTTATTGTCAGGGTTTGTAGAAGTGAGGACCCAATCGCAGACCAGAGTGAAATCAACTGGTGATTTATGAAACAGTTCAAGAGCCAAAACAGAATCTAGTCTCAAAGTCAGAAGGCAGGCGATGTCAAAACCAAAATGTTTAAATCCAAAGGATCCAAACAGGCAAACAGCAGGCAAAATACAAGGAAAGCAGACAGATGAATCAACAAGAGTTCAGGTCAGGTAGGAAAACAGTCCAAGACAGCAGACAAAATCTTAATCCAAAAACTTGTCAGTATTTAACAAGTCAGACAAGTACAAAGTAGGAGAAGCAGGTGGGGCCAAGACACATGGATACTGAAAACAAACAAAAGCACATGCTTACACCCACAAAATCACACAGACAGACAGGAAGAAAACCAACAGAACAGGGGAAGCTTAGCTCAAAGTACTGACATTTATCTTTCTCTCAATCTCTTTAAATTGCCTGAAATTGAATTCCATATCCTTATAGGGTATTTTAGGGGCATTAATGTATGCTAAATACATGCCTTCTGTTTAAGATCAGTATTTTTCTTTTATTATTATTATTATTATTATTATTATTATTATATTTATTTATTATTTCTTTTATTAATCCCGCCACCACCCCCTCTCTTCAGAGGACATCATTATTTTTTTATTTCAATTGCAAATACTGTTACGCCGGGGGAAACAGAGGAACCAAAAGCAGACAGGGGTGCAGAAAAAATGGCAGCAAAAGCAGGGGCAGACAGAGTGGAGTCAAAAAAGAGGCCAAGGTCAAAAACCAGGGGATCAGTCCAACAAGGCAGTGGTACAGATCCACAAAAACCAAAGAAGAGTCCAGGGAAGCAGGCAGGGGTCAAAACAGGAAATCCAGATGAACAAGGCGAAATGCCACAAGGGCAAGGACTCAGGAACAAGGGCAAGGGAACAAGGGCTCGGGAACAAGGGCGCTAGAACTGGGGGGCGGAAGAAATGGGCTCGGGGCTCAGACATAGGACAAGACGAACTAGCAAGGTGCAACTGAAAAGGACAGGTATAAATACACAGGGGAATGAGACAAACTAGGCGGGACATGGGAGTGAGGGTGGTCCAACAAATAAACATCAGGTAAGACACATGAAAGGGTAATGGCACAATAACGAGGGGGAAATGAAAACGTGGACTGGATTCACAAAGACACACGTAATACAAACGGCTCCGGACAAGGGAGTAGAAAATTGCACAAAATCAGGAGATGCAGAGATACGGAGAGACAGGTGCGAATACTTTGCTGAAACTAAGCAAGTAATCAGTGATAGAGGCAGGCAGAGTTACAGAACAGAATTGAAACTGGAGATGCGTTAGTAAGTTAGTTAAGTGATTTCAATTACAAATACCCAAAACTAGTGAATGTTAGTTTGCTAGTTTGAAGAACCTATTAGTGTGTTAGTATAATTAGTACTGTACAAATTCTATGTTAGTTGGGATTAGTATATTCGTGACATGTACAAACATGAACTGGAGTGAAAGCAGGAAGTAAGGAATGCAAGATTGGGAGGAAGGTTGAACCCCGGAACTACTGTAAACACCCAAATAGTGGGGCACACAGACGGGGGAGTGACTGGGCTCATAAACATTCAGACTCAGACATCACAGGGGAAGACAAGTGCAAAGACTAATGAATATAAACAGAACACCAGACATGAATATGAAAAATAATAAATTACAAGAATAACGATAATAAACAATGATAAACTAACAGACAGAACACAGGAACATAACAAATACATAACATTTAGGTGAAGCCACTCCATACCCACCCCCCACTGAGACGGGTGCGTGGGGGTTGGACCCAAAATGCACGACTCAGAAACAATAGTAAGATAAAGTCCCGTTAGGGCTTTATTCGGGACGAGTCCCAGGAGAGTAGTCAATACAAACAAAGTCCATACACGAAGATCCAGCCAAACAAATACAAAACGAACAAAAAGCACGGTGCCGAGGGAAGAGGCAATCTCGTAGTCGGTAGGCGTGCGGGGAGGTCCGGTAGCAGGAGAGCAGTCAGCGGGGCAGATGAACAGGCGGACGGCAGGCAGAGGCGAAGTCGTGGGCGAAGCGGGAGTCGAAACCATGAAACAATCAGCGGGGCAAAAGTACATAAACGGTAGGCGGGGACGTAGTCGAAAAACAAAACGAAGGTCACAAAACAGAAATCAATGGTCGATGGTCAGTAACAGGCGTGGATCGTAACGTGTAATCAAGACAGTAAGTAATGCTCAAGAGTTGCGTGAAAAGACAGAGGCAGACAATTTCGCAGTGAACAGTTGCGCGACTGGGCTATAAATGCAGGTGTAGACAGGTGTAGACAATTAGTAAGAGCGTAGCAAGGAAATGGAAAACAGGTGCGATGGATGACAAGTTTAACAAGGAGATTAGTAATCGTTAGTAATAAACCTATCCTGCCCTAGCATTAGTAAATTAGTAAATGACATGCACGAGAAACGTAAGGTAACATGAACACATGATTAGTCTTGTTAGTTTCTACCCAATCCTGATCTAGCGTTAGTAGTTTTAGTAAATAGACAAATAGAACATAAGGGGAGTGAAGGACAGAACGAGAGAGAGAGAGAGAGAGAGAAGGCGGAACGCAAGGTTTGCGGAAAAACATGTAAAAGTGTATGCATAACAACGACCAGTTAACTAAACAATAAACATGCATCGAAACATAACACAACGCGAAACTAAGACGATAATCACTCAACATAACCAGGTAATAAAATCGTACGATAACATAACTAAACATGACAAGAAAATAAATCGTAACGAAACATAACTAAACAACATGACGAACCTAGACAACATAATACATGATAAAACACTACGTGACTAAGACAACATGAATAAACATAAATCAACATAAAACATGGTGAGACAGACCTGAAACGTGACACCCACCCTAATACCATCATACAAGGACAGACAAACAGACTTGACAAGACTTGAGAACAAGCAGATGGACAAACAGACGTGCATGACAAGATATTATGAAACCCAGCAGATGGATGGATGGACAGAAAGGTGGACATGTAGATAAAAACTGTTTTAAAGACTGAGGTTTGGTGCTGAAGTGTAATTTGTTCCGTCGTTTACTGTGCAGTGTGAGCATGCATCGGAGTCTGTGTGTCCCATCCTATACATCTTGTGCTGAGTGATATCTGAACATATTGCTGATTTCTTCTACTATTGGGGGTGGGAGTAAATTGTTATTTGATATGTTGATTTTTGATTTTAGAACAGACTTTAATTGGAGGTACTCAAGATATTGTTCTTTCCCGATATTGAACTTCTGGACCAAATGCTGAAAAGTAATGAATTTGTTATTCTGGAAAAGGTGGTGGAAGTGTGTGATACCGCTGCTGAGATTAGCCCCTGATTTAGATGATATCCAGCTTCTGCCAATATCTCTTCCTCTTCTGCATCAGCATCATATACTCCTGCTCCAGTCCTGGCCCACCACATTTTTCGAGCCATTACTGAGGCCCCTGCTTTGGTCAGTTTTCGTCGTGATCTCCGCACATAAGCGTCCATATCCTCCCCTGGACGGGGATCAGGAATGGTTGCTTTTAAAGCTTTGATTTCATTAAGTACATTGGTGCAGTTGTCTATCTGACTCAACAATTCACCAGTTTGAAAAGGGGCAAACTTGCTCATCTGAATTCCCCAAGGTGTAGAGTGTCGGTATTCTTTTTCCTTTTCGTTTGGGCCTAAAAATTCCCTACTAGGTATTTTGACTGTATCTAGGAATCCTACCCTCATTCTTTCTCTTGTTCTTGATCTGGTTTCAGGTCCTTTCCATATTCTCTCGCTAGGAGGTTCAGGGGGACTTGGATCATTGTCATACTCCCTTTCTTGAATATCAGAAGATAGGCGTTGCCTGCTATATCTTCCATCTGAATCTCTTTCCTCTATGATTGGGTTATTCATGGCGTCTCTAACTACTCCTCTCAGGTGGCTGTATCCTCCTTCGACTGCAGTTCTTATTACCCTGTCAGTGTAGCCGGCCAGTCGCATGTCTTCCTGCTCAGGTAAACACATAAGCTGTAGGGCCTGTGTCTGAGGGACTACTATTTCCCCTGTCACCCGGGAAAGTGGGCCTACGCTCCTGATAGGGTGGTCTTCGGGATAGCCACATCTTCGCTGGGTTCGGAGAGGGTACATAAAGCTTCCCCCTTCTGCTATTATTGGTCCTGGTTCAGGCTCAGCCGCATAGGGTCTACTAGTTTCACCTAAATCATATGATTTTCTGGGTCTAATTCGGCCTTTCATCCACTGAACAGGGATTGTTTGCCACACGTTAGTCAGTTCTGGCTCGGAGTCCTCCTCTTCATCTGGATATGGATATGGAGAGAGGATGTATAGGACCCCTAGGTCCGTCTGCTCCCCTTCTCTGTGGTTCGGGTGATCCCCCAGCAGGCCCTCGTGTCCCACCAGAGTCTCTTCCTCTTTTCCCCTCACCTGAGGGCTCAGACAGTCTTCCTACACTGATCAGTGCAAGTGGTGTTGTTGGAGGTGCAGGCCTTGCCTCCTCATCGCCTCCTCTAGGGGTTGGGCCTAGGGGGTTTGGTCTTTGTATGGATTCAGGGCCTCTTGTGTTCGGATTTAAGGGTGTGAAGGGTAGTAGGGATTCTAATTGCCTATTCACTGTGTCAGGTAAAGGTTGTGGATATGTTAATCCGTCATTTGGATCAGCAGGGGGAGGATTAAATGGAGGGGGTGGTGGTGGTGGTGGTTGTACGGGTATGCCCCTAGGTTTAGGTAGGATTGGAGGTTTAGGGTGAGGTCGCCCTTTAGGCCCTAATGCCGCTGGTGGCAGCCCTGGATATGGAGTCCCTGGCCTTACTAAGGCCCCAGGCTGCAATCTGCTGGGGCCTAGCTGAGGATCCTCATCCCACTCATCTCCGACGGGGTCAAATTCTTGTGCTCCTACAACCGTGCTGGTAGGATTTATGCGGCTCCTCCTTTCTTGTATGAGTGAATGCCAAGGAATCCCCTCCCAACCAGGGGGGTGTTCAGACCGATCAGGAAGAGGCGCCGAAGGGGCTATTCCATCCCAGTCTTCAAGGTTTTCTATGAGCCCTGTCATAGAAATCAAGGAGTCCCTCCTCCGGCCTCCAGCCCTTCTAGAATCGCCTGGCCCTCCTAGGCCTGGATAGGCTATATCCCAGATTTCATTTAACAATTTTCTTTCTATTTTATCTGTCGGTTCAGTGCCTTTTTCAAAGTACTCAGCTTGCATTCCGTATTGAGAAGGCATACGATATCGTTTACAGCCTCGCTACAACCTCCCCATTTCATCCTCAGCGCGATTCCATATTATCAGGAACACCGGGGAACCGATGGAATTGACATTGATAGCCTGAGCCACCCCCATTAATGCCTCTAAGCTGTCTTTACTACTGCCACCGAAATTCCCACTTCCTGCTAAGGTTGTGGCTACTATTCCCCCATCCCCAATTGTCTCTGAGGCTCGTATTAATCTCATATAGTAACTGTACAACAGGGCCTTCGATCTAGTAGGGTGTTGCCCATAAGGGGGCACATGACTCAAAATTGCAGTTATATTTGGACCCAATTGAGCGGGATGTACATCTGCTGCTTGGGAGATTATCACCTGACGCGCCGTATCCTGTTGAGCCAACAGTAATCTCCGTTCATACCATCCTCCCCTTTGATCATGCCCATCTAATATTCTACTAATTGCCCATGACACACCTGCTCCAGCACTCTGGCCAAGGTTGCATGGATCTGCTAAGTGCAGCGGCCAAGGAAAAGGCCTCTGCACTTCATGGAACAGTGATTCAACCACTCCGAAATATACTTCTATATGTGGGTCTGGCATATCACTAACAGCCATTTTCCCACCTAGTTATGAATTTATATTTATACTATTACTTTATTAGAATTTACTGTCCTATACAGTTTTTTAATATTGTAACTTATTCTAAATTACCTCGATTCCTTTCGAGTTCGAGTATTACGGTTTCACTACTTAGGTGCCTAGCACCTTTCTCGTCAGTGCCAGTAATCGACTCGAGCCCCACGAGTAGGAATCTACTCGGGCAATGCCTCAATAGGCCGTGAGCAGTTCTCAACTGCTCGAGCCCCACGTTGGGCGCCAAAATTGTCGTGAGCCACGGACCCCTTGCCGAGCTCAGACCTCACGTTCCCACGAGCAGTACCTCACCATGAGGTGTCTCGGGGACGAACTCAAGTACTCCGAACGTCCTGGAGCCCTGGTAAGTTCTACTGAACTTCCAGCCCAGTCTCGAAGTGAAGGGTGTGATGCAAATCTGGTAATCGATGTCCTGTATTCAATGTATTCCTCTAAAGACTCTTTATCACATATGATTATAGTAAGATATACTTTATTATAATCAATCAAAAGAATAGAGTTACAGATTACAGTGTACATATCATCTTTTGCAGTTTGCTAATCACATGCAAGTTACATATACCACTTTAGCTCTTTCTAATTTACCTTTCCACCATGATGTTTAAAAATCAAGGTACACCCCTCCAATATCCATCCTCTTTGGCCTTAGCCTTATCCTATAGCTCCCCCTTCTGGACGTTTAAAAAGAAACTATCCATCCATCCATCCATTATCTGAACCCGCTTATCCTGAACAGGGTCGCAGGGGGGCTGGAGCCCATCCCAGCATACATTGGGCGAAAGGCAGGAATACACCCTGGACAGGTCACCAGTCCATCGCAGGGCACACACACCATTCACTCACACACTCATACCTACGGGCAATTTAGACTCTCCAATCAGCCTAACATGCAAGTCTTTTTGACTGTGGGAGGAAACCGGAGTACCCGGAGGAAACCCACGCAGACACGGGGAGAACATGCAAACTCCACACAGAGAGGCCCCGGCCGACGGGGATTCGAACCCAGGACCTCCTTGCAGTGAGGCGGCAGTGCTACCCACTGCACCATCCGTGCCGCCCTAAAAAGAAACTATTTCTAGAATATTATATTTATCTAACTATGATAACTTCTCTACATTTTTCTACCTTATATAGTACCTTAATGAGAAATAAAAGATATTAAAATAAAAGGAAACTTATAATGTGTTACTTTTCCTACTTCTACAAGTAATATAGATTATAATTACCACTCCAGCTTGGTTATAGTTGTTCTGCATGGCTCTTTCTTCAACAGCTCGTAGATATCTTCTGAAGCCAAATTCTAAGATCCTACTCTAAGGTCTAAAAGCTTATTCCTTATATATCTTTTTTGCATACAAAAGTGTACCTTTTTTGATAAGAAATGTCCCCAATATTTCAAGCGGGAAGACATTTATCTCTTATGTAACTTGTTTTTTAATGATCATATTAATTATTTCTGTTTTTCCAATTGTCATTTTCTCATACCTCAAAAGAAATTTCCCCAATATTTTATTTCATGTGCCCCTCCGGTTTGGGAATTTCCACCATCTTAATATACGAGTGGAAAAACACTAGCTCTTATGTAATTTTTAATGAACCTATTCATCACTGGTGTCTGTTTCAATTTCATAGTCTCTCCTTGACTTCCAAACTTTGATCTCATGCAAGGCAGAAGTTAAAGCCTGCCACCATCTCAACACACTCTTCAGGTGCCCCTTTTTGTGGCGCCTTAAGGGATCTACAAAGGACATCCAGCTAATAGCTGAGTGTAATTCATCATTTAACTCCTCTATAGTCAGTCCATTGAATCTATCCGATAAATTATTTGTGTTATAATCAGGAAGGCCCTTGAAGCCTCTTAATCTTCTTTCGGTATTGACATCCTTTCCATTTTCCTTATCTCTTTTACATTTTTCAATCTCCTCCTGCTCTTTGATCTCCCACATTCTACGCATGGCCTCAGTCAGGCCTTTAGCCTTGCTCTCTAAAACCCTGAATCTAAGTCCTCTGACTTCAGACTCTCAGTATCCATATACGGTTGTACATTTATCTTGTACCATATACTTCTCCTCTTACGGGAGCTTTTACTCCTACCCCATTGGCGTGTGCGAGGGGTTAACAATGCATTCCTGCCTAACCCATCTTCTGTCAATCTCTCATCAGGCGGGCCTAGGGCCGGGTCCTCGACACCGCTTTGTTTCCAAGTGTTGAAGATAAGTTTTTTTTTGTTGAGTAGTAAATCAGGGTTGTGCCATATTGGAGAGTATTTACAGGGTTTCATTGTAGATTTGAAAATCTTTTAGATTTTCCACCAGACTGTCAGGGTTGTTGAAATTGCGGTGTTATTAAAGCAATTAGAGTGTTTTATTTTCGTGTTGAGAACTGGTAAATCGGAGACTGAAATGTTTTTACATTGTGATTGTTCTATTTCTAACCATGAGTTGTTCTGTTGCTTTGGATGAATCCAATTGATGATATATTGTAGTTGATTTGCCAGATAAATATTCTAGAAATTTAGGGCTTCTAATCCTCCTTGAGTTTTGTGTTTCTGTAATGTGACCAATTTGATTTGGGGTGTTTTATTTTTCCAGTAGAATTTTCTTGTTATGGAGATTAGTGAATTAAACCATTTAGTGCTGGGCTGGGTTGGAGTCATTGTGAAGAGGTAATTCATTCAGAGTAATATGATCATTTTTACAGTAGCTATTCTGCCAATTAATGAGAGGGGTAAGTTCATCCAGCGGCTTAAGTGATCTTCTATTGTTTTTATTAATGGAGTGAAGTTTAGGTGAAACAACTCTGACAGTCTGGTGGAAATGTTTATGCCCAGATACTTACCAGTGGGAATGGGGAGGGGTGGGTTTTGAGCTGCAGCATTCCAATCATCACCATATATGGGTAGAATTGCTGATTTTGTCCAATTTATAGCGTAGTCGGAAATGTTGGAGAATTAATTAACGAGCTTGATGATTTCTTGTAGAGAGTTTGATGGTTTTGTAGATACAACAACACATCATCCGCATATAGGCTAATCTTGCGGTGAGTGTTGAGGGTTTGGATTCCCTTGATGTTGATGTTTTGACCTATTGCAGCGGCAAGGGGTTCGATGAACAGAGCAAAAAGTGATGGAGAGAGTGGGCATCCTTGCCTGGTACCCCTGTGCAGTGTGAAACTCTGTGATGTTAATCCGTTAGTAACAACTGTGGCCATTGGTGAACTAAACAGAATTCTTATCCAGTGAATGAACGATTCGCCGAAACACTACCGGATAATCTACCTTTTCAAATTGTTATGTTTGTGGCTGGCAAACAGAAAAAAGCCTTAATGTATTTGCCTACGTTTGCAATCTTGAAAATACCTCAGGGCACACTATGACAAGATACTAATTAAGTAGTTATATCCTTAGTCTACGATGAGTAAGGCAGTGATTTTCTTAGTGAATAACATAAATAAATCAAAATAAAGCAGGCCAATTCTTTGGATAATGATCCAATAATGATCCAATTACTCCTACAACACTTGGATCACCCCTACTTATAAACTTATACTTAAAAATATAAAATAACCATGTGCAAATTAAAACAGGCCTAAATCAAATACCATTACAATCAAACAATACACAACAATAAATGAAACATAAGCCACAAGAAACACCATCATAGATCCCCAAACTTGTTCGCAAATAGATAACTTTGTAGTATCAAAGCCTGTTCACATTAAAAAAATAAGCTGTTGTACCTAGTGGTGTCTGCGGTAAAATGTTATCATGGTGCAAAATGTTAGGACAGAGCGATCATTAAGTGCCTGCAGCTCTTTTTCATCTTGTTTTTTTCATCCATGATAGGTTTGCATGTGTTTTTGTATTTAAATATCAGGTCAGCCATACTGATTATAAATACAGCTATAATCCAGATTTATAATGGTTCATTTCTGTGCAGTTTATGGTTGCTCAAATCGAGCTGATCAGTTACCTTCCTGTCACCTTGCGACCAGTCTGGTCCTCCTCCTCTGATTCTCTCATTAACAACGCGTTTTTGCCTGCAGAACTGCTGCTCACTGGATGTTTTTTGTTTTTCGCACCATTCTCTGCAAACTCTAAACATTGTGCATTAAATACTGAGACACCCAAACCACCCTGTCTAGCACCAATAATCATTCCATGGTCAAAGTCACTTAGTTCACATTTCTTCCACATTCTGACATTCGGTCTGAACAAGAGCTGAACCTCTTGACCATGTCTGCATGCTTTTACACATTTTGTTGCTGTCACATGATTGGCTGATTAAATATTTGCAATAACAAGCTGGTGACCTAACTAATAAATTGCTCACTGAGTATATATAAGAATGTGTTTGGATAACTGTCACTGGTAAGTTTAGGCTACTAAGTGTTCTATCATATAATTTCCTCATGTTCAGGCTAGCATGAGCCAGTGAACTAAAAAATCCTAACAGTTGGTTTGGAGGTAAAGTCATTATTACTAAGATGAGTGGATTATGAACAATGGAAACAGTCTCTCCTCGTGGTTAAGTTACAGATGGCTACTTGACATCATAGCTAGTTGGCCAGATTGCCACTGAAATATCATATCCAAGTAAAAACTCAACTTGATTACAGAGTTGGCATGGTGTTTCTGAAAAATGATGCTGTGTGCAGAAAAGAAATTATTTTTTACCGTTAGTGAGTGACTGTATGATTACACCTGCTGAGTGTAGGCTATTTAATTGTTAGTACATTGTTGGCTTATTCCTGTGGTGTCACCACTTTTATTTTAGCAATGCATAAATCAGAACTTAGTAGGAATTTAAGTTATAACTACGCTACATTTGAACTAAAATACAGCTGGTGCAACCCAGTCCTACAAAGCGTATGTATGAGGTAATAAATTATTTACTATTAAAATGTTGACATATTTATTTTAATTAGAAAGTCCTAGGTTCATAGAGATTTTAGCGAGCCAACGTTACAAGAACTGATCATACATTTTCTTTGGTGTTGATAGCTAAGTAATAGATAGCTAACGTTTTTTTTTTTTTTTTAGCAAAGTAACAAACGTATAACTGCTTACTCTAGCAGCAACTACAGCAATGTTATCCTTCACAAAGGTCTGGACACAGAAAGAATCAATTTTATGACAACATTAGTAACAATTGATCAAAACTGGGTCAAAGGGGTCTGGGACCTTTCAGACTCGAAACTGAAATAGAGATATAAGACATAAGCCATCTCGCCTACCACCCCTCACACTACTTGATTTTCCCACAGTGTGTTGTATTCTGTATTGATCTCTCCCTCCAAACTCATTATCCCACAAAGCCTGCCACTGTGACTGCACCCCCTGCTGAATCAAAGCCTTCAGCTCTGTCCTCCACAACTTCACAGACATTGAAGGCTCATCCCTCCGAATAGCGTCCTTTGCCAGCATGTCAGTCCTCTCATTCCCCTGCATCCCAACATGAGCAGGCGCCCATAAAAATAGATGGAAATCCCTGCTAATTTATGCCTATATCATGAAATAAATCGCTCAATTAGCAGGTCTGAACAGCAGGACTGAAATTAACATATGCTACCCAATGCTGCAGTTGAATCAGAACATAAGCCTACATGGTCTGGCCTTACCTCATCCTCCCACTGTAAGGCCTTAATAATAGCCTCTGGCTAATAATAAAGGCCTCTGAGGAATATACAGACAAATCATTAAACAGCCTCCAGGACAGGCCCACTCCAAACTCCTGAACCACCATAGCACCCCTAATGTGACCAGTGACTGGGTCTTTAGATCCATCTGTATAAACAGGCAGATATGAATACAATTATTTTTGCACGTATCTGATTACTTATGCAGCCACAATATCAGCCTCCCCTTCCCGATGTATATATTCTAAAAGTCCCATGTCAACCACAGGCTGTGGAACAGGAGATATTGCCACAATCGGCCCAACCTCCCTCCCCTACCTTCAATCCAAACCCCCCACCTTTCTTTGTTGAGTACTCCCAACCAAGTTCTAAAACAGATTGTGTAGGATGTCCCACGGCTTCGTAAGGAAATCCAGTATGTGAATGTCCATTTCATCTTCCTCAATGCAAGTGGCAATTCACCGAGTAGACTAGATACTGTCAAGCCTCATTACACAGTCTCAGTGCTCGTGCTTGGATCAGATCTAATATCTTTAAATGCTTGGCGGCTGCAGAACTGTATACCATAATTAATTGCAGTCCTTACAAGAGCATAGTAATTGGTCTTCAGTGCAGATCTACAAGCTCCCCACTGAGACACTACATTACATTAAATAAAAATCCTGCATTTAGCATCCAATACCTCAACATGCCACCCCCAAGTCAATCTCCTGTCAAACCACAATCCCAGGTATCTAGTCACATCTGCCCTCATTAGGGATTCTCCATATAAATACAATTTCACATTATTAGCTATGGTCCGGTTTGTAAAGAATTTGCAGCATGTATCAAAAACCCCAGTTTGCAGACTATACCTCCACTTCCTGAATGACCTGCCATATTTTCCCCACTGCGAAATTGGCATTCCTACCCCTCCTCCACAATACACCATCATCAACATATAAAAAGATATATCACACATGATGAAACACATCATTAATAAAAATATAAGAAAGTACCAGGCTGATCAGACTGCCCTGAGGTGTCCTGTTTCCACCCTGAAAGGTCTGCACCTACTCTCATCTGTATTGTACGCCAAAACAAGAAATCTAGGATCCAATTGTACATTATCCCCCCCACCCCCAATTTCTCTAAGTGAATCATGAGACCCTCCTTGCACAGTATGCCATACACTTTTTCAATATCAAAAAAGACCACCAATACTTCCTTCTTTGCCAAAGCCTTCTTGACAGCTGTAGCATTGCATCAATTTTCTGAACCCACACTGATATCCCACTAATGACCCTCTACTCTCCAGACAAAATGATAGCCTGTTAATCAGTACTCTCAGTACATGAGGCACAAGATGAGTGCAAATGGGCCATAATTAGTTGCTACCATCATATCTTTCCCTGGCTAAGCTATAGGGATGACCACTGCATGTCTCCCCATGGAATGGCTCCCTCAGCCCATATTTTGTTAAAAATGTCCAAAACCCTATATAGAATTACATCAGAGACATGCTTTAATATAATGTAGCACACAGAATCTTGTACAGGGGCAGAATGTGTAGTACTAAGCAGAGCCATTTTGAGATCAAACTATTTTGTTGTCCAGACTGCTATCAAACTCAGTCCTTTTCCGACATATATCTCCCCAGTGGCTTAGAACTGCTAGTCGGCACTTGTTATATCTGTCCTTGCCCAGATTTGCAGAAGTATGGGCCTTGGCAAATGCTGCTTTTATAGCACCTCTGCCTTCTCCTTCCCGGACCTAGCAACCCTATCTCCATCCACAAATACTGGAAATAGATTGGCCTTAGATACTGTGTAATTTTCCTAATCATACCCCACACCTCCCCAACCTATGTACTCTGGCCGATTCGAGAACTCCCTCCAACATATCCTTTCTCGCTGCCTTGATGAATCTCCTGGCCACTGCTCTCCCAGTCTGCTTTTTCCAAGCACCATCTTCTCAGGTACTCCTCCCTAGAGGCGTCTACCCCCATTTTACATAATAATGGAAAATAGTCACTCCCTACAGTTGAATCCTCCCAAAGCTCCCATACCTATGCCAGAGGTAGATACTAACGATGTCCCTGAGATAATATTAAACTGTGTACCCCACCCACCATTCAAGCCAATGCCCAGCTCTCCATAACCTCCTCCACAACAACAACATTATTAGTGGACCCACTACCCCATAGGGTATTATAGGAATTAAAATATCCACACCAAATTACCTTATTACCCCTAAACCTAAGTATTTCTTCAAGGTAAGCAAGGGACAGGTCAAAACACGGGGTGACACAAATTCACCACAACAACACTATCCCTCATTGCCAACCACAACGTCAGTGCCACATATTAACTCACATTCACTTACAGCCTTGTTCTGAAATGATAACCCATCCTTCACAAAAGTACTACACCCTCCCCCTTGACCAACCTGTCTGTGTCTATGCACTGACCTGCAGGTGTGGAGTTTACCAAGTTTCTTGAATGCAGAGGAGATCAGGTAATACTGGCAACTTGTAAACAGTCTTTTTAACCCAATTTTCTAAAGCATTTTTATTGAAATACAAGCAGTGGCATATCCACACAAAAACACTGTTAACGATTTGAGATGGCTGTACTCCCATTTCTGGTGTCAACAGCTCTCTCAAGTTCTCTGCTGTGGCTCCAGGTATCCATAAATATAAAGTTGGGTCCAAAAGTGTGAGACCATATTTTTTCATGTAATCCTGAAAATTAAACAGAAAGTTTTAGGTTATTTATTTTTTTATTTAAACAAATTAATGTTACTTCAAAGCTTTGCAAGAACTCCACAATCACCAGACTGCAACCCCACTGAACATTTATGGGGACACAAAAACTGGGCAACATCACAAAGCACTCTTTGGAACATTGTCAAATAATGTTGGCATAACATGGATCATCAGGTTTTGCACAAATGTATGCAGTCCAAGACAGCTCAATTGCATGTTATCATTAAAGCAAAAGGGGGACATACCAATGCAGCAGCTCGTCTGGTCTTCAACCTTCCCAAACACTCGGATGTTACCCACCGCTTACTTCCCTCCACTGGGAATGCCTGTCATGGCTCACATCAAATTCAAACATTGGTACTAGCCTTCCAAGCAGTTAAGGGGTCAGCCCCAGCTTACCTCCAAAAAATCATCAGACCCTCCACCCCTGCCAGACCTCTTTGTTCGGCCACCACAGGCACCTCCCCCTCTCCGAACTTCCATCTCCTGCTCATGACTACTGTCTGTTCTGGCTCCATGGTGGTGGAACGAACTCCCCGTAGAGGTCAGAACAGCAGAATCTCTTGCCATCTTCAAGCGGAGACTGAAGACGCACCTCTTCAAGCTGCACCTCTCCCTGTCCCTCCCTACCTCCCTGTAAACCTTAATTGTTGTCTTTGTGTGTGATATTTACTTGTGTATTAGGATTTTTTTTTTGTATTTTTAGGTTTTGTTTGGCTAAGTAAGCAGTGTTAGTGGCTAGGTAAGTGGCTAGGTAAGCGGTTTGTTCATACATTGGCCTGTTGCGGTACTATGATTTTAAATAAATGTTAAAAAAAAATTGAAATCAGATGATCAAATAGGCCCTGGTCTTTATCTTTGTTGTGCAGGTAGCAGTTGAAATTGTAGGGTCTTTCAGCGCACTCATCCCTGGTTATGGGTATGCACTTTGCACTTTGTTGTACGTCACTCTGGATAAGAGCGTCTGCCAAATGTAACGTAAAATACTAAGAAGTTGTCAGATCATGTAAATCTTTCAAAGATTCAACTTTTCACTCAAATTGTTATGCTGATAATATAATTTGTAAAGAAAAAGTTGGAAAAGAAACCAAAATAGAGGCATTTTCACTAGTGGTCTCAAACTTCTGGACCCCACTGTATATAGCTACATCATTCACAATAATATCAATACAGTCTGTCTGGCTCTCAGTTTTGGCAGAACAGTTAAATACATTAGCCAGGAAAGCTAAGAACTGAGTCTTGTCCACTAACAAAGTATTACACTGTAATGGACCGTGCCTCCACTTGCCCTGTCCCCCCTGTTGCCCTGAGCCACGCACCTGTCTGGCTTCCCTCACAGCCTCAGCATATGATACTTGATTGACAATCTTATAATACTGTATCTGCTGCACCTGTTGTTGCATTATTCACCCCCTAGGTGCCACACTGTGCGCCCCCTTGCAATTACAACATTTAGGCTAAACCCCTTCCCCACATTACCCATAATCAAGGTTTCCCCCACATCTGCAGCAGCACCTCTCCCCTTTACACACTGAAGCCACATGTCCTAACCACATACATTTGAAGCACCGCAGTGGGGCTGGCACAAATGGCCTGACTGGGTAACTAATATACTGTAACCAATTTTCACTTTCTCTGGCAATTGAGGCTTCTTCTTTTATTTTGGCAGACAAGGTGTGTCGAGGACCCGGCCCTAGGCCCCCCTGATGAGAGATTGACGGGGGATGGGTTAGAAAGGAATGCATTGTTAACCCCTCGCACACGCCATCGAGGTGGTAGTAAGAACGCCCGTAAGAAGAAAAATATGTGGTTCACAAATAATGAGCAGCCATACTTGTCAGTAGAGGAGTTTGAAGTCGGGGGACTTAGATTTAGGGTTTTAAAGAGCAAGGTTAAAGTTCTGACTGAGAATACCCCAACCCTACAGGGGAGGGGCACAATGCCTGGCTAAAGAAAAAAAATAAGGAAAACGGAAGGGATGTCAATACCGAAAGAAGATTAAGAGGCTTCAAGGGCCTTCCTGATTATAGCACAAATAATTTATCGGATAGATTCAAAGGACTGACTGTAGAAGAAGTTGGGGGATGATTTACACTCAGCTATTGGCTGGATGTCCTTTGTAGATCCCTTAAGGCGCCACTGAGAGGGGCACCTGAAGAGTGTGTTGAGATGGTGGAGGGCACTAACTTCTGGCTTGTATGAAGTCAAAGTTTGGAGAGAGTCCAAGGAGAGATTATGACAGGGAGACAAATACCAGTGATGAATAGGTTCATTAAAAAAATTACATAAGAGCTTGTGTTTTTCCACTCGTATATTAAGATGGTGGAAATTCCCAAACCGGAGGGGCACATGAGATAAAATATTGGGGAAATTTCTTTTGAGGTATGAGAAAATGACAATTGGAAAAACAGAAATAATGAATATGGTCATTAAAAAACAAGTTACATAAGAGATAAATGTCTTCCCGCTTGAAATATTGGGGACATCTCTTATCAAAAAGGTAAACTTTTGTATGCAAAAAAGATATATAAGGAATAAGCTTTTAGACCTTAGGATGGGATCTTAGAAGTTTGCCTCACAAGATATCTACGAGCTGTTGAAGAGAGAGCAACACAAGACAGCTGTATTCAAGCTGGAGTGGCGCGCTCCCTCTGCGCGCCACTCCAGGATATGGATATGGAGAGAGGAGTGACGTACACGGTGCGGACTCAGCTGAAGAAAGAGCCACGCAGAACAACTATAACCAAGCTGGAGTGGTAATTATAATCTATATTACTTGTAGAAGTAGGAAAGGTAACACATTATAAGTTTCCTTTTATTTTAATATCTTTTATGTCTCATTAAGGTACTATATAAGGTAGGAAAATGTAGAGAAGTTATCATAGTTAGATAAATATAATATTCTAGAAATAGTTTCTTTTTAAACGTCCAGAAGGGGGAGCTATAGGATAAGGCTAAGGCCAAAGAGGATGGATATTGGAGGGGTGTACCTTGATTTTTAAACATCATGGTGGAAAGGTAAATTAGAAAGAGCTAGAGGGGTATATGTAACTTGCATGTGATTAGCAAACTGCAAAAGATGATATGTACACTGTAATCTGTATAACTCTATTCTTTTGATTGATTATAATAAAGTATATCTTACTATAATCATATGTGATAAAGAGTCTTTAGAGGAATACATTGAATACAGGACATCGATTACCAGATTTGCATCACACCCTTCACTTTGAGACTGGGCTGGAAGTTCAGTAGAACTTACCAGGGCTCCAGGACGTTCGGAGTACTTGAGTTCGTCCCCGAGACACCTCATGGTGAGGTACTGCTCGTGGGAACGTGAGGTCTGAGCTCGGCAAGGGGTCCGTGGCTCACGACAGGTGCACCAACTTAGAGGAACCCTGCTCCTCCTTGGCACCATCCAGATCTATACCCTGGGACATAAACCTGTCATTCCTTCTGCCATTTATTATTCAAACTCCCACACTCCCTAATTAAACTCCCACACACAAAGCAGCGGTATTTAGGCTGGAGTTGTGCAGAGCTAAAAAACTATGCAGCTATTTTGTTCAAGGGTCATGTCCATTGTCTTACCCTTTGTTGATATTAAAAGCATTCATCAACAACCATTTTAGCAATTGATTTCGTGTTAATTTGCCCCTGCATATAAGGTCAATGGGCAATGTGACCATGCACAACATCATGGTTTACTTCTTTTGGATGCCTTTGTGCATCAGGCCCTTGAAAGAGAGCGTGTCTATGGAGGCCGTGCTGATATAGAGACATAGAGATGAATGGTTATTATCTCTACGGGATTTAGATTACCAGCGCCAGTGCTTTTACAGTTCTGTGACTTCTTGGAGACACAAATTATGAGACAAACATCCCAATCCAACCCTATTCCACCACATCTTCAAGTACTTACTTACCACTGGAGCATCTGAAATGGAGATTGGAGACGGATCAGTGTTTCCCAGTTCTCTGTTAGTCGTGCGCTCCCCTTGGTCATCAAAAGATCATCAGATACATCAAATTCCCATACGCTAAGTCACGTTAAGAGTGACTTTCATGCCATCACTGGATTACCCAACATCAGAGTAATAGAGTAATAGCTACATCTAGGCAGAGTTGAAGACTCGAGTCTGCGACTTGGATTCAAGTCGCACTCAAGTCGCTAAAAAATTACTTGCGACTTAACGGAATTTACTACATACATTAGTGTTGCGTGTCTCTGTGCTATGCTGTTATCATTTTGAGTGTATTTGTCCACTAAGCCCTGGTGTTAAATGACTATGCTATGACTAACTTGAAATTACCAGCTCCCAGCTGTTTCAAAACGTAGCTTGAGCTGGTCAAACCGTGTTGAGTATGGAGCTGGTCTGAGCGGGTCAACCATCTTCCAGCTGTTTCAAAACCTGTTGAGATGTTTTTTTCAGCAGGGAGGATATACCCACCTGATCGTCTTTGGAAATAAAACAACAAACAAATGTTGGACTAAGATCTCGGGTGGAGCATGCACTACATTAAACTTTATTAGGCGTCTACTGTAAATATCCACCAACCAAGGTTAGTATTTATATTACCCTGACTGATATGACTGAGCTAGCTAATGCTATCAATCAGTTGCTTCAGAAGCTGAACAAATGACAGCGAACTACAGTAGCTATCTAATAAGCTGTTGTCTAACCAATGTAATTCTAAAATAAACTGTCTCTGCTTCCATGCTATAAAACATAAGAGAATAAGTCATGTTAGCTGACATAATCACTGAGCTATGAGTTGGTTCAGTTGAGTTTATTTACACCAGGGGTGCACAGCAAGGGCAGATAACACCTCTGTAGATACCAATTTAGAAAACTATTTTGCATAACAAAATTGCATTCACCTGAGTTGCCTACTTTTCCTTAGTTTTCCATATTTCTCATGAATTCATTATAATTTGTACTGAAAATGTACCCAGATTGCGCAATTCTGTTTCTTTGCTTTGTAAGTAGTTTTTGATAGCTGCCTTTTGACTTATTTGTTTTGGCTAATGTTCAAAAGTTATTCAAAAAGGAATTTCCTACCCTAGGTCTACCATTATAAAGTTAACACTGATTGCAGCAGAAGGCATGGGACAGTTTGTGAAAGCAACTGGCCTATTGAATACTTGCAAGGTAAAACACATATTACAGAATTTCAATGAACTGATTACTTCAAATGTTGAGAAATGAATACATTTCACTATTATTTATTTATTAACCTTTATATATATAGGGTAAGTTGACTGAGCACACATGCTCTTTTACAGCAACGCCCTCCAGTGGGTTCTGGGTCTACCTCGGGGTCTCCGCCGAGTTGGACATGCCCGGAAAACCTCCAAAGGGAGGCGCCTAGGAGGCATCCTGATCAGATGCCCGAACCAGCTCAATTGGCTCCTTTTGACACGAAGGAGCAGCGGCTCTACTCCAAGCTCCCTCCGGATGTCCGAGCTGCTCACCCTATCTCTAAGGTTGAGCCCAGCCACCTTACGGAGGAAGCTCATTTTGGCCAGTTGTATCTGCAATCTCGTTCTTTCAGTCACTACCCAAAGCTCAGGACCATAGGTGAGGGTTGGGAAGTAGATCGACCGGTAAATCGAGAGCTTCGCCTTCCGGCTCAGCTCCCTCTTCACCGCGACGGTCTGTCACAACGCCCGCATTACTGCTGATGGTGCACCGATCCGTCAATCACCATCTTAACGCGGTGGAGGGGTTGTGTCCCGGTGATCCTGGGAGCTATGTTGTCGGGGGAATTAGCCCCTGGTAGGGTCTCCCAAGCAAATTGGTCTGGGGGAGGGGCCAGACAAAGAGCAATTAAAAGACTCCATGATACGGCCACACAATGACCCAGGTACCTCGCCTGGAAAAGGGAAACCGGGGCCCCCTTCTGGAGCCAGACCCGGGAGGGGAGCTTGTCGGCGAGCGTCTGGTGGCTGTGTCTGGTGGCTGATCCCTGGCGTCGCAGACTGGTTCTGGGGATGTGGCTTGGACTCTCATCCCAAATTTCCTTTAACAGGTCCAAAATACCATGGGACCTTTGCCTGTACAATAACTCATTAGGGGAAAATCCTGTGGTGGCTTGGAGAACCGCTCTTGTGGCAAACAGCAGGGGGTCAATTAGTTTATCCCAATTTTGGATATTGGTGGAAACAAACTTACAAATCATTGTCTTCAGAATCTTATTGAACCGCTCCATCAGCCCATCGGTGTGGGGGTGGTCGACCCTGGTTCGGATAGACCTGACGTCCAAACATTTGCATAGCTCTTTCAGTGACATGAATGAGGTGCCTTGAGCTGTGAGAATCTCTTTTCAATTAAATGAAACAGCATCTCCACAATAGTCTTATATTGCGGAGGGGGGACGCCTCTGGATATCGGGTGGCATAGTCTACTAGGACTAACACAAATTGATAGCCTGGTCTGAGACTTCTCCTTGTAACGTTTCTCCCTATGGTTTCCCCACAATAGAAGCAGACTCAATTGCGGGAGTTTTGCTGCATTCCATTTTCCATTTGAGATGGGAATTTCCCAGTTTAAATGTCCAACTTCAAGCGTTCCAGGTGCACAACGCGAAACGTTAACAAAAACAGGGGTGACCGTGAACTGGTGGTGTTTATGTGGCAAGTGTATAAACACATGAACTCATGAAGGAGCGACATAGCTCAGGCAGTAAGAGCAGTCGTCTGGCAGTTGGAGGGTTGCCGGTTCGATCCCCCGCCTGGGCTGTGTCGAAGTGTCACCCAAGACACCCAACCCCCAAAATGCTCCTGACAAGCTGGTTGGCGCCTTGCATGGCAGCCAATTACCGTTGGTGTGTGTGTGTGTGTGTGTGTGTGTGTGTGTGTGTGTGTGTGTGTGTGTGTGTGTGTGTGTGTGTGTGTGTGAGTGTGTGTATGAATGGGTGAATGAGAAGCATCAATTGTACAGCACTTTGGATAAAGGTGCTATATAAATGCCAACCATTTACCATGAACATTCTGCGCTGACCCAACGTCAGAAATTATACCACTCATTAACTGTGCTCCTGTCAGGTCCGGTGTTTTCGCGGTCTAGTCTTTTGTCTATGTGCATCGCGTTTCCGTGTTTTAGTACCCTCTGCACACACCATAGCCACCCTGTCCATTCATTCATTGTTCTGTTCAGTATATCGGCAGTTTGTTATGTGTCAACCCCATACTTTCCAGCATTTAAACCTGATTGATACCCAGTACAACCCTTTTTGTTTTCCACTTCTGCATTTTGTTGATCCCGTCTGTCTTGTTCTGAACTGTTTATTGACCTGCTTTGTCTTGTGGATACTGTGGTGACCCGCTGGTTGAGAGAGAGAGCAAAATAGGTGAACAAAAAATATATTTATTTTCTTTAAGTGCCTTCAGGGCACATCTCAATTGTCCAAACAGAAAAGTGATTCCTTTTTCAAAAAAAAAAAAAGCGGCCAAAAAATTAGGAAAGGGAGAAAAAACAAAAAAAAGGACCGGAATTCACGTGACCGCGTCCGTCCGTCGTTGTCAGTGGCGGGGCCGTCCAATCCTCTTGTCGCCTGTCTTTCATTAGAGATCCTCACATGCACTGGCTCCGAGTCTCTCTCCCTTTGTCATGAGCCCCGTTCTGTTCTCGAGCCCTTTTGTAGGGCATCTCTCTCTTTCTTGAAATTGGTCCGGCTGCGCCTGTCCAATCAGAAATTATTAGTAGTGAGTGTTCGCATTCCACACGCGCCTCTCCCCAGTGTTGCTGGCCTTGGTGCTAATTCTCCTCACCGGGCTCTCTCCAAGGTGCCGACCTATTAAATACGACATAGGGAAATATAAGTTGTTAATTATTTTCCCCAGCTCCTGGCGCCGGCGCACGGGTTGTTCCACTCCAGTGGTGTACCAATCCCAGATTGCGCCTGTTGTTAGATAGAGGGGAGCAGAGTCCTGCACAGGTTCGTGCCATCTCTTCAATAGGTTAATATGGTACCTTTGTACAGTATGTCTCCTCCCCACCTGTCTTACGGTGTAGTTAACCAGGCCAAATTTGGCTACCACCTCGTAGGGGCCATGCCATTTGGCCAGAAACTTTCACTCACTTGTGGGGATCAGTACCATTACCTTGTCTGTGGGCTGGAATTCCCGCACCTGGGCATTCCGGTTGTACAGTCAGGCCTGCTCTACTTGGGCCGGACTCATGTGCTCCTGGACCATCGGCCAGATTCTCGCCATTCGTTGGTCTATGGACTCCACACGTTCCACGAGGGACCGCTGTCGGGACGGCTGCTGTTCCCAGGCCTCCTTCGCGAGGTCCAGTAGCCCTCGTGGCCATCTCCCATACAGCAGCTCGAAGGGGGCGTACTCTGTGGATGCCTGTGGGACCTCACGGATGGAGAACATTAAATATGGTAATAAATGGTCCCAGTCCTTACCATCAGTGGCGATCATCTTTCTCATCATCGACTTTAGGGTCTTATTAAAGCGTTCTACCAGCCCGTCTGTCTGGGGGTGGTAGAGGCAAGTCAGCGGGTGGCGTAGTCTACGATCACTAATATGTAGCGGTGGCCTCGGCTAGACTTGGGTAGGGGTCCCACTATGTCCATGGTGATGTTGCGGAATAGCACGTCTATAATGGGGAGAGGTATTAGGGGATTGCGATACGTTACCCTGGGGCTGTGAAGTTGACACTCCGCGCACTGCCGGCAGTAGTCCTCCAAGGCTCTCTTGATGCCGGACCAGTAAAACTGGGACAGGATCCGTTCCTGCGTCTTCTCACGTCCCAGGTGTGCCCCCAACAGGTGGGTGTGGGCGAGATACAGCACCTTGGAGGTGTGGGTCTGGGGTACCAGGAGCTGTTCTACTTCTTCATTATTAATTGTACATGTTCGATGGAGAAAGCCATTCTGTACTTTAAAATAAGGTGAGGCCGGCCTACTCACCCCGCCTTGTGGGACGCCCTCAATGTAGGCTGCCGCTTCCAGGCCTGGGCGAGGAGGGGGTCTCGCAGCTGGGCGGAGCCAAAATCCGTTGGGGCCCTTTCTAAGCCCGGTTGGAACTCCCCGGTGCTACCCCTTTCAGCCACCAGGGGTTGCTGTGGGTCCGGTCCCTCCAGGGCTGTGTCCGTGATCTCCGTGAGGGGTCGTGACGTCCATCTTCTCCTCACTGGTGGGGTCTCTTCACCGTCGCTCTCCCCGGAAGGGGCTACCCAAACCGGGTGTGGTTCCCAGTGGCCCTTACGGCGGGGTCGGGTGGTGGTGGCTGGCCTCTCTGGGGTCGGCCTCTCATTCCAGTAGCTGAGGAATAGGGGACAGTCTCTTCCCAACAGCACAGCCACCGGTAGCTTTTCGACCACCCCCACCTCTCCAGTGAATTGCCCCTAGGGGTGGTGATGGTTACCTCGGTGGTGGGGTAGTGTCGCACATCGCCATGGATACACGTGACGGCGATGGCTTCGCCCCGTCTCTCTCCTGCTAGGGTAGACCTCACGAGGGTAATGGCGCTCCCGGAGTCCAGTAAAGCCTCAGCGTCTTGGCCCCCAATCCGGATCGGCAGCCTTGGAGCAGCAGTGCCCTTGTGGGCCTAGCACGTGGTGAGGTAGTGGCAGGGTCGGCCCGTCTCTGGTTCCGGTGGCCATGGATCCTCCATACCGGGACAGTCCCGGCTCAGGTGGCCCTCCCGGCCGCAGGCGAAGCACCGCCTGGTCTCCCTCCGTCTGGGTCCCTCCGCCCTGTCGTCCTCCTTCCACCTCGGTCTGGTTCGAGGCTCAGGTCGGACAGCCGCTGGAGGTCTTCGAGGGCTGTCAGTTTTAGTCACCCTGATCATCTCCTGCACCACCTGGTGGTTCTCAAGAAGGTGGACCAGGGCCCCCTGTGCGGGGCCCCACATACTTTATAATTTCCAGGGCCAGGGCTCGGACACAGCGGTCCAACACCACCCGGTCGAGTAGGGGCGGCCCGTCACCCTCTATTAGCCAGCTCCTGGTCAGCCGACCCAGGGCCATCACCTGGGCTCGCGCAGGGAGGGCGGGGTCGTATGTCCACTGCTGGAACCGCTGGGCCCGGGCTGGAAGGCTGTAGCCATACTGAGCTAGGATGGTGGCCTTCAGGGTGGGGTACATTACATTACATTACATGGCATTTAGCAGATGCTCTTATCCAGAGGGACGTACAATGAACTGCAAATCAAACACAAGTATGAGTGCTAAGAAGAGCCGCGGTGGCGCAACAGGCTAAGACGTTGCAGTTGCACACCGGGGACCGAAGTTTGGCCGGCTCACGTGGGGCAGCAATAATTGGCTCGCTGCTCCAGAGGGAGGGACTTGGCAGGGTTATTAGATCGCTGCACAATAAGCACCTCGGGCGCCTCGGAATCACGGCAACGGGCACGAGACGAGACGGCTTGAAGAAGGTGTGTCGCTCTCATTCGGGCCGCCGAGGGACGGGGTACGGGCGGTACATCTAATACGACTACAATCAACTTTCAAACTAGCATACCACAGCTGGTAGCTAGAATACCCTCAATACAACAGCCAATAAAAACAACAATATCTATACAAGTAACAATATCTATACAATCTATACATAAGTGCCATTACAGTCTAAGGCTAATCATGGTGGTGAGTTAGGGAAGGAAAGGTGTAGCCTGAAGAGATGAGTCTTCAGTCTGCGCTTGAAGGAGGTCAGAGACTCTGCCGTTCTGACATCCACCGGGAGGTCATTCCACCACCGTGGCAGAGTCTCTGTCCTCCTTCAAGCGCAGACTGAAGACTCATCTCTTCAGATGGGACCAGGACAGACAGCAGTCTTGAGCGTGAAGTGCAGGTGTGGCGAGGGGGAGGTGCCAGACAGCACAAAGTCGCAGAACGGAGGGGTCTTGTTGAGGTATAGGTCTTGATAAGGGATTGAATATATACAGGGGCTGATCCCATAACTGCCTGGTATGCAAGCACCAAAATTTTTAATTTGATGCGAGCCATAACAGGCAGCCAGTGGAGGTTGTTGAGCAGGGGGGTGACATGTGAATGTCTGGGAACATTGAATACCAGACGGGCTGCAGCATTCTGCCTGTTGCCTGACAGCCTGTTGTCCTTCTCCGAGAATTATAATAATACTGTTCCACTCAATTATAATTATGATTAAGCATATTTTATTGTAGTCAAGTAAATAGAATTATACAGTTCACAGGTTAAATATGATCTTTCAGTTTGCTAGTCACATACATTGCTTTATATTCTTTCAACTGTATACCGGTGCTTTTACGTATTTCACATAAGGTTCATATAACCCCTTTGTTTTCTAATTCACCTTTCACCGGATGTTTATAAAGTTCACCCAGCAAATATCCATCCTCTTTAGCCTTTACCTTATCCTATGACTCCCCCTTCAGGGAGATAAAAGCTACTCCTAGAATATTGTGGGCACGAACACCCCTAAACTTTTCTACTTTATTCCTACCTTATATAGTATCTTACTGAAAAATAAAATACATAAAAATGAAAGGAAACTTATAACTTTAAATCACCTAACAATGCTACCTTCTACCTTATAAGTAATGTAGGGAAAATTCACAGAGCAGGAGACCCCCCCCCCCAAAAGTACAAATAAAAATCAGACTCTGCCCTAATGAACAAGCTGGTTCCTCCAACGCTTTCGAAAATGTAGGCTAAGAGTGTATCAATATATATGTATACACAACATATAATCAATATATCATATGTATGCTGTTTTTATTAAATTGAATGAACCTAGAACCTGTTTATAACCAAGCTTATGAAAACGCAAGAAACCACAGTGTACACTGTCGAAAGGAGAGCAAAGACTGCAAGATTAAAGAATTATGTTTAGTCACTTAGAATAAAGTAGTGATTAGATGTGTAGTAATATATATTCCATAATTTCTTTGATGATTAATGTATATCTTCTATGATGTCACTGCTGTTCAGTTTACCTATACTTTCTATGACTTGCTTTTATTTTCATTTGATGTCTATCATATAATTTCTATGATTTTGATTTGACTGATGCTCAGTACATCTGTGTACTCCTTTATGACTTTTTACTGATGAATATTGCTATTAGAAATGCATAGGTGACCCACATGTAATAATCCAAAGTTAAGTGAAATGATGAATATGAGGTGGAAATCACCAAAACTGATCTGTAGGTCGTAGAAAGTTCTGGAAAACACTATATAGTGAATAGCACCGTGTTTCATATGTTTTTCATGTTCAAAACTTAAGTTTATTAGACGACACAGCCTATAGCACAAAATGTATGGAAAATGTTCTTTCTTTGTTTTGAGAATCAAGGGGAAAATTCGCCACAGTGGATTCAGGACTGAAAAGTAAACATCTGCAACGTAGCCAGGTCATATGATGGTTTTTAAGAAAGCTATTGGTTGTACTGAGATAAGGATTGTGCATAAAAAGAAGGTTTTGTCTATTATTCAAGGTTGGAAATCTGAGGATTTGAACTGGCTTTTGTGCACGTGTGCTACAATAAAGTCAAATTTTCTGCAGACTTTGCTTTCGTGGGATCTTTTCACTTCCTGGAATTGTTTTACAACTGATTGGAGATCGGACCTTGAGAGCTTCTGTTTCCTAGCAACGACAGTAATACAAAATATAATTACCACCCATGCCCTAAATATAGCCGTCTCGCTTTCTGCGGGATTTGATCCCTCCTCCTTGCTGTTGATGAGCTCTTTGAACAGTTGCCTTGGTTTGGGAATCTGGGGCAGGATCAGGACCCGGACTTTCGAAAGACGTGACTTTGCTCCAGTCACTGGCTCCAATACTGCAGATGTCCTTGGAGACAGCCTTCACCTGCACTTCGTACCGCGAGTGCCTGTTGTATGGGATGTGCACTGGTGTGTCCGGTAAACTATACTTCTCCTGCCAGTCAGAGGACCCGCTGCTTCTGTAGCGGTACGTGTACTTCCAGCAGTCTTCGAACACGTCGGGGGGGTTGCAGTGCAGCCGCAGCATGTGCCTCTCCTCACTGACACTGAGGTTAGGGGGGGGAGGCTTCAGGTTCTTGCGTGGGTCCAGCAGGAAGGTGTTCTGTAGCGTGGAGGGACCCCGTGTCCCATTCAAGAGGATGTAAATGTCGGTGAATTCGGGCAGCTTTCCATGGAGATGACACCCTGTTTTATCCTCCCCGCTGTAGAAGTACAGGCCACAGCTACCCAAGGTCTTCATTTCCATATGCTTATGTCAGTAGTAGAGCTGGAGGTCTCTGGTCCTGTCTGTTGGCCGCCAGGTGCAGTTCGTGGCTCCAAGCATGTCGTAAAAGCACTTAAACTCTTTCACCAGCTTTTCTGTATGATGAGGGATGCCATGAACACCTCTTCGCTATCAGTCCTGTTGCCACATCTCTTGGGCTGAGTCCGCACTGTCTACGTCACTCCGTTCTCCATATCCAGACATTCCTGGTAATTTACATTTACATTTTAGTCATTTGGCAGGGATTGTATGTAAGGTGGGGCAGTCCCCTTAGCAGCCTGAAATGCCAACACTAGGGCCTTGAAACGGATGCGTGCGGCAATGGGAAGCCAGTGGAGGCCAATGAGAAGCGGTAATACGTAGATTCCTCCATACCGGACTCCAGGTCAAATTTACGCAGAAGTCGTTGGGGAATTGCAGATACACATCACTAGGCAGAGGGAGCGCGCCACTCCAGCTTGATTATAGTTGTCCTGCGTTGCTCTCTCCTCAACAGCCCTTAGATATCTTGTTAAGCGAAATCCTAAGAGGCTTTTTTAACGTCTATAAGCTCACTCCTTATATATCCTGAAACTTGTATAGAAGTGTACCATACTGAGTGGGAAACACTAGCTCTTATGCAACTTATTTAATGAGCCTATTCATCACTGTTATCTGCCTCACTGTCATAGTCTCTCTTAGACTCTCTCCACACTTTGACGTCATACAAGCCAGCAGTAAGTGCCTTCCACCAGCTCAATACATTCTTCAGGTGCTCTTTCTTGTGGCGCCTTAAGGAATCTACAAAGGACATCCAACTAATAGCCGAGTGTAATTCATCCCCCAACTCCTCATACTCTTTCATTTCCCAATCGTCCACATTGTTTTCCTCATCTCTCCCCTGTAGGAGCAAGCCCACACTTCTCAACCAAGAATGTTATTATACATTCATGTTACGCATGGCCTCAGTCAGACCTTTAGCCTTGCTCCTTAGTACCCTAAATCTAAGTCCTCCGACTTCAGACTCCTCTGCTGACAAGTTTTGAAAAAAAATTGAAAGCCGTCTTCCACTCATCTGCCTCGTGGATGCGGGCCAGGTGGTAGGCATTGCAGAGCCCACGGCAGTCGATGCAAGGGCATAGTGACTTGTCCTTCTTCTCAATGAAGAAGAACCCGGAACCGGCTGGAGAGGATAGGGTATGGATCAGGCCGGCAGCCAGGGAATCACCAGTGTATTTCTCCATGGACAGGATCTCCAGGGAAGACAGGGAGATGAGACGACCTCTAGGGGGAGTAGTGCCGGGGTGTATCTCGATGGCACAGTCATATGAGCGGTGAGGAGGCAGGGAGCAGGCTTGAGATTTGATGAAAACCTGTCCAATGTCGTGGTAGACAGGTGGGACGGAGGACAGGATTTTGGGTGACGCAGGACAGCAATCAGGCTGGCTGGAGGCAGACTGGAGACAGGACTGGTGGCAGTTGGTTCCCTGGACCCAGTCCACTCGGGGATTGTGCTGGAGATGCCAGGGTCTGCCCAAAACCAGAGGAACGAGAAGAGACTTCATTATGTAGAGTGCGATCTCCTCCTGGTGGTTGCTGGAGATCTGCAGCCGGACTGGGGAGGTAATTGACTGCAGCCAAGGGAGTGCCAGTGAGCGCGTTGGTGCAGAGGGCTTGGGACAGTGTGGATGTGGGAACTCCCAGCTGACGGGACAGAGTAGAGCAGATCAGGTTGCCGTCAGCTCCGGAGTCGATTAGAACTTGCGGTTGCTAGCCCCCTCCCAGGAGATGTAGGCCATTACAGTGGATCTGGTGGTTGAGGGGGATTGCTGACGGGCGTTGTCCTTTTACTGAACAGTTATAAACGAAGTGGCCAGGTCCACCACAGTACAGACAGAGGTGCTCCAGCATCCGTCTCTCCTTCTCCAATAAGAGTCGGGTTTGCCCCACCTGTATGGGCTCAGGTTCAGGTTCAGGAGTGTCTCTGGGGATGGGACGCCTGGTATGGGGAACCGGAGGAGGCTGTAGGTGGTCAGGTTCCTGGGACCACCTGGTAGTGCATTGATCTCTCAGCAGAGTGTCTACACGGATGGCCAGGTCAAGGAGGGTATCGAGGGAGTCTGGCAGGTTGCAGGTGGTCAGCTGGCCCTGGATCTGCTCCGAAAACCCATTCTGGAAAGCGCCCCACAGGGTGGTGTGCCCCCATCCGGCTGAGGCCAGCAGGATCGGGAACTTGATGGAGTAATCAGAGACCGAACGAGAACCCTGGCGGATTCGGAACAGCTCATGAGAAGCCGCTGGCCCAGAGATAGCTGGGCCAAACACCCTATTCATGGCGGTAGAGAAGAGGGCGAAGTTGTCCCAGAAGGTGGTTCCCCACTCACGGGCTCGGCCAGACAGAAGAGTGATGACATAAGCTACCTTGGACCGTTCGGTGGGGCAGGTGGAAGGTTGTAGCTCAAAGATGAGCGATCACTGGGACAGGATCGCCAACGTAGCACTCCAAAGGTGGCAGACGGGGCTCAGGACAGGATCGGACTGGTTCAGGACCAGGAACAGGTTGAGGCTTGGAGACGTGTGCACTGACCAGAGAACTAGCCAACGTGGCCACCTGGTGGAGTAAGTTGGCCACGTTGTGGCTGAGGGAGTGGAGTTCGGTCTCATGAACTCCCAGGCATTGTCCCTGTAGTCTCAACACCTCCAATGCCGGGGTTGGGCTCACTGGGTCCATTCTGGCCACATCAGGTACATAGAACACCAGACCCAGAAGCGAGACCAAGGTGTAGCTCTTTGTTCCAAGTCTTTATTTAAATAAAGGCAGGTCAGACAGGCAAGATTCAATAACCAGCAAACAAGAATAGCAGGGAATAGGCAATTCATTATACAGTGTCCAGAAAAAGGGTCAATACTCCGGCAAACTGGAACAACAAGGATAATCCAAAACGGGGTTGTGGTCACAGGTGAAGGGTTGATAACATGCAGGCAAATCAGACAGAAACAGAATCAAAAGAACAAAAGAATAGAATTAACACATAACAATCTGGCAAAGAACCAGACAAGCAGAGGGCTTTTTATAAGACAGAAACAATCAGGAAGTGAAAATGCAGGTGAAACGAATAACATTGAATGAACAAACTGACATGATGACTACGATGTGCACAAGGGGGACCAAAAGACGTCAATGCAAAGTACATAGACAAAAGACAAGACAATGACAGGTGGGGGGGGGGGGTTATTTTGTAATTCTGTCTCCTAACAGCTCAACCTCAGTGCAGCTTGACCCATAGGGTGGCATGTTGACCAATATGAAATAGAACTGGTGCCTCTACTAATGGATCATTCTTAATCACGTGCCAATTTCCTTGACAACGATGTGTTGGAGGACAAGCAGCCAAAGCAACCCATTCATTTTTGTGGAGTTAAACTAGGCCTAGATGACAAGACATTTAACCAGGCGTCAAATCAACAAATCAAATGGGTGTTACACCACAGTAGATAAGCTATGCAATTACCTAACCTTATGAAAGTCACTTTGTATTGTAATGGACATTTTGCTTTGGCAAAATAAAAAATTATTATTGGCAAGTATACACACCACAGAAACTTGAGCATTATATCTTTAGTACAAACTTTTTTTCAGGGTACAATCATTGTTAATATTAACTATATTGTTTTGTTCAAAAAATGTAATGGGATACATTATTTAAAAAATGTATCCCAGGCATTCAAAGTTTTTTGCGACCAGAAACCCTTATGGCTATCTTTTGGTTGCTTTTTTAACTTGCTTGTTTCACGCTTTACAATGTTAATAATGAAAGTGTCACGTTTCAGGTCTGTCTTGCCCTGTTTTATGTTTTATCATTTGTCTTAGTCACGTATTGTCTTATCATGTATTATGTTAGTCTAGGTTCGTCATGTTGTTTAGTTTGTTTCTTGTTACGATTAATTTTCTTGTCATGTCTAGTTATGTTTCGTTACGATTATTTCACCTAGTTATGTTGAGTGGTTATCGTCTTAGTTCGTTTAGTGTTATGTTTTGATTTATGTTTATTGTTACGCAGACTGGTCGTTGTTTAAACATACACGTCTTTCCGCAAACCTTGCGTTCCGGCTTTCTCTCTGTCTTTCTGTCACTCACACCCTAATCGTTTCTATTTGTCTATTTACTAAAACTACTAATGCTAGATCAGGATTGGGTAAAACTAACAGACTAATCATGTGTTCATGTTACCTTATGTTTCTCGTGCATGTAATTTACTAATTTACTAACGCTAGGGCAGGATAGGTTTATTACTAACGATTACTAATTACCTTGTTAAACTTCTTATCCATCGCACCTGTTTTCCATTCCCTTGCTGCTCTCTAACTAATTGTCTACACCTGTCTACACCTGCATTTATAGCCCAGTCGCACTTCTGTTCGTTGCGAAATTGTCTGCCTCTTGTCCGTCAAAGCAACGCTTGAGCATGAGTCCCATTAATTACACGTTAAGATCCAAGCCTGTTTATCGACCACTGTTTATTGATTTCTGTTTCGTTGACCATCGCTTGTTTTTGACCACGTCCTTGCCTACTGTAATCCTAATTAATTAATGCATAAGTGGAGTTGAATATAAATGACATAAAACGCGTATGATTTGCCAATGCCTTCCCCCAGCCCAATGTATACCCCCTCAGTGAAACCTGCCAAATGTGAAATCATTTTATTTTAACCTGTTGCATAGTGCGTGTTACTTGATAAAGAGTTTACAACAGCTAGGCTATATTGCTAGGCTTTAGTCTTCCACAGCTCTGACAATTCACTGCTTACACTACGGAAATAAAATACACCGGTCAGCCAACCACCTGCTTAAACCAGTTTTTCATGATTAAAAAAGCTTCAAACGGTATACACTTGTCTATAAACACTTAATCATAAGTGAATTGCATTAAAAAGTTTAATTTTTAAATGAAAATGGATGTCTTGTAAGCTTATTGGGAGGGGGGTTGTGTGTGCACTGTTTCGTTATTGAAATATCTTGGTATGTACCCTATTGGTGTTCATGATAATATGTATGCTCCAGGACCTGTTGAATTTTTCATATTTAACAAGAAATATGCATAACATCTAATCCGGTGGGGCAGCCTGTAGCGTAATGGTTAAGGTAAATGACTGGGACACGCAAGGTCTGTGGTTCTAATCCCGGTGTAGCCACAATAAGATCTGCACAGCCATTGGGCCCTTGAGCAAGGCCCTTAACCCTGCATTGCTCCAGGGGAGGATGGTCTCCTGCTTAGTCTAATCAACTGTATGTCGCTCTGGATAAGAGAGTCTGCCAAATGCCAATAATGTAATGTAATGTAATCCTACATCAGTTTCACCCTTCTTCCCTCCATTGGAATTACACGGTACTGCATGTGGTGAATAGATCCCATGAATTTTTAAATATGGCGGGTCTTTATTTTTTTTAAATATGAAAAATTCTACAGGTCCTGGAGCACTTGTTAAGATAGATCATGAACACTAGTACGTACTAAGATATTTAAATAACAAAACCATGCACTATTAAGTGTTTATAGACATGTTTATACAGTTTGAAGTATTTTTAATCGTGTTTTTGGCTTGTTGTACTTCCATGAACAGAACTTCAATCTCCACTTCAGAGAAGCCTGTTTCTCTTTTCAACTATTTACGATTACTTGGTATTTATCAACATACACACGTGGACACGAAAAAAGGCTGTGTCTACATGTCTTTCATGAATCTGCAGAAAGTTGTTTGTTCGTTTCTGATCCCACATACATTTGCACATGGATTCCTGAAGAGATTGATAAATGAGGCCCAATGTTGGTTTACTTGGGATTTTTTAAAGCCTGTGTTGTGGCTTGTTTGGTCAATCTATTGTGAAGCCTAGAAGACATAGGATTCCATCCCTTTATTAGGAAATGTGTTTAAATAGCTGCCTATACATTTACTAAACATTTATTTTCAAATGTTAATTTGGAAATGTTTATTTAAAAAGCAGATGAGATGTTTATCATCTACTGTATGTGATGACTGTGTTGCTTTTCAAATTTGCTTCGGTGCACATGCTGACTGTTCATAAACATACAACTATCGGTAGCTTAGCACATGCACTCACTGAGAACTTTATTAGGAACATTTGTACTTTATTACATCTACTTATTCGTTGATTATCTAATCAGCCAATTGTTTGGCAATGCATACAATCATGTAGATATGGGTCAGGAGCTTCAGTTAATGTAATCAACCATCAGTATGGGGGAAAAATGTGATCTAAGTGACTTTGACCGTGGAATGATTGTTGGTGGCAGACTTGGTTGGTGGGATTTTTACACACACTAGTCTCTAGAGTTTGCAAAGAATGGTGCAAAAAACTAAAAATAAATCCAGTGAGCAGCAGTTCTGCAGACAGAAACACCTTGTTGATGAGAGATGTCAGAGGAGAATGGCCAGACTGGTCAAAGCTGACAGGAAGGTGACAGTAATGCAAATAACCACACATTAGAACAGTGGTATGCAGAAGAGCATCTCTGAACACACAACACATCATAACTCTAAGTGGATAGGCTACAGCAGTAGAAGTCTAAAAAATAAGTTTAATAAATACCTAATAAAGTGCTCACTGAATGTATGTATAGTCTGTATCATCTTATATGCTGCTATGGTGCAAATATTACCATTATGTTCCACACTGTATTTCTGTGAAAGCAGTGCACCAGGCATGGAGACATTTGGCATGAGGATGCTACTAGTCATACATGCAATAATCCACCAGTAGGGGTGCTGAAATGAAGCAAGCTCTGTGCGGCAAACATGTCTGGCCTGAAACATACCCTACGTAATTAGGTGAACGCAGTCACTTTGAGCTATACAAAATTTATTTAATGCATCGTTGCATTCTAAATGGTTCTCCAGAAATTCTCAACACAACCTGAACTGCAGTGTCAAATGCCGCAGTGAATGGCACTATAGCAATAACCGGATGACAGCATCTTCCATTTGCACTCCCACTTAGTCCCTCCTGGATCGCCCCTTGAGGACTCTGGGTTTATTAACTCCACATTAAGTATGTACAACCGGGCCATGTGTTTGCAATGCGTGGGATTGGTCTTGTCATTTGCATTCACTTACTTATGTAGGGTATGTTTCAGGACTAATTTCAGCCTTAGACCTGGGTTGAGCAGGTGTGTGGTGAAAAGGCAAATGCCGGACTTGTCTGACCAGAAAATTGCAATAAGCTACACCAAAATTCCAAAGTTCTGGCCGAGCAGTGGCTCCACATCTACGCATCTAGTCCCAAAATATATTTCAATATGAACATTTTTATAGTCCTGAATTTATAAATATTAAATAAAATAAAAACATATAGTTTATTGAGTTTATTAAGTTTATTGAAAGTGTAAGGTTATTGACAATAAAAATACATTGTACATGTAGGATTGCTTCAAAATAATATTTAATGGGTACAACTCTTGTATGTTTTATATGAAACAGAAAGTTGTGTGCCTGGTAAAGCAGATATGCAAGTGAAAAGTGTGATGATAACAGTGGAAAGCAGATATAATCAGAGCCATGGCTGTATAATGCTGTGCATACGGAGGGAAGAAATGTATGTTATATCAAGAAAGTCTCATTAAACTGTAATTTGACATCCAAAAGAGATTTATGCTCATTGTTTCACTCTCTTGAAGGCAAATGCTGCTGGATGAGAACCTACAAGAGGAAGAGGAAGAGAGATTGAAATTCTATTCTATACTATTATTAAAAATGGAACAAAATTATATAATCACTACATTAAAGCATGACCTATTCATTAAATAAAAACTTACAATTTCTCTTAAATGTGTGGGAAAATGTGTGCCAAATCTTTTTTAGTAAAACTATAAAACATGTCTTAAACCATATGTTTGCGGCTTGCAATACAATAAGCTGCACATGAATTAGATTTGCACTGTACCATTGATAAATGCCCTTAGCTTCTGTTTTTTTTAGGTTTTATTATTTTTAAGTTGAAATTGTACTTCCCTCTAGGGTCTTTCAGCGAACTTATCCCTGGTTATGGGTATGCACTTTGTTGTACGTCGCTCTGGATAAGAGCGTCTGCCAAATTCCAATAATGTAATGTAATGTAAGAGAGAAGGCTACATTGTGAAGGGGACATAGAGCAATCAATTCCAATATGGAGGCATGGTCATGTTACCCGAGTCTTTGTGGATTTCAGAGCTGCTCGAGCCCGACAGGCAAGGAAGATCAAAACTGGACAGACGCAGAGAGACAAAATGAGCAGCACACTCTCTGCAGTCAGAACTTGCCCCTGAGAGAGAATGAGAGCAAGAATGAGAGCGAGAGAGATGGGTTCAGAGAGGGGGAAGAAAAGAGTAGGAATGATAGGATGAAAAAAGGGAGAGAGGAAAAATGTAGGGAGGGTAAATTCTTTTCAGTCTGCCATTACCTGAAAGATACAGAAATACTTATTTTGAGCCTTTACTATGTATGAACTCACGGTTAGAGCTTTCTCTTCATCTGCTGAGAAATATAACCGTGGGTGCAATGCCAGTCTGGAGCACATGGAGACAAAAATCCCCAGCAAGGTGACCACATACATGGACAAGCACACTGTTACCTGCAGAAAGAGAAAGGAGAAAGCAGCAAAGAGACCTTTTCAGAGTAGGGCTGCACAATATATGTGATCTGCAATGACATTTTTGAATATTGTGATGATGATATGACTTGTGATAAATAAACAAATATTGAAGTGTGGACAGTTTTAATGTATTTCTGCTTTAGGCACACTACTAACATAGACCCCAGACAATGAATAGCCTGTGCCCACTAAAAAAACCCCCACATTATTTTCAAACATGTTTTATTGAACAAATTGCACATGAACAGCCAATCAATTTAACAGAACATAACTTAAATAAATAATCGCAGTTCAAGCAGTCTTTTGCGATGTTTCTCACAAGTTCATATCTCGACAACAATAAATATACGATGTATCCTGCATCCCGATGTATCCCGAAGTTGAGAGTGCATAAACCCTTTAAGGAGAAAGATATATATATGTATGTATAAATATTTGCTTACAAAATCACTGGTACATATAGTTACATGTAAATGTATTAAGTAGAAATGCACTTGAAACTGCAGTAAAGTTTCGAAATAGACAATAGACATCAAGTTCACAAAATAAAGCATTACCATTTTTTTTGAAGGATGACCTTCTGTATAGATGGACAGATTTCCTGAAATGACAAACTGACAATAGATGTGTAATTTTATCTGATTATTGTAATATCCCCTCCACCCCCCGCCCCCCCCACACACACACACACATATGTGCAGTCCATATGTGTTTAGACAGTGACACATTTTTTGTTGTTTAGGCTCTGTACTCCAGCACATTGAAATGCCTATGTAAAAGTGCAGATTTTTAGCTTTAATTTGAGGGTTATTACATCCATATTGAACAGTGTAGGAATTGTTTTGAGTTGATTCTATGAGTGCCATCTGCATTTGGAGTCAGTTATTGTTGTCTCTCAACATGGAGACCAACTAAGTGTAAATGCCAGTAAAGCAGGCATCATTAAAGGCAGTGATATCATTTGACTCAAAAGATTCTAAATTCTTCATTTAAGCAAATTAAAACATTTTCTTCAAAGACTGGGTTTGAGTTTGAAAAACCCCTGTACATGTGTAGAAAGGTTCAGGGGACGCATACCAGGGCTCCTAGCCAGAAAGGGACGTACAGCAAAGCAGAGCTGTCGCCTACTGTGGCCAATGGAATCCCCAAGAGCAGCTCTCCACAGCCAAGGAACAGCACTGCAATCTGGGACAGGAAGATCTTATCAGTAAAATAGGTTCTCCATGTAAGATCCTTGCGTTGTTGTTGCTTATGATGATGATGATGATGATGATGATGATGATGATGATAACGATGACAATGATAATAATGATCAGCATCATGCCTATAATTTCTCCATAGCAAGGATCATCATAACTGCATCCATACAGTGGGGTGCAAAAAAATGGGCACCCCTGGTTTAAATGACTGTTACAATGCAATCTGATCGAAAGCAAAGCATTCTTTTCACACACCATTCAGAAACAATAACCAGCTTCACAGAGTTTCTTGCACCAAGTGTTAAGCGGTTGCCCGTTCCCAACATTTTCTTCAACCAAAGCCCATCTCCATTTATTTTCACCCACGATTAGGCTTGTGTCGAGTGTACTTTCAATTTTGTGCACAGCACAAAGACTGACATTGTGACTGATGGACTTACAGTAGCTCCCTACTCATTTGATTAAAAAACTGCCTTACTCGCAAACCATTGGTAATTTGGTGAATAAATAGTTGCAAGACTGAACGGGATTCGATAGGACGCATCCAGAACAAAACAAAGACATGTGGGATTGCGTTATGACATTAACGTTTTAAGACCTTGTGTTACATGTTACAAAATAAGGGATGTTAACGTTGATATATTACATGGAATTAAATTTCTCCTGTATATACTACAATTTTAGGGGGGAAAGTTATGTATTATCTTCACCTGGACGGGGAGTGGTTGTTGGGAGAGAACTGTGTTCTCTTTTATTATTTTTTTTAAATAATTATATTTCCCCTACCTAGCATGGACTTGAAGCGCACATAAGGCACATATTATAACATGAGACAAGAGTTCAGAATTTAAACTTTTATTCCTTGGTATTTACATCTTTGGTATCTGACCAGCTGATTTTAGTATTGGATGCATATTTAAGTAAATTAAAGTAAATATATAATATTTGGTAGCATATCCCTTGCTTGCAATAACTGCATCAAGCCTGTGACCCATTGACATCACCAAACTGTTGCATTTTTCTTTGTGATGCTTTTCCAGGCTTTTACTGCAGCCTCTTTCAGTTGTTGTTTGTTTCAGGGGGGTTTTCCCTTCATTCTCCTTTTAAGGAGGTGAAATGCATGCTCAGTTGGGTTAAGGTCTGGCGATTGTCTTGGCCAGTCGAAAACCTTGCATGTTTCTTCCTAATAAAAAGTCCTTTGTTATGTTGGCAGTGTCTTGAGTCATTATCTTGCTGCATGATGAAGTTCCTCCCAGCAGCAGGATGAATTTAGAAGTCTACAAAAAAATTATCTCTGCCAACTTACGGAGATATTCATCCAAACTAATTGGGAGGAACTTCAAGAGGAAACACCCCCCGAAACAAATAACAACTGAAAGAAGCTGCCGTAAAAGCCAGGAAAAGCATCACAAAAGAAGAATGCAACAGTTTGGTGATGTCAATGGGTTGCAGGCTTGATGCTTGTTATAACTGCAAGGGATATGCTACCAAATATTAATTGTTATTCACTTTCATTTACTTAAATACTCACTGGTACAGTACTTTTGCTCACCTATAAATTGGGTGGTCTGACATCAAAGGTGCTATGTTCTAAGAGGTTTACCAAATCAAGGTGTAAATACCAGGAAATAAAAGCTGAAATTCTGGATCAAGATTAAAACAAAAAAAGGCTTGGAATATTTCACTTTATGTGTAATGAATTTAGAATATATGAAGGTTTCACTTTTTGAATTAAATTCCGGGTAGACATTTTGTGAAAACAGGCCTTTAAATGAGTGCCCATTTTGAGTGTTGAAGCTGTATAACTCCATCAGTACACACTCACACAATTAGTCAAGATATTCTTTTAACCCAAAAAAAGAATGTCCATAACATTTTCATAGCGAACAGGAAACATATGAGTGTGTGACATCTAGCCTCCAGAAAATAAAATATATGATAGTTTATATACTACGAATTGCTTGCTTTGTTATTTATTTAGCCCAATACAGTAATAAAATCATATACATTGAAAATCAGAAAGATGCTAGGGCTCTTAGACATGTGCATGGAAAGTAAGACATTTATATATCAAAATGAATTGCACAAAAGACAGGCATAGACTGAACCATCCATCCATCCATTATCTTAACCCGCTTATCCTGCATACATTAGATGAAAGGCAGGAATACACCCTGGACAGATCGGCAGTCCATTGCAGGGCACACACACCATTCACTCACAAACTCATACCCACAGGCAATTTAGACTCTCCAATCAGCCTAACCTGCATGTCTTTGGACTGTGGGAGGAAACCCATGCAAACACGGGGAGAACATGCAAACTTCACACAGAGGCCCTGGGCCGACCAGGATTCGAACCCAGGACCTCATTGATGTGAGGATAGACTGAACCATTCAAAACAAATCTCTTTAAATATAAAGTATTCATCGAATATATAATAAAAAATCAAGAATATACAGCATTCAACTCAACCCAACTGCTACTACCATGTTATTTTTTCATAGTGGTTTTATTCATTTTTTCCTATGTATCTTTATTGATCGTTTCTTTGACTTTGTGTGGATTCTTGTTTGATTACAAGCGGAACCCATATTACGGCTATTACATATTGCAATATAATGTATCATATAGGCTACGATAATATGCTATCAAACGAAGATTGTTGCTCAGTTAAAAAATGTGCACTGTGCTGCCCTTAAAGCTGAATCATTGGCAGCCAGCTAAACCCTTCCCTCCATCAAGACTCTGAAGACAGGCGATCTTTAGTCCACAGGTTTATTGATGAAAAGAACAGGGTGAAACTGTGAATAAACCAGCATAATAATGCTTATGACTACGTGCACATTACTGTAAATAAATCCTAGACTAATGTTACATTCTCTTTTTACTTATTTACCATTGTGTCTTATAATCACGTGCTTGTATTTTAACAATAAATCATAAACCATAGCCATGTATCATGTATTCGTTACTTTACAGTTTTTAACTATCTTAATTACTATTTATACTCTCATGAAATCACTTATTTATTCATTACCGTAGAAGTCATGAATTCAGAGCCCAATAAAGCACTAGCTAGTATAGAATGAGCTAGCACAAACTTGTGGCTAAACTAGCAAGATAGCTACTGTAGCTAACATCACATAAAAATTAACACAAAACGACTCAATGGTCACAAATAATGCATTCTGAATGTAGAAGACATATCAAGCTACAGTTACCTACCAACAATGCAACAAAGGGGGCAAAATATTTGCAGGATGTTCGCTGGATACTGAGCAGATCCAATGCGGATATTCTCCATGCCACAAAACTTACTTCCTCACTAAATGGCTATGGGAAGTCACATGACTTCACTGTTACTGCTCTCAGCGCTAACCACTAGATGGAGCCAAACACATGTAATTAAAGCAGATAGCAATACAAGTAAATGAGTAATAATGAACGTAATTGACAAAATACATTTACTAATCAGCACATGCACACTGATTAATTAATTTACTTATTAATCCGTTAGGAAAGTCGTTTGGTAGCATGCAGTCCTCAGTTGAAAACTGTAGCCTATTTGTTGTTGCTGCATCATTTACGTTACTGGGAACACTAAACGCAGAAGTCAAGAAATCAAGAAGTGCGCGGAATCCCCCCAAATCTAATGAACAAGCAAATGATTTTAAAACTTTAAGTAGCTATCCGTCTCCCATTCCCTTGTAGCCTACTTGGATAGCCACTTCTGCAACGATGACGTTGGCACATAATTGATCATTGTCTGTCATTCTCTTCTGAATATCACTGATTTGGAGCTTCTACACTGTGTCTCATGAAACTATTTTGGTTTTATTATTATAATATTCTCACCAATGTGAAGACCAAGTGTAGGCTATGTATGAAACGAGGCATAGGCTACGAAAATACGGGATAAATCAATTGAATCAATGAGGGACACAGCAGGGACAGATCTAGGAGCTGACGAGGTCTGGGGCTTAGCCCAGAGAAAATTTTTGGGGTTGTGTCTAGAAAGTAACCAGTTTTGCGAATCTGTTCAAAAGAGTTCAAAACCCAATGGTGGAATAGCAGCGATAAAGCAACATATTATATATCCATCCATCCATCCATTCATTATCTTAACCCGCTTATCCTGAACAGGGTCGCAGGGAGGCTGGAGCCTATCCCAGCATACATTGGGCGAAAGGCAGGAATACACCCTGGACAGGTCGCCAGTCCATCGCAGGGCACACACACCATTCACTCTCACAGTCATACCCACAGGCAATTTAGACTCTCCAATCAGCCTAACCTGCATGTCTTTGGACTGTGGGAGGAAACTGGAGTACCCGGAGGAAACCCACGCAAACACAAGGAGAACATGCAAACTCCACACAGAGAAGCCCCGGCCGACGGGGATTCAAACCCAGGACCTTCTTGCTGTGGGGCGGCAGTGCTACCCACTGCACCATCCGTGCCGCCCATTATATATATATATATATATATATATATATATATATATATATATATATATATATATATATATATATATATATATATATATATATATATATATATATATATATATATAAAAAATGAAATTAATATATTAATATAATATATTTAAAAAATATATATAAACAGTGGTGTGAAAAATTGTTTGCCCCTTCCTGATTTCTTCTTCCTGATTAAATATTAGTCAAAGACAACACAAGTAAACACAAAATGCAGTTTTTAAATGAAGGTTTTTATTATTAAGGGAGAAAAAAAATCCAAACCTACATGGCCCTGTGTGAAAAAGTGATTGCCCCCTAAACCTAATAACTGGTTGGCCCACCTTTAGCAGCAACAACTGCAATCAAGCGCCCAGTCTCTTTCTTATGGTGGAGTCATGAACACTGACCTTAACTGAGGAAAGTGAGGCCTGCAGTTCTTTGGATGTTGTTGTGGGGTCTTTTGTGACCTCTTGGATGAGTCGTCGCTGCGCTCTTGGGGTAATTTTGGTCGGCCGGCCACTCCTGGGAAGGTTCACCACTGTTCCATGTTTTCGCCATTTGTGGATAATGGCTCTCACTGTGGTTCGCTGGAGTCCCAAAGCTTTAGAAATGGCTTTATAACCTTTTCCAGACTGATAGATCTCAATTACTTTCTTTCTCATTTGTTCCTGAATTTCTTTAGATCTCGGCATGATGTCTAGCTTTTGAGGATCATTTGGTCTACTTCACTTTGTCAGGCAGGTCCTATTTAAGTGATTTCTTGATTGAGAACAGGTATGGCAATAATCAGGCCTGGGTGTGGCTAGAGAAATTGAACTCAGGTTTGATAAACCACAGTTATGTTTTAACAGGGGGGGCAATCACTTTTTCACACAGGGCCATGTAGGTTTGGATTTTTTTTCTCCCATAATAATAAAAACCTTCATTTAAAAATTGTCTTTGACTAATATTTAAATTTGTTTGATGATCTGATACATTTAAGTGTGACAAACATGCAAAAAAATACGTAATCAGGAAGGGGGCAAACACTTTTTCACACCACTGTATATATATATATATTATATATATATATATATGTATATATATGTATATGTATTTTTTATATATTAATTTCATTTTTGTGACACACAGTTTATCAATTATCTAATTATCTAATTGCTTTGTTGAACCCATTTTCAGTGGTACATCAACATAAAAAAGGACAACAGATTAGTTTTGAGCGCAGTTTGTACATTACATCAAAGAGAGAATACGCCATCTCCATCCATTTGTAGTGGTATTTAGAAAGTGGTATTTGCCTTCTAGTATGTTTTATTCAATCACTCAATGATGTGATAACATCCACATAGTCACATTACCAACCCCACTTGGTACAAAGTAGCTTCAATGTAGTTAGCTAGCTACTTTCACTAAGTAACCTTTTGAGGGATAGCTTTGTGTAGCTCAGTTACTTTTCATGAAGAGTAACTAGTAGCTTAGCTAGCTACATTTTTAAAGTAGCTTGCCCAACATTGAGAGTGAGACTAGCTAATTTAGTCTAGTTAGCCTTAGTAAAAGCAGCTAGCTGGCAGACAGACTGACTTTTTTTCTGGCACAAAAAAAGGCTAGCTTGCCAAAGAAGAAAACAGCACAACATGACTAGCTAGGATATTCTCAATCTAAACAGCACATACTATTCTTTTTCATTAATTTTCTCATTTACTTTCTTACCTTGCACGTACAACAAAGTGCATACCCATAACCAGGGATAAGTGCGCTGAAAGACCCGACAGGGAAGTACAATTTCAATTGCTACCCGTACAACAAAGATAAGGACCAGGGCCTATCTTTTTTTTAAACAAACAAATAAACAAACAACAAAGCAAAAGTGACCAAACTTAACTATCCAAATACTGCTTACCTAGCCAACTAAAACTACTGAAACACAAAGTAAATCACAAAGACAAGAATGAAGGTTCACAGGGAGGTAGGGAGGGATGGGGAGAGGTGCTGCTTGAAGAGGTGCGTCTTCAGTTTGCGCTTGAAGGTGGGGAGAGATTCTACAGTTCTGACCTCAACGGAGTTTGTTGAGCGTGAGGTGGAAGTTCGGAGAGGGGGAGGTGCCAAGCGGCCTGTGGAGGCTGAACGAAGAGGTCTGGCAGGGGTGTAGGGTCTGATGATTTTTTGTAGGTAAGCTGGGGAAGACCCCTTAACTGCTTGGAAGGCGAGCATCATGTTTTGAATTTGATGCGAGCCATGACAGGCAGCCAGTGGAGGGAAGTAAGCAGGGGGGTGACGTGTGAGTATTTGGGAAGGTTGAATACCAGACGAGCTGCTGCATTCTAGATAAGTTGCAGGGGTCTGATGGTGGACGCTGGGAGGCCAGCCAAGAGGGAATTGCAGTAGTCCAGGCGGGATCAAGTTCCATAACGATTTCATACAACGGTTACCTGCATTAACGTCAGCTAGCTTTCAAGTTACACCAGACGACACTGACACACACAAGTCATTGTTTTTGTTGTATACGTTTATCAGCCAGGTCTGCCAGGGCTACCACTGATCCAGAATGCTGCAGCCCGTCTGGTATTCAATGTTCCCAGACATTCACATGTTACCCCCCTGCTCAGCAACCTCCACTGGCTGCCTGTTATGGCTCGCATCAAATTTAAAACTTTGGTGCTCACATACCAGGCAGTTAAGGGATCAGCCCCTGTATATATTCCCCCTCGCCACACCTGCACTTCACGCTCAAGACTGCTGTCTGTCCTGGTCCCACGGTGGTGGAATGACCTCCCGGTGGATGTCAGAACGGCAGAGTCTCTGACCTCCTTCAAGCGCAGACTGAAGACTCATCTCTTCAGGCTACACATTTCCCTCCCCACCATGACTAGCCTTAGACTGTAATGCCACTTATGTATAGATTGTATAGATATTGTTACTTGTATAGATATTGTTGTTTTTTATTGGGTGTTTTATTGCTGTACTCAGGGTATTCTACCTGCCAACTGTGGTATGCTAGTTTGGAAGTTGATTGTACTCTTCAAGGGTTCTGATTATCTGTATGTTTACACTAGGACTCGGAACTGTACTGTCCTCTCAGGTCCTCTTCGCACTTATACTTGTGTTTGATCTGCACTTCGTTGTACTTCACTCTGGATAAGAGCGTCTGCTAAATGCCATGTAATGTAATGTAATCAGGACACTGCCAGATAATGTGCAGGTATTGAAATAACATGTCGCTATCATAATAATAATAATAATAATAACTCGAAAAAATTCCAGGGAAATTTTAAGTGTGCTGCTGCTGGTGCCCATCCCTCACACAAACACAGATGTAACCCACAATTTGGTCCTCACAAAAATGGAGAACCTCATCTATACACTTGTGTGTGTGTGTGTGTGTGTGTGTGTATTTGCCCTTATGATAAGTTCATAGGCCACACACACACACACACACACACACACACAGATCTAAAACAAAATTTGGTCCTCACAAAAATAGACATCCTCATCTATACACATGTTCTGGGCAGTTGCTAGGGTGTTCTGGGCAGTTGCTAGGGTGTTCTGGGCGGTTGCTAAGGTGTTCTGGGCGGTTGCTAGGGTGTTCTGGGCGGTTGCTAGGGTGTTCTGGGCAGTATAAGGGTACAATTCCCAAGGTGGCGTTGTCTGGCTAAGTATGGGTTGCTCAACCACACCCACCCTCCTGTTACAGTTAGCACAACCATTAAGACATGGACATAGAAATAAAACAGTTAAAAACCTCGGTATTTTCATATAATGTGGACAGGATGGAGTCAGTCAGTTAGCTAGTTATTTAGTTAATTATTCTTATTAATTACTTAGTTAGACGTGTTAGGCAGAGGCAGAACATACATACAGTTCAACAGCATCACAAACTACAGATAACAAACAACCAAATCAACACCTCTCTAAAATAATAACAACTTTATAGAATATTACACTGCATTAGTTTTGGTAAATATAAATTACAGTGACAGTTCACTAATCAGCTGAGCTTAGTTACCCAGTCAGCTGACTAGTTAGCCAGTCAGCTAGCTAGCTAGTTAGTTAATCAGTCTGCTAACTAGTTAGCCAGTCAGCTAGCTAGTTAGTTCGTCAGTCAGTCAGCTAACTTGTTAGTTTGTTAATCAGTTAGTAATAGTCACTTAGTTAATCAGTTAGTCAGACCGTCAGTTAGTTAAGCTAGCTAGCGCCGAAGCTAACGCTAACTAGCGCGACGAAGCTAACGCAAGCTAGCGCCGAAGCTAACGCAAGCTAGCGCAACGAAGCTAACGAAAGCTAGCACCGAAGCTAACGTCAAACAAATCGCTCTATCTTGAAAACTATAACTCACTTTTTTTTTTTTAATCATTTTGAGTGAACCGAGACTTCAGTGGCGAGATCGATCTATGAGATGTGTCGGTAGGATTTAGAATGCAGGAGTTGTGGCAGTTTAAAAATCGCCATATTTTATTTATTTTACTCTGCAGTTTACCACTCAGATAACATGGGAAGCTAGCCAAGGCTAGCGCTAGCTTCGGCTACTTCCGGTTCTATTCCGGTCACAGGCTGTGAATGCGAGAGAGTGTGCTGGGCTTGTGCATGTTCTGTGTGTGTGTGAGTCTCTGTCGGTTTTTTTTCTGACATGCTCGGGTTTAAACGCTTCTCTTTCCAAAACTATACGTCATATCTCTTAGATATTTGAATGTGAGTGACAGGGTGAAAATATGAACAGTTTGATATATATAATATGTCAAGGTAAAAATTGAAAATTGAAGGAGTAGCGGCAGTTTGTGTGTACAACTTTGTGTAAATGTTTAACTGCGTACAACTTTGTGTAAATGTTTAACTGCTTACGGCCTGAATGCTAGTGGTGAAGCTAACTGGCGCTGGTGCCGAACAAATCCATGTATCTTCAAAAGTATAAGTCAGATCTAATTTATTTTTGTATTTTGAGCGACCCAAGACTTCAATGGCGATTCCGATCTATGAGATGTGTCTGTAGGATTTGAAATGCAGGAGCGGTGACAGTTTATAAATCACCATGTTGTGCCTACTTTACGTGGCAGTTGACGCTTCAGATAACATTGGAGTCAATGAGAGCTGGATCCGGCACTCTCTGCACTTTTGGGCGATTTATTAAAAAACCGTGAGTCCTATCTCAATGGAAGTAACATTGAATGAGAGAGGACAAGTTTCTCTACATTTTGATGTATAAATTGTTGTTGTAGAGTAGAAGCTGTGGGAGTAAGATAAGAATGTCTTGAATATTTTTGATACAATTTAGAAGGGCTGAATGCTAGAGTGGGTGATGTCATCGCAATCTAAAGCCACGCTGAAAATCTGAAAATCTCAAAAATTTCATAAAACATAAACTGTGATTTTGTAAAAACCGTAGAAGATATCAAAAAGTGTCTTCAGACCAACACAGTTCAAAGTCTTGTGACCCGTTTAAACCTTTAATCACGTTTCTGCGACAAAGTATGACGAAGTGGTGTGGCTCCAAAGAGGGGTGGGTTTGATCAATTTGTGAGATTTTTTTTTACGAATTCTCATTCATTCCTATGGGCAAAAATCGGTCGGTTTTTCGGATTTTGGAAGAAAACGAGATGTCGCAGACTTGAGAAAAGTCTTTCCCATCGATTCCCGTCTATTCCGGTCATTTTGATATATATCTTGCTATATCAAAGCTCTGCTTTGTATTGCAATGCGCAGCACACAATAATAATAATACCATTTATTTGTATAGCACCTTTCATACAAGAAAATGCAGCTCAAAGTGCTTTACAGCAGAGAAATTAAATGTCCAGAGTGTTTCACATGAGTCATCATTTGCTTCGCTGGGGTTTGGTGGTCTTGCTGGTATTTCGATCCGTTGCCTAAAAGTTGTGTTCCTGCTCCTTTCCAAATCAAAGGACACTTTAAACTCACTCATTTTATTTTACTTTACTTTGGTAAGCTACTAGAAGCAAGATGCTGATAACGCTAAGTTCGGTTACAAAGTAGATAACGGTGATCTACAAATGCAGAGTAATTTTTAAAAATTCCATTTAGCCTTGCGTTGGCATGGCTGGAACGCAAACTGACGAATAGAAACAATGGACCCGACCTATCCGTTTTATAATGTCGGGTTAACACTAGAAAAGTGCATACTGCCGGGGCACCACCTACCATACAGGAGCGTAATTCCGGGACCCACTTGCAAGTTGCTTACCCGCGTGAGAGAACAAAGCAACACCACTCATATGCCATTTCATTTCAGAACAGCCTTGGATTTATATATATTAAAATTTAAAAAATTCAATAAATAAAAAATTCATAATTCTAAATTACATTCGGTGCTCAAGCCCCAGTAGCCACCCCCTAAGTCCGCAGCATTTCATTTTTCAAAAAGGGATGATCCCGTCTAAGGGACGGATGGCAACTCTACTTGCTGCAGTAGCTATATCTGTTTCGTTACCATCCACGCGTCAGTCCTCGCAGCTTCGTAAGCAGCAACTCTACATCGCGTGGGCTTAATTGTATCAAGCCATTTTTCTAAAAAATCAACTAGCCTACTAGTTAACGTTGCGTGTAAATCAGCGCTACAACCACCTGATTTCACTATTTATTTTACCTGCTTGGTTAAGGTAAGCTAATTAGTAAAATCAGATGGTGTAGCACACGGTTGAAGAAAATGCCTGCAGACACTGCGGCCCGCAGGACGAGGAGTTGAGTAGCGATGGTGTAAGTAATGACCATCTGAATGGTTTTCTAGCTTTCGTCAACGCGATCCATCTGCATTTGGAGTTTTGCTTGTCGACGACTGGGATCAATGAAAAAAGGCGGTTTCTTTTCATAGATCATCCACAAAGCTACTTTTAGTCAGTCTTTCGTGTTAAAGGGATAATTCGTATTTTCAGACTCATGTCCGAGTGAGTTTCAGCAAAAATTTGAAGAATAAATTGCAATCAATGCACTCCTATATCGAGTTTGCATGCCTCACTCTCCGTAAGCCGTTAGCCCAAAACTAGCCAAATAACATTGATTTAACGGGGGCCTATAAAAACAGCACCTGTCAGCTATTTAAAAGAAACAATAAACTAGACTCAAATAGACATGCTGTCATGTGTTTATTTGTTTGCATAAATAGGCTACATATCCTGTAAAGACACCGTGCCAATATAGCAACAACAAAAGTTTTTTTAAGTTGGTTTTGGACCACTTGCCTAAACCAACGGGAAAGATACGTTGCTTGGCTACTCTTGCTGAATGCATTTACTGCAACGACTTCTCAGGATTACCTATGATCGCTGCACCACCAGTTTTAGTCTACCTTTTCCTTCGTCTCACTGTCAACTGATATGCTACAGCTTCAGCGAGTTGCGCTGGCTCTCCTTTAGCCCATGCCCTCTCAATCTGTATATTCGGGCTGAAACATGTAACCCTCAGTATCAGTTGAAAAATGATTCTAGCCTAACCACTCAAAGTTATTTAACCACCGTTTATAGCCAAATTAGAGAGGCTAGAGGCTAAATCGGCCCACACTTAAATCTGCTTACACAGACCACTATTTGACAATTTAACAGTTAGTTAACACAAAGCTGGAACAGGACGGTCAAATGCTTAAAAGAAGGCTGTGACATCTGCCAATAGGCCTAAGTGTTGTTCATATTATAGGCTACATAAAATTAATTTAAATAAATAATATTGTTAATCAAATTCACAAATATGGTAATGACAATGGGCCAAAATTATGTGAAAATGCATAGGTTTTCATCAAATAACATACATTTTCTGAACAAAATAGCCAAGGCTGCCCCCTTCCCAGTGCCACAGCACCTAAGCCCTCTGAAATGCAAGTAAGTAATTTTGTTGTGTTTGTTTTTATATGTCTTAACTAGCTATATACTTACTTGATTGCAATTTGTATTGAATGTGTTTTTAAATAAAGACTTAGAGCTACTGTGTTTGCTGAACTTAGTACTTTACTGAAAAATAGTTTTCCAGCAGTAATGACGAATAGGCCTACACTAATAGTGATTAATGAGGAAACAAGCAGAATATAAGGAGTAAATGAGTAGTTTCTAAAGAGTGATTCAACGGGGATGTGTAGTAAATGAGAAGTAGGCTAATGTGTCGTGACTCAATTAGTGAAAGTCCAGTAGATAGTACACAGTACTGGGTAAACGGGTAATTAGTTAGTCATGGACAAAAGTATTGGCACCCCTGCAATTCTGTCAGATAATGCTCAGTTTCTCCCAGAAAATTGTTGCAATTACAAATGTTTTGGTTTTAATATCTTTATTTGTTTGGCTTGCAATGAAAAAACACAAAAAAGAATAGACAAAAATCCAAATCAGATATAATTTTAAACACCTAAATCAAAAACAAAGCTCTACTTTAGTCTCATCTGTCCACAATGGAGTTTGCCAAAACTTACCTGAGGAAGCCAAAAACCTTTTGGGAGAACGTCTTGTGGACAGATGAGACAAAAGTAGAGCTTTTTGGTAAAGGATATCAACGCAATGTTTACAGAAAACAAAATGAGGCCTTTAAAGAAAAGAACACAGTCCCTACAGTCAAATATGGTGGAGGTTCCAGGATGTTTTGGGGTTGCTTTGCTGCCTCTGGCACTTGACTGTGTGCATGGCATCATGAAATCTGAAGACTACCAAAGAATTTTGGAGCGCAATGTAGGGCCCAGTGTCAGAAAGCTGGGTCTCCGTCACAGGTCATGGGTCTTCCAGCAGGGAAATGACCCAAAGCACACTTCAAAAAGCACTCAGAAATGGTTTGAGGGAAAGCGCTGGAGAGTTCTGAAGTGGCCAGCAATGAGTCCAGATCTGAATCCCATAGAACATCTTTGGAGAGATCTCAAAAAAGCAGTTTGGAGAAGGCACCCTTCAAATCTGAGTGACCTGGAGCAGTTGGCAAAAGAAGAGTGGTCCAAAATTCCAGTAGAGAGGTGTAGGAAACTCATTGATGGTTACAGGAAGCGATTGTTTTCAGTTATTTTTTCTAAAGGCTGTGCTACCAAATATTAAGTTGAGGGTGCCAATACTTTTGTCCGGCCCTTTTTTGATTTAGGTGTAAAATTATATCTGATTTGGATTTTTGTCTATTCTTTTTTGTGTTTTTTCATTGCAAGCCAAACAAATAAAGATATTAAAACCAAAAAATTTGTAATTGCAACAATTTTCTGGGAGAAACTGAGCATTATCTGACAGAATTGCAGGGGTGCCAATACTTTTGTCCATGACTATGTATTATTAATTATTATTATTATTATTATTATTATTATTATTATTATTATTAAAAGCATAAATAAATAACTAGCGACCTACGTTTACTACATGCAACAGCATCAAACAAATAGGGTTAGTGTAGTGATTAGCTATATAGGCTAGTAGTATCGCGGGTCTTACCCCAAGACATTTGGGTTCTCCGTTAAGGAAGCGGTGGAGTGGTTTTTGGTCTCCAACCATCGTTTCACGATTCTTCATCTCGATATCTCCCGTCGTCTCTGTGGGTGGGTCCATCTTCTAAAGTAAATAAATAAACAAATACATACATATTTTTTAAATCACAGTTGTATTTTCCATATGCGCTGTGCTTAACAGGGTCCAGCACAGAAACAAAGACATGCCGTGGTCCAATCATCGTACATGGGGAGAGAAACACGGGAATAATTCAGAACAGCGTGTACCAGAAAATGAGACAGACAAGCCTTGTGAGTCAGTCATCTGAAGGGAGCAAAGTCATAAGTAGACATGAACAAGTAAGTTAGTGAAAAAAATAACCAGACAGAAGAACACACGGTGGTTATAAACGATGTTGATCAGGGACACACAGCCATGCTGAGAAGTGTGCGTTGAAAGGGCAAACAACATATAGCTGGTATATAGGCTATATTGAAAGCAATAACATACAAAAAGGAAAAGGAGAACATAATGTCACCCACCCTTTTCTGTTCAGTGCGATTTCTTTCTGTTGAAATTGGAGTTGGAAAATAAAGCTGAAAAACAAGCAGGGTGGAGAAAGAGAGGGGGGTGCGAATGTTTTGAGGGACGGGGGTGGAAGATGGAAGAGCCCCGATGGGGATGCAACTTTTTCTTAAAGAGAAAGTAAGAGAGGTTTAATTTCAGTGATACGAACCATTCTTTGCATCCAAAACCCGTGGCGTCGGCTCGTCTAATCCAAATAGAGAATAACGATTTACACCAATCCGCTCTACTCGATCATTTTTGATAGATATTTTTGCCTCTTGTATGTTGTGAAACCAAGGAGTGACGAATACGGAACGTTCAGAAATGTGTTAGCAGCTTGGTACGCTGATGCATTTTAAGCATTTAAAAATTAGGATAACGTAGGTTAAACGTTTACTGAATAATCAAGTCGACTTTTAAATCTCCAGAGAGTGTGCCATCCTGGAAATAGCTCACTTTAAAAGCATTTGGCAGACTGTCTTTTATGCTCTATTTGAAATAACTCACTTTAAAAGCATTAGGCAAACTGTCTTTTATGGTTTATTTATTTCAATACAGCCCTATTGGGACTGGGAAGCGATCCAAGTCGATGCATCTTTCTCTAACATCGCAGCCTACATACGTCATAATTATCTTTTTAAGGCAATTGTCAAACCAAGAATAGAGCATCACCGCCATCTGAGTGTAGGCTACTATATTGCTTCTCTTCTTATTTATTTCTTAAACTCACAATCTTTACCATATATCAAATTCCTTGACTAAACCTGAAACCTTTTCTCCAATATTCCCTGAATTTCATCTCCCTTCACATCAGATACAGTATACCAAAAGTCTCTCTAGTTGCGTCTACCACAATTCTAATCCCCAATTCTGATTTTGTTTCCATCTTACTAACACAGTTCATAACTATTGCAATAAAAGCTACATATCTCGAAATGTACAGTTTGTGTCATATCAACCTTGTCCTTTCCCCCCGTCCCAATCACGCGGTCAATGAATAACTACTATTTGAATAACTATTTTCAGTGAATGAATCACACCTTCAATGAATCATTGAATCACACTTTTATTTACATTACATTACATTACATTACATTATTGGCATTTGGCAGACGCTCTTATCCAGAGCGACGTACAACAAAGTGCATACCCATAACCAGGGATAAGTTCGCTGAAAGACCCTAGAGGTAAGTACAATTTCAACTGCTACCTGTACAACAAAGATAAGGACAAGGGCCATTTTTTTTTTTTTTTTTTTTTTTTTTTTTTTTTGAACAAACAAACAAACAGAGCAAAAGTCACCAAAGTTAACTATCCAAACACTGCTTACCTAGCCAACTAAAATACTGATACACAAGTCACAGAGACAACAATTAAGGTTCACAGGGAGGTAGGGAGGGATGGGGAGAGGTGCTGTTTGAAGAGGTGTGTCTTCAGCTTGCGCTTGAAGGTGGGGAGGGATTCTATAGTTCTGACCTCAACGGGGAGTTCGTTCCACCACCGTGGAGCCAGAACAGACAGTAGTCGTGAGCGTGAGGTGGAGGTTCTGAGAGGGGGAGGTGCCAAGCGGCCTGTGGAGGCTGAACGAAGAGGTCTGGCAGGGGTGTAGGGTCTGATGATTTTTTGCAGATAAGCTGGGGAAGACCCTTTAACTGCTTGGAAGGCTAGCACCAATGTTTTGAATTTGATGCGAGCCATGACAGGCAGCCAGTGGAGGGAAGTAAGCAGGGGGGTGACGTGTGAGTATTTGGGAAGGTTGAAGACCAGACGAGCTGCTGCATTCTGGATGAGTTGGAGGGGTCTGATGGCAGACGCTGGGAGGCCAGCCAAGAGGGAATTGCAGTAGTCCAGGCGGGACAGAACCATCGCTTGGACCAGGAGCTGGGTCGAGTAGGGGGTGAGAAAGGGGCGGATTCTCCGTATGTTGTATACCTCACACCTTTACCTAAGCAACAAACCTATGATAAATAATACATTTCAGATCTATTTGTTTAATTGTATTTTTTTTTCAGAAGCACTGGCAAGTGAGCTTCAATTAAGCCTGTTTCATTTCCCCCCTAATGAACAGGCTTGTCTTTCAAAAGCATTCATGAAAACATGGCATGACATTCCCGTCATTTTACAGTGGCAGTGTATGTGAAGATTAGCCGAGAAGATAAATGAAGAATGATACATTCCCATTCAGTTTCAGAAGCCAGGCCTTGATAAGCATTAATGGCAGATTACATTACAGGCATTTGGCAGATGCTCTTATCCAGAGCGACAGTTGATTAGATAAAACAGGAGACAATCCTTCCCTGGAGCAATGCAGGGTTAAGGCCCTTGCTCAAGGGCCCAACAGCTGTGTGGATCTTATTGTGGCTACACTGGGAATCAAACCACCGACCTTGCGGCCCCAGTCATATCCCTTAACCCCTATGCTACAATTTTGCCTGTTAGCTATCTGGGCCTATGCCTCATGGAAAGAGCACAAATACAAACTGTATACTGTAAGTTGCTGCATACTTAGTATTCAGAATCAGTAATCACAGATGTCCAGGAAGAATTCTAATTTATTGACCACAAGAGGGCGGCAGTTACTTGCGTAATTCATTTTTTGCAGCCCAGCAAATGCTGTCTATTGTCACGTCCTGTGCCTGTGTCTTAGTTTATTTCCTGGTTTCTCTGTTTCTATGTGTTTTATGTGTTTGCATTCAGTTTCATGTTTTACCTTCCTCACAATTTCCTGTCCATGCCCCCCCGCACCGGATATGCGTTTCCTCTGTTGTAATCGTCTCACCTACTTCTCGTAGTCTAGTCATTAGTGTGGCATATTAACCTGCCTGTTTCTTTGCCTGATTACCTTGTGCCCTGCATTCATACTTGTGTCCTTGTACTTTCCAGTGATGTTCCTGCATGCCTGTCCCGTCCCGTCCTGCTCCAGCCCTCCTGCCTGTCTTACTCGCCTCATCCATGCCCTGCTCCAGCCCCCTAGTTCTTGTACCTGTCTCCAGCCTATCCACCTTTCTGTTCTCCAAGCCCAAGACATTTGTGTTCTCCATTAAGGAAACAGTGGAGTGTTTTTTGGCCTCCAACCACTATTTCACGATTCTTCAACTCGCCATCTCCCGTCGTCTGTGTGGGTGGGTCCATCTTCAAAAAAATAAAAAAATAAATATTTTTAAAATCAGTTGTATTACGAAGAAATGCCGCGGCCCAACCATCGTACATGGGGAAAGAAACACAGGAATAATTCAGAACACCATGTGTTGATCTCCTGGCTTCGACCTCCGCCTGTTCTGGACCTCACCCTGCCTTCTCCTCATTGCTCTGGTTACCTGGACTCTGACCCACTGGACTTGACAATTAAAGCCTGTTATTTGTTACATCTTGGTGTCTGCTTGGTTCTGATTCGTTCTCCTCACAGTCTATTAGGAAAGTTATGCTTTATAGATTATGTTGTGGTGGTGAATTTATACCTATTTTACACTAGCCTACAGCAAATACAGGTGATCAAATGGCAGGCAACAGCCAGCTACTGAAACGACCGGAATATAGATAATTAAAAACACACACACACAAATATGAACAAACAAGCAGTGTAGGTTAACTTAGTTGCCCAACAGTGCTGGATGTGTATAGAGAACAATAATTTACAATTATGAAAAATAACTAGCATATGCTAGAATTTTCTACAGTAAATTACTAATTTATATTTTCTGAAAATAGTGTTTACTCATTATTTAGATTAGTTTGAAAAAATAAAAAAGATTTTATTTTATTTAAAAAAATGTCAGAAGATTTGATGTCTTTGGTATTGCCCAGCAGATAATATCTCTTTAGAAATAAGCAGGAAGAACTTCTATAATCCTGTTGTGATTATACAAAGAAGCCGGAATTCTGACAGGCTCTCCTACCTTTTGTTAAGTTTAACAAGAACTCTTAATTTTAATTAATGTCCCACTTTCTTTTTGTCTGTGGTGTTACTCGTTTATAACATGGAGTATAGCTATTGGATGGCTAAAATGGCTGTATGTTAGCTTTGAAGAAATTATCATACTTGTGTGCAGTTTTGGTGTTACTGTCTGTTACTGTTACCGCACTTCACGGTTCTGTGGTGTTACTTCTCACACCACTTTGTAACATAAATGATGTATTGTCCGTGGTGTTACCACCCCACATACATGAAATAAATTACATTGAACATCTGATCCCTACATGCATTTCTTTTACTTTTCGGCACAATAGAGACTGAAGGTACACACTTTAATGTGTTTTAAAAAGCGGATTCATTTTAAAAATGGAAAATAATGAAGCTCTGAAATTTGTGGAAGAAGAGTAGTAAGATGTTGCCAAATATATATATATATATATTTTTAAAAACATTTTCTCAGCTGGTTTGCAACAGTTAGCAAAGAATCACCCTTGTATTGTCAGATTTAAATTGACGAACTAGATGGCAAAAAAACACAACCGAATAAACCTAATCATAATATCTTAAATAAGATAATATCATTAATGATACTACTTCTAATAATGGACTTAAATGTTTTTATTTAACAATTGTTTTACTATTCACTTCAGAGAGATGGATCTAGGCCAAAGAAGTCCACTGTGGGCCGAGTACTCCGTAGGCTACTGATAACCTGAACTTCAATGCACCTCAGGGACGTTAGCTAATTGTTAGCTAACATTAGCAGCGAACAGAAAAAAGTTAGAATATATAACGTTAGCTAACAATTTGAAAAGGTAGTGCGCTGCGAACAGAATTGGCTGCTGATGGGGAAGGCGTGGAGAGAACAAATGATTATTATTTGGCTCTTATAATACACTTTAATCAATGTAATATTTGTTCTTACCTTAAAAATAAATCACTGATAAGCAAGGAATCAGCTAGCTAGCATTCTGAAATCTAAATCGCATCCATTTGTATTCAAAATGCATTGGTGGCGACTGTTTACTGCAAAATCGTTCACTGTGAATGTTTGCTGTCTTGAACACACCAGGACATATTCACTACTACATTTTAACATTGAGACAGAATATCACAAAATAATCCACAATAACAACATCATATACATTTTATAAATTTAATATCATATTTTCACATGAAATAAGTATTTGATCCATAGAACAATAGGACTTTAATACTTGGTGGAGAAACCTTTGTTGGCAAGCACAGAGGTCAGACGTTTGTTGTAGTTTTTCACCAGGTTTGCACAGATCTTGGGAGGGATTTTGGTCCACTCCTCTTTGCAGATCCTCTCCAAATCCTTAAGGTTCCGAGGCTGTCGCTTGGCAACTCGAAGCTTCAGCTCCCTCCACAGATTTTCGATGGGATTTGAGCCACTCCTGCCATACTGCCTTGGCCGTATGTTTTGGGTCATTGTCATGTTGGAAGACCCATCCACGACCCATTTTCAGTGCTCTCACTGAGGGAAGGAGGTTCTCGCCCAAAATTCCCTGGTACATGGCCCCATTCATCCTCCCCTTGATACGGTGAAGTCGTCCTGTCCCCTTAGCTGAGAAACACCCCCAAAGCATAAGGTTTCCCCCTCCATGCCTCACAGTGGGGATGGTGTTCTTGGGGTTGTACTCAGCATTTCTCTTCCTCCAAACACGGCGAGTTGAGTTGATGCCAAATAGCTCTATTTTGGTCTCATCTGACCAAATCACCTTCTCCCCAGCCTCCTCTGGATCATCCAGGTTTTCTTTGGCAAACTTCAGACGGGCCTGTACATGTGCTTCTTCAGCAGAGGAACCTTGCGCACACAGCAGGATTTCTATCCTTCACGGTGTAGTGTATTACTGATGGTTCTCTTCGTGACTGTGGTCCCAACTGCCTTCAGGTCATTAACAAGCTCCTCCTGTGTAGTACTGGGCTGATCCCTTTCTCATGATCATTGATATCCCACGAGGCGAGATCTTGCGTTGAGCCCCAGACCGAGGGAGATTGGCGGTGACTTTGTGTTTCTTTCATTTTCTAATAATTGCTCCAACAGTTAACTTCTCACCAAGCTGCTTGCTTATATTCTTGTAGCCCATACCAGCCTTGTGCAGGTCTACAATTTTGTCCCTGATGTCCTTAGACAGCTCCTTTGTCTTGGCCATGGTGGAAACATTGGAATCTGATTGATTGTGTGGACAGGTGTGTCTTTTATACAGCTACATAATGATGTAACGAGTTGACACAGGTGTTTTGGGTCATGAGTTGAGATTAGGAGTGCTTCTTAATGGAAAACTAACCGGTCTGTGGGAGCCAGAATTATTGCTGATCGGTAGGGGATCAAATACTTATTTCATGCAAAAATACGATAAATTTATAAAATTTATATGATGTTGTTATTGTGGATTATTTTGGTGTCCAGCAGTGCCATCAGCTCAAAATTGGCAGAAACCAGGGGGCCCTACTGTGCGGAGAAGTCTGGTCAGAAGTGGTCTTTGTGGAAGAATTGCGGCCAAAATAGCCATACCTCCGACGTGGAAACAAGGCCAAGTGACTCAACTATGCACGAAAACACAGGAACTGGGGTGCAGAAAAATGGAAGCAGGTTCTCTGGACTGATGACAGGCAGATACTTATCCATCATGCAATACCATCAGGGAGGCATCTGATTGGCCCCAAATTTATTCTGCAGCAGGACAACGACCCCAAACATACAGCCAATGTCATGAAGAACTATCTTCAGCGTAAAGAAGAACAAGGAGTCCTGGAAGTGATGGTATGGCCCCCACAGAGCCCTGATCTCAACATCAAGTCTGTCTGGGATTACATGAAGAGACGGAAGCATTTGAGGCTGCCTAAATCCACAGAAGAGCTGTGGCTAGTTCTCCAAGATGTTTGGAACAACCTACCTGCCGAGTTCCTTCAAAAACTGTGTGCAAGTATACCTAGAAGAATTGATGCTGTTTTGAAGGCAAAGGGTGGTCACACCAAATATTGATTTGATTTAGATTTTTCTTCTGTTTCTTCACTTCTTCTGTTCATGCATTTTGTTAATTGATAAAAATAAACTATTAACATTTCTATTTTTGAAAGCATTCCTATTTTACAGCATTTTTTCTCACTTGCCTAAAACTTTTGCACAGTACTGTAGTAATTCAAATTTGCAACATTCAAAAATTGTGCTGAAAAGGAAGAAGTTCTCTTTCTGTTTGTATTGTGTACATGGTCCATCATGAAAATGTAGAACAGATACTTGTGGATATGTAGCTTGTGGATAATTCAGCACCGGATTCATGTGTTCCCATATAGCTGGGGGGCTTTTGAGTTTGGAGGGTGACACTGTGCTAAAGCAAATCGGCTCTTCTTCACCACCTATGTATAAAACACCAGTGTGCAGCGAGTGGCTTGTTGGTGCGAGGAACCAAATTGGATTGCTTGAATCTCTGAGCAGTATTTGTGTAGTTCTCAGTGAAGTCAATGTAAATCACTGCCTCCTCTCGCAGTAAGAGTACTGTTGATTTATGTTGAACGTTTGCCTTTTGAATTTATGCAGAAGTGTGTGGAATAACTCCCACAAGAATTGTTTTCTTCACTGTGATCTTGTACGACCTTCCCTCGCATCTTCTCTTTCTTTCTCTGCTGTGGCCCACTGAGTGAACGCAACCTTTGCCAAGCCATCAAACCTGGAGAGCTGAACAGTCTTGTGTTTGCACTCTTCATACTCATCATACATGCACATTTTGCTGGAGCTGTCACAGGTTATTAGTTTGGTCTCGAGATCTGAGGTATCTATGAGTCTCAAATGATGCAACTTCTGAACAGCAAATCTGAGATTTTAATGGATCTTGAACAGGCAGGTGTTGCGGTTAGGGATATACAGCCCAAAATGGCCGAAGCTCATAGAAAAGGGAGTATGCATTTTTTTTATTTGTGTTTTTAGCAAGAAATTTAATGTGGAGATTTCTAATTGTATCAACCAGAAACGTTTTCTGCTTCTTCACCTTGTTCCTGGTAATTGTTTGCTTTCATCCTGTTGTTATCCAACTGACATCATCTCAGGTGAAGAAGGTTTTGACTTTGGACTTGAAAGCAGTGGTGAACCTGTTTGTGGGATGTCTGATGTTGATACAGTATTCAACGGGATGTCTGATGTTGATACTGAGAACACTGCGGCCCTTCTTCAAGAATCCTAGGACATTCTCTGCAAATCCTTGTAGCCTATACCTCCCCCAATCCTCCCCACTGGTACTTTCACGATTAGTTTTTTTTCTTTTTCCTTTCTAGCATGACAGTACTTATTCTTTATATCTTCAATCAAGACTTCATGATAGAGTACTGTTTTTCGGATTCTGGAGCTTGTTCTGCCTGTCATTTACTTTTGAACGAGGATTTGATCTTATTTAAGCGCTTATATCTTTTTCTGTATTTGTCATTTGTCTTTCCTTCTCTAGCAATTTATTTAGTTTTTCAATATCTTTGTGTAGTCTGTGTCTGGGCTGTGTCGAAGTGTCCCTGAACAAGACACCTAACCCCTAAATGCTCCTGACAAGCTGGTGCCTTGCATGGCAGCCAATCACCGTTGGTGTGTGAGTGTGTGTATGAATGGGTGAATGAGAAGCATCAATTGTGCAGCGCTTTGGATAAAGGCGCTATATAAATGCCAACCATTTACCAACCATTTACATCCCTTACCACCGTGTCACAATAAAACCTGTGATGGGGTGGTAAATTTCATCCTAAAATGGCCACAGTTCATGACCTTACATGGTATGCAATTTGAAATATAATTTTCTTTGCATTAATAGTGTCAAAATGTTAATAAAAAAACTGTTTTCCCTATCTAATGGGTGCGACGGGGTAGTTGGGCTGAGCTTGACTGACCCCATCTAACATAAAATACCAACAAATAAATAATGTAAAAGAATGTTTGAACTTGGCTGCTTTTCAACCTGGCTCCTCCTAAGGCAAATTATGTAATTTCCTCTTTGTGATGTCACTTAAAGCAACTGTACATTATTTATAGACAAGTGATTAAACCAGAGCCAAGGTATAATTGCTCATACAATCGAATCATAATCTTCTAGCAAAATCATATCAATCAGACCCAAGGCAGAATCACTCATACAATCAAACTATCGTCTTCTAGCAGAATTACATTACTGGTGACCATTATATGTAGTACATCAGTGCCAACAGAGGTTGAGTGCAGCTGAAAACCTCCACTTATGGAAGAGACGGGGGTTTGTAATTAAGGAAAGGAAATTATGAGCATATGTAGTCCGAGAGCAACGCGAAAAGCACAACGAACAAAGAAAACATTAGTGTATAGAAAAGATGTGATGTAAACCTATGGGAAGAGTTAAGTTTAAAGGTCACAACAGTCTTTTCTTACTGAAAAGATGTTCCGCTTTTGACTGGATACAGATTATTATAGCTGTGGCTTGTGTGCTTAGAAATGCAATGGAGCCAAGTCACAACACTGGACAAAACTCCTTTCAAACTTGAGAATAATATCACCAAAAATGAGGATTCTGCATTGTTTTTTCCAATCTACTGTATTTCCAGGCAGTTTTCCAAAAATGACATTTGGAGACTCGAAAAGGAGACATGGAAACAAAATGATATTATGGGTCTCAAGAGGTGTAAAATACTGTATTTCACTTATTAAATAAAATTTGGTTTGCTGGACCTTCGCCTACGTGCTATTTCGACAGTGCCGCAATACACCTATTTCACATCACCATGGTAAAAGCCTCTGCTCCAGCAAAGCAGTACTGTAAACTAGAGCTAGCGTAGGATTGTACAGTTGTATTTAGGGCAGCTAAACTACACAAGACAATCTAGGTAAGTAAGATGATGGAGTTCACGTCTTCACTTCAAGATCAACCAAAAAGCCGTCTCAATTTTTCCCTCTACGTAGTGCCAGCGGCCTCTTGCCCCGAATACCAGATGCTGTAATTAACTTGATTGTCTAGCCTCCCTTTTTTTCCCTGACCATCGTAGCTTGGCCCCACCCACCATCCGAGCCACCACCTCAGGACCGTCGCCTAATTTAAACTAATTTCATTAATGTGAACAATGACTGATTGGCCGGGTTGGTCATTAAAACCCATAACTTGAGCCGGTCAGAGGAGGAGGGCTCTCCCTTTGAGTCTGATACCTCCAAGGTTTCTTCCTATCGGCCATCAGGGAGGTTTTCCTCATAATTTATGTGGGGGATTAGGCCAGGGTTTCTGTGAAGTATATATGACAATTGTTTGAGAAATGTGCTATTTAAACATTTTGATTTGATTATTTATTTGAACACTGTGTTATGCACTCTTGCAATATGTTCCCATGACTTGTTCAGATGTTGTGTAATGTTTTCAATGTTTTCTGACTGTTGTTCATGTCGTCTCATATGTATGCATGTACCTTTACTTTGAAATTTGCTCTAGATGATGGCTACATCTAAGTGTCTTGATTTATACACTTCTGTAACTTGATGGGCCCTGTCTTGAGTGGATAAGCAAAATATCCAGCTCATAAAAGCTTGTAGAGAAAGCACTGAATTGCAATATATCTTAGTAATTCAATAAAAAGATATTTTAATTGTGAATAATCTGACTGATGTGATCTGTCCTTTTTAATATTTCACAGGTGAGCATCGTCTGATGAAACAGATCCAGTAAAAACACAACAATAGCTATTCTTCTGTTTAACTTTCGTATTTATTTGCAAAGAAATGACAGAAAGTGAGAAAGCTTACTGGCTTTCTGATTTGCATCAGACACAGTAAGACACTTATACACACTTTTCCAGAAGGGGGGGCTTTACCAAAACAAAAAGACATGAAGCTGGCCACAAACATTTATCAGTATTTTGTCTTCTCAATACCCCTTGTTGACCTTGCTGTAAGACCAGAATGTGCTAGCTGAGAAGCAGAGACATTAAGGTCAAAGGCTGTCTGTCTGCTGAAGAGAGACAGAGAAAGATAGTAAGCATTTAATTCAGAAAGTGGTCTAATAGTAATAAGGATTATCACTAAAAGGTTATTTGAAATCATGTGATTGTCTTTATGTTAACACGCATTGTCAATTAAGAAAATTACCCTTACATCTGTCAATTTTCAAACAAATACTGCAGTACATTGTCAATATTATCTTTTAAAATCTGATGGTAAATATATAGTAATAGATAAAATTGTCATCACATGAATATTAAAAATGTAATAATGAGTATTGATTACAGTGAGAATAATATCAACATAGAACATTGGTTTAACATGAGTACCAATACAATATCAGATCTTAACATAGCACAAAACTTTTTTTTTTTTTTTTTAAGAATGCGACACCCTTTTAATTTTTTATGCATAAGCTTCCACCCCTCTGCAAAATCTCGACATGTTCCTGCATGCTGTTCACGTCACTACAAACTACGGTAAGTATCAACATGTTGGATTTGGAAAGCATAAATGTCCAAAAGTATCGAAGCGAAGTATCCAAGTATTACAAATAGGGTTATTTGAGTAGCCATTTGGAATACACCGAAATAATCGTTATTTTCTATATTAATGCATTGTCGCGGTTGTATCATTGTTCGGCACCATCTTCATATTTAGCACAATGTATTACGGGAATTGTAGTTCTTTAGCAAATACATTTGCAATAATTGTCCAGTAATGACACACTAATATAATATTTTTAGCTGCCAAAAAAAGTACTTATGCTAGGTACATTCAGAACACAGAGACAGAACAGAGATAGTAAACACAGATAATCAAAAAACTCGGGTGACCCTGAACTGTTGGTCTTCATGTGGCAAGTGTATAACCACATGAACTCTCCGCATTCTGCACTGACCCAATGGCCAAAATTATACCACTCATTAACTGTGCTCCAGTCTAGCTACATTGGTGGCTAATCTGTGTAACCTAGACCACACTAAAGCGATCACTAAGGTTCTGAGTAACTAGGTCCGGGAGTAACCCGGTATTCCCCACTATCAGATATTCAGATGAATGCATGAGGAGACGGTGTACAAAAATAATGCACCTTAATTGCTGGTGTATTTTGGTTGAAGTAGCATATATATCAATAAATACTTTGTAATTAGTAATTGACATGCACGAGAAACGTAAGGTAACATGAACACATGATTAGTTTGTTAGTTCTACCCAATCCTGATCTAGCGTTAGTAGTTTTAGTAAATAGACAAATGGAAACAATTAGGGTGTGAATGACAGAAAGAGAGAGAGAGAAAAGGCGGAACGCAAGGTTTGCGGAAAGACATGTAAAAGTGTATGTTGAAAACAGTAACCAGTCTCCGTAACAATAAACATAAATCAAAACAACACAAAACGAAACTAAGACGATGACCACTCAACATAACAAGGTAATATAATCGTAACGAAACATAACTAGACATGACGAGAAATAAACGAAACAACATGACGAACCTAGACTAACATAATACATGATAAGACAATATAAGACTAAGACAAAATGAATAAACATAAAACATGGCGAGACAGACCTGAAACATGACAGGACCCCCCCCTTAACGACCGACTCCTGGCGGTCCTTTGAATTTGTCAGGGTGGTCACGATGGAAGTCTCTGATGAGCGAATTGTCCAGAACGAGACTGGGAGCGACCCAGGAACGCTCCTCAGGACCATAGCCCTCCCAGTCAACCAAGTATTGCACCCCACGGCCCCTCTTACGAATGTTCAAGAGTTTTTTAACAGTGAAAGCAGGGTGGTTGTCAATAATGTGGGGGGGAGGTGGTGGGGGATCCGGGGGACATATGGGGTGAGAGGATACAGGCTTCATACAAGAGACATGAAATGTGGGGTGAATCTTAAGGGAAGCAGGGAGTGACAATTTTACAGAGGAAGGGTTGATGATACTGTGAATCTTAAAGGGACCAATAAAGCGGGGTTGCAGTTTGTGGGAAGTGGCTTGGAGGAGAATGTCCTTGGTGGACAGCCAGACGGAGTCACCTGGTTTGTAGGCCGGAGCTGGAGTGCGGTGGCGATCAGCAAAACGCCGATTACGGTCTGCCGTGCTTAACAGTGCGGCCCTGGCATCCCTCCAAACCTTGGCGCACCGTTTCATGTGGATGGCGAGGGAGGGAACAGCGATCTCGGCCTCCTGGTCAGGGAACAGCGGAGGTTGGCCCAGGGAGACCTCAAACGGTGATTTCCCGGTGGCGGCGCAGGGTAAGGTGTTGTGTGCGTACTCCACCCAGGTAAGCATCTTGCTCCATGCGGCAGGATTCTTGGCCGATACGCAGCGTAGAGCGGCCCCCAGGTCCTGATTGGCCCTCTCCATTTGGCCATTGGATTGAGGGTGGTAGCCTGAAGAGAGGCTAGCTGTGGCCCTGAGGGCCACGCAGAATGCCTTCCATACTTGGGAGATGAATTGGGGGCCGCGGTCGGAAACAATGTCCGAGGGAAGTCCGTGGATGCGGAAAACCTCTCTTACAAGAACATCAGCGGTTTCTTGGGCGGTGGGCAATCCAGCCAGGGGGATGAAGTGTGCCGCTTTGCTGAATCGGTCCACCACAGTCAGGATGGTGGTGTTGCCCTCGGAAAGGGGAAGTCCGGTCACAAAGTCCACTCCGATGTGGCTCCAGGGTCGGCTGGGCACCGGCAATAGTTGAAGCAGTCCAGCAGGGGACTGGTGAGATGCTTTGCTTCTGGCGCATGTGGTGCAAGCCTTGATAAAGCGTCTGGTGTTGGGGATCATGGAAACCCACCAGAATTTCCTCTTCAGCACCACCAAGGTGCGGGTAAAGCCGGGATGGCAAGAAAGGAGGGATGAATGGGCCCATTGCAGCACCTGTGTCCGAGCGGCTGAAGGTACGTATAGGCGTAATCCGGGGTTGGATCTGGGATCGGGTTCCTCCCGTAGAGCCCTCTGGATCACCGACTCGATCTTCCAAGTGACTGACCCCACGGTGCAGGAGGCTGGCAGGATGGTCTCCGGAACCTCACGCTCAACACAGGTGTTAAATTGGCGAGAAAGCGCGTCAGGTTTAACGTTCTTGGAACCAGGACGGTAGGTGAGAGAAAAGTTGAACCTCCCCAAGAACAGTGCCCATCTGGCCTGTCGGGATTTCAGCCTCTTGGCTGTCTGGAGGTATGCCAGGTGTTTGTGGTCAGTCCAAACAATGAACGGCTTCTCGGCCCCCTCCAGCCAATGTCTCCACTCCTCCAATGCCAGTTTGACTGCCAGCAGTTCTCGATTACCAACGTCATAGTTCTTCTCCGCCGGGGATAGCTTCTTGGAGAAGAAGGCGCAGTGGTGTAGTCGGTTGTCCGCGGCCGCCACCTGAGAGAGCACAGCTCCCACCCCCGTGTCGGAAGCATCCGTCTCAACCACAAACTGGCGGGTGGGGTCGGGGTGTACCAGGATGGGCGCGGAAGGGAACAGTCTCTTGACCTTGGTGAAGGCCGTCTCAGCTTCGGGGCTCCACCGGAATGGCGCCGCAAGGGACGTGAGCTTGGTTAGAGGGGAGACCACTTGACTATAGGAACGGATGAATCTTCGGTAAAAGTTGGCGAATCCCAAGAAGCGCTGGAGTTGCTTACGTGAGGTGGGTGTGGGCCAGTCGGTGACCGCCAGAATCTTCTTGGGATCCGCCCTGATCCGTCCTCTCTCAAGAATGAACCCAAGGAATTCAACTGTGTCGGAGTGGAAGACGCACTTCTCCGCCTTGACGAATAGTCTGTTCTCCAGGAGTCTCTGTAGCACTTGCCTGATGTGTTTCTCATGATCCTTGGCATTAGTCGAGTAGATTAGAATGTCATCCAGGTAGACGAACACATGGCAGCCCAACAGGTCCCGAAGAACATCATTCACCAGGGCCTGGAACACAGCAGGACCATTGGTGAGGCCGAATGGCATGACCAGGTATTCGAAGTGTCCAAGGGAGGTGTTGAAAGCGGTCTTCCATTCATCGCCCTCACGGATACGGACCAGGTGGTAGGCGTTGCGGAGATCCAACTTGGTGAAGATGGTGGCCTCGTGAAGAGGGTGGAACGCGGAGTCCATCAAGGGCAGAGGATACTTGTTCCTCACCGTGATGTTGTTCAGCTCCCTGTAGCGGCGTAGGGAGCCATCCTTCTTCTGTACAAAGAAGAATCCTGCACCGACGGGAGAGGAAGATGGGCGAATTAGTCCGTTAGCCAGGCAGTCAAGGATGTATTTCTCCATATCCTCCCTTTCTGGTCTGGAGACGTTGTATAGGCGACTTGAGGGGAGTGATAAACCAGGAAGGAGCTCAATGGCGCAGTCGTAGGGTCGATGAGGCGGCAGTGACTGAGCCTGTGTCTTGGAGAACACCGTGCCCAGGTCATGGTAAGGAGTGGGAACGCTCTCCAGGGAGGGCTTGGGGGTCTGAGGTAGAGCTGGTACTCCCTCTGCTGGTGGTGGGGCGGAACGCAAGCAGGAGAGATGACATTTCAGATCCCATGCTTGCACCTGGTTAGAACTCCAGTTGATCATGGGGTTGTGTTTCTGGAGCCAGGGTAATCCTAAAATGAGTTGGTCATTGGGGGACCGGATGACGCGGAACTGGATCATCTCCCGATGGTTTCCAGAAATGACCAGTTGTATGGGAATGGTGATTTGTGTCATGCGGCAGAAGGTCCTTCCATCCAGCGACCGTGCGTTCTCAGGGTGGGGTAGAGGAAGGGTGGGAATGTTCAGTTCGGACACCAAAACTTTGTCGATGAGATTGGCGTCCGCTCCAGAATCCACCAACGCGTTAATCCGGGTTGTTCTGTCGGGAAGAATTAATAGCGTGGTGAGCATGGGGCGATGGTTGTCTCCGTTAGAACCCTCATCTCTGTCGACTGCTCTCACCTCCACTCGTCGCCTGGTCCTGAAGGGGCACCGAGCCTGGGTGTGACCTGGCCCCCCACAGTAGTAGCACGAGCCGGTGGTTCTGCGGCGTGCTCGTTCCTCGGTAGAGACCCTCGTCCCGGTCCGGGACAGATCCATGGGTTCGGATCCCTCAGTTTGTTGCTCCTCTAGTCGAGGACTTGGCCCCTGCCTGGGGTACGGGTTGCCGGGAAGGACCGGTCTCTCTGACCGACGTTGTCTGGCACGGTTGTCGAGGCGGATCGTGGTGCGCACGAGTTGGTCGAACTGGGTGATGGGGTCCAGTCGTGCCAACTCGTCCTGGAGCGTCTCGCTCAGGCTGGCCAGGAAGAGATTCGCCAACGCCGCATCGTTCCAACTAGTAGCCGCCGCAAGGGTGCGGAAGTTGATGGAGTGGTCTGCCGTGGTCTTCCGCCCCTGGCGCAGAGTAATCAGTCTCTGGGATGGCTCCTGGTCGCTGGATGTGTGTTGGAAGACTTTCCGGATCTCATCGGCGAAGACTGGGTAACGAGGAAGGAAAGAATCCCCGGACCACACCGCTGTAGCCCAGTCCAACGCCCTCCCCTTGAGTAGTCCCATCACATAGCCAATTCGACGGTCGTCGCTGTTGTAGGTCTGGGGCTGTTGCTTGAACACAAAGTCGCATTGGAGTAGGAACGCCTTGCATCTCTCGGGTTCTCCATCGAACCTCTCCGGAGGGGGTTGTTGGGGCTCTTGGAATTGCCAGGTTCCCGTGGGGTTGAACGCCGGGGATGCGGGTGAGTGGGTAGGCTCCTTCCGTGGTTGTTGCAGAACCGCGACGGCGAGCCTCTTCATCTCTGCACACAGTTCACAAATCTCCAGGTGAAGCTCGGAGATTCCTTGGGAATGCTGCCGGACGATGGCTCCTTGTTCCTGGAGGGCGTGGAACATGGCAGTAGAGTCAGCAGGCTCCATTGTGGCGAAATTGTTCTGAGACAGGTGCGTGGGAGTTGGACCCAAAATGCACGACTCAGAAACAATGGTTAGATAAAGTCCTGTCAGGGCTTTATTCGGGACGAATCCCAGGGGCGTAGTCAAAACAAGCGATGTCCATACACGTAGATCCAGCCAAACAAACACAAAACAAACAAAAAGCACGGTGCCGAGGGAAGAGGCAAATTCGTAGTCGGTAGACGTGCAGGAAGGTCCGGTAGCAGGAGAGCTGTCAGCGGGGCAGAAGTACAGGCGGACAGCAGGCAGGGTCGTAGTTGAGGGCGATGCGGAAGTCGAAACCATGAAACAATCAGCGAGGTAAAGGTACAAAAACGGTAGGCGAAGACGTGGTCAAAAAAACAAACGATGGTCAACGAAACAGAAATCAATAAACAATAGTCGGTAAACAGGCTTGGATCTTAACGTGAATGAATCAGTAATAATGCTCAAGAGTTGCGTAGTAAACTAGAGGCAGACAATTTCGCAGTGAACATTAGCGCGACTGGGATATAAATGCAGGTGTAGACAGGTGTAGACAATTAGAGCGTAGCAGGGAAATGGAAAACAGGTGCGATGGATGACAAGTTTAACAAGGTAATTAGTAATCGTTAGTAATAAACCTATCCTGCCCTAGCATTAGTAAATTAGTAATTGACATGCACGAGAAATGTAAGGTAACATGAACACATGATTAGTTTGTTAGTTCTACCCAATCCTGATCTAGCGTTAGTAGTTTTAGTAAATAGACAAATGGAAACAATTAGGGTGTGAATGACAGAAAGAGAGAGAGAGAAAAGGCGGAACGCAAGGTTTGGGAAAGACATGTAAAAGTGTATGTTGAAAACAGTAACCAGTCTCCGTAACACTAAACATAAATCAGAACATAACACAAAACGAAACTAAGACGATGACCACTCAACATAACAAGGTAGTATAATCGTAACGAAACATAACTAGACATGACGAGAAAATAAATCGTAAAAAGAACTAAACAACATGACCAACCCAGACTAACATAATACATGATAAGAGAATATAAGACTAAGACAAAATGAATAAACATAAAACATGGCGAGACAGACCTGAAACGTGACAAATACATAATCATTCCCATAAGGGCGAGGAAACAAAAGGGGAACGCCAGCCGAGATCAGAATCACCCAGAGGTAACAGCCAGCTATATACTATACCATAGATGTGCTATAGTCGGCTTAGCCGCACACACCAGTTAGGTATATACTACACCATAGAGTGCCACAATCAGTTCTGTTATGCACAACACTTAGGGAACAATCCACTACAAATCCTCCGATGAATTATTACGATTAGCCCACTACAAATCCAGCACAACCAGTAAAGTTACTGTGTCACACACTTAGTAGAAGGCCTCACCAAAGACAACACTGCCTATGACCACAGCAGACTGGCTGGACTGGCATGTATATTACCACCCCTCTGCATTCCCCCGGCCCCGGCTGGCAAAGAAAAGAAAAGAACAGGCCTCGCCAAACAAACAAAAAGATAATAAACAAACAAACAAACTTGGAGGTGGTTTTACACACTAGTAAGGCACACAGAGTGACTTCCTACAACCTAGCTTTGACCCACATTGGCTACAATTCGCTCCTGAAAACAACAACACTACATTAGCCAATGTACAATTGCAATGTAGACTGGAACATATTTTTAGCATGGACAACTACAAAGACAATGAGTGCATATTCAATACCCAGCAGCGCATACATTTCTTGTTTGAATTGATAAATTACACTGTTTAATATACATAACATTTACCTTCCTAACATCCTCAATCAACATTCACACCGCTAGCCATCCTCCGTTCTGTTGGGTCGTGACGTGAACGAGGGAGCTACAATTTTAAACCGCAATAAACGGCCGGACCAAAAATCCTTTTTCTTTTTTTAGTACCTGAGAGTATTGGTGCACCATGCACGTACTACAGCCAAAGATGACAACCAGGCACCAGACGACTGATACACTGTCATGTTTTAAACATATCACGCAGTTACGGTATGTATTGACGGATCTATGCATAAAGAATTTCGACAAAGACGCGGTTGAGACAAAGGCGCTTCCCTTACCCGCTTCGTATTAGATGACCGCCGGCAGAATCTGTCGTGAGCCACGGACCCCTTGCTGAGCTCAGACCTCACGTTCCCACGAGCAGTACCCCACGAGGAGGTGTCTCGGGGACGAACTCTCTTTTCCTTTAAGTACTCCGAACGTCCTGGAGCCCTGGTAAATTCTACTGAACTTCCTGCCCAGTCTCGAAGTGAAGGGTGTGATGCAAATCTGGTATACGATTTCCTGTATTCACTGTATTCCTCTAAAAGAACCTTTCTCACATATGATTATAGTCAGATATACTTTATTATAATCAAAAGAATCAAAAGAATAGAGTTATACAGCTGACAGGTTAAATATCATCTTTCAGTTTGCTAATCACATACAAGGTTCATATAACCCATTTTGCTCTTTCTAATTCACCTTTCCACCAGATGTTAAATTCAAGGTACACCCCTCAAATATCCATCCTCTTTGGCCTTTACCTTATCCTATAGCTCCCCCTTCTGGAAGTTAAAAGAAACTATTCCTAGAATATTATGTGAATCTACACTCTATAAAACTTTTCTACATTTTTTCTGCCTTATATAGTGTCTTAATGAAAAATAAAAGACATAAAAATGAAAGGAAACTTATTAAACTTCTATGTGCTACTTTTCCTACTTAATATAGTAATATAGATGATAATTACCACTCAAGCATGATTATAGTTGTTCTGCATTGCTCTTTCGACATCAGTCCTGTTGCCACAACTCTTGGGCTGAGTCCGCACCGCGTACATCACTCCGTTCTCCATATCCATATCCTGGAGTGGCGCGCAGAGGGAGCGCGCCACTCCAGCTTGACCACAGCTGTCCTGCGTTGCTCTCTCAACAGCCCTTAGATATCTTCAACAGCAAAATCCTAAGAGGGTTTCTTCTTTCTTCTTTTCTGCTTTCTAACGTTTTCAACTTTTTTAATGAGCCTATTCATCACTGTTATTTGTCTCCCTGTCATAATCGCTCCTTGGACTCTCTCCAAACTTTGACGTCATATACCCCTCCAATAGGGAGTTTCCACCATCTCAATACATTCTTCAGGTGCTCTTTTTTGTGGCGCCTTAAGGAATCTACAAAGGACATCCAATTAATAGCCAAGTGTAATTCATCACCCAACTCCTCTACAGTCAGTCCTTTGAATCTATCCAATAAATTCTCAGATTATCATTTCCCCATCATCTATATTGTTTTCCTCATCTTTTTGCTTTAACCAGGCATTATGTTCTTCCCCTGTAGGGTTGGGGTATTCCCCGACTGCTCGCTCAGCTTGTTGAATCTCCTCCAAGGTCATGCTGGAACTCATTCTATGCATGGCCTCAGTCAGACCTTTAACCTTGCTCTCTAGAACCCTAAATCTAAATCCCCCGACTTCAGACTCCTCTGCTGACAATTAGGGCTGCTCATTAGCTCTGAACCACATATTTTTCCTCTTACGGGCGTTCTTAATACCACCTCAATGGTGTGTGCGAGGGGTTAACAATGCATTCCTGCCTAACTGATCCCTGTCAATCTCTCATCAGGCGGGCCTAGGGCCGGGTCCTCGACAAATCCCTACGCAAACAGTGCTCTCACCACTGCGTTTGTCGCACCAACTACTTTCAAACAAAGAGTGGCTGCCCGGCATACTATTCTACCTGCATTACTTCTGGTCACATGAGGAGAAAGCATCAGGTCACTCATTAAACCTGATCATGTGAAATGAAACCAGGTGTATCAGTAAATATTGTATATTAAGTCAGTAAATTGTATATTTCCATGGTTTCACGTTTTTTTGGTCTTTTTTTTTTCATAAATAACATTTGTGCAGAGAAGATAACTTTCAGAGATAATTTACCCTAACCACCTAACTAATATCAATTCACATGCAGGATTTACTTTATGACTGTGCTTTATTTTAATGTCATGCAGGAACAAATATTTAGTATTATCTTTTAGTTGATGGTTTACTATTTACGATTACGTGTGACGACAGACAACTGCTTCTAGTGAAGCCGGGGTAGATGGTAGATGGATTATGTTTTTGTGATCTTGATCCTGCATCATGATCGAAGCAGTTGCGTTGTATGTATCAAAGGTACGTTTAAAAAACAGTGAATAAAAATTAGTGTCAATTGTGAGGAACTAAGTTAATTAATGTTACGTTACAAAGTGAACTTATGAACTTACCTATTACGTTAAGTAGATATGTCTAAATTAGTTTGATTGTCAATATATGAGATTGTTTGGCTATGTATTCACCCATTAGTATGCATTATGCGGACTTCCCCAAGTATTTCCCCTCCTTAAAATCTTCATCCGGCAAAAACAAAGCTTGATGTATGTATAGATGGCATGAGTTATATGAATATATGATAGGATATATGATACTTTGGGAGTAACATAATTTGGAGAAAAGTGAGATGAATAAAATACCTACTGCTTATATGGTTATACAAATAAATGTTTCAATCCAATCTCCTGTCATCAGCTCCTGGTTTATTATATTTTCTCATACAGACTGATAAACATTACAGAAATTTAACTTGTAAAGGTAAATTGTAAAAGGTAAAAGGTAAAATGACTGATGATTAATTTTACATAGTGCTAAGAGCAGAAATAAGGATGTGTATCCACCTGCAACAATATAGCAACAACATGGAGCACATAGATGATCCATGTTAGAGTCAAGCAGTGAGAGGTAGAGGTGGTCAATGGAATGGCAGATGATAAGTACTCCGTCAGAGAGGTGGCCTTGTTTCATGTCTTAGAGGTGGTGGTGGTGGTAGGCGGGTTTACGTGGTAGAGGACAGTGTCTTTTCCTGCAAGTGAGGATTTCTTTCCCACTCTGTATCTATAATTTTGTTGCTATGATTACAGTTTTTTTCGATTGCTAACAATTCACTTTTTCATAACTCTTCATACAACTCTCTGCACCAACAAGCAACTTTGCACAACAGTTCATTCCATTCACAAAATGCATTAAAACTGCCAAACCACTGCAAACACAGCACTGTCTCAACACAGCACTAGATTTCTTTTGTCAATCATAATACAATGACTATTTGTAAATTGGACAGTAGAAATGGTGGTTCAGCCTGATATTTTGTAAAAGCAATGAGAAAAACATTCAGTTTGGTTGTCATACAGTGCTCTTGTGGTAATTGTATGAAAAGTTCTAAAAAAGTAAACTATCAAAAAATGCTTGTTTGCAATTGTAAACAAAAACTGTGAAACAAACCCACAGTATATTGTAATTGTATATTTTTTACATTTTGATTTTGTCCAATGATTCCACTCTCTTCTACCGTTTCCACTATTCTCTTTATTTAGAACCACAAGAATAATCATTTTGAAACATGTATCAAGTATTTTTTCCTGCTATAGTAAAGTATTGTAAAAACAACTAAACAGTGAATCTATAGGTATATTTTGTGTGGGCAATCTAAACAAATCTTCCTATAGTATTCAATGAAAAATTAGGAATTTGAACCAATGAGTTTGGAAGTGCAGGATTTCTTCAAAGATATGAATACGTTAAGTAGATATGTCTAAATTAGTTTGATTGTCAATATATGAGATTGTTTGGCTATGTATTCACCCATTAGTATGCATTATGCGGACTTCCCCAAGTATTTCACATGTAATGTAATGTAATGTACACAATGCATGTTTTGAACAGGCGAACAGGCTGTGTTACAAGTGCCATTTGGAGTGTCTAAGATTTTGTCTAAGAAATTGAGCAAAAGTTTGCGAGATTAGCATCGAAGTGATTGTAAAAAACTGTAAAAACTAATAGTAACAATCTGTCCATTCTCTGATCATTGGCTGATTCACAATGATTACCATGTTGCATGGGAAATCCCCCCAAAATAATGAACTTTGTGCATATTAAGAGGATAGATCCATGAAGAATTTTAGCTAGCCACATAAAGTTACATATAGCAGTCAGGATATAACTTTGCCATCAATGCTGGAAATAATAGCCTAAGCCTAATTGTAGAGTATATAAGTGTTGAGCTAACGTTTGCTGTTTTAACTTGGCAGACCTTGTAACCCAGTGTTTTTCAACCTTGGGGTCGCGACCCCACGTGGGGTCCCGTGGAATTGAAATGGGGTCGCCTGAAATGTGTAGTAATTGATTAAAAAAATTTGTATAAAAATGTATTTCCTGATCAGGGAAAATAAAATGTCACTTTGTGCACTAATATGGCTACTCTGTATTTGCAACACAGTATAACAAACATGATCGAGAACTAATTCTAGAAAAAAAAAGTCTCTGGGGTCGCCAGAAATTAGTGATGTCAAAATGGGGTCACGAGCCAAAAAAGGTTGGGAACCACTGTTGTAACCGCTTGGTTCATATCACGGTTCAATCTTGGTTCAATACATGACTCTATCAAACTTCCAGCCAGCTGCTAATAATTCATAATGCAGTGGCACCATAGTATCACTCCCTCATGTAATCAACATAACGGTAGGTTTCACATTTGGGATACAGACAGCTTTACTAACTTGCTGCTGGAAACAATGTTTAAACCATTGCAACCACATTCAAGACGATATAACCAGAGAATAGACAATTAACTCAAACTATCTTGACTCCTCAAAATAAAGAGCGACGGCTTGCTTGTTGAGATGCTGCACTCGTGTCGCAGGGCTGCTCTCATGATCTTGTGAGCACATATGGATCACTCTTAATCACATGACAATTTGCTTGACAACAAGATTTTGGGCCATATTGGAGAACAAACAGCCAACGCAACATGTAGCAACCCGTTCATTTTAGTGGTCAAACACCCGCCGACACACACTATTCCCACCCCAATGTTGCCACACTGCTGCCATCCATAATGACACTGTGTTCATAACATGGGACCTCTTTAAATTCTACTGAAACACATTATTCCATGAAGAAACCACAGATTTCATGGAATCCTGCTGACATGTTTGAGACATAAACCACCTGAATTTGGGGTTTCATCTGTGTTCATTTTCTGTATCTGTCAGGTTCTGTGTTTTTCTGTATCTGCTTTGTCTAAGTTCTTTTTGTTCCTTGTTGCCCTCTGTGACCACCATAGTCTGTTTCCTGCTCCATTCCCTTCATACACTTGTTTCAGTTGTGTCCCATTTTGTGTCTCCGCCTCCCCATTCATTATATGGACTTTCTTCCTGTCTCTTGTCATTGATTCCACCTGTTTCTCGTTTATGGCTTGTTAATAGTGTATTTACACCTGTCTTTTTCAGTTTCTTGTAGCTAGTTTGTCCTTCTGTTATTCTGTTCCCGACCCTGGTTCAAGCTTCCCCGTACCTGTGCCCTTTTATCTGTTTAGTTCTGCTCCGCTCCGCTCTGTTCTGTTTTTGGATTTTATGTTTTTGATCTCTGCCTGGTTTTTCAACTGTGCTTTGGATTTTTTGGATTTGTACCTTTGCTTTTCCTCAGTTTTTGAACTCCTCGGTTTTTGAACTGTCTCACGATTACGCTCTGCCTGCCCCACATGTAACTGTCTGCCTGGATCTCGACCATTGCCTGTTTGTGGATTACGTTTTGGATCTGCCCCTTGTCAATAAAGCCTGCTATCTTATCTTATCCCTGAGTCTGTGATTGGTTCCCTTTGCCTGATTCCTGACACCTACTCCATTCCTCACTTATGCAGTATCAGACGAGAGCAGGCCGGCAAAGTCAGGGTGGCTTCAATGTCTGCTGCAGAAAAGCAGTGTGCATAATGTATATTCATAATAGTAAACTAGTTAATACTAATTACTTTTAGCTTTCATCGGCATTGAGTATCAGTCTGTCAGGTGACTCAGTGAAGTGGGTCATCAAGAGCTGAATGACATGCAGTGTCAACTCACTATTTTCTCTCTGGGACAAGACAGTCTGGACATCTTTGGTCTTCACTTTTGTGCAGAAATACTCCACACTTGCATTTCCGCATTCCTCAGTCGCCAGCTGCAAGGCACAGAGGACAGGCACATCGGTCAGTAACTCAAAATGCAAGCAGTACAAAGCAAATTCTCACACCAGTGACCAAAGCTTTCTTCTTTATCACAGGGTAAATTAACTTTCACATGTCTAAAATCTAACATGGAGGCAGGAAAATGTCTACATATTGTATCAAGTACAAAAGACACTTCACCTTTGATGAAGTCCGGATTCACTGACTACAATTGGTCCTTACTCGCATGCAAGGCTAAATCAAAATAAAATACCAGAAGTTACATAAATTGCCAACTATCAAAGGAAAAATACACCCTCGCTACTGCAGCAAAATACGCTTTGAATTAAAATTGTTATTAGGCCGGTCTTACATTAGTGAGGAAAGTGTATAAAAGCAATCAAACAAAAAAAGTTTAAACTAGACCTGCAAGCAGTTGTCCCAGCACACCTGATAATAATGGTTAAAGTATACACTGTAAAACGTTTAATGTAAAATGTACAGCAACTGGCTGGCAGCAATTAGCTTGTAATTTGCTGTGATTCACTCTACAGTAAAGCTACTGTGAATTAGATCACAGTACTAATGCAGATACTGTAATTACTAACAGCAGTAGTGATATTGATGCTGTAATTAATACAGTAATTTTACACATACTGTAAAAAAAATCACAGTACCCACAAGGATTACTGTAACAACTGACTACAGTAGTGATATTGATGCTGTAATTAATACAGTAATTTTATGCATACTGTACAACAAATCGCAGTACCCACAGGGATTGCTGTAACAACTAACTACAGTAACAACATAAACTACTGCAATTTATACAGTAATATTGACTATTGTATTTTCATTTACAGCAATTCTTCATTACTCTAAAATATCTCAAATATAACATTTAAAATACAGAGAAAAAGAGATTAAAGGTTTAAAACGGCCTTTATTTTAACTGTGCACACATAGTCAACAATCACACTGTGTGTTATCAAAACACTACATGGGTCAATTTCTTATAAACACCAAGGCTAGACAAATGATGAGCGAGCTGAAAACTGCCATTTCAAAAACTCTTCACTCAAAAAACAAAACAAAACAAAACCAAAAAACAAAGATGCTACTTTGAGTGAACAACAACAAAAACACATCTTTGATTTAAAATCAATTACAAGTTGTAACTGAACCCTTATCACGATCAGGTGAGGCCATGGGAGTGTCAACTTGAGTGTTCTGTGCGCCTGAAACAAACAAAGAAACAGAGAAACACAGCAGTCAATTGGTGCATACCATCCAATATACAGTCCTCTATTATAATACTGGTGAATTGGCTGATACATGTGAGCCTGTACCACAGATTTAACACCCTAAATGATGCATTTCTTTAAAAGCCTCTCCCCTCTAGAAGGAATATGACATGCATTAAAAAATGTACCAGTTTCCTCAATGCCATGGACAGCACATGGTTTTCTAATGTATTTCTATTGTAATGAAATACAATGGTTTCCAATGGGAATATAGACATGGGCCTGAAACAGGCAGTGCATCCCAAAATTGTCAATGTTAACATTCAAATTCATATTCAATATGGCTAAACCCTTCAAAAAAGTTGGTTTCGTTGGAAGGTGCAGGGGGTGCACTGCGGACCCCTCTGGTCCACGTCCTATTGGTAATTTGGTGTAAAGCCTGAGATTATGACCCAGATTTACCATGTTCCGCTACATTACAAATGGTCAAGAGTGTTCTGCTTCACAATATATATGCCGAGGTCCATGGTAGCGACTGACAGCAACGTCTCACACACAAAATAAAGCTCCTGCTGATTGACAAGTAGGATGACAATCTCGCCAACTTCATAACCACTCTCATCACCGCCAAGAAGTACCGCCATGCCTTTGCAGTACGTGGTACCCTTGTAGGTGGCAGAGGCAGTTTCTGCTATGAGGTGGTTATAACCACTCACAGCTCTCTGTATGGCATCATTGTATAATCGAGAATCAAATTCATTGCACTGTGCTACCTGAAGCATAGGTGGAAACAAATCACATGAGAGATGCCTGCAATAACTGGTGCCTCTCTGCCAATGTGCTGCCAAGATTTTTGAAATTATGAAGCTTTCGAGCACACTCTTTAAAATATGTGTGCTTACTCTCAAAGCAGAGTGTCCAGAGGCGGATTAGTGGGCCAAATTGCAAAATGAGATTAGGATAGTGGAGGAGATAGTGATGCTTTGGCTTTAAAGAATGGTCAGCAAAGAGTGTAGCTCTGGAATTGACAAATTCCTCCACAAGCACCTTCAAGTAAGCAACCTGATTGGTATGAATCTTGGGAGCACAGACTATTTTGACAATTGTCCTCAACTTGAGGCACAACTGCCAAACCTGGTCATCAAGTGGGTTTTTGATGCGTGTGCCTACCAGAGCTGGCAGAAGACGAAGAAGGCACCAGTTCTGAGCCGCGGTTCCTCCTATCTTCTCTGCATCAGTTTTAACTGTGCAAGGGCAGTTATTAGCATCACTGCCTTTTAGTTGTATCTGACTAATACTCCTGTTTAGCTGTAGAAATGTAAAGTGCTTTCCGGTGTTCACAAGATGGTCTAGAAACAACTTTAGATCTAAAGATACGACCCCCTCAAACAGATCATGGCCTAGAGAAGAAGGAAGTCCTGGCTGGCAGATGTGAAAATTCTCTAATGCATTGAAAACACAATCAAATTTCACTCCAACTACAGACTTTTCGGGTACCAATGTTAGCTTCCTCACACTGTTTGTGTAGCTCTCTGGGGGTCTTGCAGGGCCAAGCCTGGTGGGCTCACTCATGAAAACATTTCTCGTAATAAGGCAGTACCTACAGAAGTGCTTGCTCTTACTAAAGTTCTCGTTAAAGCCTCCAAGGGAATGTGAACCCAGATTGTCATCTACAATGGCAATTAATTCACGGCTCACCTTCACTCACAGCAATACCATATGTTTCAATGTCTTTCATATCTTTCACAAGAGAGGAGAATACCCTCTCCTGTCCAAAATATTCAGAATCAGCCTGCCTGCAAAGCATCACTAATTGAATTGGGTCGATAGATGACCTGTTATGAGGCAGTATATCCCCCAGCGTCAGGTACACACCAAGGAGCTTGTGCTTCTTCTTTCCAGATGAGAGGGGATTCGCTACCTCAAAGGCATCTTGGTATAGGATAATAGAGAACGAGGATGGAGATTCTCGGAGGAGGGAATTTTCTCTAACAGTCTTGCCATCCCACACATCCTCAAGCACATCTGGACATACTGAACAGATTCTGGACAAATTGTATTCCTCCTTTACAGATGGTGAACTCAACAGCACTTTCAGAGTCTCTTTAACCGGCACATACTGACAGAATCGTTCTTTACCAGAAGCATCTAAACCAAGACGGACCTGTACAGGTGCAATGTAACTCTTTCAGTCATTTCTGAAATTCTTCTTGAAGTACGTCTTACGAGTTGCGTCAGATCTGAAATGGCCCTCATTATACATTCTCAGTAAATTTTCCCTTGACAGTCCGTCTATGATCTTATCAATTGCTTCAGCAGCAATCCCTAGTTTGGACATTTCTTTGCGGAGCCTGACAAACATGTGTGACATTGCATTGGTGCAGATTTCCTCAAACTCTTTTACTTGCATTCTCAAGTAAAAGAGGGCCAAATTGGTTAGAAAAACTTGCTTGTCACTCTCTTCACCTACAGAATCAAAAAGTTGAGAACATTCTGCAGCTTCAGCCAAGTTCTCATTTCCAAAATCAACCGATTCATTGTGCTCACTTGCTTCACCCGCCAATTCAGTTATACCAGAGACACAGTCACCCTTATGCTTTCTGCTCACATGCGAAGTAAATGAAGATTTGACTCTGAACTCTGAATCACAACCACTGAAAGACAAGCTACCATTTCCCCACAACTGATATGCAATTTCAAATGCGCACACAGGCTACTGAAATCTGCACATACAACAGGGCATCTTTCCACACGACAAGTAAAATCAACATGTGTCTGCCTAACTGGCTTGGGTGCTGAATGTTTTTTATACATGTGAGTCTGTAATGCACAGGCTGTCTTCAATTGAGAGGGACATTGAGCAACACCACAGGGGAAACAAAAGTTGGCGCGGTTTCGGTGCATTTTCGTATGTTTCACATAGTTAGGGATGGTGTCTAAAGATGACTCGCAGTATCTGCACTTAAATGCCATGTCATGCAAACTCCACAATACCTGATTTTGCGGTGTTCCGGTAGCCTTTACCCTCCGTACCTCTCCTCCTTCTTGCTAATGTAGCCTACCTGGCAAGGGAAAATTTTGACAATTAGCATAAAGACTACACAAGCATTCACAATTTTGACATCAAAATGTCCATGAAATGTCAATGAATGTGCAGTAGGCTAGCTAGATCCTCGTCTGGGATCAAGCAACTTGCTAACTAGCAAGTGGCTAGCGAGACGTAGCTGCCACCCTAGCAGACCACTACAGAATAAAAAAAAACCTCAAAATAAATTGCTATACTTCCTAATTAAACGACTCAAAACCAAGAAATAGGTACCAACATGAGCCAGCCAAATGAACAAACAGCAGTACTTTCTCTATCCAAGAGAGTGAACTGAACTTGCCTGCAGCATGAATGCCTCTACTGGCACAGCACACTGGAGCAGACTGAAGTGAAGTGTCCAACGACGACGGGACGAACGTTAGCGAATACCGTTGTGATCCTCCGACTCCCGCTCAAACTTGCTGTAGACTGATTCACAGGATGAACGAATTTACTGTAGAGTAGATCCCACTTGTCCAAGATCCTTGGCGAGTGGAAATGACAAAATCTGGCTCCACACACACACACCGAGTGGAGGCAGTCAACCAGGAATTACAAGTGTGCTAATTCTGAATTCCGCCCAGGGTGATCGCATCATTTGTCTCAATTGTCTGCCATGTTGGACTTTTCATGAAGTTGACAAGAGGGGAGGAGTCAGACTGCTTTTTACTGCGTTATGATTCACAGCAAAATTTTATTACTGTAGTTTGGCGAATTTGCCAAAGAGGAACGTTAGTACAAGCACTGAAAACTTGCAACAGGCATTTTTTTGTTTCAACAGCCGAACGTTCAGACAGATCAATGCTTACTTCTCGCCAGATTTCACAAAATATAGTAATAAAATAGCCTAACTTTTTATTTATGTGCAGAAAACCCCAACCGATTGTCCGCCAAGTTGACAAGAGGGGAGGAGTCAGATTGATATTTACTGCGTTATGATTTGCAGCAAAATTTCATTACTGTAGTTTGGCTAATTTTGACCATAATCCGTAGCAAAACTACAGCAACATACTCTATTCACAATTACAACAAATATTTCTTCCATATACAGTAGAGATGCTGTGAAAACCATAGAATCTTGTTACAGTGTATGAACTTCCAACTGCTGAAGACACACTATATGAAAATGCACTCTTCTGCACTGACAGATGCTTTCTAATTAATGCTAACTTACTAGCAAGTTAGCATAAATTCTCACACAAATTTGGTAACCAGATTCACAAATGTAATTAAATTTCTCTGGATGATGTTACCAACGTTTTGTTGGTTTCAAGAAAGGAGGTTGAATTATGATTGAATGTTGATTGTTGCATGTGGCTCACTGCTCTACTACTGCAGAAAATAAAATACTGCATTGTACTGTCAAATTTTATGTTAGCCTGCTGTCAACGGTCAATCTTGTTTTGCCATGAAAAAAGCATCAGACTTTACAGTATTTTACCATATTTTGGAAAAACAGTACATTACTGTTGGAATTTAATTAGTTAAAGAAAACAATGATGAAGTATACAGGGGGAAAGGTGCTAGCTAAAGCTAAGTTAATGCTAGCTACACACAGTAGATGCACACATGACTATGTGTAACAGGTGAGAAATTGCCGAGGTGGGATTTGAACCCCGGCCTCTCACTTGTCCAAATTATTTGTTGAACGAACGCGTTACCAGTCAGCTAAAGACGAACTCGCCACTAGCCAAGGGCAACAACGTTCTTTTTGAATTTGAGGGGTACGTCATCGGGGAGTGTTGTCGCGCTAACCTGCTACCAGCCTTCGCTTTCACTGCACTTCACCATGCTTACTAGCAAACTAGCTGAGCTAACCATGCTACATATGGTTCAAAGCCCACCCCTCTCACTCCCATTCATTCGCTCTCTTTCTCTCTTGCTCTGCCTTCGTGTCTCATTTCCCCAACCCCTCCCTCTGTCCTTCTCTTTTTACCCTCTTACTCTTTTACTTTATGTCATTTACAGACCACTGCTTCTGCTGCATATTGACAATGGTGAGTCTGGATGAAAGATAAGAGAAAAGAGTGTGAATGAAAATGTTCTAAAGAAAGAAAGTCTGATGGAGGGGTGATAGGAAATGGATGTGTCTGTCATTTCAGTTGTGTTGAAGTCTCTTTGGGTTCTTTCAATTTCTTGAGAGCACTGGGAAAATGTGTTTAATTGTCATATGAATATTTGTTTGTTTGTTTATTTAGCTTTTCTATCTTTACATGAGGAGTTTAGTTTTGCATTTCACGTGGATGTCATCACTGGTTGTTCCAGTAACCGCTTGATCCCAATTCAAAGAATCATTCATTCATTATTCATTTGTTGACCAAGGCAAAAACATTCAGACCTTCTTTTGGGTCTGTTACTTAGCTCTAAGTATTTTTTAATGTTTCATATTTCCTAAATGTGTGACATTGGCACGACATTGTACTAACAAAGGGTAAAGATATTAAATTGATTGGCACAATGTTGATGAGTTGACCAATTTCCAAGACAAATGAAAAAACATTTCCGTTTGCAATAAAGAAAAGTTTAAAAGTAAAGTGAATCCAAACTGTAGTGAAGGCTGTGAAGGTCCTAGTACGCAGAGATGACTACTGGTGACAAACAAGTCTTTCCACTCATCATTGGAGAAATGACTGACCTTCAAACATTAGCCTCTAGAATGTATTGATATTTGGTGGAATCCATTCTTCCTTCCACAGCTCTCACACAACCCCAAAGCATAATGGATTCACCTCCATGCTTAACAGTTGGCAAGGTGTTCTTCTCTACAAAAGCTTCACCCTTTTTCTCCAAACATACCTTCTTTGGTGGTGGCCAAAAAGTTTAATAATAAAAAAAAAGTTTAAAAGTCCAAAGCACATTGTTCCAAAAGGCTTCAGGCTTCTCAATGTTTTCTTTGCATATTTCAGATACTTGATTTTGTGTTAAAGTCCTAGGGAATGCTTCTTTCTGGCATCTCTGCCATGTAGGTATTTGATGTTTAAAGTATGTTGTGTTGTTATCCTGTGAACAGCTAGACTTCACACCGTTACTTGTTCTTCTTTGTCTTCTAGACCTTGCCTTGACTTCAACTGTTTCTGATAGTTTGAAATGTTGAGACAATTTTTTGTAGCCTTCTCCTTCTTGGTCAAAATTAACCATCTTCATTCTGAAATCCTTGGACAACTGTTTAGAGGAACCCAGGGTTGTTAAAACCAGACAGAATAGCCACTAAACTTGGATACTTTAGAAGATATGGAGTTACTTCAGAATAAAAAGTTAGGCTCTGGAATTCTATTGACCTGACTCATTGAAACCCTAATGAGAAATTACCTGGGTCTGGGCTTTTTTTAAAAGTCAAAAGAATAATCCAAAAAGGGGTCCAAAACTTTTGTACAGGACCCTTTTCCATTTTTTCATTTACAAACAAAAAATTAAAATGAAAAGCAATCATGTTTTAAAATCTGCATAAATGTCTAATACTGTATGTATGCCTGTGTGTGTATGTGTTTCCATGAGAGAGAGTATATGTGACCTAGTGTGAGTGTATGTGCGTGAAAGTGTGTCAGTGTCTATGAGCGTGTGTGTACGAGTGTGTGTATGTTTGTATTTCTATTACTGAGACTCTGCAGCTGTTACTCCTGTAAATGGAGTGGGCAGTCACCTTTGCAGTCATGGTTACGCTGTCAGTCAGAGAGAAGGGTCACAATGTTGGGTCACAGAGTTTCAGTGGTCCTAAATTAACAACCACTCCCCTGCCTCCTTTTCTCTCTCCCACTCCACTACTTTCAGCCATCTCAATTACAGGTCAACTGGGTAAAATGAAAACCAAAAGGGCAGATTCTTCCTGGGCTGCAGCAGTTACTGCGTTCAGGAATCGAAGCCCCTTGAATGAAGGGCACATGGGATACCACACTCCTTCTAAAGCTGATATCAGACTGTGTGACATTAAAATTAACACACCAATCGCACAGTTCACTGTGCTTGCACTGTACGTGAAATAAGACACGGAACATCATGCACACGAATACCAAGTACCCTGGGAACAAAACCTGCAACCTCAAGCATGCAAACCAAGGGCCAGATTTACTAAGGAAACAGTTTGCTGCATTGCGACTCTACTGACATTTACAACCAATTTATCCAGTCAAATAAAAGAAATTCCCAAGGAAACGAATAAAACATCAGAAATATGGCATGTTTCTACGTCCAGATTAGGTGCTGAGAAATGGTTATGAAGCTACCACAACAAAAATAAATCTTAAATTTACAGATGAAGAAATATAGGTAGCCTGATGGTCAATAGGGTATACAGTGGCAATACAAAGTATGTGAACCCTTTTGAATGTCTGGGTTTTCTGCATTAATTAGTCATAAAATATGATCTGATCTTCATCTAAGTCACAAGTATAGACAAACACAATGTACTGAAGCTAATAACACACAAACAATTATAATCTGTCTTGTCTTAATTGAACATACCCATTAAACATTCACATTGCTGGTAGAAAATGTAAATGAACCTCCTTTGGCAGTAATACCCTCAAACAACTGCTTCCGGTGACATGCGCAATGTTCAGGAGGAATTTTGAACCATTCTTCCTTATGGAACTGCTTCAGCTCAGCCATATTTTAGGATTAAAGATGAAAGATGAAAGATTAAAATGTCTTGTCGTTCTGAAAAAAACCTTCTAAATGCTCTTCTTACAAAGATGGCTCGTTCGTCGATAAGAAGCTGGCTTACAACAGCTGAGCTAATTTTTGTTGTCTGAGTGTGATTTCACCAGGCGGTTTATAAAGACTACATAGATGTTATCCTCCTAAATTAATCTTAAACCTAGGTTTTTGCAAGCACTTAAGACACTGTCTATTTTCCACCAGGGTTGTCCTGAGAATAAGAGACAGAAATTGCACGCTATACAAAGAAATCCATGTTTAATACTTTTTATCTGAGTTGTGTATAAATAAAAACAAAACTTAACCATGATCCATTACATTACACTACATTACATTATTGGCATTTGGCAGACGCTCTTATCCAGAGCGACGTACAACAAAGTGCATACCCATAACCAAGGCTAAGTGCGCTGAAAGAACCTAGAGGGAAGTACAATTTCAATTGCTACCCGTACAACAAAGATAAGGACCAGGGCCTTTTTTTTTTTCTTTTTTTTTTAATCAACAAATAAACAAACAACAAAGCAAAAGTGACCAAACTTAACTATCCAAATAGTGCTTACCTAGCCAACTAAAAATACCGAAACACTACGTAAATCACAAAGACAACAATTAAGGTTCACAGGGAGGTAGGGAGGGATGGGGAGAGGTGCTGCTTGAAGAGGTGCGCTTGAGTCTTCAGTTTGCGCGTGAAGGTGGGGAGAGATTCTACAGTTCTGACCTCAACGGGGAGTTTGTTCCACCACCGTGGAGCCAGAACAGACAGTAGTCGTGAGCGTGAGGTGGAGGTTCGGAGAGGGGGATTCAAATGTGCTTCCCTCTGGCACATATTTTAGTACTGTTGGCTACTTCCGGAAGCAGACTTTTCAGATCTTTCATGATAATTAATGCTTCTTGTGATGAAAAAGGGCACTGCTGCCACCCTTCTGTCAGAACCTGCAAGTATGTCAGACTACTGGGGCGACATTGGCTCAGGCATTAAGAGCCGTCATCTCGCAGTCAGAGGGTTGCCGGTTCGATCCCACCCTGGGTGTGTTGAAGTGTCCCTGAGCAAGACACCTAAGGACCCCCAAATGCTCCTGAATGCCGGTTGGTGCCTTGCATGGCAGCCAATCGCCGTTGGTGTGTGAGTGTGTGTATGAATGGGTGAATGAGAAGCATAAATTGTACAGAGCTTTGGATAAGGGCACTATATAAATGCCAACCATTTCCTACTGTGAATTAGTGTGCTAACATATGCCACCTGGTGGTGATTGTGTGAACAACAAGTAATTACTGTGGAAAAAAACTACTAAAATTATTGTGGTCTGCCTGGCAGACCTCCCGAAGCAGAAGTGCCAAATGAAACATGAAACCATTATCTAGAGAACAACATGTATAAATTAAGTTCCCCTAGTGCAGAAAATATTTATTCCTTTTTTAAATTCTATTGATTTACCAACTGTCTCAGAAGAAACAAGAGCAGATAAGCATATTTCAGTAGAGGAGGTAATGAGTGCCTTGAAAGGTAAAACACCAGACACCAGACTACCCACAATTTTACACAATATTAGTTTTTACCCCTAAACTGCTCCCATTTCTTATGCCAATGATTGATAAAGCCCTTGAAGTGAAATGCCTTCCTCCCCCTATTGCGACCATCTCTTTATTTTAAAAAAAGGTAAAGATCCTTTACAGTGTTCCTCCTATAGACCTATTTCTGTTTTATAATGTTATAATGCACCTGAAGCTATAGTTAGAACAAAAAGACAATTTTCTTATCCTTTTTTGTTAAGTAGTGGAAGTAGTTACCTGCCTCACCCTCTTTATTTGCCTTAGCTATAGAACTACTTGCTGTCTTTATAAGAATCCACTCAGAGCTCAACGGCGTTAGGATAGGCGATGAAAATCATATTATTTATTTATACACTGATGATATTTTGTTGTATTTAAACAACCCCTCAGACTCTATCACAACACTTTTATACTTAACAACTATGGTTCTGTTTCTGGCTATAAGGTGAACTGGTCAAAAACAGAGATAATGAACATCTTTAAGGGTCCAATACATCTATTAAATACTTGGGTGTGAATATCCCTTCCAAAATTTGCGATAGTTACAACTTTACAACTTGAATTATCCCCACTCTGTAATGTTCCTGTATTTGTCCTGTGTGTATTTATGTTTATTCTTGTTATTTATTCATTTTTGATATTGGTTAGTGTTTTCCATTACAGTTCTCATTTGTCATCCCCTGTTATGTCTGCGTCCTGTTATGTTTACCAGTCTAGTCACTCCCCTGTCTGCGTGTCCCACTATTCTGGTGGTTACGGTAGTTTTCGGGTTTTCAACATTTCTTCTAAAACTCGCGATTCTTACTTCCTGCTTTTTCTTGGTAGTTAAATGTTGTAAAGCACGATTCTTACTAACTACAACTAATCTAGGTTTTGTACAGTACTAATCCGATTAATACACTTACTGTCTGTCTAACTAACTAACAATCACTTTTATTGGGTAGTTTAGAAATATTCAAGTAACTAACTCACTAACGCAATCTCTTAGTATTTCTGCACTGTTCTGTAACTCCGCCTCCCTATGCTATCCCTGATTACTCGTTTAGTTTCAGCGAAGTGTTCGCACTTGTCTCTAACTATCACTACGTCTTCAAACTATGCAAATGTCTGCTCCATATCCGCATTTTCGTCTCCCTCCCTTTTTACTTTTATTTCCTTCGCTTTTTTTTTTTCCAACAAATAAACAAACAACATAGCAAAAGTGACCAACTTAACTATCCAAATACTGCTTACCTAGCCAACTAAAAATACCGAAACACTACGTAAATCACAAAGACAACAATTAAGGATCACAGGGAGGTAGGGAGGGATGGGGAGAGGTGCTGCTTGAAGAGGTGCGTCTTCAGTTTGCGCTTGAAGGTGGGCAGAGATTGTACAGTTCTGACCTCAACAGGGAGTTTGTTCCACCACCGTGGAGCCAGAACAGACACCCCTTTGCCTTTCGATTTCCGAGCCTGCCTTGCCATTTTGTTTTGTTTGCCTTTCTGCTTTTCTGGTTTTCGCATTCAGCTTTGTTTTCTGGTTTTGATTCTTTGATTCTTTTGTACTTTAGCCTTTTGATTTTCTGGATTTTTGACCCCCTCGCCTGTGTTTTTTTTTACTATTCGTTTGCCTTTCGTTTTTGTCTTTGTATTGGATCTCTTGGCTACGATTTCAGACTATTAATCACGATTTTTGGATTATCCTGTGGTCTGCGTTTGGGTTCTCAGAGCGGTACATAACAGTACGTTCTGACCACGACACCACCAGCCCCAGTACGGGAACCTCGCCTTCCGCCTCCCGAGAAGTACGCCGGAGAACCTGGAGAGTGCCAATCCTTCATCACCCAGTGTCAGCTCCTCTTCCAGCTGCAGCCCTCTACCTTCCCTACTGAGCGCTCCCGAGTTGCCTATGTCATCACGCAACTCACAGGACGCGCTAAGAAGTGGGGAACGGCTGCCTGGGAGGCTGGACTACCTTGCATCCAGACCGCAGGGCTGTTCACTGAGGAGACCATAGGCATGGTCACGAAGCAGCGCGTGAGATTCTGCGCATGCGTCAGGGGGAACGCAGTGTTTCCGACTTTGCCAGACATCCTGTGGTTGGGCTAGTCAAGCCCTTTACGACACCTTCCTTAACGGCCTGGCTGAACGGATCAAGGACGAGTTGCTGACCTGGGAACTACCCGACGACTTGGAGGGACTCATCGCTTTGGCCATCCGGGTGGACTCTTGCCTAAGTGACCGTCGCCGTTTCCGGAGCCCAGTTCGTCCTGCTCGGTCTCGAGGGGAGACTTCCTCCCCCATCCCGGGAGGAACGCCCTACCCACACCGGAGAGGTAGAACCCATGAGGGTGGATCGTGCCAGGCTGTCCTGAGAGGAGAAGGAGCGGAGGATGAGAGGCCGGCTATGCCTCTACTGCGGCCAGGAGGGGCACTTCATCTCGTCATGTCCAGCAAAAGCCAACGCCCACTAGTCACCGGGGGACCACTAGTGGGCGTGACTCCTGTTGAAGTCTCCTCCAAACACCGCACCTGTCTTCCTGTTACCATCTCCTGGGAAGGGAAGACGAGGAAGATCTCTGCCCTTATCGACTCCGGAGCTGAAGCAAGTTTCCTGGACCGCGGGGTGGCCATCAGGTGGGGCATTCCACTTACCCGGATGCCACAGTCCCTGGTGGCCAACTCACTCGGTAGTCAGAAACTGGCCAGCATCACCCACAGAAGCATTCCCCTTAAGATGCTGATCTCCGGCAACTATCAAGAGTAGCAGGTGCTCCACATCATAGATTCCCCACATTCTCCCATCGTCCTGGGCCATCCCTGGCTCGGGAAACACAACCCTGAGGTGGACTGGGAAAGGCATGAGATTTTGGGCTGGAGCCCATTCTGTTCTGCTCATTGCCTTCGCCAAGCCCACATCCCTATCTGGAGAAGGATTCCCGAGAAAGTTCTGGATCTGGAAGAGATCCCACCCGAGTACCTGGACCTTGGAGAGGTCTTCTGTAAGTCCCGAGCCACATCTCTGCCTCCTCACCGACCCTATGATTGTGCGATCAATCTCCTTTCAGGAACCACCCCGTCCAGAGGACGGCTGTTCTCCCTGTCCCGTCCTGAGACTGAGACCATGGAGAAGTACCTCAGTGAGTCTCTATCTGCAGGCATCATTCGTCCCTCATCATCTCCTGCTGGAGCAGGATTCTTCTTTGTGGGCAAGAAGGATGGATCCTTACGCCCATGTATCGACTACCGAGCCCTGAACGACATCACCGTCAAGAACCGCTACCCTCTCCCCCTCATGGCCTCAGCATTTGAACAGCTACAGGAGGCTACCATCTTCACAAAGCTGGATCTATGCAATGCTTACCATCTGGTGCGTATCCGTGAGGGGGATGAGTGGAAAACAGCATTCAATACCCCTACTGGCCATTGGGAGTACTCTGTGATGCCGTTCGGGCTAACAAATGCATCTGCCGTCTTCCAGAACCTGGTCAATGATGTGCTGGGGGACATGATTAACAAGTTTGTTTTTGTCTACCTGGACGATATCCTGATTCACTCGAAAACCCAGGAAGGACACATCATACATGTTCGTAAAGTTCTCCAACGTCTGCTAGAGAATCGTCTGTTCGTGAAACCGGAGAAATGCGTCTTCCATTGCTCTACTACATCGTTCCTGGGATACATCATTTCGGCCGGCAACATCCATATGGACCCCAAGAAGGTTACAGCAGTGGTCGAGTGGCCACAACCCACCAATCGCAAGGACCTGCAACGCTTCCTGGGGTTTGCAAACTTCTACCGCCGATTCATCCGGAACTACAGTACCACAGCTGCTTCCCTTACTGCACTCACCTCTAACAAGCGAACCTTCCAATGGAACGAGAAGGCCAATCAGGCATTTCTAAACCTTAAAGACCGATTCACCACAGCCCCTATCCTGATCCACCCAGACCCTACCAGACAGTTCATAGTCGAAGTGGACGCCTCTAACATCGGGGTAGGGGCTGTCCTATCACAACGCTCCAGCAAGGACAATAAGGTCCACCCCTGCGCTTTCTTCTCTCGCCGCCTGTCACCCACAGAAGAGAATTACGACATCGGCAACCAGGAACTCCTGGCAGTTAAACTGGCCCTAGAAGAGTGGAGTTCAAGTCCCCTTCTTGGTGTGGACCGACCACAAGAACTTGGAGTATCTGCAAACTGCCAAGAGGCTCAACTCTCGCCAAGCCAGGTGGGCATTATTCTTCTTGAGGTTCAATTTCACTCTTGCCTACCGTCCCGGATCCAAGAACGTCAAGCCTGATGCCCTATCCAGACGGTTCGAACCCTCCAGCAAAGAGGAGAAACCGGACACCATCCTACCAACCAACTGCTTCGTCAATGCTGTACAGCTGGAGATCGAGGACATTGTCCGCACTGCTTCCAAGTTGTCTCCTTTTGAGTGCTGCCTAGGTTATCAACCCCCGTCGTTCCCTGCCCAAGAGGAGGAGGTGGGAGTCCCGTCAGCTGAAGCCTTCATCTGGCGCTGCATCAGGACCTGGAGAGCTACCTGCATCAACCTGCAGCGTGCCAGTACCTGGACGAAGGCAACAGCCGACCGGCTTCACCCATTTCATTGCGAGCATCCTTTTTTTAAGAAAATTGACAGTGCATTCATTTCATTTCTTTGGAAAAGTAAATCTGTACGCGTTGGTATAAAGACATTGTATCTTCCATACAATTAGGGATTATATTATCTTCCAGCACAGTTGTCCCAAATGAGAAAGTGTTTTTCACCCTACTCTTGTGCATGGTCAAAAATGAAATTTTTGGATTTTAGTCCATATGAACTTAGCCTTATTTTGACATGCAAAGCGTAAAGGAAATAAGACAAAAACCTATTGTCCCTAATAGTGTTAATGTTTGAAAGAAATCTCAAATATGTTATAAGCAAACCATTTCCCCCTTTACTCATACCTGGTCTCCCTGCTTGCTTCAATGATACATTTAAAAGATGGTATGAAAAGGGTATTTGGGAAATCCAGCATTTACAGTCCCCTCCGAAAGTTTGGAAGAGCAAGGCCAATTCCTTTGTTTTTGTAATAAAATGAATACATTTGGGGTTGAGATAAAAAGATGAGCACAAGACAAGAGTTCATTTCAGCTTTTATTTCTGTTATGTACGGTACTGAGGACCCAAAAGCAGACCAGAGGATATTCCAAGTACGTTGTCTTTTATCAGTCCGAGTTCAAAGCCAAGAGATCATGTGACAACAGCCAAACAAAAAGCAAAAGAAACATCACAAAAAACAAGCAGGGGTCTGAGACGGGTGTGTGGGGGTTGGACCCAAAATGCACAACTGAGATGTAATAAAGTCCCGTCAGGGCTTTATTCAGGGAATGTCCAGTGAGTGTAGTCGAAAAACAAGCAAAGTTCATACACGTGAAAATCCAGCCAAAACCAAAGTACAGTACCGAGGGAGAAGGCAGTCTCGAAATTGGTAAACCATGCAAAAAGTCCAGTAACCAGCAAAACTGTCAGCGGGGCAGTAGTGCAGACGGACAGAAGGCAGGCTCGGGGTCAATGACGGCACAAGAATCAAGACCGAAGTCCGCTCTGCGGGGCAGAAGCACAAAGACAGCAGGCAAAGTTTGTGGTACAGGCAGGCAATGGTCAACAAAACAGAAGTTAATAATCTTTGGTTAATAAACAGGCTTGATCGTAACGGGTAGACAGCATGTGAATGGAAATCAGGTGTGGAGGATTAACAAGAAGTTAACAAGATAATTAGTCATCGTTAGTCATAAACCTATCCTGCCCTAGCGTTAGTAAATTAGTAAATAACATGCACAAGAAACGTAAGGTAACATGAACACATGGTTAGAATGTTAGCATTACCCAATCCTGATCTAAAGTTAGTAGATTAGTAAGAAGACAAGGGAAATTGAAACAATTAGGGAAGCGTGAGTGACAGAAAGGGAGAGAGAGAAAGCATGAATGCAAGGTTTGCAGAAAGACACAAAAAAGTGTATGCTAAACAATGAACAGAACATGAAAAAACATAAATCGTGACATAACAAGTTTGTGAAATGTGACATGAATAAACTACATAACGTGACATGACAAGACAGAAAACGTGACAAGCATGAAACGTGACAGGGTCGATATCCAGGAAATCAGAAAACAGAGGTACAGAAGGGTTAAGGCAAAAATCAAAGTCAAAGTCGTAGTGAATAATCCAAAACCAAACAATCAGAAGGCCGGACAAAACAAGAGGGCAAACTAAACTCGAAAAACAAGGCAAAGGGTTGTCGTTATGAACCTCAATAAAACAGGCGTACAGGTATCTCGGCACTGAATTATGATCAACGTTCTGACAATGAACACTGCGGAGACTGTGGTTTAAATACATGAGGGAAGGTGACAGTCTAGGCTCAGGAGAAAGGTGGACTAAACAAATATACAACAGGTGGGAAACTATTATATCAGGGATATAATAGGAAGGCGGAGTTAAAGAACAGCTTGGAAAATAGGACATAACATAAGTGAGTTAGTTACATGATTAAATCTAAACAACCCAAATTAAGTGACTGTTAGTTCATTAGTTACACAGACTGTAAGTGTATTAATATGATTAGTACTGTACAATATCTAAATTAGTAGTAGTTAGAATCATGCTTTACAACATTAACTAAAAAGAAAGAAAGAAGCCGGAAGTAAGGAATGCGAGGTTGGAATAAATGTTGAAAACCCGGAAACTACCGAAACCACCCGAATAATGAAGCACACAGACAGGGGAGTGACTCTGGCTCAGAGACATTCAGACGCAGACATCACAGGGGATGACGAATGCAATAACTGTAACGGAAAACAATAAACCAGATAAGAATGAATATAATAAACAAGAAAAACACGAAAACAAACAGATAAGCTCAGGAACATTTACACCTTGGTATTTACACCTAGATGTGTTAAACTACTTAGAACAACTACTTAGCACCTTTGGTTCAAAGGCTTACCGGGCTCGAAGTGGCGTGTAGCCAACCCCCAATGGAGATCAAGTCTCCTCCCAGGATCACCTTAGAAAAAAAAAAAAGGAAAAATAACAAAGGTAAATAACAAACTATGTCCCAATGGAATGATACAATCTAGCTGTAGATACTCTAACTTTACCGGAGTCACTATACAGCAAGCATATCAATGTTAATTATGATCACGTTACCTGAAGTTAGCGAACTGTTCAAGAATGTGTCAGAGCAGCCATTAGTTAGCAAGCCATTGGAAATGGATCATGATATAGGATAGTAGTAGCTAACCTTAGGGATTATGTAGCCTATACTATGGTTTTATTAATCTAACGTTTGGGGTTGAGATAAAAAGATGAACATTAGAGTTCAGAATTTCAGCTTTTACTTCCTGGTATTTACACCTAGATGTGCTGAACTACTTAGAACATAGCACCTTTGGTAGCAGACCACCAAATCTTTAGGTGGGGCAGTAAATAGCACTCAATATTTGGTAGCATATGCCTTACTTGAAATAACTGCATCAAGCCTGCAACCCATTGACAGGGGCATCACCAAGGTTTGAATACATTTGGGGATGAGCCATGTATCATATATCCATATACCTCATGTCATCTATGTATACATCAAATAATTACATGTAATAATTCCTTTTACACTTTTCTCATGTTCACAAAACAATCTTATGAATTGTGTTTGTCACGTTTCAGGTCTGTCTTGCCTTGTTTTTATGTTTTATCATTTGTCTTAGTCACTATTTGTCTTATCATGTATTATGTTAGTCTAGGTTCGTCATGTTGTTTAGTTTGTTTCTTGTTACGATTTATTTTCTTGTCATGTCTAGTTATGTTTCGTTACGATTATTTTACCTTGTTGTGTTGAGTGGTTATCGTCTTAGTTTGTTTAGTGTTATGTTTTGATTTATGTTTATTGTTACGCAGACTGGTCATTGTTTAAACATACACTTTTACATGTCTCTCCGCAAAACCTTGCGTTCTGGCTTTCTCTCTCTCTGTTTCTGTCATTCATACCCTAATTGTTTCTAATTGTCTATTTACTAAAACTACTAACGCTAGATCAGGATTGGGTAGAACTAACAGACTAATCATGTGTTCATGTTACCTTACGTTTCTCGTGCATGTCATTTACTAATTTACTAATGCTAGGGCAGGATAGGTTTATTACTAACGATTACTAATTACCTTGTTAAACTTGTCATCCATCGCACCTGTTTTCCATTCCCTTGCTGCTCTCTAACTAATCGTCTACACCTGTCTACACCTGCATTTATAGCCCAGTCGCACTTCTGTTCTTCGCGAAATTGTCTGCCTCTTGTAGGTCAAAGCAACTCTTGAGCATTACTGTCATTGATTACACGTTACGATCCAAGCCTGTTTACCCACCACTGTTTATTGATTTCTGTTTCGTTGACCATCGCTTGTTTTTGACCACGTCCTCGCCTACTGCTACCCTACTACCTCGCTGTTTTTATGGTTTCGACTCCCGCATCGCCCTCGACTACGACCCTGCCTGCCGTCCGCCTGTACCTCCCCCCCGCTGACAGCTCTCCTGCTACCGGACCTCCCTGCACGTCAACCGACTACGAGTTTGCCTCTTCCCTCGGCACCGTGCTTTTTGTTTGTTTATTGTTTGTTTGGCTGGATCTACGTGTATGGAGCTGCAAAGAAAACGCGTGCAATACCCTAGGTTAGCCTCATTATGTCTTTGTAACATAGTGGCACTTACTTTTATTATCTGTCTTATCGTATATGTTTTTAAACGTACCTTTGGTACATACAACTTTACGGTGTAATGAAGCACCTGCTTCGATCATCACGCAGTGTCAAGATCACAATAACATAGCTAATGTTGCTAATGCTGGGCAAATCCATCGAACCCGACTTCACTGGAAGCAGTTGTCTGACGTCACACAACAATCGCAGCACCCAAGAGGCACACATTGTAAATAGTAAACCATCAACTAAAAGACAATGCAAAGTATTTGTTCCTGCATTACATTAAGTGTCATGTGAGTAAAGCCTGCAAGCGAACTGATGTGAAACAATGTTGCCAGTGTTATTAGTTAGCTGGTTATGGCAAATGATCTCTCAGAGTTATGTTCTCTGCACAAACGTTATTTAGGAAAATGTAAAAAAACTAACAAAAAAAACAAAATGTGAAACCATGGAAATTGACCATTTATTGACTTTTGCAGATTTGCTACCAATGTAGCTAGACTGGAGCACAGTTAATGAGTGGTATAATTTCTGCCGTTGGGTCACTGCAGAATGTGGAGTTCATGTGGTTATGATACACTTGCCGCATAAACACCACCAGTTCACGGTCACCCATGTTTTTTGTTAACGTTTGCTGTCATGCACCTGAAATTCCGATCTCCGATGGAAAATGGAATGCAGCATAACTTCCGGAATTGAGTCTGCTTGAATCGTGGGGAAACCATAGGGAGAAATATTACAAGGTTGGAGAAGTCTCAGACAGCCCGCCCACAGTTACATTCTCATTGGCTGTCTGCAATGTCAATCACAGGAGTGTGGATGAAATAGGTGCTCATGTTTTTATTTGTCAGTTGGGAAGTTGGCAAACAATTCTGCACACAGAACACTCAAAATATTTGGGGCTTGTCAAAAAAGATTCCCGGCTGAAGCCCCGGAAGCCTGATGCTGGTGATGCCACTGCATTTAGATCACATTTTTTCCCCATTCCCTTGATGGTTTATGGAAACATTAACTGAAGCTCCTGATGCATATCTACATGATTGTATGCATTGCACTGCTGCCACACAATTGACTGATTAGATAATTGCATGAATAAGTAGGTTTAGGCACAACGGTTTATAACTAGACCTACAGAAAATTATTTCAGAACAATCTTGGATGTTGTGTGTCATGGCATGTGAAAAAACCCAATTAAAGATTTGAGGGAAAATGTGATCATCACAGGTTTTTGTGTGGTTCACGAAGGTAAACCCATCGGCATTCATGTTAAGCAAAATAACTCTCACCTACCTATTAGCAAACTTTTTGTAAGCCTATGCAGCAAGCTAAGAATCAAGCTAACTAACATTAGCTCAGCTAGGCACTCCACTAGCTTGGCTAGCTAGCTACTAAAGCAAACTACTCAAGTGCTCACAAGTAACTGAAACAGGTGCAGTTACACAGTAAATCAAGGATCTTGTTCAATGTTATGAACTGAAATGGGGAACTATACAGTTGCTTACGTCAGGAAAGCAAGGCATTCTGGATAATTTTGAAATGGCTGTCAGGCACACATTGATGACATCAGAGGACAATGATTGGTTAATAGGAATGTTGTTCCTACAAAAACAATCGTGATGATGATCCAGGACCATATCCTAAATCACGTTGTGTGTTCACATCGACCATCAGAATGGGGAAAAAATGTTTCTGTTTTATTTTATTGTTCACATTTTTAGGCTTCCAGTATCACACAGTTGCAGTTTTTACATATGTGGGTGCAGGCCTAGAACACTACTTACTTCCACAAAAACCAAGGGTTAATGCTTAAGTTAGCTCGCTAGCCCTATAAGCTTTGTCTTACACCCTGATGCTTACTTCAGGGGCTATTTGCCTAAAGTTCCCTCTTCAGCATATGAAAAGCAATTGTATTCAGATTTGTTGACTGAAAATGTATAGGCTAAAGTGCGGTTATTCCTACGCAGTGAAATGAAAATTTATAAATGTGAATTTTGAAGTTTGACAGAGTACAGAGCCAAGTCATGTCAAATGTCTTTGTCCGAAACATTATGGAGCTCACTGTATATTCTTATTTTTTTGTCCATGTATTTCAGTGCCAGCCTTTTTCAATTACAAGTGTGTGGTCACTGAGCCTATACTTGGTCAGGATCTGTCTCTGTTTTGTATCTCTTTGTGTTTTGGTTACAACATCCCAATGGCCAGTTCATGGTTTACTCTGATTTATTAGACACAGTGCTGGTATGAAGCTTGTCTGTATTTTCTGCTAGTTGGGCTATTCGGTTTCATTGCCAGCTGACTCTTTTAATGTAAAAGCTCTGGGGCTTTCATTGCATTCAATTGTTATGTGTTATGTTATGTTATGTGTTATGTGTGAGGTGCATCCAGAATTTATTGCTCTTTTTTGGATATCATATGAACTGTTAAAGGAGCACTGTCACACTTTTTTCAGTTGAGCTTATATGGATTATATGGATTGCTTAAATTATGTGTGTAGGCATTCTTTAAATCACCGTCAGTATAGCCATTTCCTAAATATGGGGCAAAACTTCTCAAAACAAACATGTCCAGTGATGTCACTGGACGTGTTTGGCGTGAATCTCCAGCTTGTGTTTCCCAGAAGGTAAAGGGCGCTCAAACTCCACCCTTGAATGCAGAGATTGGTTGAGCAAGAGAGACAAACAGTGGAGGAACATAGACAACTGAACACCCCATTACCTTCTGGGTAACTCAGGCTGGAGATCAAGCCAAACACGTCCAGTGACATCACTTGAGTGCTATTGGGGACACCACATTTGAGTGGACCCCAATACCTCATTTCCCAACAGCACAATTGGATAAGACTGTCAAAGATTTTTAACCATGGGAGCCGCGGTGGCGCAACAGGCTAAGATGCAGCAGACTTGCGGTTGCAGTTTGCTGCAGTTGCACACCGGGGACCGGGGTTCGATTCTCGGTCCTGCCAAAAGCCAAGTTTGGCCGGCTCACGTGGGGCTGCAATAATTGGCTCGCTGCTCCAGAGGGAGGGACTTGGCAGGGTTATTAGATTGCCGCACAATAAGCACCTCGGGTGCCTCGGAATCACAGCAATGGCGGTACATCTAATACGACTACCTCCAATTGAATCAGACGAGGTACAATTGGCTACCAAATTGGGAGAAAAAGGGAAAAATCTGAAAAAAAAGATTTTTAACCAGCTTTAATTATATAAGTATAAGTATAAAAACATTTTTTAAGTTTTTCTTTTCATAGCATAGACCCTTTCACATTTTTCTTTCTTCCTCTCTCTCTCCCCAGCTCTCTGTCAGTTCACTCCCCAGTACTGTGCTTCTCAGCTGTCCCAGCATGCATCAGGAAAGCAGCTGTGTGATGTCAGATTCAGACCAAGTGGAATGGGGTCTGTATCAGACACTACAGGAAGTACTGAGAGAGATTGGGCTTCCCAAAACCACACATAGTGGACTTGCACCAGGTAAGAGTTTACACAAAGCAACCAACCCACCCCCCTCCACTCCCCCAGACTGGAGTTTTAAATGCTTTTAAATTTAATTGAGGCAGGCAGTGTTTGACCTGAGGTTTCTCTCATAGTTGTGATGGTTAAACTGACAATGAAAGACATTCTTTCCAAATCTCTAAAAACAATTTATCTGTGAGCAGGTGAATCCTACTCAGAGCTGTGTTTCTGTGTGTTGGGTTCCCCACTCCCCCATCTCTCATTCCTGTTAGAGGCAGGTCAGGTAAGCCCAGGTAAGAACCACTAAAAGTAAAAATAATGCCACCCACCAAACAGACACACAAATGCACACACACACACACACACACACACACACACACACACTACCATGCGGTAATTCCAATGCAAAGCTTGTATTATACTACCGCTCAATATCTCAGTATCTCATCTGTTTCAAGACCAAACTCGATGTTATTTCACAGGTCTATTACAATGGCAATGGGCTCTCCAACTACTGATTTTGGTATAACTACATTGCGTCATTTCTGTTATGGATACCCAAAAAATAAGACTTTCTTGTGCAAGAATAACTCCTTTTCAATTCAGCAGATCCCCACACAAGACCCCTCATTCTGACCCTCATTAGACACAATAACTTATGCTAATGTCGCTCTGGATCAGAGCATCTGCTTAATGCCTTGTAATGTAATGTAATGTCTCCAACTTTTAATCATTCTGAATTCTAAATTAACGTGACAACAATGAACCACTGGGCCACTGGGCATATAGTCGCTTCTTTTAGGACAGTGCCTGAAGATGAAAGTGTTTTTTATGGATGGCAAGTTTGATAAATGCAGTAACAGCACATAGAGGTAGCTTTTTTTCTTCAAAAACGTCATTTTGATATAACTTTCATGTAATGTAATGTAATTTAACTTTCGTACTGCAAATACATTTTTAGCGACATTTGCTTCTCGGGCATTTATAGCTACCGTCTGTAGCTATAAAGTTTGTAGTTTTTCTGTTTGTAGGGGGGTTAATTATCTATATTCTAAAAGTTACCTGACACGATAATAATAATATAATAATAATAATAATAATAATATACCTTTTATTGAACCCCATGGGGTAATTTGGCTTCTGCATTTGACCCATCCTAGTTATTAGGAGCAGTGGGCAGCCACAGTGCAGCGCCCGGGGAGAAATGTGGGGTTAAGGGCCTTGCTCAAGGGCCCAACAGCTGTGCGGATCATTTATTGTGGCTCAACCGGGATTCGAACCACTGACGTGGCTCCCAGTCATGTACCTTAACCACTACGCTACAAGCCGCCCCATAAAATAATGCCGATGGCATTATTTTCAGCAGGTGATTGACCAGTGTTTATTTGGTTCATTTATTTGTTTGATGCATATTGTGACAGCATATAGCCTAGCATTTCCCCCCCAAAGTTACACTTTAAGCCTACCAGACAGGGATGAGCGAGTACGGCATTATCTGTAATCAGAAGTAATCGGTGTGGCTTAACCATGTGGGCGGAGTTTTGTCAGGTAGCGGTTTGATCATAGCTTTGTATGATAACTTGTGAACCATTTTACATAGTGATTTTCCGTGAAATGCATTGTGAAGGCAAGATTTTAACTGCCATTTGAACTGGGTGGCGGGGCGGCAGACTCTGTTTGCTCACCTGGGCAGGGTGGTGGGGTGGCAGGCTCTGTGTGGCATATACCACCCAAAATAAGGTAATGTCAGTGTCCCTTTCACAGCAAGGGTCCAGTGCACCAAATGCATAATAGTTTCTAATTCAATAATGCAATAATGCTAACTCAGACAAACGTCCATAGAATGTCCATTGTGTACTTAGAATTTCTCTGGAGGAATTATCATTGTTGGCAGTTTCACCGTTGCATACTTCTACAAAAGTACTTTTGTGCTTCATATGCACTATAAATGTGTTATGTTTTGAGTATTTGTTAGTTTATGTGTTTATTTCTTGTAATTTATTATTTTTCATCATATCTGGTTTTCTGTTTATTATCCATTACTGTTCATTGCATTTCGTCATCCCTTGTTATGTCTGTGTCAAGATGTTTCTGACCCCAAGTCACTCCCCTGTCTGCATGTGGCACTATTCAGGTGGTTTTGGAAATTTCAGCAATTCCTTCTCAGCCTCACATTTTCGTACATCCTGCTTTCTCACTAGTTCATGTTGTGTAGCACTAAACCTACTAATAATGACTAACATAGATATTGTACTGTACTAATTATATTAACACTGTCTAAGTAATCAACTAACAGTTGCTAGTTTTGGGTAATTTAGATTTAAGCACGTAACTAACTTACTAACGTATCTCCAGTTTCAATTCTGCTCTGTAACTCCACCTCTCTATTCTATCACTGATTACTTGCTTTGATTCAGCAAAGTGTTCGTACCTGTCTCTCATTATCGCTATGTCTCCTAACTCTATGCAAATGTCCACGCCCTAATCCGGAGCTATATGACAGAATGTCATATGGCCTTTGTAAGAAAGTTGATAAATTTTCAGTAGCTGATTACCAGTAAGCCTGATTATTTGAGATTCTTGAACGACACCCTTTTGCCTTAGATTTCGAGTTTGCCTTACCCTTCCTGTTTTGTTTGCACTTCTGATTATTTGGTTTTTGACATTTTTCTTCTGTCTTCGTCGGCTTTGATTTTGCCTAGCCCTTTTGTACCTCAGCCTTTTGATTCCACAGATTTTTGACCCCCGCTTTGTTCTTGATTATTCTTTTGCATCTCGATTCTGGCATTATCTGATCTCTGAAGGCGTACCTGGCTTTGATATTGGACTGAATAAAAGGCAATGTTTTTGCATACTCCCTGGTCTGCGGCTGGGTCCTCTGAACAGTACATCACAAAATGTACACAAGAATGGTATTGTCTATGTTTTGTACAGGATCTTTGGAACAAGAAGAGCCCATATACAAGCTTATCTGACAAGTATTGGTAATTATTTTTTCACAGTAAAGGCGTGATCCCCATCCGTGAACAAAAAATACAGTATAATTCAGCCTAGAACTGGCTAATGGTAAGGTATTGAAGTAACGACTGAGAAGCATTTCAGCTAATGCTATTATGTTTCCAACAGTTTATAGTTTGTTAGGCTTTCATGAAATAAAATAAAAAACACCATTTTTTTGCCTGCATAATTAAATTGTAGCATTTTCTGAGACTGTTACGCTTTAGCAAAAACAGTTTTTGAGATTTTAATGGCCAAAAAGTTTGAGGTTGAAAGTTTTACAACAAAAAGTACAACAAAAAAATTATTTTGTGATGCCTATGTCTAAATAAAGGACCCTCTAGCCTCTCCAGAATCCCCAAGTGAATATTTCTGAGGAAGACCTTGAAAACACCTTTGGCTCCAATATAGAGGGTATTTTCATTGAGATGATCCCATTTTATATCATTAAGCATTTAAATATATTCTCAAATTATTTTGTATGCTTATAAATGAGGAAGAAGCCTGCTTTTGAATTATAAATAGGATGTGAAATTGTGGAATATGTTTGACAAAAACAATCAATGGACCTCAATCAATATATTAGTATACAATATGTTATTATTGTGACAATCCTCTCTACCTGTTTCTGTCCGAGGAAAGCACAAGATATCATGATCTGTGTTTTTCTGTTCTACAATTTCTGTGCAAGTCCCTAGTGCTTTTTGTTACCTTCTGTGTTTTCCGTAGTGTTTTCTGCTCATTCATTCCCATTGATTCATTTCACCTGTTGTTACTTCCTAATTATTGCACAAGCCTGTTTCTCGTTTTCCCCTCATTATCTGTCTATTTAAACAGTTTTGTTAGTTCGTGGCCAGATTGCATCCAGCGTTTTCTCTGTCTGATCTGTTCGCATTCTGCCCCTTTTCGTTTTCGACCACTACTTTTTGGATTCCCTTCTGATCCTTGCCTGTTTAACCTGCCCATTTACCAGTAAAGACTTTTATTGGAAACACTTCAAGTTTGCTACTGGTTCTATTGTTCTAAAGCCTGACAGAATAATCTGGGCAACCAGCAAACTCAACCTGAGATGCCCTGCGACTCCTGGGGCAGAGGCTGGGCGTGCACAAGATGACACCACCAGATGTCTACCCTGACATCTGGTCAGTAACTGCCTAGTTAAAGAAAGACGCCCTTCAGTGAATAAGGGGATCCTGATGGGCACTTCTATTGACCCAACCCCCTCCACCTCCCGGTCTACCCTGCTCGCTGCTCGCCACCAGGTGCGGGTTCTCGTCACATCGGGAGCCGACGGCAATTGTGCCTGCCCCACTCTAGTCTGTCGGCTGGGAGTGCCCATGACTACTCTGACGCAAACCCTCTGGACTAACACTCTAACAGGCGTCCCATTGGCTGAAGTTAACACCACGTCAGCCTCCTGATCTCAGGGAACCACCAGGAGGAGATCACCTTTTTTCGTGATGAAGTGACCCCTGGTTCCTGTGGTTTTGGGCAGACCTTGGCTTCTACACCACTACCACAAGTCCTGTTTCCAGTCGGTCTTTGGTGAGTCCACTTCTGCCCTTTGATTGAAGAAATGCATCCGGATCTATCATCCGTTCCAACCGTCTACCACGGCATCGGCCAAGTCTTCAGCAAGTCCCAGGCCTGCTCCCTGCCTCCGCACCTTTCATACAACTGTGCCATAGACCTGCTTCCTGGCACCACTTCCCCAAGAGGTTGTTTGTTCTCGTTGTCTGCTCCAGAGACCCAAGCCATGGAAAAGTACATTGGGAGGACACAAAAAGTAGATACTCTGGAATGAAAGCATTAGAATTTTTCATTTCATCTTCATTTTCAAGTTTACTATTTGTGGTATCAAACATATATACACTTGACAAAATTGCAGAGGATATTTAACAACTTGAGGCTTTTATTGATAGATACTCCAATGTAGCCATGCCCAGTAAAGCAGGTCAGCCTGATGCCAAATGAGGCAGAGACATACTTATATTTATAAACTACTTTTTCAGCTGTGGCCTTGCTTTGACACAGTCGAGAGTACTCTATGGTTTTATTGGGGGAGTTGGCATTGGAGGCTCAAGACATATGGTGTAGGAAAGTGGGGGTAGGGGTTGGATGGATGGAGGGCACAGTTTGATGGGAAGGGGGACAAAATTGGAATGGGGATGGGGGACAACCAATAGCTTATTTTATTCAGCTATCTTTTTCTCCTTTTCCCACTTAGGCTATATTCTGACATGCAATCTTTCCTTTGCCATAGAGGTGAAACATGAATCTCTTCTTTTAAATGCCCCAAGGAAAATAAGCTTAGCAAGTTATAATGCCTGGCCAACTGCAAAAGCAAAGAGCTGTGTTTTAATTAGGAAAAAAGGGAAAGGGAAAAAATGTACTTCAGCCATGGACTGAGAAAGGCAAGGGGCGTTATGATTCTATTTAATGATATTGATTTTAAGGTTGATGAGGCTAAAGTTGATACAGGAAGATGGCTCATACTTAATATAGAGGTTAATGAGAAAATAATTTCTATTATTAACATCATGATGACCCAATCTTTTTCAAAAGTATACTGGATAACATTTTACATTTGCAAGATAAAATATATTCGACCATCATGGTTGGGGACTATAATACGGTATAATACAAAATAACTCAGATAGAAAAGGTAATCATTCAGGTAATCAATCACTCAAAATGTAATCAGCTTTCTGAAAGATATTGTATATAAATATAAATACATGACACAAAAATATTTTTTTCTTTCACAATTTAAAATCTGCTGACCCACTAATTGTTTGGGATACTTTTTAATGTGCTGTCTGGTGTCACCCTATTCAATATTCATCTTTAAAAAAACAAAACAATATCAGACTAAAGAAAAAAATGTAATTGCAGAAATAGAAAAATGTACAATACTGGCTGACTCAACTAGGGACAGTGGAACTATGATAGCGTTAGAAGAAAAACTAAAAGAAATAGAAGAACCAATTGAAGAAAGGGCCATTAACACATACTACATGAATAAAGCACAATGGATGGAGCTTGGAGAAAAATGTACACATTTCTTTCTGAAACTTCAACATCAAAATTCTAATGAGAAGAATATACAAAAACTAGTAACAATGGAGTGAATAGTAATCGATCTCCTGACAAAGTCCTTGAATAAGAGACCAAATTGTTATGTTCCTGTGTTCTGTGTGTTAGTGTATCATTGTTTAGTATTATTTATTCTTGTAATTTATTATTTTTCATATTTCATGTCTGGTTCTGTTTATTTTCATTAGTCTTTGCACTCGTCCTCCCCTATTATGTCTGCGTCTGAATGTTTTCCAGTCGAGTCACTCCCCTGTGTGCGTGCCCCACTATTCGGGTGGTTACGGTAGTTTTCGGGGTTCAACATTTTTTCTAAACTCGCGATTCTTACTTCCTGCTTTTTCTTGATAGTTAAATGTTGTAAAGCACTGTTCTTACTAACCACTACTAATCTAGGTTTTGTACAGTACTAATCCGATTAATACACTTACTGTCTGTCTAACTAACTAACAATCACTTTTATTGGGTAGTTTAGAAATATTCACGTTACTAACTCACTAACGCATCTCTTAGCATTTCTGCGCTGTTCGATAACTCCGCCTTCCTATGCTATCCCTTATTACTCGTTTGTTTCAGCAAAGTGTTCGCACCTGTCTCTTAACTATCACTACGTCTTCAATCTATGCATTGTCTACTCTCTAGTCCAGAGCCGTTTGTTTTACATGTGTGTCTTTGTGAATCCAGTCCGCGTTTTCGTTTTCCCCCTCGTTATTGTCCTATTACCCTTTCATGTGTTTCACCTGATGTTCATTTGTTAGACCACCCTCACTCCCATGCCCCGCCTAGTTTGTCTCATTTCCCTGTGTATTTATACCTGTCCTTTTCAGTTGCACGCTGCTAGTTCGTCTTGTCCTGTTTCTGTTCCCGAGCCCTTGATTCCTTCCCCAAGTTCTAGCCTCCTTGTTTCCTTGCCCTTGCCCTTGCCCTTGCCCTTGCCCTTGCCCTTGCCCTTGCCCTTGCCCTTGCCCTTGCCCTTGCCCTTGAGTCCTTGCCCTTGGATATCTGCTTATCTGGTTTTCCTGTTTTGACCCCTGCCCCCCTGGACTATTCTTTGTGTTTTGTGGAATTCTGTACCTCTGCCTGTTTGGACTGACCCCCTGGATTTTGACCTTGGCTTGTTTTGTGACTACGCTCTGTCTGCCCCATCACCTGTGAGTAAACTTGCCATTTTCCACACCCCTGTGTCTGCTTCTGGTTCCTCTGTCCTCCCTGCCGTAACACAAATACTTTCAGCAAATCTATTCCTTCAAGTCACCTCCAGTTCATTTGTGTGAGGACGACTGCTAGTAATGCTAAATGCAGAATTATTACAAGCTTCCTTCTCTCTTTGGGTCTTTAAAAAATATGACATTTACATTCCTGTGCTCTCTGCCAATTAGATGGACAGATGCTGATATAGATCTGTTAAGAATTCGTATTCCAAAGAACTTAAGTGAGCTCTCAATAATAAACTTTAAAAGAAAGATACCGCAACCATGACAATGCAATCGTTTGAGTATATATGGCAAAACAGCACTAGTAACCTAAGAGTTTATATACTTATTTCATAGTCTTTACCTAGTCCAGGTGATTCCTTTTCTAAAGTATATTTAAGAAGATATTAAAATAAATGGAATGGGAAACCTAATAAAATCAAGCAAACATAATAAACATGACAGTGGAGGGGTATAATTATTGAATATTAATGTATTCAATTCTTTGAAATCATCTCTAATTTGGAAACTTCTCAAATCTTGAATGGTTCAGTTGGTTACTTGAACAGGCCCCTTGTTTTAGGGTGGCCTTTTCCCATATTTACAGCTTAATTCCACTTCAGATGGTTCAACAAAGAAATGCATTTCGATTTGTCTGAAATTCTCAGTGAATCCATAGAAAGCTGGTTGCAATTCCAATATCATCCAAAGTTGACCATATATCTCAACAGATTATACCTTTATTAGGTATTTATTGCACTTCTGTAGCCTATCCACTTAGAGTTAGGATGCATTGTGTGTTCAGAGATGCTTTTCTGCATACCACTGTTGTAATGTGAGGTCATTTGCGTTAGTGTCTCCCTCCTGTCAAAGCTGACAGGAGGGAGACACTAACGCAAATAACCTCACATTACAACAGTGGCCACATTCTCCTCTGATGTCTCTCATTAACAAGGAGTTTCTGTCTGCAGAACTGCTGCTCACTGGATTTGTTTTTAGGTTTTTTTAGCACCATTCTTTGCAAACTATAGACTAGTGTGCATGACAATCCCAGGAGATCAGCAGTTTCTGAGATACTCGAACCACCCTTTATGCCACCAACAATCATTCCACGGTCACAGTCACTTAGATCACATTTTCCCCATTTTGATGGTTGATGTGAAAATTACCTGAAGCTTGTGACCCGTATCTACATGATTGTATGCATTGCACTGCTGCCACACAATTGGCTGATTAGATAACCCCATGAATAAGTAGGTGTAATAAAGTAAAAATATTCCTAATAAAGTGCTCGGTGAGTGTAGTTCAATACAAGTACAGTAATTGGTAATAAAATTATATTTATGAAAGAACAAATGATATTTTAAATGAAGAAGGTAAAATTATGTCATATGAAACTACTAAAGTGTACAGACAGGTTGGTTCCATGCAAAGTTATAATCAATTAAAGCATCTGGAAAAGTATTGGTCTGCAGACCCTGTATTAAAATAGTAAATTGACAAAAACTAGTAATATTAATAAAGAAAAAATAAAGGTGCATTTGATATCGCATATAATATACAATTACATACAAATGGGAACAGCTTTTCGATGCACCCCTCCCATGGAATGTGATATATTAATCTACTGTATATAATAAAAAACTATTGATTCTTATAGGCGAGCCTTCCAGTTAAAACTATTGTATAGAATTTTAGCCACCAAGGAAATGTTATATAGATGGGGTATTATTGAACAGTATGTAAATTATGCCAAGATGAAACCAAATCTCATTCATTCATTCATTATCCTAACCCACTTATCCTGAACAGGGTCGCAGGGGCGCTGGAGCCTATCCCAGCTTACATTGGGCGAAAGGCAGGAATACACCCTGGACAGGTCGCCAGTCCATCGCAGGGCACACACACCATTCACTCACACATTCATACCAATGGGCAATTTAGACTCTCCAGTCAGCCTAACCTGCATGTCTTTGGACTGTGTGAGGAAACCGGAGTACCCGGAGGAAACACGGGGAGAACATGCAATCTCCAGACAGAGAGGCCCCGGCCGACGGGGATTCAAACCCAGGACCTCCTTGCTATGAGGCTACCCACTGCACCATCCATGCTGCCCTGAAACCAAATCTATTCACTATAACTTTTGGTACTGTCCCATAGTGGGCCTTTTCTGGACTCAAATTCAGATGTGGCTGTAATATCAAGGCTAAAATGAACATATAGACTGTTCTGCTTGGGGATTTCAAAAATCAGAATTTTTTGTAAATGTTATAAATGTTCTTGGCAAAATATTTATTTTCAAGTCTACCTCAGAAGAAGGGAGCATTTTAAATCAATTGTAAAACATGACAGCAGAATAGAAACCTTGGTATCTCAGAGAAATGATAAATATAGTTTGTACGGTTCAAGGTGGGAAAAAATCTGGTAGGCTGAGGGTTGGTGATTGGCCACATTAAGAAAAAAAGCCTAAAAAAGTTGTCCCCCAAAGTGGGGTGGTGGTGGAGGGATGAAAAAAAGTAGTACAGGTCAAGCCAGATTTGATTTTGTGAAGCCAGGTTACACAAATAAACCCTCGGTATGCTAAGCTCCCTTTGTAGTATACCCAACTGTTTTCTTCTTAGGGGGCTTAGCCTCCCCAAACCTCAAATCCCAGCTATGCCCCTGATCTCATGGAAGCTGCATGGGTTGTGCAAGCATTAGAGACAACGTCCTAGGCCTTACTCTTGCTTACTTTTACTAACCTGGTGGGGGGAAAATTATCTTCACAACTGTGCTGTGTGACTAGCAGTAAGAGCACGGCAGACTGCCAGCTGGCTGTTGGAACTCACAATGTCTCCACAAATCAACTGCCATGTAAATGCAATTTGAGATTCCAAAATTCAGAGTGAAACAACCTCAGCTGTTTACCCCTGGGCAGGATCTGGTTTCTGTTTAGTGCAAGCAAAGTTGCTCCGTGTTCCATTTGTAAACTGGTGAAAGGTCTTTGCCTTTCACCAGTTTATACCTCTACAGTAAATACTGACCAAGTCATTTTTTTTTTTTTATCACAAGAAATGGGACCCGTTCTATCCAATAATGCCCTGCACATATCCTGGGCCATCTGCATGAAAAGTGCATCTATATTTAGTGAGCAATGTCAGGTTTGTCATTTGTCAGGTCATTAAATTGGATTTGACATTTAGACCAAAATGTCATGGATGTCACACACAGCAGAGAGCAGCAGTTCCTCAAGGTCTTAATTCATCCAAACATCATCCATCCACCCACTGTTAGGGACTGAAGCTTCAGGACGGTGTAGGAACTCTCCATACAACATGCCGCAAAACATGTAGCCCAGGGACAACAGAATGTTCATTGTCCCTGTGAAATTAATTAAAAGGAAGTGAATGATTTCTGTTATAACACTAGCCTGCGGAAGGTGACACACATTTACAGTGGCTTCAGAAAATATTCTGACTTAATTTACATTTAATTTTGAATGGATAGAATTGCCATTTTTGCCAATCAGAGACATAGTCAGAGACATATTCCAAACAATATGCTTACCGGTATCTAGTCTAGGCTTTTGATTGCCATTGGAGTCTGATGTCAATGAAGGCAAGTGTGCCAGCACCTGTGGCAGCACCTGTGGCAGCCATACATGCCCAAACTATAACCTGTTCTTAAATGAGTGCACGTGCGTGAGGATTATGAAGTAGCATAACTGATGCCCCAAAAATGCCATATAAGGCTAGGCGTGTCTGGAAGATTAATTCATAAAAATGGAATCAAACCTGCCTGATGTCCACTTTATTTATTTTATTTTATTTAGAAGTTTATTTCAGGGACAACGTACAAAAAAACATTAGTCTCCGAAGAGAAAAGATGCATTGCACTAGATTATAGCTTTTGCTATTTTACATCTCCAGTCCCTTGTACATACAATATAAAACAATACAATAAAAACATACAATATAAAACAATACAATATAAACATCCAATAACATTTTAGAAGAAAACCCTACGGTCAATGAGCCTACTTACACAGAACCCCCCCCCCCCCCTAAGGGTACCCTACTGAAAGTGGGAACAGAATTGACTAGCTAGAAATTGTCCTTTCAAGTGAACTTTGAAGGTGTCAATTGAGCTGCACCTCCTCATCTCTTCTGGCAGACTGTTCCAATAAGTTATTGCGTTTACAGAAAAAGATGACTGTCCAAACACAGTGTAGCGGAACGGTTTAACGCAATCAAGTGCTGACACTGTTCTTGTAGCTCTGATGGAATTTGTAGGACGAATGTGTACAAAGTCGCACAGTGGAGGAGGTGCCAACCCATTAATGATTTTGTAGACCATACATGAGTCTGCTAGTTGTCTAAGGTGTTCAAAGCTCAGTAGCCTGTGTTTCTCGAGTATCTTACAATAGTGGAAGTGCATAGGCTTTTTGTCTAAAGTTTTCAGGGTTTGCTTATACAAAGAAGCGAGAGGTCTTGTACCTGATTCACTAGCTTGTCCCCAGCATGTGATACAGTATGCCATGTGGGAGAGAATCATAGTGTGCATAAATGTCTTAGCTGCATCTAAGGAAAGACAATTTCTGATGTGTCTAAAATTAACTATGTTGTACTTTAATGTTTTAACCATTTTTTTTTACATGGCTCTTAAAGTTTAAATTGGAGTCTAGTACCACACCAAGATATTTAAAGTCAGAGACTACGTCAACCTTGACACCTTTGATCAAGATGTCCGCTGTTGGAGTCATCTTCCTGGGTTTCTTGTGGAAGAACATAGCTTTTGTCTTAGATACATTGAGACTTAGGCCTGACTCTTCTAGCCATTTTGTGATACTCTCCAACGCAGCTGTTAACTTAACAGCTGCTAGCACGGCTGTTGCTGCATAAGTCCACACAACAGTGTCATCAGCATACATCTGAAGATGGATGTCTTGAGGACAGTGTTGTGGGAGATGGTTTATATACATGCTAAATAATAGCGGCCCCAACACGGACCCTTGTGGGACACCCATTGTACAGTTCATGACACTAGACAAAGTATCACCCACTTTAACACATTGATAAGTATGAAGACATCCATGTCAGTGCTGTGTTTGAAAAATTAAAATGAGACAACTTTGACAGCATGACAGCATGGTTCACTGTGTCGAAAGCTTTGCTCAGATCTAAAGACACGGTACCAGCTACAGCTTCCTTATCAAGCCTAGATTTGACATGCTCTATAAAATGCAAAGTTGCAGTTTCAGTGGAATGGTTCACTCTGAAACTGAACTGCATCCGATGCAGCCCAAACTCACTTGTGTTGAGGAAAGCAGTCAGCTGGTCAGCGCCCACTTTTTCAGCAACCTTAGAGAGTATAGGCAGTATACTTATCGGTCTATAATTACAGGCATCAAGGCAGTCTCCAGACTTATGGATAGGTGTCACAATAGCACATTTCCAAGCATCGGGGAAAGTACAGTGTTTAAGAGACAGATTGATTAGATGTGCAATGGGGGCAGCTAGAAGATCTTTATGTGCTTTGATGAACACAGTGTCGAATAAGAACACATCTCTACTTTTAGAGTTTTTCATGGAACAAATTATTTTGCGTACCTGAACCTCACTTGTTTCAATCAATGTAAAAGCCTGCTTTTTGTCATCATGCTTCATGAAACCTTTCGCCAGCTCATTTACAGATTCAAGAAAAAAGTTATTAAAAACATTGGCAACCGTGCGGTGGTCTTCAATTAACTCTCCCTGAACTTTGACTTTAAGATCACCTGATAATTTTGAGTCCCTCCTTGTAAGATTATCTATATTCTTCCAAATTAGTTTACTGTTCCCTTTCGCTTCATGCAGTATACGAAGATAAAAGTTGGATTTAGCTTGTCTCAGCTCCTGAGTGACTTTGTTCCTAAGGCCTTTATATAGAAGGATGTCAGTGTCTCTCCTGGTCTTAACAGCCTTCCTCAGTGCAGCATCTCTAGATTTCATAAGCTTCCATAAACCAGGGTAAATTATTTCTCTTTTTCTTTTTGGTCTTTAACCTTACCGTGAATTTCTCCCTCACAGAGTTAATTCTGTGAGTGAACGTGTCACATCCAGTTGCCAGATCGTCAGAGGACAGCAGGTCATCCCAATTTAGGGTGGTAATTTCGTTGGCAAATTGGTCCTGTTTAGCTCTGGGAATACACTGAATGATCTTCCTTTTTGTTGTAATATTACTAAACCTATTTTTGGTCAGTTTTCTTGCACATAAGGTAAAGTTGTGGTCGGAGAGACCGGTAATTAAGTTATCGTGTTTAATTATTCTTTCTGTCTTGTTGGAGAACATCAGATCGATCTGCGTGCTAGAGCTTTTTGTTATTCTCGTCGGACCGTTGACTATTTGTTCCAGGTGAAATTTATCAGTAATCATTTTTAACCTTTTTCTCTTGGATTTGTCCTCCCAGTTCACGTTGAAGTCACCCATCAAGATTAGTTCCTTATTCAGATTACATTCTTTCAGGGTAGCTTCAAGTTGATCGTAAAAAGCATCGGTAGCAGATTGGGGTCTATAAATACCTATGATGTTAAAAGACATTTGTTGGGACAGGATAATTTTAACACCAACATATTCCAGCATGCTACCGGCGTTGTAGGTCACACGTTCACATCTGATGTTGTCTCTTACATAAAGAAGCACACCACCCCCCCTTCCGTCTGGTCTATCTTGTCTAAAACACTGATACCCTGGCACCATGAATGTGTCCACGGGAGCCGTTTCCTTCAACCAAGTCTCAGTTAGACAGAGAAAGTCCAGGTTTGAGTCAGACAGGAGATGGGATATTTGGGTGCTCTTACCAGTAAGGCTTCTGATGTTGAGGTGCCCCCCAAATAGACCCCTAGGTTTCACAGTCGGGTCCCACAGGACTTTAGCATGATTAACTATTTGTAAGAGACGAAACAGCCTCTGCTTTCTCACGTGCAAGCCTAGTGGTGGCGTGTGGATCTCAGCTGCTGATGTTGCTGGGGGCCCCCTGCCGCTGGGGCCTGAGCCCGGCCTGATGGTGGATGGGCTGCTGCTGCTGCCACTGGGGCCTGAGCCCGGCCTGGTGGTGGACGGGCTGCTGCTGCTCCTGCTGGGGCCTGAGCCCGGCCTGATGGTGGATAGGCTGCTGCTGCTGCTGCTCCTGTTGGGGCCTGAGCCCGGCCTGGTGGTGGATGGGCTGCTGCTGCTGCTGCTCCTGTTGGGGCCTGAGCCCGGCCTGGTGGTGGATGGGCTGCTGCTGCTGCCGCTGGGGCCTGAGCCCGGCCTGGTGGTGGATGGGCTGCTGCCGCTGGGGCCTGGGCTCAGCCTGGTGGTGGATGGGCTGCTGCTGCTGCCACTGGGGCCTGAGCCCGGCCTGGTGGTGGATGGGCTGCTGCTGCCGCTGGGGCCTGAGCCCGGCCTGGTGGTGGATGGGCTGCTGCTGCTGCCACTGGGGCCTGAGCCCGGCCTAGTGGTGGATGGGCTGCTGCTGCCGCTGGGGCCTGGGCTCAGCCTGGTGGTGGATGGGCTGCTGCTGCCGCTGGGGCCTGGGCTCAGCCTGGTGGTGGGTGAGCTGCTGCTGCTGTTATAACTGGGGCCTGGGCCTGGCTTGATGTTCGCGCTGGTGATATTAAGCCTGTTGCTACTGGGGCCTGGCTTTGGAGCCAGGGTCCCACTGCTGCCACCAGCGGCCGAACATTTCCTACCCCGCCCAGAGGGCGGCCCCTCGCTGTAGGACCGGGACTTCCCCAGAGGGAGGTGGGGCGCACTGGGTGGATTGTGGGGGGGGGGGGGATTGGAGCAGGGCGTCAGGGGAGCCCAGGGAGTGGGCGGTTCTGTGAGTGGCTCCGTCAGATTGATGGCTAAAGCCTGATGTGTCGAATCTATGCAGAGCCTACAGTGTAGCCTACGTCTAGCCGCTGACGTGCACCTCCCCAGAAATGTAACTACATGTAGCAGCGACGCAGACCTAAACAACTGTGATTGGTCCACTTGGTAGCATTGCATTTCTGGATCTTCTGACATTATTTAAGTGAGACCACAACAACCATGGACCAATTCGAAGAGAGGTTAAGGTCCGTAGATATGTACATTTGTATGACTCTTCTTCGTTACATTATAAAGACTGCCAGATGGCAGCAAATTAAAGGAAAGAGATTTCCACAAACAAACATGGAAGAACTTGAGGCACAAGTACATTCGCCTATGAAAAAGACTTGCTACTAGGAGCGGGGACCCAGTTGGGAAAAACGTGCTGGCTTTTTATTTGTTTCTTTCCTGGCTGGCACCGCTTATAAAGCACTGGGTCAAATTAAGTCAAATTAAGTCGACAACAAGGCAAATATAACATAATGTTCTTTGTATCATAAACCTCAATGTTATAAGTGTTTAGGCTAGCTAGCAATGCTGTCAAGTTTTAAAGTTGTAAACATGACATATTGATGTCAGAATCAAGTAGTAGTGAAGTCAACCATCACCAGACCGCTCAGCCATCTCCTCTATCCCCCCAGCCATCTCCTCTGTCCCCCCAGCCATCTCCTCTGTCCCCCCATCCATCTCCTCTATTCCCCCATCCATCTCCTCTGTCCCCCGGCCCAAAGATGGCACAGAAGAGGAAGATAAAGGAGCAGGGTGACTTACATTTACATTTACACTTTAGTCATTTGGCAGACACTTTTAATCCAAAGCAACTTGCATAGGTGCATAGGTTCTTCCACAAGTTAAAGCAACACATCCATAACTAGTAAAATAAACATGAACTGCTCTTCTAAACATACAGTCATCATAACTGCTATTTTTTTTTTTTTTGGGTTAGACAAGAGGGATAGGGATATTGGAAAGGGGGTGGGGGGGTGGTTGTCGGGGTAAATCAGGAGGGAGGACTAAGGTACAGTTTGAAAAGGTATGTTTTTAGTCTGCATCGAAATAGGGGGAGGGATTCTGCTGTCCTGACAGTGGTAGGTAAGTCGTTCCACCACTGAGGAACCAGAACAGAAAACAGGCGTGAACGTGCAGCTCGACCGCCAGGTGCTCGTAGTGAGGGAACCATAAGGCGACCAGAGCTGGCAGACCGGAGTGGTCTAGCTGGGGAGTAGGGAGTGATTAAGGATTGTATGTAAGGTGGGGCAGTCCCCTTAGCAGCCTGAAATGCCAACACTAGGGGCTTGAATCGGATGCGTGTGGCAATAGGAAGCCAGTGGAGGCCAATGAGGAGTGGGGTGACATGAGCTGACCTGGGCTGACTGGTGATCAGGCGGGCTGCAGCATTCTGGACCAGCTAGAGGGGCTTGATGGTACAAGCTGGGAGACCGGCTAGGAGGGAGTTGCAGTAATCCAGGCGGGAAATGACGAGCGCCTGGACTAGGAGCTGGGTGGCTTTCTCCGTCAGGAGATGACGGATACGGCGTATATTGTGGAGGAAGAACCTGCAGGTTCTGGCAGTGGAGGATACTTGTGGACTGCTGCAGACATGCTGCAGAGGCTGCCGGAGGAGCACAGGGCAAAGGCCATGTTTGATGTGTACAAACTACCGTTTAAGAGGCAGCAACAACAATAAACCGTTGCATAATTTTTTGATTTTGTCAGTTCACATTTATTCATACTGTTTATACACTTATTGTAAATACGAACAATTATTTAAGTACAGGATCTGAATATTTCGACCTCTGGTTCCTGTTTATACACTCACTGTTTATGCATTTTATTTTTTGACACTTGATTTAACATAACAAGCTTTTAAAATACAATACATTAATTTCAATAAATGTTCAAATGACCAGTACTTTTACAATTTACAAGTTACAATTTACACACTATGTTGTTTTGCCATGGCACAATTCCATGGGGTGGTTGAAAGAAGGCCATCAGATAATTCCGTACACCAATTGCAGCTCTGGTGGAACTGCAACTTGAAAGGTAATGAGGATCGAGAGCAGGGGTGTCAAACTGAATCCCTAAGGGGCTGCTGGTTTTTGAGGTTTCCTTTCAATCAGCTGTCAATTAAGGCCTCCAGAACAAGGAGTGTCGATTCTTTAGCCAATCAATGACTTAAATGCACCACAGGTTCTGAGAACAACCCGAAAACCAGCAGACACTGCGGCCCTCCAGGACTGGAGTTTGACACCTATGATCGAGAGGTTCCAAAAGATTTGTGTCCCCTGCTACCAATCTTCGTAAAATTAGCAGGGATGTATCTGCTCATAGTTCTGTTCACTTCATCAGTGTAGGCCAAGAAGTTTTGATAATGTTCAGTGCTTTGTCAGGCAAAAATTCTAGTGGTCGCCCGAGGATTCGCCACCGTGCTACCAAAATGGCAAATGTGTTGTCAATCACCTGCCTGGCTCTGGAGTAACAGTAGTTGTAGGTCTGCTTTTCCATGGTTATGTTCTTCCCTATTTAGCAAAACGTAAAACATACAGACTATTAATGAATAGGAAATAAGTATGTGCCAATGTACAGTATCTGTGAATACTACAAACATTTAGGAATATATATATATACAGTGGGCTCAAAAATTATTGGCACCCCTGACAGAAAATGAACAAACAATACTCAAAAAAATTCCAAACAATATATTTATAGACAAACTCGAAATATCAACATGTGATAAATAATGTGCTATATTAATGTTTCAATGGAACCAACAAAAATAATTTACTGATTTAATTAAAAATCAATTTCCTCCAAATCAATGTTTCACAATTATTGGCACTCTTAAAGATTATTGTAAATAACACCTACCAAAATTAAACCAGGTATTAAATTCCACTTATTTAAGTTTATCTATGTGTTAAGGAACTATATTGAGTAATTACATCACTTCCTGTTTCACTAGGGTATAAAAATGAGGTAACACACATGCAATATCCCTTTGTCATCCAACACCATGAAGAATTGGCAGTTCAAAAGAGGCAGATAATAGTAGACCTTCATAAACGTGGTAATGGCTACAAGAAAATTCACAAACAATTGAATATACCACTGAGCACTGTCAGAGCAATTATAAAAAATGCAAAAGATATGGAACTGTTGAAAATCTCATGGGTAGAGGACACAACTGCATCTTGCCCCCCAGGATACTGAGGAGAATGGTGAGAGAAGCAACAAAATCCCCAAGGATCACAGTGAAAGAATTGCAGGCCTTGGTGGCATCTTGGGGTCACCAGGTTTCAAAAAGCACCATCAGACGCCACCTCCATAACCACAGCCTCATTGGAAGGGTTGCCAGAAGAAAGCCTTTTCTGACCACAAGACTCAGAAGAAAGCGCTTGGAGTTTGCCAAATGTCATTTACATTATGACTGGAACAAGGTTCTCTGGTCAGATGAGACCAAAATTGAACGTTTTGGTCAGATACAGCATCGGTATGTTTGGCATAGGAACAGAGATGCATACAAGGAGAAGCACCTCATACCCACAGTGAAATATGGTGGTGGGTCAGTCATGTTTTGGGGCTATTTTAATTCCATAGGTCCAGGGGCACTGGTTAGGATTGATGGCATAATGAATTCCAGCAAGGAGCAGGCAATTTTGGCTGAAAATCTGGTTCCCTCTGCCAGAAGTCTGGGACTTGGTCGTAGGTGGACTTTCCAACAAGACAATGACCCAGAACATGACAATGACCCAGAACATACCTCAAGATCCACACAGAAATGGTTCTGTGACAACAAAATCAACGTTCTGCAATGGCCATCTCAGTCACCTCAATCCAATCAAAAACCTGTGGGCTGAGTTGAAGAGGTCAGTTGATAAGCACAAACCCAAGAACGTGAAGGATCTTGAAAGGATATGCAAAGAGGAATGGTCTAAAATCCCTCCAAATGTGTTCCTTAATCTTAAAATTACAGGAAGAGACTCCATGCCGTTATCCTTGCCAGAGGTGGTTGCACTAAGTACTAGGTAAAGGGTGCCAATAATTCTGAAACCTTGATTTTGTTGAAATTTATTTTTTATTAAATGATTGTTATGATTTTGGTTGTTTCCTTTGAAACATTAATAAAGTACAGTATTTGGCACATGTTGGTGTATTACCTTTCTCTAGAATTATATTATTCTTTTTTTTTAAGCCTTGTTTGTGCATTGCTGGTGAGGGGTGCCAATAATTCTTGAGCCCACTGTATATATATATATATATATATATATATATATATATATATATATATAGAATACATTTTGTCTGTGACATGGCTAGAAAGGGGTGCATGAGATTGTCGGGAAAACGAAGCATCACCAACGATTACAAGCAGAATTTTGACTCCTGTTCCAGGAAGACTGGCTGGTGGGGGCAGGTTCAGTTTGTGTTCATAGAACCACATCTGCTCTCCCTGAAGATGCCCCCATCACTTCCCCGTCTGTATTCCCCTACATCCACCGTGATAAACCGATATCTGCTGTTGCTGGACAATGGAGTGTGCGCATTTTTAGTTGTAGTAGTCACTCCAGCGTACGACAATGCCTTGATGTTCACGTGTTTTCCATCTACACTGCCGACACAGTTTGAAATGTTCCATAGTCTCCAAAAATCTGCTACAAAAGCTTCCCAGTGCTTTCCATAAAGCTTTACAGACCTTGGAAACGATGGAGGACATTGTGCTTGACGCCAGTGTGTAGCTAGATGCTACAGCCTGTTGGTTTCCACCTGAAGCTAAAACTCGAATGGTGATTGCCAGTCTCTGAGTTGATAGGCATAGTGTGTGTACACTGGTGCAAGACAAATGGTTGCAGACGATGAACCATATCGTGAAATCTACCTGCTGACATCCAAAAATACTTCAAAGGCATTTCCTCATCCACGTCTCTCAGTGGCCGGACAAGCACAGAAAATTCACCCTCCTTCTGCCACGATCGGTCCAATAGTTGTACATACTCCTCCATACATGCAGCAATTTCAGTAAAACTAACTGTTCTTCAATATTTACTCACTCCAACTCCATGATGTGCTCAGTTTCAGTCGCCGTTGTACAGGAGGAAACTGGAAGAAACACAACACAATGGGCAAGAAACCCCATCGCAAACTAGCATTTTGGCAATATAATTGCAGAGCAATTGTAAACACAGACACCACAACGCACGTAAGTATAAATGCCCACAATGGCGTGGGCCACCTCCGTAGGCTAAGCCATAGGCTCTGCATAGATGTAAATCAACCTTAATGGGATCAATAAGAACATGAAACAGTTTACCATGGAAAACTGCCAGCACCTGGTTGGGTAGACTGCGTTCATCAGTTTTGGCAAAACATAACAATATGGTGTGCCATTGATGAACTTTCCTAAACACTAAAATACATTTCTGAAAATATTTGAGTTGACAAATAAGCAATGCACTTGCTGAATCTTGATTCATATTTGATCTGCCTTGTTTGAAAGTTTCATTTGAGATTTGAGATCCTATATGAGGCCCATTGTTCTGCTGGACAATCCACCTATGACTAAGTCTCACCTTCCTAGCAGAGACAACCAAATTTTCTGCCAAGATTTCCTGGTATTTTGGTGAATTAATTATGTTGTTGGCCTGAAATACTGCCCCTGGACCACTGGCAGGAAAACCCACGAAACGAGAGCCGCAGTGGCGCACAGCTAAAGTAATGGACCTTCATGCAGGCATCAGTTTGTTGCAGTTACACACTGAGGACCTGGGTTTGATTCCCGGTCCTGCCAACGCTGAGTTTGGCTAGCAAACATGGAGTGGCATAATTGAGGTTAGTGAGATCACTGCATACAACAGCATCCTGGGTGCCTCAGAATCATGGACATGTTCTCAGGATCATCTGGGCCACTGATGGACAGGGTATAAGCCGTGTATCCCTGACTAACACACAGGCAATTCAAGATCTGAAACGAATGTAAAAAAAAAAAAAAAATCCCCTGCCTCCTTAATACAGTAGGTTTGAGGTGCTTCTCCATATATGCATTCCTCTTTTGCCACCAAACATGTTAATGGTGTGTATTAGAACCTTGGATCGGGATTGGAATCCTGCAGGACCAAATTCCATTAAACCATCGGCCTGCCTAAATTACGACTTGTGAGTCTGGCTGCAAGGTCCATAAAAAAAAAAAAAAGCCTAAAAACTGCAATGGTTTTTGCTTTAAAAATTGCCACATTGTGTACCCAAACAATATACCTGATCCCCAAAGTTCTTTGGTGATGGCATGTCAGATCTCTACCACTGAACTATAGTTCCCCCTTCTTTTAAGCCCCTTTTTTCATAGGTAGTTTTTGAGGGTCCTACATGAAATGTTAATCCTGTGATAGGTGGCCAATAAGCTGGTTACTTTGTTGTGTGTGCCCTTTCTGAAAATACATGTGTATAATATCCAGGAGTACTACATTTTCTGTATCTGTATCCATATCTGTAATCGGAAGTGGGTGTAGTTTAAGAGAGAAGATTGTTTCATCAGTCCAAAGATTTTACATGATAGGAAAATGCTGAACTGCTGCCTTTCCCCATTGGTTTTTTTGTCTGCACAACTGGAAGTAAACAGGCAGTAGTGCATTTCAGTAGAAAAAGTAGTAGTCATTCGCTAACTTGAAATTACTTGGTAACTCCAACTTATAGTTATATGGCTTGCATCTACCCGGCGCTAGTCTGATAAAAAGTTGATTTTCATTGGATTGTCAAAACCATTATGGGTTGTAGGCAATTGTACTGGGTCCTGACAACCTAAGCATACATAATGCAGGAGAAAAAGGAATACTTTTTTATTTAGTCTTTCTAGAAATTACCCATTTAGCGAACTGTTTTGGAAAAACCTCATTGACCTCCATTTATTCTGTGAGCACCAAAATATGTAGTACCAGTACCAGTGCAAACGTTTCAGACCCAGAGTGCGGCATCTCGCTCTTCCTCTCTGGATCAGTCCTTTCAGAATCAACAGTCATTTCCATAGTCCAACCAGGGGCATTGCTATTCAAAATTAGAATCAGTTGAATTTTTTGCAATTGTCGGGAAGTTTAATATTGCAGAAAGGTACAATGCAAATTCAGTGGAAAGTCAGCAGAACGGCAAAAACATGGTAAAAAAAAGAAGTCAATCCATATGAAAGTCATGGTGTGAAAGTTATAGGCTAGAACGGGCACAGTTGAGCAACAACCCAGCAAACCAACTATTTACAGAACAGCCTCAGAAATGACAACAGTAAAACATTTACAAAACAATGTGTTTTTTCTATAAAGCATACAGTCAGCTCCAGAATTATAGGCAACCTTTATAAAAATGCTGCATACAATGAACACAAATAATAATCGTATGCCCTGTAATTTTATTATTATTAACTAATTAGTCAAATTAACTGTTTTTACGAACACTCTTTAATTCACTGTGCAATGTATTCAGGATGTTTCGGTGCAAGTGCAACATTGTACAGGAACCATCACCTTGTTCAGATCGGCACTGGTGCTGTCTAATTTTAAACGGTTAAGCCCGCTGATGTTGTTCTTATAGCACCTGCATTAATTATACTGGATATTCGCTTTAGTAGTACTAGGACTGCTCTGATTGGGGGAGGGGGTGCACTTTTAATTTAGGGCACAGTGCTTTTTGCCTCTGTACCCCTGCGTTTGAAATTAAACAATGAATATGATGTTACAGTGCAGACGGTCAGCTATGATTTGCAGGCACATGCACAGTTAGGGTCCAAGCCCCTGGCCTTTTACCCTCATAAGTTGACAACATTATAGAATGAACACTGCCTGCTATCATGAACCTGGGGAACTCCTGTGGCAAGGGGCTGAGGTGTCAATACTGTACCAGCCCAGGAAACCTGGAAGGAGCGACCAGAGATGTAGGACTTGATCCAGTTCAGGGCTGTGCTACAGATCCCTGTTGCTGACAGGGAGGACAAGAGGATGTTCCATAGTGTCAAATGCAGCAGAGAGGTCTAGAAGAATCAGGACAGAGGAAAAGGTGGCTGCTCGTGCGGCATGAAGTGATTCACTAACGGAGAGGGGTGTGGTCTCCGTTGAGTGGCCAGGTCTGAAGCCAGACTGGTGAGGGTCCAGCAGGTTGTTCTTGGAAAAGAAAGAACAGAGTTGGTTAGAAGCAGCTTGTTCAATTGTTTTGGATGAAAAAGTAAGAAGAGATAACGGAGGGGTCCAGGGTGGGATTTTTCAGCAGAGAGAAGAGGGGATAGGCTCAAGGGCAGCGGTGGTAGGGCAAAGGGAGAGCAGGAGTTGGGAAACATCGGAGTCTGTAATAAGGGGAGAGAAAGTGGAGAAATAGGGGGCGGGTGTAGAGGGAGGAAGGGGCACAGAGCGGGGGGTGTGATTGAGAAGGAGCTGCGGATGTCTGCAGTCTTCTCATCGAAAAAAACTGCGAGGTCATCAGCAGAGAAGGAGGACTTAGGTGGAGGAGGCCTGCTGAGGAGAGAGGAAAAAATGAGGAGAGAAGAAAAAATTCCCTATCAATCTAACAGGACTCAACTGAGCAACAAGAAACACCTGTCATTCACATGTCCGAATATAATTGGTTGGTCTGATACAAAATGTGATATGTTCGAAGTTCAAATCTAGATAAAAATACCAGGAAAAAAAGTTTAAATTCAGATCTGTCAGCTCCTGTTGGAGGAGACTGTAAATGCTCACATTGAGGACATACATTGGTGCAATGTTTTTGTGAATAATAACTGTTTAGACTTTAGAAAAAACAAGGTTTAATTGGTGCATCATTCATAAATAGATGTTCTATGCTTCTGTTGTAATCACACCAGTGTGACTGTACGCATCAAAGGGTTAAAGGCCTTTTCAGCCACGTTAGAAGTAGCAGGTTCCTAGCCCGGCCAATATCACGTGTTCTGTCTAATCATACAGTTTATCAATCACACACACACACACACACACACACACACACACACAGAAATACACTAATTACTCTTAGTACAAGACAACACTGTGAACCCGTTACCACTGCCCCCCCCCAATATCCTTCTTGTTATTCTTATTTTAACTTCAGTGCTGCACTGATTTTTGGAAAGCTGAACCTTTCACTGACCTCAGTAGACTTGCCAAGAATGTCTCTCACCCAGTTTGACTTTTGACCTTTCCCTCAAGGATGGCAGACTCTTTCCCCTCCTCCTCCCTCTTCGTCTTCTTTTTCAGATCACACAATGAAACCCGAGCTTCTGCAACACACAGAACATGACAGGGAAACTTATTTCTGATACCCCTTTCTCACAGAAAACCCAGGATATACACAGGATATTGAACCTGATATTGAACCGCGTTTGACCCATTCACACTGCATGATGGTCCTGGGTCCTTGCCATTCACACCAGATCCTGGACTTTCCCAGGTCTGCAAGTTTACTTCCATATAAGTCAATGCTGAACAGACTGTCTTGTCTCAAAATCATTAAAAGTGTATGTTATGTTCCCATTAATTGATCTGTAGGCTATGTTTTATTTGCTATAAAAATAACGTACATACATAAAATAATGAAAGCGCACACAATCGCTCAATAATTTTAATGCTACCAGCAAATTGATATTTACAAAAATACAAAAAATCTGCTAGTTAAAAAGTTGCATTGTGTTCTTTATTGTAACAATAAAAGACTGTGTACGAACTAGCATTATAGCGATTGGCTGGAGAGATATTGAAATATATTTTTAAAAATTACTTTGGGTGCACTTTGATACACATTTCCCAACCCCAATTCTAACCTTAACCATTGTAGCCTACAATAAAATGTGAAACTGATTGTGAACATCATTTGTGAAATGACAGTTATCGCACAGAACAAAGTGATGAATATTTCTCATATTTTGTAGAAGGCAGTTTTGGAGGAGTTTTCTTAAGGAGACTATTCTTAAAAATATGCCTATATTAAAAATACGAGCTGCCTAATACTAGAAAGGAAAAGTAGTAAAGCCATATGTAAAATAATTTTCTTAAAATAAAGAATGACACAACTGATTTAAAATGAAAACACAATTTAAAACAAAATTTTAACGAACACCATTGCCGACATACTAGCGTGTCAACTTATGGGAATTTCAAGATTGCCTGAAAAAATACCAGATCATGCGCACCGTCTGTCATGTTGAGTAACCTTCCATACCAAAGCCGAGCCGTGTCTATTCCAAGTAATTACCAGGTCGTGAGCAGGGTCGCAGTCCCAGGACGGATATCCAGGGTACCCTTTAACACCAACAGCAAACACGGCACATTCCTGGGTCGTTGCTCCTGTGTGATGGGTGTAAACCCCTGTTGTCTTTTTAACAGCCCTGCACTATCCCCCACTTCCCTTCTGGATCTCCAGCCCTCTCACCTCTTTAACCCCCAACCCTAGGATGAAAAGTATAAATGACACTGAGGGTGTTTGCATATAGCTGAAACATAATACCAGATACTTTGGCATTGTAAACCCCAGACAAGATGTTTGCCCCTTGCTGTTTGGTAGCCTTTGATCACACCCACTCTTAAATCCTGTGTACTGTCTAGTGTCCATCCCCAGTTTGTTATGCCAGCCTGTTTGAGTCATATTCACAAAATAACCGGTTCCTGTTACTCTGATATGGGTATGAAAATTTGATATGAAATTAAATGGAAATAACCAATGCCTGTGGTTATTTTGTAGCACCACATTTTTGCGTTTGCTAGCCCACAATACTTAACTGTATTTAATCATCTCACCTTAACCTGAGCCTAAAGTGGTCATGTTTCATATGGTTAAAAATCATAATGAACATCATGAGATAATCAGTATTTAATCATCTCACCTGAACCGGAGCCTAAAGTGGTCATGTTTTATATGGTTATAAATCATAACGAACATCAAGAGACAAAGCTATCTCATAGACCTTGATCAAGTTTGTTTATTATGTTCCTAAAAGTGTTGTGACTGGGTATTAATATGAAGGCGTGTACTCCAAGCAACCAATAGCAGCTTAGACATCCCCCCCCACCAGGTATTTTAGGTAGCCAACCCCAGGGGCTCCCCATTCCGCTTTCCACTTTCTTTACTCTTTTTTGCCCAAACTTTCACTGATAGAAACCATCTAGCTCAGAAAGTGTCATATGTGCCTTCACTATTACAGTATTTTTCTTAACATTGACATCCTCAGAGAATTCTGATGTTTTGGACCCGTACAGCTGTATTTCACATTTTGAACCTCACACGCCTTGCATGAACTGGGCCTTGGCGATCCTCCATTTTTATGTTTCTCTTATTTACATTCATAAAGTAACTCGCAAGCAACACCGTAATTTTAAGTTCAGCCCCCTTTAGCGATAAGTCATAGCTACCTGAGCATACCCCAGTGTGAGTTGTGTGATTGTAATCCATGTTATTTTTGTATGCATGATTGATTGTGGCTCCTCTCTCATGCTGACGGAATGATCCACCAAACAAAGTTAATAAGAGACATATGAATTCATAAGGGAGAATTCAATTCTGTGGAGGGAGAATTCACCCTGAATAACATTGTGTGTTCTCAACAGAGAGAATACAGTAGCCAAGATAATGCAAGCTTCTTGAACCCTGCCGTCAATATCTACTTCCCTTAATTATAAGATTCTTGAGTTTAAGCATAAACTTTGGTGTGAGTTTGAGAATAAACCTTTTACCTAAACTTTGGAGAACCATTTTGTGTGAGTCCCTGGCCTAAATGTCTTCACTGATAGAAACCATCTATCTCAGGAACTGTCATCTGTGCCTTCACTATTACAGTTTTTTTTGTTAACATTGACATCCTAGGAGTTTCTGTCCTACACAGCTGTATTTAACCATTTTGATTGTATGCCACTCAAATGGCCTACGGCCCGAGCTGCAGTGCTTGGCTGATTTTTGCATACAACGCCACTTTTACAGGAACGGGTACAGCTCAAACCCTGAGTATGTTGAACTCCCTTTGTATTACACCCCTGGTCTGAACTGGTCAACCAGTTACCAGCTGTTTCAAAATCTAGTTTCAGCTGTTTTTTTCAGGAGGAGGGTTCAGTATTCTGGACCACTAGCAGGGTAGCTGATACCCACTATATGGTATACTATAAATCTGGGCCAGCTTGTGAACTTAGTCACCATAATGCATATACAAAACTCCTATTACTGTTAACAATGCTATGAACGCAATACATTCTGAAGAGGGCAATCTGATCATTACTTTAGTGGAAGTATATTGCATCAAACTTAGGTTCAACAAAAGCAATGGAAAATCTCTAGATGAGGGTAAAACGATAGTGATCCTCTGAATGCAAGTTAAATGCGAGTGCAATTCAACCAGACAGGAACATATTGCACAGCACGTCACCTGTATAATTACTAAGGACATGTTAGTATGCTTGGCAGTATGCTTGAACTAGCCTTTAAATCTGCGCTCCTTAAAAATAAATCCATATTTAAAATATTTTATCTGAGTTTTGTATAAATAGAAACAAAAAATAACAATGATTCAAATAATTTCCCTTTGGTGAGTATTTTGGTAATGTATTTACTTCCTGAAACAAACTTTTCAGCTCTATAATGATAATGCACACTCCTCATAATGAAAAAGGGCACTGCTGTCCCCTCTATTGTCAGAAACCTGCAAGTATTTCAGGTTACCATGGATTTGAGTGCTCACATATGCCACCTGGTGGTGTTACTGTGGAAAAAAAATATATATATGCCAATTTGTCGCTGCCCAGCAGATCTCCAGAGAGGGCGGCAAATGAAACATGAAATTACTGTACAGCACAAAGACAAAGCTCTCCAAAAATCACATCTTTCTCTTATTATTGCAAAGTCTTTGGTTGTGTCTAATTGAATTCTGCAACAGAACTTTCAGGGCTTTACCCAGACTCTGTGATGTGACTGAAAAAAATGTGTGGGTTGACAATTAGAAGTCAGTTTAATGCAAACAGCCTGCTCAAAAAGGCATATTTGTGCGTATACCCTTGATTACAGCCCTGGTCCTTGCTTCTGACATGTCACTGTGGTAGGCTACCAAGAACCCTAAGTAGTTTCTGAAACTATTTGTTTATTTGCTACATAATGCACTGTTGATAATGAAACCAGCCTAAGCTGGTTTAAGCTGCATTTTACCTTGCTTTACCTCGTGATGCTTTTAGCTGGTCCACCAGCTGTTCATCAGCTTAACCTGCTTTGGCAAGCTGAAGACCGGCTTTTAGCAGCAATGACCATCTAGGAGTGTCGAGAACACAGCTTCAACCATCTAATCCAGTTAGAAGTCCAAGCTAGTCTATCATTCAGCTTGTTAACTATATTTCTCTGTTGTTTGGCTCTAGGGAGGAATAGCTAGTGACGTTGTTGCTATGAAAATGTTTATGACAATGATCATCCATTATCTCCCTTGCTATTGAACAGATACACGAGGGAAGATAATTAACTGCCAATGGCCCGATCAGGACAGTGTGTTTTCGAGCCACCATTACTGTTGAACACTGTAAGTTTGAAAGATCACCGATTGGGTGATCAACCTACCAATTTAATGTGCTTATCTGCCCTCATTAAATGTAGCTGAAATAGCTGGTAAGATAAGTAACGGATGATCACTGCCATACATTTTAAATAGCTACTACACAGCCCAAGTGCAAGCTGTCTTAGTCTTCAAAGTGCATTATGTAGCAAATAAAAATATAGATAGTTTAAGGAATAACTACTTTTGTGCTCTCAGTAGCCAACCGCAGCGACATAGCTGAGGCCAGTAAACTTGTTTGATGTTTATAACTTTAGCTAACATTCACTCGATACCTATTTAGATTAAAGGAGCACTGCTGCCAGACAAGGTGATTCTAATTATATTGAACAATATAATGAGTAGAGATTTTAGTTGTATATAAAACAGTTTTTGCTATACAGGGATTTCTGTTGTGTCTCGATTGGAGGAATAGATGTATTCCCCAGGACGCAAGGGATCAAGTACCCGTACGTTTTGTGAACAAAAAAGATAAATAATAGTTTTGCGCACACCTTCAGGTTGTGTGTATGCTCAAAGCCTGGAATTTTTCTCAAAGGCCAAAAAAAATTGTTTTTTTGGGGAGGGTCTGTAAAAGCATACGGCAAAATAATTTCATGCACAGAGCTTTGGGCTGCACACACAAATTCAGTGCAAGTAGATTTGGTTTTCTCTCTCAATTAAAAAAAAATTAGATGAAGATCTAAACTCCCTGATGGGAATAAATCTTTGATCACAAGGAATCCCAGCTATAGGGTCATGCCCATCCTCCGCTAGCCTATAAGTGTAATACTATGAAATTAGTATGTAAACTAGAAAGTCCAAATGGAGGGATGTAGGGTCTAAAATACATAGCTATATACTAAATATGATGTGATTTTGGTTCATAAAAAGTCAAGTTTTTAGATCGTGGCTAAAACTCAGCCTCCCATAATGCTTTCATAGTGAGGACCTTTCCACAATTGGACCATCATAATGCCACCGACAGTGTGTCTGTATTAATTTATTGTCCAGAAAAAAAACTGACTTAGCTGGCATGATTCTAGCATATAAACTTGATTACAAATAGGATATGTTTGTGTAATGTCAGTGACCTATCGATGGCAACCTGCAACTGATGTTAAGTGCGAATGTGTTGACGCATCCCGTAAGATTTTGTGGATGATCTGGAGCCATGTAATTTTGCGTTTGTAGAACGATTTAATGCGTCATTTGCTCATATAAAGTTGTTGTTGCTGTCTATGATGAAATCCGCTACCATTCAACAGGTCTTCCAATTAACCTTCCAATTGCGTCGGTTCTCCCCTACATCATTATTTGTGAAAAGACGTTATCCTAGTCCAACATGTTTTGCCATTATTGATCATACATTGTTACAGTGGACAAAATGATGGTACAAATATGATAATCATCATAGCCTACATCTAGCAAATCTGTACAGCATCTACCAAATCTGTACAGGCACAGCTGCTTTCATCTGAAAAGATTTTGACTGACAACCCTTCCTTTGTGAACAATGCAATGGAAAACAAGTCATCTTAAAAGATACATTTCGATATACGCTCTGATTGAAAATATAGGCCTTCTCTGTTGATGTTTGCATGTGTCTTCATCATTGCTCTCCCTATGGTTTAATATCAAAGATTGTGTCAACAATGTGCTACTATCCCACTACTCAGCTCTGACTGCTGACGACTGTGAATTAATTTAGTTTAGCATTTTTGTTTGTATTAGTCTATGTTTATTAACAACTTTAATTCCATGCGGTTGCACTAACATTATTGTCTCTAAGTGTAATCGTATCATATTAATGTAGGCTAGAACAATAATGATCTTTGAATTCTGTGAACCTTAAAAATGTGAAAATACTGAGCATATTTAGCATTATGGTTCATATTAATTGTAATACGAGTTAAGTGAATGGATATTCTACCTAGTAGAGTAGAGTAGCATTTAGTATTACAATTCATTACATTACATTATTGGCATTTGGCAGACGCTCTTATCCAGAGTGACGTATAGTTGATTAGACTAAGCAGGAGACAATCCTCCCCTGGAGCAATGCAGGGTTAAGGGCCTTGCTCAAGGGCCCAACAGCTGTGCAGATCTTGTGTCCCAGTCATTTACCGTAACCACTACGCTACAGGCCGCCCTGTATTCAGTGTTGATACCCAGCACTCCTTCTGCTGTCATGTGCAGGAATTGTGAAGTAAAACTTGTCCAAAATTTGGGTCAATAGCAAAATAGTTCCGTACAGTATGAAACATACCGGGTAAAAGCAAGAGAGGGTACAAAATCATGTTATGTAGGAATGAGCTTTTATGTCTCAGACCTAAAATGCAGGTACCTGTCCCTGATTGGGTGACAGGCTGACGAAAACACATTATTTTATATGCATGTGATGTGAGGAAGGAAACCAAATGGGCATTGTTTCATGTGTGTGTGTGATGTGGAAGAAAACCAAATGGTCATTGTCACCAAAGCAAACAGTACAATTCTGAACCAATTCTGGGGGTACAACAGGCACACCATTCTGGACCAATCACGGTAATTTGGTGGACTGTTGCAACTACTGCTAATACTATGGTGTTTAAATATTAGAATTTATAAGCTGGTGTACCTAATAAAGTGTATATGAACATTTTGCTTCTCATTGGCCTCCACTGGCTTCCTATTGCCGCACGCATCCGATTCAAGGCCCTAGTGTTGGCATTTCAGGCTGCTAAGGGGACTGCCCCACATTACATACAATCCCTGATCACTCCCTACTCCCCAGCTAGACCACTCCGGTCTGCCAGCTCTGGTCGCCTTACGGTTCCCTCTCTACGGGCACCTGGCGGTCGAGCTGCACGTTCACGCCTGTTTTCCGTTCTGGTCCCTCAGTGGTGGAATGACTTGCCTACCACTGTCAGGACAGCAGAATCCCTCCCCCTATTTCGACGCAGACTCAAAACACACCTCTTCAAACTCTACCTTAGTCCTCCCTCCTGACTTACCCCGCCCCCCCCTTCTGATACCCCTATCCCTGTCTAACCCCCCCCCCCCCCCCCCCCCCAAAAAAAAAAAAAAAAAATGATGACGACTATATGTTTAGAACAGCAGTCCAGGTGTATTTTCCTAGTTCTGGTTGTGATGCTTTGACTTGTGGTAGAACCTATGCACTTGTAAGTCGCTTTGGATTAAAAGCGTCTGCCAAATGACTAAAATGTAAATGTAAATGTGTGTAGCGGAAAAAATGAGAGAAAAAAATTCCTGTCAACACTGTAGAAACTAAACATTCCACCATTCATTCCTATGGAGTATACACTCACTGAGCACTTTATTAGGTATTTATTAGACTTATTCTGTCGACTTCTACTGCTGTAGCCTTAGAGTTACGATGCGTTGCTCTTCTGTATACGACTGTTATAATGTGAGGTACTGTCACCTTCCTGTCAGCTTTGACCAGTCTGGCCATTCTCCTCTGACGTCTCTCATTAACAAAGCATTTATGGCTGCAGAACTGCTGCTCAGTTTTTTTGTTTTTTGCACCATTCTTTGCAAACTCTAGAGACTAGTGTGAATGAAAATCCCAGGGGATCAGCAGTTCAATCATTCCACGGTCAAAGTCACTTAGATCACATTCTTTCCCCATTCTGATGGTTGATGTGAACATTAACTGAAGCTCCTGACCAGTATCTACATGATTGTATGCATTGCACTGCTGCCACACAATTGGCTGATTAAATAATCGCATGAATAAGCAGGTGTAATAAAGTAAAAATGTTCCTAATATGGGAGGCAAAGGCTATTGTGACATCACAGGCTTCCTTGAGCATACAGCTTATTTGCATAAATGATGTCTGAACTGCAGAATGTCTGTTACCGTGAGGCTAGTGTGTGAAAAAAGCTGTCCTCAAACAAATGCTCATAATTCTAAAAGAATAAACACTAACCAAAGTGTGAATCAGTATGAAACACTAAACATTTTGATGTATAATATATGTATGTAGTCCCAGAATTGAGCGAGTAATGGCAGTTTAAAAAAAACAAAATGTTAATTCCAGCAGTCACTATTCTAGAAACGGAACATTGCTTCGCAATCACACAAATAAACTTGAATTTTGAATAACAGTAGTGTGTTGCTTCGCAATCACTAATGAAATGTTTTCTTGTTTATCTGACTCCAAAAGAGAGTTTAACCACTCCTCTGTTCAACAAAAGGAACTGCAAATGTCTGTCAATAGTGTGGCTCTATATGATCACTATTTATTTGTAGACGCGGACGTGTCTTTGGCCTGTATAGCCTACAATGATTAATTATGTGTCTTGTGACAGCACAAGTGTATAGGCGAATGACTACGAGGTGCAGGTATCCTATGTTATCTTTGTCTGTTAGGACTCTAAACTGCTAGGTGCGCAGTGGTGCGAGTCAAGAAGGATACATGTTAAATTCTGTGCAATGTAGAAATAGAATGCCGATGTGGAAAGGTGGAATATGAATGGCTCTACGTGAATGGCACACTGAATGGCGAGTCTCCTCAAACCATTTCATGTTTCCCTCTGACAACAATGTTTCTGCTGATGTTATCTCTGTACATCTCAGAACCCTGCTGACTCATATGTAACTTGTATAACCTGTGTTTTATTAAAGGCCTATAGCAGGCAGTCTTTGGCATAGTGGTTGAGGTAAATGACTGGGACACACAAGGTTAGTGGTTCTAATCCCAGTGGTTACTTTTTGAATTATTTAACTTTTTATTCAGATTTTCCTGATATTGTTGTAGGAAAAAAATATATATATATTTGCAGCCCAGGAATGTGATTCAGCTGCTGAAATAATATCCCAGTTAAGTCACAGCATTCCACCATACACAAGTTTTCAATTCCCATTCAATGCCATATTCCTAAATGGCATTGCGAAACCTGAGAAACGAGCAGCAATTAGTTAACAAAAATAAAACAATTAGCTAGCTCAAATAACTGGTTAACTAAGCATAGTTTACGATTTGGCTACTCGCCATTTCATTGTTCGTATAGGCTGTGTAAATGCTTCTGTTAGCTGACAAACTGCTATAGGCTACTCCCAAAAGTAGGCTAGCTGCCAAGACAGTGAGGGAATTCGCTGCACCAACTGGCCCAGAGTTGCTTGCTATTTGGGTGTATGGGCTTCTCGATAAAACTTTTCATTGTTCTATATAGTCTAATGTTACCAACATTTAACTTAAATTTAACTTTATAACTGAAGTTGCCAGCAAGCTAGTTAGCTGTAAGCCAATTGCATGTTAGCTTGTGTAGATCTGTTATTTGCAAGCTATGTGCAACAGAGGCCTCCTCACATGATGAAACGAGGATGCAACTACGGCCACATGAGCCCCTGCCTCAACCAATCAGAGATCAATTTGCTTACTCATCGCTGACTCATTGCATTGATTTAGTGATTTTTCATTATTTTTTATTAGCTCTTTTTTGGTGCAGCCTAGAAAAGAAATTGACCCAGGAAAATTGTTAAATTATATTGCCTGCTTCTATTGATGACTGAAATCTGAGTGTAGAGGTTGTAACTCACATTGGTACGAGTATGATGAATTTAGACAACAATCATAGAAAATGAATGGCATCATCAGTAATTCTATTTCCGGACAATGGCAGCCATCTTGCGGCCACATTTCCTTTCTAGTTATTCTATTCTATTTCAGTTCAATGGTCATAACTGACTGCATACTGAAAAGACTGAAGTGCTTTCAGGGGGCCAGGGTTTGCCATTCTCTGAGAAGCTCGCAAACTCCAGAGGTTACTCAAGGTATTGTAGTTTTGTGAGCCAAAAAGCACATTTCCCCATTGAAGTCCATTATTTTGGACCATACTTTTGAACTCTAAACTTTTCTCAGACTGAACTAATTAATCTCCTGATTTCTTTTCTGAGCTATACCGAAGAAGATTTAGTCCATGGTTTTTCCATTTAGCATGGTTTCACGTCATACTGCACGCAACTGTTCACGGGCACACCTGTGCATGAACGAGCATGAGCATGAGGCGTGATTGACTCATCGACTGATATGCTGAAAAGGGTTCAGCGAGTGAAAGTTCCCTACACAAATCTCTGCTCAGCCCAATAAATGGTTGTTATTTATATAGCGCCATTATCCAAAGTGCTGTGCAATTGATGCTTCTCACTCACCCATTCATACACACACTCACGGCGATTGGCTGCCATGCAAGGCACCAACCAGCATTTGGGGGTTAGGTGTCTTGCTGAGGGACATTGCATTACATTACAAAAGATATCAATATGAAAATTAATATTTTGATATTCCATTCCTAAGCAAGCTGAATAGTTTAAAGTTTAAACAAAGTTTCTAGGTGAAAGTATGGCGTAGTAGTTCAGTGCTTACAGCTAGGCCATTACATTACATTACATTACATTACATTACATTATTGGCATTTTGCAGACACTCTTATCCAGAGCGACATACAGTTGATTAGACTAAGCAGGAGACAGTCCTTCCCTGGAGCAATGTAGGGTTAAGGGCCTCACTCAAGGGCTCTTATTGTGGCTACACCGGGATTAGAACCATCGACCTTGCGTGTTCCCAGCCATTTACCTTAACCACTACGCGACAGGCCGCTGCTACAGGGACACTTCGACATGCCCAGGGTGGGAATCAAACCAGCAACCCGCCGACTGCTCTTGCCGCCTGAGCTAATGCTGCCCCAAAATGTTCCTAATAAAGTGCTGAGTGAGTGTATATAGACTCATATTGATATATATAGGCTTCATAGATTTTCATTAAACATATATGCTCATATGCTTCATATACTTCATATATGAATAAACCAATTGCCTTGCATTATACAATAACACCTCATGACTTTGATCGGCTGTTATAAATGCCAATCAAACTTTGATTGACTTTGACTGGCTGTTATAAATGCCAACCATCAACCATTATGAATACCTAGCAACAACCTAGCAACTGACTAGTAATACCCAAGGAACTTATATGGGCTTACCGTAAATCCTCAAATTGTGGCCGGGGTCTTTTATTTACTTAGGCTGCACAAAGCACAGGCCTTTATTTGGGGCAGGCTTGTATTCGAGGCAGGCCTTTATTTCTTATTAGTCTTCTGTTGTAGAATTTTATTCTTAGAATTAAAGTAAAAGGCTACACTTAAAGTGGGCCAACACTGTTCAACACTTCCTGTAACCATTCAGAAACGCAACTTGAGTAGTTAAACCATTAATGAAAGCCAAAACAGATGCGTCTTCATAAAATACCAACTTGCCAGACACGCCTTCATGAAGAATAACAAATAAGCGTAGACAGCAAGTTAAGGATCTTTTTTTCCTAAAGTGCGTTTTATTGTGAGACATGCGTTTCGTTTGGAGCAGCATAAGATTTTCGCTTTGGTTTGGGATTTAATTTACTTTTGGACTGTTTGATTCAATTGCTAAATGTTGGGACTGATGGGCACTGAAATTTGGGGGGTATTTGGTAGTTCACTGTTAAGTTTTATGTAGTTGAAAGAGTGTCGGGATTTCCACCCGTCTGTTTATTGCGAGCCAAGGAAGCTGCTTTCATTCATTCATTGAACGTGCGCTGTGCTGTAAATACATGGAAACCTTATTGCGTAGCCAAGTAGCCTAAATTGAGTTAATTTTTAATTTTGCCTGATTTACTTTTTATTAAATTCGTAGGCTGGAATGCCTGGCGGCAACAATTGTGCTTCAATGTATACTGCTTGAGCTTTTGACAAGCTACTCAGAGGGGGCAGCAAGCGACTGGTAGCTTGAGAGCAACGTGTTGGAGACCCATGGTGTAGGACAACGATTTTTCATTGGCAACAGTATTAAACCAACCAACAATATAAAATATTAAGAAGAGCTCTTTTATTTCATTGAGTTAAATCGAAACAATGTCTTCTAGTGCTCATGGACTGATAGCCCTACTGGTAGGCAATATTACCCCGGCTTGTATTTGGGGGCCGGGGTAATTTGTCCAAATTTTGTTATTTGTCCGAATCGACCACGCCTCCGGCTATTATCCGAGGCCCGGCTTCAAATAGAATCTCGGACGCAATTTGAGGATTTACTGTAATAGACTTTCATGAAACATTCATGTGTAGATGGTTGAGATAGTTCCATTAAATCAATTGTCTTGTATTATGCAATAACACCTCATGACATGATTGGCTGTTATGAATACCTAGCAACCACCTATAAACCACCTAGCAACACCTTAGCAACCACCTAGCAACACCTCAGGAGCCACCAAGCATCAACCTAGCAACCACTGAGCAACACCCTAGCAACCAGCTAACACACCTTAGCAACCACCTAACAATGCCCTAGCAATGACACAGCAAAACCTTAGCAACCACCTAGCAATGCCATAGCAACCCCTGAGCAACCACCTTGCAACCACCAAGCAACACCCAAGCAACTGCTTAGCAACACCAAAGCAACAACCTTGCAACACCTTAGCAACACCTTTACAACCACCTAGCAATACCCTAGCAACCACCTAGTAGTAGTACTTAATTATGAGCCTTTGTTTGAGAGCAGCTTACTTTAAGTTCTCGTATCACTCGACCAGACATTCTGCTGACCACTGCAGCAGAGATTCTTTAGTTCAGCCAATTTTCTATTGATATGCAAATGACCTGTGTGCTTATGGAAGCCTGTTTTGTTACAATAGCCTCTGCCCTCTAGGAGAGTTCATAACTGACTTTACACAAGAAAAGCATCATATGCTACCATGAAACTGCTACCACACCACTGATCGGTTGTTAATAATACCTAGCAACCACCTAGCAACTGAATACTAAACCCTAGGAACCTATATGGACTTATATAGGCTGACTGGACTTTCATTAACCTTTGACCATTAACTTTCCTTCACTTCATCCACCACCAAGCAACACCTTAGCTACCACCTAGCAACACCCTAGCAACAACCTAGCAACCACCTTGCAACACCCAACCAACCGCCTAGCAACACCCTAGCAACACATAAGAAACCACCTTGCAACACCCAACCAACCACCTAACACACCTTTGCAACCACCGAGCAACGCCCTAGCTACCACCTAGCAACACCTTAGTACCCACCTTGTAACACCCTAACAACCACCTAGCAACACCTTAGCAACCACCTAACCCACCTTAGCACCCACCTAGCAACACCCAAGTAACCAACTATAACACCTTACAACCACCTAGCAACACCCTAGCTAGCAACACATTAGCACAACCTAGCAACGCCCTTGCAGCCACCTAGCAACTACCTAGCATCAACTTTGCTACCACCTAGTAACACCCTCACAACCACCGAGCAACACCTTTGCAATGACCTAGCAACACCAGGTCATAGTTGAGGTGGTCCTGCTGGAGACAGAGGTGGTGCAGAGGGGTACAGTTTCCATCCGAAAAAAGCTGACAACATTCCTGGAGTCTGACACTTTGAGGCAGGCTGACAGGCTGTGTGGCAATAAAGATTGGAGTAATTAGCCATCTGAAAGTTAGTTACGGTTCCCAGAATCTTAGCATTTCAGCGTCCAATAGCTACAATAGCGACTAAGTAACACAGTGTCAAGGAACATAGTTAAATCCCGATGTAGGAAAGCCGCCTGCAGTGCATGAGTGAGCACCATGGTCTAGGTTCAAATCCGGCAGTCCCACGGGAGCAATACATAATTGGCTTTGTGCTGCTCATGAATATAGGATGGATGCCATCATCATGGGTAGAAATGTTAATTCACCCCACTGACTCCTACTGGCTGCTCGGCAAGCACATGAATCGGTCTCCTGCCTTTGTTCCATGCTTGCAAGTACACATAGTTTGTGAATTGAACATTATATATTTTGGTGGGATTGGAGATGCCAAATTAAAAAAATTACATTTGCAAAAAAATTCAGATGAATAGGTCTAATATGCAAACTGAACTACACATTTTCCAATATATTTCCATTAAGGAAATGTTGCAGTATTTTGACCAACAGAGACTGCAAGTCTAGATTCTGTAATCCTGATCTTGTGGTATCTGGATCAGAACGATCCTATCTGAAAATTATTTGAAAAATCGGGACCAAACCAAAAAGATCGATTTGATCTTGGATAGAAAAAAAACCAGATTTAAAAATCCGAATAATTAATCTAGATTAAAAGTTTTGAAATATTGGGCCCAGTTGATCAGTGAAATACTACTAATTTGTGCCCCTGTCTCCTCTATATTCTCACCCACCCATTTACGATATAAGAAAAAAAAACTACACAACAGAGTGCCTGCGTCATAATGCTGTCAATATGTAAAACATATTTAAACTCAGTTTTGCAATCAATACAAAAACTGCATTCACTGGCAATTATGTGGTGCACACTGGTACTGCAGAATTTTCAGTTTGTACAGCTGTAAACATACCTCCAGACTGTGGATGGTTTTTTTTTCAACCCTGTGTGTCATGTTGAAGGATCATGATTTTTTCTAGTGGAACCACGGACACTGTGGGGAATGGGCACACAACAGTTCTGGAGTAGAGTGCTCACATTTGCCACCTAGTGGTGGTTGTGCAAAAAACTACAAATGACTGCTCAACCTGTAACCGGGCAAAAAGAAGAATAGATGTTAACTGGGAATTTCATTAAAGGCATTCCTCAAATTGCGATAACAATCATTATAAATCAAGAAGCATGACAACTAATATTTCCCCAGCTAAAAAAAGCAAAGGTTTTTTCCCTAAATACAAATGATATCTTCAAACCAGAGCTAAGCAATCCTCTATATGTGACGAGACACCCCTTGCCGCAGAAGCAAAACACAAAATTAAACACGAAACCACTGCACGTCTAGCTCCTAGAAGGAAAATTAAATGTTTTGGAATGTCCTTAAAGATGGCAGACCTTTCCAGGTCAGGAGCATGGAAAAGAAAAAAGAAGAGAAAAATAAGTGATTGTAATGAGTCCTGCTCTCTCGCTTTCTGGCTTTGTCTCACTCGCTCTCTCTTTCTCATCAGGTGATTCCCTCCTATGTCTCTCCCCTTTTTGGGTCTCTCGTGACTTCACATCACTCATGGTCCACAAAGCCGTGGCCTTCGACCTCGGGGGCCGCACCACCCTCCTCACCTTCAGTCCCCCCCGCCGGATAACTTACCTGCTGACCTGCAACCCCTGGGCTGGACAGGAAGTGACGCGGGAGGTTGACTGTCCAATGGGGGGGTCTCAGGAGCTGGATCGTTTCTGGGGAGACATCCTGACCACGAGGGTCCTGCTGCAGAAAGCCAAAATCAACTGCCCTCCAACCCTGGCACTCCTCCTGCCCCTGGGACAGAACAGCATGGGGGAGGGGCGCACAGGGGTAGTTGAGGTGGTCCTGTTGGAGACAGAGGGGTTGCAGAGGGGTACAGATTCCGTCCGAAACAAGCTGACAACATTCCTGGAGTCTGACGCTTTGAGACAGGCTGACAGGGTGTGTGGCAATAACCAGATTGGAGTAATTTGCCATCGGAAAGTTAGTTACGGTTCCCAGAACTTTAGCATTTCATAGCTACAATGTATGAATGCCACTTGCTGCACATGAGTGAGCACCATGGTCTCGGTTTGAATCTGGCAGCCCCATGGGAGCAGTGCATAATTGGCTTTGTGCTGCTCATGGATGTAGGATGGATAGTCAGGAGGGATAGAAATGTTAAGTCACCAGACTCCTACTGGCCTTTCGGCAAGTACATGAATGGGTTTCCTTTGTCTTTGTTCTATGCTTGCAAGTCCACAGCAGGGCCGTATACATAGTTTGTGAATTGAACATTCTATATTTGGGTGGGATTGGAATAAAATAATTACAAAAATAAAATAATGCAAGTCCACAACAGTATAGTATAATGCTTGGGGGATTGGGTTTCTAGCTTGAAGGTTGAAGGTTTGATTCCAAGTTGGGGTGTAGCCATTCTACCCTTGGGCCAGGTTCTTAACCTGAAAGTCTTCAGTAAAATATGTACAAGTATGTACAAGTTTAAGGACAATAGAGGGCTAAGCTAAGTAAGGGAAAATATGTAGAGACCTATCTGACCTCTCCTTGCAGTGGCGGCTGGTGGCAATTTACATGGGTGGGGTGCCATACACATGCGCAAAGCAGGCACACAGACACCAGTCCTCAAAACATAGATGTATGTAAATACGACAAACTGACAAAAAATGAATCGCAAACCATTGTGAATTGTTCTTAGCCCGCTCTAGTGAAAACACAAAGACGTGACACAAGACCCATTTCCTCCAATGAGGAAGTTCATTATGTTTGTAACAACATGCAGTAGCCTACTGCGCACAAGAAACTGCCTGGCTTGCTTGCCATCTAGCTAAAGAAATACACACAGCAATCAATAAAAAAGAACTACTTATGATGATAACACCTTGTGATTAAAATACAGTGTTAAAATACAATTGCAGGTTTTGCACACCGTCGCGGAAAATAATCAAAAGTTACATTTTTATATTGTATTGGCTATATCCTAAGTTACATGTAGCTACAACACTTTTTTAATTTTTTTTTTTAATGAGCTAACTTTAGCTAGCCAGCAATCTAATTATAATTCAGGAAGGATAAGTTCATTTAAATTAACTGGTTAAGTCTTGGCAGAGCACAATAGCCAGTGTATAAACCAGTGCATTTAAGATAGAACTATGGTAGTTATTTAATGAATAGCCTACACAAAGTAAGGTTAGTTGGATAGTTAGCCAGTTAAGTTGCTGTAGCTACAAGCATTATGCTCCATAAGCAGCAATGAAGGCAGAGAAAGTCCAGCCATTTAAGATGGCTAAACTAAATAAATAAATATTTAAACATGAAATAGATAAATCACTTGCCCTCTGAATTTCTGTGAGCAGCTAATCAGCGTCACCTGAGAGAGAAACCGTGCCCAGCCAAAACTGACAGATATGAGAGAAAACACTGACTTTAAATATTATGTATTTATGTACACAATTTTATGTTATTTACACAATCAGCGATTTAGCAGACAGAAAAGCCAATATTCAATGTTACAAAGATTTTTATGAAAATATTTTTTTTTCTGCACTGACCAATCAGTGGGGCGGTGCCCATTGCGCCCATATTGACCGGCCACAACTGTTTCTGGGACTGTATGGATCTCACAGCCTTGCTGTGACTTCATGGCCATCCTTTTTTTGGGTTGTTTGCAGGTGATCTTGAGACGCAGTAGAGGTGGAACAGGTGACAAACTTCTTCACCTGCCCCGAGACAGCAGAGAGGAGGTGTGGATGAAGGTGACCCAAATACTGCCCCTCCTAATGCCTGGAGAGGCCATCCTGGTTGAGGCCTACTGCCCTCCACTGAAGCCTAGACCTCGAGTTGAAGATCACACCTGGGAGCAGTACTCCAGTAAGGGCTAACATCCATCATTTTTAGCCACAGATATTCACTGGAAGAACATTTTTTCTTTATTATACCCACTTATTCATGCGATTATCTACTCAGCCAATTGTGTGGCACTAGTGCAATGCATACAATCATGCAGATATGGGTCAGGAGCTTCAGGTCATATTCACAACCATCAGAATTGGGACAAAATGTGATCTAAGTGACTTTGACTGTGGAATGATTGTTGGTGGCAGACAGGGTGGTTTGAGTCTCAGAAACTGCTGATCTCCTGGGATTTTTATGCACGCTAGTCTCTACTTCGCAAAGAATGGTGCAAAAAAAACAAAAGAAATCCAGTGAGCAGCAGTTCTGCAGACAGAAACTCCTTGTTAATGAGACACGTCAGAGGAGAATGGCCAGACTAGTCAAAGCTGACAGGAAGGTGACAGTAACGCAAATAACCACACAATACAACAGCGGTATGCAGAAGAGCATTTCTGAGCACACAATGCATCATAACTATTACGTGGATAGGCTACAGCAGTAGAAGTCTAAAAGACAAGTCGAATAAATACCTAATAAAGTGCTCACTGGGTGTAAATATCAGTAGCAACCATTAATTTTAGTGGTCAAACTAGGCTTTGATGTTATTCATTAAAAATTATTATGATGGTTGCCAGACATTATCAGTTCTCATACAATGTCCTCCATAATGTTTGGGACAAAGACCCATTATGTCTGATTTGCCACAATTCTAGACTTCAAATCACACAATTTAACAAGTGGTTACAGTGCACATTCTCAGATTTTATTAAAGGGTATTTTCATACATTTTGATTTCACCATTTCAAAATTACAGCTGTGTTTATACATAGTCCCCCCATTTCAGGGCACACTTTCCCGATCAGCTCTATTTCAGCAACAATGAACTGCGCAGAAATGAACCATAATGAATCTGTGTTATCACTGTATTTATATGCCTTGCAGTTGACCTGAGAGTTAAAAAAACTTACATTCAGTTGAATGGACAGGTTGTTCTCCAGCGTTGCAGATGAGTCAAGGCCACAGGGCATTTTTGATCTCTTCATCTCTTCACTCGTGCTCAACCCTGTTCGCCCTCCCTGACTGTGCCTTTTATTTGCCCTTCTGCTCGCCATATAGTGGCTCTAGTAAAATTGGTCAATTGCATCCTTCCAACGGGACACTGTTTGTTATTTTCCTTAGTTTTTTTTATTTATTATTTTTGAAGGCGATCCTGGGAGGAGACTTGATCTCCGTGGGGTGTTGGCTACAAGGCACTTTGAGCCCGGTAAGATTTTTAAGACGAGCAAAGTTTTATTTAGGTTTGTTTAGGCAGACAGGACTAGGGTTACTCGTCGGTCTGCATTGTTCGTTTCGTTCCCCCTCCCCATTCTACACTTGATCTTCCTGTCCGTTACCCTGTCATGGCCTGACCCTAGACTGGGTCGTAACACACGCCCACTGCTTAAGTCGGCACACACTCCTGGATGGCATTACAAATCAGTCCAGGAGTTAAATGTGCTTCTGTCTACAGTAGGTGGCAGAGACTTGAAACACATTGGGTGAGAAAGAGCCGAGACACCCAAAAGCTGTAAAGTTGCAAGCCCCAAGCCAGCTGAAAAGCTACGCGAATCTGGTTATTTTCTTTGCATTTGTTTTAGCCCGGATCCTTTTGACGGTGAAGGGTGAAGACTTTTGTTTGTTTTTTTGTTTGGGCATGCGCTCTCCCTCCCTCCAGTTTCGACCAGTCCAAATAAAAGGCCAGTGCAATACAGAATTTCCGTAGCTCCCTGCGTACAGCTCCTCTGTCCTCTCGGGGCTGTATCATGGCGTGTAACAAGTTTTAATCTCGACAGGTCACTTGGTGGAGACAATGGTGTGGATAGGAGCATCTGCCAAATGCCATTAATGTAATGTAATGTAGAAATGGTTGGCGTTAACCATAGTGTAGCAGTAATACTGGCTTTTGTAGTGGCAGCAATGGCAGCAATACTATAGAACTATAGCAGTTTTACCACCATTAGGGTTTGCTAATGAGTGCTCTTTTATTATTCCAGTATCTAGCTCCAGCCACTCAAGTGCTTTTTTCCCCAACCCTGCATGTCATTTGTGGGTGTAATTAAAACAATTTCTCTCATCCCCCCCCCCCTTCCCTGTCAGATTGCAGGCCCCAGGTTCCTAATCTGTCATTCAGGATGTGTGCCACTGTCACCCGCTCCCCCCAAAACGTCCCCCTGCTGTACAAGGTGAGGAGGGGGGGAGGAAGATCTGGTCCCATCCTTCTTGCTCATGGTTCCATCCTTCATGCTCATCACTACAAAGCAAATAGCAATCGGTCACTGTGGCAAGAGAGCCAGAACCCATTTGAACTATTTTCAGACCCCAGACTGTGTAGAACTTTTACCAACATGAGAAAGGCATCATAATGTCTACATAATATTTGTCCCTCTAAACATTACTGCCATTTCCCTCTCCCCTTTTTAAAAAAGATTTCTCCCTTCTTCCACAGTTGGAGTGTAAAGTTCGACCGATGGGCACCCCTCCATCTCAATATCACTCCATCTCTCAGTCCTTGGAAACCACCATGTCTGACCTTGCCTACTGTGACCCGTCCATGACCGCCTCCCTCCGGCGCCTGGCAACTGATACCGCCCAGGCCTGCCTCCAAGTTGTCATGGAGACAGAGTCCAAGATGTCACCAGAGCAACGGGGCGGGATGTATGCTCAGAGCGATGTAATAGGTGGGCGAGTTGCTCCCACAGTTACAGTGCAGTCTGTATGTATTTGGAAAGTCTAACATTTGTTGTTTTGAGGACATTAGATTTTAAATGAATTGATGAATATGAGGTTACAGTGCACTGTCACCTTTAATTTGAGGGTATTTACATCCCTATTGAGTGATCCGTGTAACAATTGGCCCTTTTTATACATAAGACCCGAATTTCAGGGGACCAAAAGTAATTGGATAGTTGGCTTCTCATCTGTTTCTGATTTGTGAGGTGTATTCAGTTGCTTCTACTGTTCAGGTATAAGAAAGCTTTCAGGATCTAGTCTTGATTCTGAGATTTTTATTGCCCTTGGATTCTGTTATTGGGATTTATTAACATGAGGATCGGAGGTGTGCCAATGAAAGTCAAGGAAGCCATTACGAGTCATCATTTTGGTAAGCCTAAAATGGGGGACTATTAAATATGGATGCAAATACCCACAAATTAAATTTGCACTTTAATCTCATATTTATTGTTTAATTATCAGATTAAATTATGCAAATCTTTTTTAAAACATTGTCTTTTGGTAGGCTTTGTTAATGGAACTTCGCATTTAATGATGTTTGCACAGTGACATATAGACTCCAAGAAATAGGCCTGACATTGCTGTAATAATGACCAAGTCATTCTAATAGAAATACTTAGGAATCCTGTTTAATCCCTTAAACCAGAGTGTGTTATTTCCATTCAATCATTTTAACAGTGAAAGCCACAAAGCTAACGGTTCTATTTCTACTATTTTACGATACCATTGTTTTAGCAACGACAGTTTCTTATTTTATAATATGTGCGGTCACAGAACAAAATCTAGCAGTTTATACTGCAATTAGTAATCGGTCTCATAAAATTACTATTATCTGAAATATCTAACCGCAAATTTAGTATTTAAAATAACCAATATTAGCGATTAAACATACCGACAACCTGAAGGTTGTAGTTCTTTGGAAGTCGAATTTGACTAGGCTCTCATGTCATGCAACACCAAAACAGACCCCGGGTTTAATAAAGTAATTTATAAAAAAAATAAAATACAAACACAGAGTAGACAAGGACTAATCTAATCACAGAGAATGAATGTTAACAAAGACTGCTACATGGAATGCTTAGAAAGGAATGTGTGTGCGTGTGCATGTACATGTACGCGTGTATGTGCGCTTTGTAACTACGCGTCATAACCTCTGCGTAGCCTATGGTGTAGGGAGCACGGCTACACACTGCGTAGATTCAACACAGAAGTATAAATAAGGCTTAACTCTTGTCTCTGGTGTTAGGGAAAAATGCCCTTTTTAACATTTCACAGGTGAGCATCGTCTGATGAAACAGATCCAGTAAAAAACAACAATAGCTATTCTTCAGTTTACCTTTCGTATTTATTTGCAAAGAAATGACAGAAAGTGAGAAAGCTTACCGGCTTTCTGATTTGCATCAGACACAGTAAGACTCTTATACACACTTTTATTTGTAACCACGTGATTGTCTTTATGTTAATACACATTGCCAATTAGGAATCAAAAATTACCCTTACACTGGGCAGAGGGGAGTGTGTTTGTGTAGTATGCTTTAGTGGTTATTTGTTGAGTTTGTAAGAATTAGTTGTGGTTAGGAGTAAAACACGTGTGTGATTAACTCCTAGGTTACATATGCGATAGCAGCGAACCGATTCTCATAAATAAGCTACACAGCTAACAGTGCATACTCACATAATAAAGTGAACTAACTTTACAAACAGAAAACATATACATTCACAGCAGACGAACCACAATTAAGACTAAACTAAATAGTAGTTAATGCCTGGGATGTTTGGTCAGTCTTACTGAGTCCGTTTACACGTTGCTGTTTCTGGTCGTGTATGTCCTGGAGGAATGGAATGGTGAATGATGAAGCGACGTGATGCGTGGTCCGGTCCTCTGAAAGATGGGTGGTGGTGACGTTGGTTTCAGGCTGCAAAAGTTTGATTAGCTGTTTGTGATACACGGGGTGTGTACCAAGTTACAGGTTGGTTTTAAAAACGGCACTGAGTTGCCAAGGAAAACTCTAAACAGAAATTATCCCCGTGATTCCCACTCTTAAAGCTGCATACTGTCATTTACCAACAACGGAAATGATCCAGAGAACCAAAGCCATAATAGATTTTAATTCCAAAAACATTTAAACGGCAGAGAAACATCAATAAGAAAAGAAAAATTTGGTTTCATCTGAACTGTTCCTTTTTTTTGTATTAATCCCGCCACCACCCCCACTCTTTAGAGGACATCATTATTTCCAGGGCAAATACATTACGATTAAGATGGACAGACATACTTGACAAGACACGATGAGACCAAGCAGATGGATGGACAACAGACAGACAAACAGATAGATAAACATGACAGGACATGACAAGACAAGACCAAGCTTTGCCTATAATGGGTTGTAATAAAGATTAAAGGGGTCGTTTATGTTCTGATATAGGAGAAATGAGATCGGAAAGTAAGATGATGAAAGGAAGAGAATAAGATTATGGTGAGGGTTTTCTAATGTGTGTGTGTGTGCGTGTGTGTGTGTGTGTGTGTGTGTATGTGTTGGTATTAGTTAACAGGGAAATCTAATGAGATGATGGAGGGGCCCCAAACTGTATGAGGTTTGGTGCTGGAGTGTAATTTGTTCCATGGATATGTATTCTCTTAGGAGGTTTAACCATTGTGTAATGCATTTCTAGTTTTCCAGTTTAGGAGGATAGTTTTCTTGGTGCCAATGAGTATAGGTTTATAATTTTAGATTGGTGGTTTTATTTCTGAGAGATCTCCAAGTAGGCAAAATGATGGAGATACTGGAATGCTGGAGCTCAAAATAAGATAAATTATTTTGGTAACTTCTTGCCAGAAACATTGAGTTGGTGGGCAATTATCTGGTCTGTTCAGTGTGCAATGTTAGCATCCTTCTGGGTCTGTGAGTCTCATCCTATACATCTTGAGCTGAGTGATATGTGCTCTGTGGATTACCTTGTGCTGTATTAGTTGTAAGCAGTGGCATCACCAGGGGCTTCAGCTGGGAATCTTTTTTGACATGCCCCAAATCTTTTCGAGTGTTCTGTGTGCAGAGTTGTTTGCTAACTTTTGTCCACACAAAATCGGTGTCCAAATGCTACTTTCCATTTTCCTTTGGAGATCAGAAAATCACAGTTTAAATTTCTTCTTTCAACCTCCAAGCATTCCAGGTGCACAACGCCAAACATAAACAAAAAACATGGGTGACTGCGAACTGGTGGCTTTTATGTGGCAAGTGTATAACCACATGAACTCTCCGCATTCTGCACTGACCCAACGGCAGAAATTATACCACTCATTAACTGGTCTAGCTACATTGGTAACTAATCTGCAAAAGTCAGTAAATGGTACATTTCCATGGTTTAACATGTTTTTTTGGTATTTTGTACATTTTCCTAAATAATGTTTGTGCAGAGAAGATGACTTTCAGATTTCATTTGCCCAATATTGTTTCACATCAGTTCGCATGCAGGCTTTACTACATGACAGTTAATTGAATGTCATGCAGTAACAAATACTTTGAGTTGTCTTTTCATTCATGGTTTACTATTTACGATGTGTGCCTCCATGGGTGCTGCCATTGTTGTATGATGTCAGGTAACTGCTTCTAGTGAAGTCAGGATAGATGGATTTGCCCAGCATTAGCTATGTTATTGTGATTTTGACACTGTATGATGATGGAAGCAGGTGCTTCATTACACTGTAAAGTTGTACGTAAAGGTAAGTGTCAATTGTGAGGGACTTTATACAAAGACAGAATGAGGCTAACCTAGGGTATCGCTAGCGTTGTTTGTTGCAGCTAGCTAACGTTAGCTGATAACTTTACGGCATTTTACTTAGCGGGCTATGTAACTAACGTTAACCTTAGGTATATATTTAACTATGTTCGTTTGATGGTCAATATATGAGATGTTTGAGATTATATAGCCTACATTTTGTTAAAACATTTGGTTAAGAAAAATATCTTAAATAGTATAGTGGCCACCCAGTAGGTGGCTGTGTATGCACCCATTGCATTATCCAGACTAAGTATTTCCCCTCCTTAAAATCTTCATTTCACAAAAACAAAGCTATCATTCTATAACTTCGATAAAATTCTTTACATTCTTACAAACAACACAATGCATAAGACTGTTTTGTGAATATGAGAAAAGTGTAAAAGGAATTATAAGGTTATTATTTGACGTATGCATAGATGACATGAGTTATATGGATATAAGATTGGATATATGATACTTTGGGAGTTGCTAACATAATTTGGAGAAAAGTGAGATGAACAAAAGACCAACTGCTTAAATGGTTATACAAATAAGTATTTCAATCCAATGAACTGTCAACAGACCTCCTGCTTAAACGGTTATACAAATAAGTCTTTCAATCCAATCTACTGTCATCAGTCTCCTTGTTTATTATATTTATACATACAGACTGATAAACATTACAGCAATTTAACCTGTAAAGGTAAACACACTTTCACAGCTCAGCCCCAAATGTATTCAAACCTTGGTGATGCCCCTGGTTGTAAGTTAGTATTGTTAGTCATTGTGAAGGTGTTCCTCCAGATTTGGGTCCAGAATTTGGTTTTGGTGGTAAATGACAAGTCTTTTTCCAATGCTTTGATTGGGAAGGAAATTGTCTATGGTGGATATTAGTTTATATAATTTTGAAAGAATTTTCAAAGGTACTGAAGGTATTTTTCTTTCCCGACATTGAACTTCTGGACCAAATTCAGAAAATTAATTAATTAGTTTTTCTGGAAGAGGTGTTGGAGGTCTGTGATCCTTTTTTTTGTTGAGTAGAAAGTCAGGGTTGTGCTGTATTGGAGTGTATTTACAGGGTTTTGTAGATTTTCCACCAGGCTGTCAGGGTTGTTGAAATTACGGTGCTATTAAAGCAATTATGGTGTTTTATTGTGGTGTAGAGAAAGGGTAAATCGGAGACTGAAATGTCTTCACAGTGTCTTTGTGATTGTTCTATTCCTAACCATGAGTTGTTTGGGTGAATCCAGTTGGTGATATACTGTAGTTGATTTGCCAGATAATAATTCTAAAAATTGCAGCTGCAAGGGGTTCGATGAACAGAGCAAAAAGCAATGGAGAGAGTGGGCATTATTGCCTGGTACCCCTGTGCAGTGTGAAACTCTGTGATGTTAATCTGTTAGTAACAGATGTGGCCATTGGTGAACTACGATTCTCTGAAACCAAATTTGTGTAGCGTTCCAAATAAAAACTTCCAGTTTACTCTATCAAAGGCCTATCTGTGTCTAATGATACAATTTTTGGTTTCAATTTGTTTTGTTGTGGTACATTCATTTAATTGGATAATCTGCGCATGCTATTTGATGAGTGTCAGCCTTTGATGAATCCGGTTTGATCGGGATGGATTAGTGATGAGTTAATGGTTTCCATTCTGGTGGCTAGTGCTTTACTGATCATTTTTACATCTGTGTTGATGAGTGATAGGGGGCGGTTGCTGGAGCAGAGGGTTGGGTCTTTACCAGGTTTCAGTCGTACTGAGATGAGGGCTGTGTTAATATGTGGAGGAATTGTTGAGTTATGTTTAATAGTAAGGACCATTCTAAAAAAACAGTGGTGTTTTTTGTATAACTTGGCAGGAAAGGCCATCAGGTCCTGGAGCTTTTTTGGTTGGCATCTTATTGAGTGCTGTATGGAGTTCCTTGGGTGTTAACAGTGTGTCGAGTTTGGCTTGTTCTTTATTAAGTTGGGGTAATTCTATGTTATTTAGGAAGGTGTTAATATCTATTCCTTGTCAGGTTCCTTGTAGTTTGCTGTAGAATTCACAAAATGTGTCATTTATTTTTTTGGGTGTTGGCATGGGTCTTCCCTACTGATTTTCCTGTTCCTGTTTTTTCTTGTGTGATGTGTATGATATAATTCTTCCTCTCAATACTACCTTCACTGTTTCCCAAGTACAGTGGATGAGTTTATTTCCATGAAGGTTAAAACCGACAATGATGTGTCTTTGGCATAGGCTACTATGAATACCAGCAAATATTTAATAAAAATAAATACCTTATCTCCTAGATTGTAACATAAACTCTCAATATACTTTAATACACTTTAATGCAGGATCAATCAATTAAATCACACTAGTTTATAAATTGTATGCTACATACTGACAAGGTTTGTTGTTGGTAATAAAGCATGCTTTAGAAAAGTGCAAAAGAAGTATATTGCCTCTAACTTCTAACTTTAATATGAAAAATTGCCAATACACTTTACAGTGCACTATTCTAAGATTATGAATTCTTTGAGAGGTTTGAATCTTAAATAATCTGCCCAGTTGTGAGCATATGTTGTTTGATGTACAGTAGACATTGTACATGGCTGTAGCATGTTGTCAGAGATCTGTGCTGATATCTTGATGGAGAGCAGGCTGATGTTAGCATTAGGGCTGATCTGTTTAATTTTGTGGCTTTTGAGGCTTTCAGCAAATGCAAACATTTGACTTAAAACATTTTTTTAAATTATTAATATGCTTATGTCCCAAAAGGGTCCCAACACCTGCCATTAGTGATATATTACATTCTGATGATGTATGTCATTATGTTGCCAAATAATTGCCAGAACATTGTAATTGAAGTTAGCTCATATGAATCACATATTCAATACATATAATTTTATTCAAATTTCTAAAGACAGTCCAAAGTTATTCAGTTTTTGTCAGACAGTCCAATTTCAGCCCCTACAGCATGGAAAAGAAAACTAAACTTCATTGATGTCGCTTCATTGGCTGTTGCTATCGGGAAATTTCACAGAAGGCAAGGGGTGGCTAGTGAACAGTGGCACCAGAGCTGGGGGGCCAGGAGGCCTTTTACCTTTTCTGTATCACCAGTAATTCCCTAGTAAAGTTGCAACATTTACAGTGAAAATACTTTGCATGCATTCCCGTCCACTCTGACAAGAGGTAAAATGAAGCATGCAAACAGAAAAAGGAAGATTAGTCATGTTTTAATCAAATCCAGTGTCCATTGTCACACAAATTTTTTCCTGCAGAACTGCTGCTTACAGGATGTTTTTTGTTTTTTGCGCCATTCTCTGCAAGCTCTAGAGACTGCTGTGCATGAAAATCCCAGGAGATCAGCAGTTTCTGCGATAATCAAACCACCCTGTCTGGCAACAACAATCATTCCAAAGTCACTTTGTGATCAAAGTCACTTTGATCACATTTCTTCCCCATTCTGACATTTGGTCTGAAAAACAGCCGAACCTCTTGACCATGTCTGCATGCTTTTATGCATTTAGTTGCTGATTGGCTGATTAAATACTTGCATTGACAAGCCTACAGGTCTGCCTGATAAATTTCCCACTGAATGTACAGTACTTTGCAAAAGTTTTAGGCAGGTGTGAAAAAATGCTGTAAAGAATGCTTTCAAAAATAGAAATGTTAATAGTTTATTTTTATCAATTAATAAAATGCATGAACAGAAGAAGTGAATGAACAGAAGAAAAATCTAAATCAAATCAATATTTGGTGTGACCACCCTTTGCCTTCAAAACAGCAATGATTCTTCTAGGTACACTTGCACAAAGTCAGGGATTGTGTGGGCATATAGTCAGGTGTGATTAACCCATTTTACCAAACAGGAGCTAATGATCATCAATTTAATACGTAGGTTGAAACACAATCATTAACTGAAACAGAAACAGCTGTGTAGCTAACACACAAGCATGCATGTGATTGCTTAAGTCACCCATTAAGTGTACAGGGTCTTCCACACACCCTTTCCCTCTTTACTCCTTCTTGCAGTTCTTCACTTTCTCCTCATCAATTGTTTCATCCTCTCTCTTTCACTCTCTCTCTCTCAGGAGTGGACCTACTCATCACTCTCTCTAATTTGGTCATCTCCCCCGTCGTTGTGGGGCTGCGCCCGTCTCCCCAGCTGAGGCCCCACTTCCTGGAAGGTGGCATGGGTGGCTGGGATGGCAATGGCAGAGGTACAGGGTGGAACAGGGAGGGCTGTTTAGGTAGCCTGCTGCATTCCCCCTTGGCCCGCTCGCAGTGCTACCTGATGAAGGGGAAGACAGTGTTGATCATCGGGGCAGGAGGGTACAGCAAGACGTTTGTGTGGGAAGCAGCCACTCAGTATGGTTTGAAGGTAAGAAGTCCCCAATTGAACATTACCCCAAATTGCAAACCACCACCTCAGGCCTAGGCATCGCTCTGAGTCATAAAACACCATCCTCCCATACTCTCCTCCTCTACTTCTTTTTGTCTTTCTCTCACTTGATCTCATCTCACCCCCTTTACTCTCCTTCTATATCTCCTCATCCCCCTCTTTCTCTCTTTCAGATTATGCTAGTTGAATCTGATTCCTCCCACTTCGCCTCACGCCTGGTGGAATACTTCTTCCCCCTACCGGACCTCCCCGACCATGGCCGAGATGACCAGCACTGTGCGCGCATCTGCGAGTGGGTGGAATCGTTGAGGCTTCAACCAGACGGATGTGTGTGTTTCTGGGATGACTGTGTGGTGCTGGCCTCCCTGGTCTGCAAGAGCCTGGGTCTCAGGGGTGCTCCACCCGAAGCTATCCACATCGCCAAAGAAAAGAGCCGCACCCACCTGCACCTACTGGGGCTCCAGGAACCCACATCCAAGAGACCAGGACCCCATGAGGGCAGCCAGCCGGCAGACTCTGTTGCCATAGAGACAGTGTTGGAGTTAGAGGGAGAAAGCCTGAGGGCCATGATGGATTTTGACAGGAGGGAGAAGGTGGGCCTTAAGGGGGATGCAGCGGAAAATCATGGCAATGGCAACTCAGATCACTCCTCCCCCTCGCCAGGTTCCTTCCGGCCCTGGGTACCCCACCTTTCACCCCCACCCGCTGCTTATGGTGTGCCCTGTGCCCATGTAGAGAATGCCCAGGACCTGAAGGATGCAGTGCAGCAGGAAGGGGTGAGATTTCCCGCTATTATGAAGCTGGAGTACGGCGCTGGGGCAGTGGGTGTGAAGCAGGTGGGCTCACTGGAGGAAGCTGTAACACACCTGGAGAAGATTGCGGGAGACCTACGGGAGGAGACTGATTACCCAGGTATTGGGCTTGGTTGGGGGAATGCCATGACCCTGATGGAGTTTGTTGGCGGTACCGAGCATGATGTGGACCTGCTGCTCTTCGACGGCCGGCTGGAGGGCGCCTTTGTTTCAGACAATGGCCCCACCCGATTGCCTGCCTTCACCGAGACAGCTGCGCAGATGCCCACGGGCCTGGCACCGGACAAGCGGGATCAGCTGATCTGCGCTGCCTACCACAGTTGCCTAGCCTGTGGATTACGTGATGGCGTCTTCAACGTGGAGCTGAAGATGACACTTCTGGGGCCTCGCCTCCTCGAGATCAATGCCCGCATGGGTGGCTTCTACCTGCGCGACTGGATCCTCCAGCTCTATGGCGTGGACATCCTACTAGCTGCCTTCATGGTAGCCTGTGGCCTGCCACCCCGCCTGCCCTCAGCCACCGGCCTCCCGCCGCAGGGCCACTACGCCGGCATAATGTGCGTAGTGTCACAGCACCGGCAGGCGCTGAATACCACAGCACACCCCAAGCGCCTGCGCTGGCTCCACCAGAAGGGGGTGCTGCGGCTTAATGAGTTGGAGGAGGAGCTTATCTCCGGTGAGTATGAGGAGCCCTACTGCAACATCAGCGTGAGGGACTCCCGGGCAGATGATGCTCGACAACGCCTGCTGGCACTGTGCCAGGGACTCGGGCTGCACTGCCCGCCCCGCTATGACGTGGGCTATTTCCTGTCCCATTTTAAATAAGGAGCCTCCTTCCTGTTTTACTTTCAGTAAACAGCCTACTTCCTGTCCCGCCTTAAATAGAAAGCCTATTTCTTGTCCCACTTCAAATAACGGGCCTATTCCTGTCCCAGTTTAAAGGAATACACCAACATTTTGGGAAATATACCTTTTCCGACTTACCCAGACGAGATGTTTTGTGCATTCACTGGCTCGGTTTCCATGTTAGCATAATGTGTTAGCACCTTACAGCAACTCTGAAGCTGTCTTATTTACACAAGTGCATTTGTGCATCATGTGCATTTGAAATACATGTGCAGGATTTTTTTTTTAAACAAGAGATGATGTTTTCAGAGAAGTTAGACTGAACACAAATGCTTCCTTCTGTCTTCCACTGGTTGTTCAGAAGGTATGCGGATCACACAAATCTTCCCCGCACATGTATTTCAAATACACGATACCTCATGCAAATAAGACAAAGTTGCCGTGAAGTGTATTTCTTCACTTTGAAGGTAGGCTACTGACTCCTATAGGCTTCAAAACTTTATGCTAACCTAACATGTTATGCTAACTTGGACACCAAGCCAGTGAATGCAGAAAAATGAAAATTAAATTAAAAGTCTGGGTAAATTGGAAAAAAGGTATATTTCACAAAATGTTGTATTCCTTCCTTCCTGTCCCACTTTAAGTAAGGGCCTACTTCCTGTCACATTTCAAAGGGAAATTCCAGCATATAGAATACCGGAGGTAAGAGTGGGGCAGAGGAGATACATATGTGAGCTGATATGGATATTCTATGCATTACAATAAATTATTTGACAAAAATATCATGCTTGTCTCTTGTTTGTTTATTGCCATTTTTCTGGCTTTTCTTAACAGTGCATCAACAGCAACCTGCTTCACTTATCATCTTAGTGGAATAAAGACAGAAGTAGCCCAGACTATGTGGGTCTGAGAATTCAATAAATCAATTTGCAGATCTATTATGAGTTAAACTGAAGGTTGAAAACAAAATGTTTTCAATGTGGCTTATATACAGTTCATGTGCAGTTACACTGTCTACAAGGTTCAGGTGGATGACTTACCTCCAACAGCACTGTCATTCTACTGCAAGCATAGCTTTTCAGTTTGTTTCAGTGTCTGTGTTGTTCTTTAACACATGCTTCTGATGCTTTAGAAGCCATCACACAAACAACATAGCTAAATAGTCCAAAGTATATTCTACTTTAGGAATGGTTGGTAATACAAATTGAAATTTAATTTTCTGAAACCACCGCACTGGGCTGTCCTTCATAAAACTGAATGATAATAATACATGTCATTTGGTGGATGCTTTTATTGATTTTGATTATACAGGATGCAATCCTCCCCTGGAGCAATTCAGAGCAATTGCAAACAACAGCTGTGCGGATCTTATTGTGGCTACCCCAGGGAACGAACCGCTGACCTTGTGGACCTTAACCACTACGCTACAGGCCTGAGGTATGAGGAATCAACCATGCCTCGCGAGTATAGCCTGTCAAATTTGGCATTGTACATCAGGCTTAAAAAAAGCGTCACACCAATTTGGGTTTGTGCATGTGTGGTTTATTACACCTAGTGATTGATGGTACAGCAGACATGGAATCAGGGGACAAGGGATTCTACCCAGAAGCTTGCAAACTCTAGAACTTACTGGAGGTATTGCAGCTTATTAAGTCTCTGTTGCCAAATACTATTTTAAACACAGAAGATTTTCACATAAGTAATTAGGTCAGAATAATATGTTGGTTGTAAAATGCTCTAGAATCACAAAAATTATAAATAGTAGTTTTGAACATGGGCACATAATAATCTATTGTAACAAGTGATCTTTGGATCACTGAAATTTGTTCATCTAGGTCTTGGGTATCAAAAGATGACAAAATATTGTAGCAAATACAATTATAAATCTAAAATAAATTAGAAAAACCTAGTGTTATTTTTCAGCTGTAGTTGACAATGGGAGGGCTAATGGCCTTTCTTCAATTAATATTTATGTGGTATGCGGTCCTGCCACCTAAGTAGGCTTTTCACACCTGGCCTGACCCCTCCCTACCTCTAAGACAAAGCCTTTTCAGAAAGTAATACTCAGTGAGCCATTTAGAAGACAGAAACAAACACATTTTTTGATTCAGTAATTTATTGAAATCACCACACAAACTACATACAATGAAGATGCCATTCACAAACACCTCCAAGTTTTGCGTGCCATTTTTCAAAACAGTTCATGTTGAGCTGCAAGTACAAGGGGGCATCACACTCTTTGCACTTTCACAGTGTTATTTTTTTCCCCAATGTCCATCCTGCAGAGCATGCACGTCTTGCAACAATGCAGAGCTATTATTTAGAGATGTAATGGTTAGAATCGTTCATAAATTCAGAACAGAGTGGTAACTTAGAAACGCACATTACTAGATATTCAGACGAACACAGAGAGAAGTTGCAATACAGCATATGTATTTACCAATATGATCATAAGAAATACACTTGCTCTTGGAGTCGGTCTGTTTAGCAAAGTTATTTCAGCTTTTTCCTCAAATGTAAATACAGTATGCTAATATCGATTGTGCGAGGACACCCAGTTTTAGAATCCTGGCTATGCCACTACACATCACGTATGTATTATTTTGAGATGCAATGGTTAGAGTGTGGGTATTTACAAACACGCATATTGCTGAATATTGAAACGAAGCTGGAGAAGTTGCAGGAGACACAGAAGAAATTCACTTATGACATCCAGTCATCTGTGCCATTTTCCGTAATGAAACATGTTCCGTGGTGAAAAATGTTTACCTCAAAAGAAGTAAATAGCCTATGTTTCTGTATGTCATTGTATCGTGCTTTACAGTTGGCATTCTCACGCATGGCATTACCCCTCCCCTGCCAGAGAATAATTATCAACTTGTTTCAATTTGAATGAAATGGGCTGGAATTCATGCAAGGTGAAACTCACATATTAATGAGTAAAGATTAAGTGGTCTTATTCATCTAAGTTCATTGCATCTGTATGGAAAAATCTCACAAAGTGAATCATCCAAATAGAAAGGAAAGTTGATCTGATCTTGTCGATGTCGCCGGCGACACCGCCGACCCGAGAGGGTTAAGCGGCTTCCACAAGAATCCAAGTATTTCAACAGCAAGGCCAATTCCTTTGTTTTTGCTGTACACTGAAGCAAATTGAGTTTGAGGTGGAGAAAGAAGGGATCTGTTCATGATCCAAAACATACGAGCTCATCTGTGAAGTATGATCATGATCAAGTGTCATGCTGCAGCATGACTGCTTCTGGAGTCGGCTCACTAATCTTTATTGATGATGTAACTAATGATGGTAGCAGCAGGATGAATTCTGAAGTCTACAAAAATATTCTGTCTACCAGCTTCGTCATGCAGCAAGACAATGACCCAAAACACACTGCCAACACAACAAAAGACTTCATTAGGGAGGAAAAGTGGACAATTTTAGACTGGCCAAGTCAATCACTAGACCTTAAACCAATTGAACATGCATTTCACCTGAAGAGGAAATTGAAGGGAAACAAACAACTGAAAGAGGCTGCAGTAAAAGCCTGGAAAAACAACACTGATGGTGATTTCAATGGGTCACAGACTTAATGCAGTTATTGCAAGCAAGGAATATGCTATCAAACATTAAGTGTTACTTTGTTTCATTTACGGAAATACTCTCGGTTCCAATACTTTTGCTCGCCTAAAAAGTGGCTGGTCTGATACCAAACGTGCTATGTTTAACACATCTAGGTGTACACATACTTTTGGAGGGGATTTTAATTCTACTTATCTACGTTTTGTTGGAAGTTATTCAGTCAGATCAGGTGTCATACTGCTGGGCTACTGGAAAACCTTGCAACCACACTAATGTCTCCTGCTGTCATGGTTTCTGTAGAGAAATTCCGGGTTTGTAGGCCACGAGAGGGCTCTCCGGCCATGTTTTATCATGATGATTGCGTCACGCATGCAAAATGCAGCCCTAAACATTTCCTATCTCTGAGTATAGAGCTATAGGCTCTATACTCGGGGACTGGTACTCCTGTTTTTCCTTGGTCGGGTGGGTCACCCTGCCTCATCGGGAGTAGCTCCTTTTCTGTACTGACTCTCTCCAACGCCTTTTATGGGTTGATTTCTATTGGCGAACCGCTGGGGAGTGTTTGATTCCTTTTTCTGTTATTCCCACAAATAGATACTCGTACGTCTCCTAGGGAGTACCGAGTTAGTCTGCATAGACTCTTCAATAGCTTTTACGGTTTCATTTCGCTTGCCATTTGGCCAGGGAGTTTTCAAAGCTTTCTCAAACTTTTTACAATTCTACAGGTTTACATTTCACAGTCAGTGACATTTTACATTTATGTAAAGACTTGAGACTTGTAATTAACATAGGGGGAACTAGTTTGAGAGTCCCCAACCATTGTCCTGCAGAGCCACAGGGTCTGCTGGTTTTCATTGTTACTCAGCACTTAATTGATTGATTGATTAGTTTATTGCACACTGCACCCAGATTCTTTGGTATCAGACTGTAGGACCAGGGCTGGTGGCGCTCTCTTGTGCTACACATGACAAAAACAGAAAGTAAAGCGGGGGGTGCAAAATACTGAGAAGGTAGTTAACAAGAGTGCTGGGACATGTGGCATACATCACAATGTGTGCAGAGAAGAGACCAAAATAACACAAACACAGGAAGCCATGTGAACGGCAGAGGAAAACCGCATCTCTGCAAGTAAAATAGCAGAGCTTGCCTTACCCTTATCACGTCTTCCTATAATGCCATCTTTCATCTGTAAGCTTTGCTCCCATTCCTCTGATCGCTTTCAATCATACACGGTTGTTACTGGGTTTTTTTTGTCTTTATTACAGTCTCAACATTTACAATTTAAAGCAAAAATGAAGTGATAACAATGTTATTGATCATTATGATGACAAATACAAAGCACAATATAGAAAATTCAGTTATATGAATCACAGTCACTGTGCCGGTTTGAAGATGTTTCCTGACTGGCATTTACAGCTAATCGCTCCAGTGCTGTGTGAGAAAGTGAGAAATGGTTAATACAGAATAACACTGTTTTGTATTGATGTTCTAGAACAGAAGAACAGGGTAAGTTGTCAAACTGTACATTCCTCCAACACTTGAAGCGGTACTTTTTCTGGTATGAATGTTCAAAATGATAGTTTTGTACGGAGTACAAAGGGGAGAACAAAGTCTGTGTAATTGTGTCATCAGAAACTTGGGCTGTGTCTAAAATTGCATGTGTTCTTAAGTTAAGTTACAAATGCACCACCAAGCCAACTACTTATAATGCAAGAACATAAAAATTCTGTTAATTTCAGACGCACTTGTACTATAATGTCATCACTCTTCTGACCGCAATCTGAAACGCATCCGACTAGCAGCAGCGACAGTAAGGTACCTAGTGACAGTAAGACTGAAGTGACAGTAAGGTACCTAGCTAATGCTAGGAACATTTACACCTACTTATTCATGTGATTTTCTAATCAGCCAATTGTATGGCAGCAGTGCAATGTAGTAAATCATGTGGATACGGGTCAGGAGCTTCAGTTAATGTTCACATCAATCATCAGAATGGGGAAAATGTGATCTAAGTGACTTTGACCATGGAATGATTGCTGGTGGCAGACAGGGTGGTTTGAGTATCTCAGAAACTGCTGATCTCCTGGGATTTACACGCACACTAGTCTCTAGACTAACTCTAGAGTTTGCAAAGAATGGTGCAAAAAAAAAAAAAGAATCCAATGAGCAGCAGTTCTGCAGACGCATTGCTAATGAGAGACGTCAGAGGAGAATTGCCAGACTGGTCAAAGCTGACAGGAAGGTGACAGTAATGCAAATAACCACACATTACAACAGTGGTAAGCAGAAGAGTGTCTCTGAACACACAACGCATCATAACTCTAAGTGGATTGGCTATAGCAGTAGAAGTCTAAAAAATAGGTCTAGTAAATACCTAATGAGTGTATATTGGCATAGTGTTATTTATAAAGTAAAAAATAGCTCCATAGTATGTATATTAAGATTAAGAGAAAAACATGCTATTTGCAGCTAATGTTAGTCATCTCCAGTCAGTGACACTAGCTAGCAAAATGCTTTGATGCATTTTTAGCAAGACCGCTTGCATTCGTTTATATTTGATTGAATATTTAAAATTCCAATTCTTGTTTGACGTCAGCTCTGAAAACACAATGATTATTGGGAACGGAAAGTGTGCTTCGAAGCAGACTTAAATTTTTGGTCCTCCCAAGTCCAACAAGAACAGAACTTCCGGTGAAATGACTGTTCTCTTACACACTTGATTTACGGACTCAAGTCCACAAGTCCCGAGACACGCCCTTAGTTTCTTTTCATTGTACTAATGTAATTGTAAATGGATTGTTAGAAATAATTCCATACCCTCTACATATCATTTAGAGCATTACACATATCCCAGGACTACACAAGACAGACAGGCTTTTTATATGTGCCAGAACTGTGAAGTACGATTAGTCAGATACACAGTATCTGCTGTTGTTGGGGGGGGGGGGGTGTAAAAGTGTTCAGCAGTTTGTCATGGGGATTGTTGACGATTGCAGTGGTTCACAGCTGACAATAGTGGGGGTTCCAGCAATTGTGCTTGGGGGCAAAGCACCTCCCATATCCGGGCCTGCTGGTTCGTTGATAAATATATTATATACAGCATTTATATGTATATGATATATGTAATATTTTGTTTAGAATTTTAAATTAATTTTGTTGAAAAAAGCCAATGTGACAACTTACCCCACATAGTGTGACAACTTACCCACTGATGGGGCAAGTTATGAGAGTGCATAAGTCTATAAGACTGTGCGTGTGAATGTGTATGAGGGAATGTGCATGTATGAGAGTATGCATGAGTGTGTGTGAATATGTATGGGTGTATATGTGAGAGTGTGAGTATGTGAGTGACAATGGGTATGAGATTGTATAACAGTGAAAACACAGTGAATGTGGCTTCAGCTGGCGGTGGCACCACCTCAATTCATTTTCAATGGGGGAGGGGGGGTAAGGTCGTGGTGCGTTGCTTTCCAAGCAAGTGATGTTGGGCGGCGTAGAAAGCTGGGAAAAGTTTATCTCCAGGCGTCTAGCGATACAATCCCACCTCGCAGCAACCAATCAGATTTCAATTCCGACTTTCAAATTTTAGTTCCCCACTTTTAAGTCGCATTGTCAGGGAAGACATTAATACGATAGCCTGAATTGCTACCTGTGAGTTTCACATTTCATTGAAGGGAAAACTGGCACTAAAGCTGGCTAGCTTATTGTAATCAATATGAACAGCAACGTTGCTATGCTGTAACAATCAGCACTAGTTTCATGTTAAACGTAATGATACCAGCACTAAAGCTGGCTGGCTGGCTGACCTCTTCTGATCAATAGGCTAGGAACGGTAACATGGTGACCACAAGCTTCTTAAACGAATCAATGCAGACAATAATCAAACAATGCTATTTTATGTCCCTCTAATTATCAAAAATAAAGTGGGAATGTAACCTAGTTGATATAAAAATGAATAAAATGTATGAATGAAGTAGGCTATCCCTATCAACAGTCTCATAAAACACAAAAATAGGCAATAATATAGCCAGCTCATACCATATATAAAATGCAATCTTATATTTTAGTGATTTTTAGATTTGATTAAACTGGACAATGAAAACATAACATTGAACCCAGTTGAAATTTAACAAATGACACTGTCAGTCAAAAAATGCGTTGGACGCCCACAAGCAATCAATTGAGGGATGCGGGTTTTGCCACGTTCAGTGTGTCTTCACCGTAAGAGTTTGTACATTTGGAATATTCACCAGGGTAGGACGTTCTCTTAGATGTGCTGTTGTTTGGGGGGACCCCTGCCTGTACCCTGTAAAATGACACTGAGAGACAGAATGAGATGAGAGAGGAAGGAAGAGTGAAAAAGAGGAGAGAGGGAGAAGTCAGAGAGGTGAGAGGTGATGGAGTGAAAGAGAGGGAGGAGAATATATTTAGCCAAATTTAGCCATCTTCATTATCACGCATTGCATCCTACCCAGAATACGGAATGTCAGTCTTTGTGGCTCATATCCTACAAACAAATTTGGTAATTTAAAATGGGGAAGCAGGTTTATATATTTGTTTGTACATGAAACCAACATGACTCTAAAGAAGCACGGCAGCTACCATTATTTCAGTATGTGAACATGCATGGATGAATTTATTCAACAGACCGTTTCCACATACATTTACATATGTATTACCAATAAATTTGTTACAGTGGGAAAGAATTGTTTTTCAATGTGAACATATAACATATGAAGCACCATACAGGCTAGGCTATGTTTCATTAATCTATAGAAATCAGTGGCGGCTGCTGGCCAGAATGTTTGGTGAAAAATCAAACCCGTTACTGCCATGCTTTACCTGCTGACCCGGGCCATTTTGAGGTGATAAACACTGACCACATTAAATTGGCAACCAATCACAATGATCATGCCATTTAAATTGAACCACCTTCTCTTAGATGATGAACACAAAACAGAATACAATGACAAGTAGTCATGTACTCACCTAACTATCCATCCCCTATGAATATTCAATAAACAAAATAATGTAACATTGTAATCAGGTGTTATATTGTAAAAAACAAACACTGTAAGGGGGCCATCTGACTCACCACTGACCTGTAGGGATGGAGATAATTCAGATTTTATCCATTATTTATTTGCCATTATTGATTGTGCTTATTCTTTTTTGTATTTTATGGAAAGAAGTCACATTTTGAATAGCATTGCCATAGCTTTTATTTCCCAAAAATGAAAATAAATTTTTCTAAGCTATACGATTCTTTTTAAACAATAGAATCCGTCTTTACAGAGTAGTCCAAGAAATACCGGGTAATTGCAGTGTATCGCCGGTAACAAGTCACGTAAACATTCTATCAGCTGTCCACGTCTGTGTGAGGTATTTTGTGTCAACAGATTCAACAGGAAAAGTAACTTAAAACATACAGTGTTAAGTCACGGACATATTAAAAAAGCTACAAACAAAACAATGTCCACTGAAGGGGATCGGGGAAATAACAGAAGTGGGAATCGTATAATTTTTAAATAGCCTATCAGACGTTTCCCGTGGAAATTGACGATAAGTTTGCCTAGCTACAGTCCGTGATGTAAACGTTTACCGAACTATCATGGAAAGGCCATGGGAGTAAGGTGAACAGAACAGCAAGTTACCTAAAAAATAAAAATGTAATGTAGACAAACGGTGCAACTTTCATGAGGAATAAATGAGAAATTAGCCTACTTCCAGTGACAGTGTGGTGTGGTTAGCTGTTGCTAACGAGAGACTACGAACCAGGCAGGCTTATCCGTCCCAGCCAGAAGTGTTCCTTGTAAAATTGTTCAGGCACGTACACACATCGTTTTATATAGACACTATCTATTTTTAATTAAGACTAACCAGATAAAGATTTAATAGAGGTTTTCCTGCATAACGGAGTGCAAAACTGTAGTAGTTGTGCTTCAGGTGCTGTCGTCGTAACATCGTAAATAGGTGTTTGGAACATTGTGAGCTAACACTGTTCTATAATTAAGTGTTTTAGCTAATAGCCAAAAGCCAATAGCCAACCATAATCATAAACCACATTCCTCAGGAGAAAAACTACCATTCAACGGACGTTAATTTCTGGTGGAAGTGGCCACTACTACAAATTTTAATTTTTTTCATTTTCAAAAAATTTAAATGGCGGCGCAAGTGCCGACTGAGTTGAACTGTGATGTTCTGATTGGTTAGATTTTATGTAAATCATCATGTCGAGAACGAGCACAAGAGCGCGCATGATTAGAAGACATGAGTGAAGCACGTTTCACGGGTGGGCTTAAAAACGCGTCATAAATCTACAAATATCCAATAAATGCCTTTCATGCCTTATAAGGTCTCATTGAAATATATAGGACTAGTGAAGCAAACATGCGTTTGCCTCATGAGCTGTTTTCCCAGAGCAGACATGATTTTGAACAGAGGCAAAATCACAAATGGAACAGTCATTGTTATGATAATTTAACATTAAAGAAATGTGTTATGTATGATATGCATGTTCTTCTTTTTTCTTTGCTGAAGCACTGCTTCACCTGTTGTCTTAGAGGAGCCTCCACTGATAGAAATGTTTCTGAATTAACGTATGTGAGATGAAACTGACAAGAGCTCAGATTGGACGCATTGGTAAATAGTTATGTTTGTATAGATTTTTACTTCGATCCAATGTTGTTGGTTACATATTCCTGAGGCGAACCGCAATGCCAAGCTACAGTTCCCTCCAAAAGTATTGGAACAGCAAGGTGAATTCCTTTGTTTTTTGCTATACACTGAAGATAATTGAGTTTGAGGTCAAAATATGTACATGAGATGACAGATCTGAATTTCAGCTTTTATTTCCTGGTACTTTTATGTAGATTGGAATATATATCATTTTGTATCAGACCATCCCATTTTTAGGTGAGCAAAAGTATTGGATCATGTGACTGACAAGAGTTTCTTGTGATGTGGCATGTTAGATTGATTGTTTAAACAATAAATAGTTTTGAATGTCCACTGTTGGTTTTAGCCTTGGGTTTTGCCTGGGAAGACTGCATTTGTGTTAGAAAAGATAGACCAGAGAGCTGTCTTTGGGAGAAAATCAAGCCGATTTGAAGCTTAGAAAAGAGGGAAAATCAATCAGTGTCTTTGCACTAGGCATAACTTGTACAACCACTTGGAATGTCCTGAAAAAGAATGAAACCGCTGGCGTACTGATTGAACAGGTTAACCAAGGAAACAAACAGCAGTTGATGACAGAAACGTTGTGACAGCTGTGAAGAAAAATCCCAACACATCAATCAGTGACATCACAAACAATCTCTAGGTGTAAATACCAGGAAATAAAAGCTGAAATTCTGAACTCTTCGCCTTGCTGTTCCAGTACTTTTGGAGAGGACTGTATTTTGTAGCTTTAAATGGGCTATGGGAATATCTATCTCACTCCTTTGCTCCACTCTTTAACTCCACTCCTTTGCTCAACATATTTCCGCTGTAGTGGAGGTGAGGTAGTCGGGGAGTGGAGTAAAGGAAGCTGGAGTGGACAATAAAGGGATGCACCCAGGGAAGAGAGGGGCAACAGGCTGTTGCTGCTGACTCACCACTCTGGCTCTGTGCGGGTCCAATCCATGTGGAACTCCGATCTAGCACAGCAGCACAGAGACATTAAAATTACACACATATGGAAAAAAATACACATAAATGCATGCACATACACACATGCACACAGAATGCAATTACACAGAGTGCAATTACACAGGCACAACCACTCATACACACAAGCATGCACACCTACACAAAGAGAGACTGCAATTCACACACACACGCACACACCCACACAGCACAGCACAATTACACTGCACAAGAATGAGTACAATTACACGCTGACACACACAGACACACGCCTACGAAAATGTATTTATTGAAGGATAGCCCCTTGAGAATAATAATCTGATTTTCAAGGGGTCCAAAAACACAGATGCACACACAGTAAATTACATTAGATTAAGCACTGTCGGGTTTTAGCCTTTTAGATTTCATCATATCACATTAACTGTTTTACTCAAAGTGGTTCTTGGTTTACCTTCATTTTGTATACACATCCACAAACACACACCCACACCTCACACAGACACGCAGAAATGCAGGTACACATAGATATACATGCACTCACTCATTAGGTGTTAATATTGATGCTTAAGTAGGATATTACAGGAACCACAGATCAAAGGGGTTCACACTAGCAATGGGACGTCTGGGTGCACTGTAATTCCTTCATGAGAATGTTTATGCATGCCATTTGTCATGTGTCACACTCCCCTAACCGGGCTACTTAAACCCTCTACTTAAAATGTGACAATTGGACACATTTCATGCCTATCAAGTCGGTAAGGCAGAAGTCATAGGGAAGAGGGATGAAAACATGAAGAATTCAAATATTTACCAATGCATTTAGAAAAATGACACGCAATTGACCAGCATGCCTGCCCTGGACGTAGCCTTCGCGGCTTTAACAACAGATTGCTGGACATCTGTGAGCACAATGTAAATGTAAATATTTAATTTAATTATCTGACTTACAATGTTGATATTTATTGGAACTATTTAAGATGGCCCAAAATAAAGTTTAAAAATGCAATTACGTTTTTGTCAGTATTTATTATTTATTTTTTCATAAATAAGATACAGCCCCAACTGTATAGTGGAATAAGCAGTATTGGTTACACAGTTAGCCATTTACAAAACAGCATGGTAGGCATTTACAAAACATTACATTACATTATTGGAATTTGGCAGACGCTCTTATCCAGAGCGACGTACAGTTGATTAGACTAAGCAGGAGACAATCCTCCCCTGGAGCAATGCAGGGTTAAGGGCCTTGCTCAAAGGCCCAACGGCTATGCGGATCTTACAGCGGCTACACCGGGATTAGAACCACTGACCTTGCGTGTCCCATTAATTTAACTTAACCACTACGCAACAGGCTGCCCCGAACCATCAAACACAAGTCAAACACATTCACAATTTCTCATGCTATTTATTATTCAAAAAGGCTGGCTCCTTATTTATAAGCATACTGAATAATAATAAAATATTTTGAGAATGTAATTAGATGCTCACCGATATACAATTGGGTCACATCATTGAAAATGCCCTCTATTGTGGAGTGAAAGGTGTTTCCCCTGTCTGCCTCAGAAATATTGACTCAGACCAGAGATTCCTTGGAAGTCCTCCAATGGAAGTCCTCTATTTTAAAATAATTATTTGGTTGTAAAATGTCAACCTTTTTCGGCATTAAATCTCAAAATCTATCAACTTTTCTCTGAGTTAGATTTTTAGAATTTGAAACTATAATGCATTCGGTTCGCTGGACCCTTGCCTTGAAAAGGACACTGACATTACCTTATTTCTTGAAGTATGTGCATTTCCAAAAGGCGAGGTCCCTCCATGTTTGTTTTGCCTCCCACATGTTACAATATAAGGAACTGTTGTTGCTTAAGCACTGGCATCTTATAATTGGCTATACAGCTAGAACTGTGAATGTTTTCCACTTTAAAACGGTATATCCTGTTACCATAGTGATTGAAAATTGCTCCATGAAAAAAAGAGGTTAAGGGGTTAAGTTTACTTCAGCCAGGTTGGAGTGGTATAGTAAGGCTTGGATAAATGAACTGCTGTGTGAGTGTATGAGCAGGGGAGGGACTCACATCTCTTGCAGATGAAGCTATACATATGAGGAGCAATCCTGACCAGGAGAAAGAAGAGGAAAAGTCCCAGTAGCAACCAAGTCACCACCTTATACACCTTCAGCTCCCTGCTGTCACCAGGAGCTGAAGAGACAGTATTATTCTTGTTAAGACTAGTATTATTACTTGTACTAATCATAATAACAATATAAAAAATAAAAAAAGTAAAATCACATTAAGAGCAGAAAGCAACAATTATGAATTTTCAAGCTACAAAGACACATTTCATTACATTAATGGCATTTGGCAGACAGTTGATTAGACTAGGCAGGAGACAAGGGCTTAAGGGCCTTGCTCAAGGGCCCAAGGGCTATGCGGATCTTATTGTGGCTACACCCCTACGCTACAGGCCGCCTGTTGGATGACTGGTAAGAAAATGATATTCCGTAACATACAAGCTGCATTATGACCTGCCATTACTAAAGCTCTCACATGCCCACTGACAAGTGATATATTTTTTCAAAATGACTTAATAATTTCACATGCAATTGGAGACGGTTTCAATTTGATTGCTCAAATGTTTGGATAGATTTAGCTTTTAGCTTCTTATCGTGCCACCTATTGGCAAAATATGTGTGCTTCTGCAGTATCACCTATTGCACTCGCTTACCAAATTTGATGAGACAAAAGCATTCACAAGCTATAGCTGTTATTGTATAATTGGCCGCACCCACAAAAAATGTAGTTGTGGCAGCCAATTGTTGTTGTTTGCCATCAGCCAATTTGATATCAAAGTCCATTTGACAGGCTTAGTAATGGGCAATCATCATGAAACGTGGTGCCTCTTGACTTGGTACTAGTGTAAGGACAACAAAAACTGGACACTCTTCCAGTTTCCAGCTCTACAGTGCCCAATTTTCAGGAGATGGAAGCACTGGATGCCATAAAAGCCAAAAGGCACTCCAATCAATGGACAATGGACAAAGAAGAAAGTTGCTCATTGTCTCTGGAACATGACAAGGTTAGCTCTGGGACTTTTAGACCCAGAACCATTCTTTGGCCTTTGACACCCCTCGGTCTGGGAAAACATAACAAAACATAATGACGAGAACACGCCATTCAGCCCAGCAATGCTTGCCTTCTCCTACCATTAACGTGTACCTACTTCTTAGTTCGCCCAAAAAACAAAATAGTATCTAGCACTGTATCAAGCCTGGTCGGGAAAACCCCCAGTGTTTCTGCCACCACTACATTCCCAGGCAAGCTATTCTACACTGTGACCAGTGCAGTGTTTCCGATACATATACAACTCTGTGGTGGCTTTTACCTAAGTCTACTTTTCCCAGTAATGTTAACTCAAAAAGAAACCCTTCTACTATCTAGGTAATATTTTATACAATATGTCACAGGACCAAATACAGCCAACAATTTATTCGGAATCTCCACACCTACATTTTCCAGAAAAAAGTAGATGAATGAGAAATGATTGAAATATGAGAGTGAATGTATTGAAATAAAAGTATATTGTTTTCCCATATGTTTGACCATAACAGCTAGATTACTATCTGTGTTGTTCATAACATGCAGTCTTTTTTAAATTTTTTATTAAGAGTGCCAATAGTTCTGGAGCCCATTGCATTTATTAAATTCTAGAGCTTTGTTTGAATTAAAGCAGTTCTGCAATAAAGGTTGACTAAAATTCCTCCACAGCAATGTGAAAGATTTATATAGGAAGCGCCTGATTGCAGTTATTGCTGTTAAAGGTGGTGCAACCAGCTATTAAGATTGAGGGGGCATTTCCTTTTTTACAGGGGCGATATGGCCGTTTGATAACCTCTTTCATTAAATAACTTAAATAGTAATTTAGTTCCCTTTGTCCAAACACAAACACACATGCTCACCTTTGCAATGAATCTCTAGTGCTCTGCAGGTGCTGGTTTCCAGACTACCATTACCATGGATGTAGTACCCCTCAATGTGTCTCTGGGTCTCGCTTTGCTGATGGTACCCTCCACACCCGAGCTGCCTGCACAAGGTCCCCCTGGGGACTCTCTGGGCACTGTCACTGCAGAGTGGAAGGCCATATGAGCCATTCAGCCCCAGGTAAACCATGCCCCTGCAAGTGCTGCTGTCACCTTTCACCTTCAGGAGCCCCAAAACCGGGGGTGCAGGAGGGGCAGGCAAAGTGGCCAGGGGGGAGGTGACAGGAACGTACGGTGCACAGGTAGTGATGTTGGGGCATGCTTGCTGCGTTGGGCATGGGGCGGCAGAGGGGTGGGCACCTGTTATGAGAAGAGGATGATTGTCACTTCTCAGTACCGGTCCCAGAAACCTGGAGGACAAGCAGGTACAGTGAGCTCCATTATTTTTCAGCTTCATCCTACAGCAAGACAATGTTCCCAAACATACTGCTGAGCAACAAACAAGTTTTTCAAAGCAAAAACTGGAGAATTCTCAATTGGCCAAGTCAATAACCCAACCCAAATTCAATTGAACATGCATTTCATATGCTGAAGAGAAAACTTAAGGCAACTAACAACCAAAACAAGCAGGAGCTGAAAATGGCTGCAGTAAAGGCCTGGCAGAGCATCGCCAGAGAAGGTACTCAGTGCCTGGTATAATGCCTGTTGGTCACAGACTTCAAGCTGTCATTGCATGCAAAGGAATGTGACAATGTACTAAACCTGACTACTTTCTAAGTACATCTCAAGCATTATGGTGCCCTGAAATGGGGGGACTATGTATAAAAAGTTCTCAAATGTTTACATGGTGAAACCAAATGCATAAAAATAATACAAAAAATAAATAAATATAAGCTGAAAATCTGCACTTTAACTACATTGTTTGATTACAAATCTAAAATCGAGAAGTACAGAACCAAAAATAATGTTTTTGTCCCAAACATTGTGGAGCTCACTGCATATCTTTGTTAATCAGTACTCAATTGATCAATTAAAGCAGGTTAATTACACAGATAATTCACCTTTTCAACTAATTCAAGCCAAAATTAAATGAACACAATGCTCAGGAGTTCATCTTTTTTTTTTTTTGAAGAAATTTTTTTCTTTCTTCTTTTTCAGCTTTATTGGACAGTATATAGTATAGAGAGACAGGAAGAATGGGAGCGAGAGAGAGGAGAAGACATGCAACAAATGTCAGACGGTCGGATTCGAACCGACAACGTCGCGGCTCACAATGAGCATGCGGTCAGTGCTCTACAGGCTGCGTCACCAGGAGTTCATCTTTTACATTACATTACATGGCATTTAGCAGACGCTCTTATCCAGAGCGACGTACAACAAAATGCATAATTAGTGGGTGGGGAATAATGTTGTGGTTTTTCCCAAATTATCCAAGGTGGGAATAGCTCACTGGTTTTTTGATTCATTCTGTAATGTGTCCATTGCAAAGCACTCTTATCCCAGCACTCTTACTCCTCTCTGTGCGGAGTTTGCATTGTCTGCATGGGTTTCCTCCGGGTACTCCGGTTTCCTCCCACAGTCCAAAGACATGCAGGTTAGGCTGATTGGAGAGTCTAAATTGCCTGTAGGTGTGAGTGTGTGAGTGTGTGAGTGAATGGTGTGTGTGCCCTGTGATGGACTGGTGACCTGTCCAGGGTGTATTCCTGCCTTTTGCCCAATGTATGCTGGGGTAGGATCCAGCCCCCCTGCGACCCTGTTCAGGATAAGCGGGTTAGGATAATGAATGAATGAATGAATGAATGCTACGCTCTGGAAACAATTATTTTTTTATCTGCGTGTTCAGTTTTTGTTGGTAACGATTCCTTGAAATTCTGGAATCTGTTAAGGTTAGAGTGCTTTCAAATTTTACCATCTTCAAAAAAGTTTTTCAAATGCATATTGCCCTGACAGCACAGCTACATAGGGCCATCTGTGGAAGGTAGTCTTGATGTGTGGTGGTAGTTTGCCCATTACTAAGATGTAGCAGCTACTTTTGCTTACCACAGAATCAGATTTGTGTCAGAATTATCAAATAAAATATTTCTGATTCAGAGCATAAATATTGCTAAAATATTGATTTCAAGAAGACCTTAAATCTTAGAAGAAAATGGAAAAACACTGTGATACAAGTGATACTTGAAATAATGTTTTGTTTCAGAATTTTGACACACATCTGATTCTATAGCAGAGCAGTGATAAGCAACATTGCTACATTTTAGTAATGGGAAAACTACCTTCACACTGTAGGTTGCAGCTACATCCCATAGACGGAAAGCAGTTCATCACACAAACTAAGTCCTGTTTTAACGGCTTAAGTCTCAGCAAGTCTCAAGGTTTTTTTTTGTTGCATCAATTCCTTTTTTCAGAGCACAATTTAGTTTCTCATTTTTGGTGATTATTGGTCCTCAAATTTGAAGGGGGATTTGTGTTGTGACTTCGCTCCATTGTGTTTCTAAGCGTACCAGCCACCGCTACAATAATCTGTATCCAGTCAAAATCGTAAAATCTTTTCAGTGAGAAAAAAAGTATTACGTGGACGAATAATCTCATACTCGTTTCATTATAAGAGCAAGAAATGGAAAATCATTTAACAAAAAGTTAAAGAATTTAAAAATGTGCAAGTTATCCCACACAATATAATTTCAGTGAACTAAGAAAACATGTCATAATACATAATGTCATAATAACAAAAACAAGACTTGCAAACCAACTACAACAGAAAAAAGAAGAAGAAAAAACAGTCATTTCAGTCATGAAGAATACAGCAGGGGAGACCATACATTCACCACAAGAGATCCAAGGCTTTTTACAATAAACTATACTCATCAAACAATGAATCTGACTTAAATAACAAACACTTTTCTAGACATTTTCCAAAACTAAGAAAAAATGGTAAATCGTTCCACACACCCAGGGCGGGATGGAACCAGCAACCCTCCGACTGCCAGACAATTGCTCTTACCTCCTGATGATCAAGCTGACTCATTTGATAGACCATTACCATAAGAACATAAAGCACTTAATCAAATGCCTAATAATAAAGCTCCAGGCCCAGACAGCTTCCCTGCTGAATTTGTCAAACATTTTGGGCAAATCATTTGACCTCTTTAGATAGAATTGGAACTGCTATGCCACTCCTAATTCACCCCAACCAGGCCAGATTAATCAAAGGAAGGCACTCATACAATAATACACACAGATTGTTCAAAGTCATACACCACGCAACTGAGAAAAATAGAAACAATCATTGTCTCACTTGATGCAGAAAAAACATTACATAAAGTTACTGGAAACTCCTGCTCTCTGCATGACAGGAACTTGCTTTTGGAGCCATAAAACTAATAAATGCATTTTCCAAAATATAAAATTATTCCATCAATTGGTCTAAATCCACTATACCAATTAGCAAAGAGAGTTGGAATTTGACAGCCCAAACACCACCCATTCATTTATCCGCTGGCAGATATCTTCATATAAATATTTAGACCTAACTGTCAGACCTGGCCCATCTAAGTTTCAGTCCACTGCTCTAAACCATAGAAGCCTACATGGATAGATAAATCTACCATTATCTCTCATAGGCAGAATAGCAACTATCAAATGATAATTTTACCTCAAATAAATTATCTTTTTTCAATGATCCCAACTCATCACCTCCCATTTGGTTTAACTCCCTGGACTCAATAATATCAATATTTTACTGAAAAAATAAAAAGCAAAAATAACCTTGCTGTAGAAACATAAATGTCAAAGAAGTCTAGAATGACCAAATTTCTATAGACTTTCTACTAAACCAGCTGCAATTATCAATTGGATCTGTCCCTCTGAACAATGCAACTCATGGATCGCATTGCAGAGAAATCAGCATCTCAGACCTTTTATTCATTGCCTTCCATCAAATGCAATAATTCCTTCAAAGGCATCAACATAGTGACAGCTCTGAAAGCTTGGTGGAAAGCTGATAAAGTCACTTACTCAATAATACCACCATGCAATTATTTATTCTGAATCTTTATTCTGAATCTTTTCTGATGATGTGTATAATGATGTCAATGTGTACAATGTTTTTAGTTTATCATTGTTAAGTGATTTTAATTTGTTTTTAATTTCTTTTTTATGTGGACCCCAGGAAGACTAGCTCGTCCCATTTTGGTGACAGCTAATGGGGATCCTTTTAACAATAAACAATAAATGAAAATACACTACTCCATCATGTAATAGAATAGAATATAATAGAAAGCCTTTATTGTCATTATACCATGTGCAACGAGATTAAAATAATAACACTCTCTTCATACTTACAGAAAACCACTAAACTTCACAGATTGGGAACTAAAATGCATTATAGAACTTCAGCGCATTATCCAAAACAACACATTCATGACATAGTTCTGAACACAATATTGGCAACAAATAATGAATTAAATATCACCAACTTAAATTTAAAAATCTCTTTTCTTTTGGGAAAAAGATTTATCGCTCTCCCAAATATTGGCAATTCTAGTGGGATGGATGTGACATTTGGACACAAAATGACAAACAAAATCCTTCTGAAAAATTGCTCTTCTTACATGATAAAAATCTTATTGCATATTATCACAGCACCCACTTGACTGAGGGTAAAAATAATTTCAAAAATATTGTTAAGCCAGAAAAAATGACATTATGGATGTGACGCAAAAATAAAATATTTTCGGGAGAATATACACTTTCAAAAAACTCATGCATTCTAATGCAGTGAATTCTAATGCAGTGAATACTGTTAGAATCTAATACAGAAAGTTTGATATTCCAATGCAGGAAGCTTGGCTGAACATAAAAATAGCAATTTTGAAAAATGTATTTCTTTGTCTTGATTTTGATACCAGTGTTATGGATGTGATGCCATTGCGTTATGGATGTGACACATCTGAAATGCACATTGTTTGGCGATCTACTTCCCAATCAAATTTTCTCATAACACATTTGTTGTCATTTGAAATGGTTCTGAATGTCAGTTTTGATGGCCACCAAATAGCATTATTTCAATGCTAATGGGACTAATAAATACATTTTTAAGCATTTTCTTGTTAGTCTTTTTATCAGAATTCAAAATGGTCACAATCAACTGTTTGGGACATAATAAGTGTAATTAGGAAGTACGTTTTTTTTTTAATGCTCAGGTTGACATTACTGTTGACATTACTGCCCATATGCAAAGACACATTTTCAATGACTACCAGTACTGACTTGCAACTTATTCAATATAGAATAAAACACAGAACACACATCACACAAAACAAAATGCACCATCTTTTAGGCTGCCAAATTGTACTCTCTGCACCTCTCTGTCTACTATGAGACATATGAACAACCACTATCCCCAGTTACCTCATCCAAATCACACTCATTGCCATAACTATGGAAGAGAAAACCATCCTCCTCAACTGGAAAACAAGAAGAAAAAAAAAAAAAAGCATTACACGATGGACCTTCACTCAACATCATGTATCAATGGAAAAAAGGACTGCCCCTATCAACAACCAATTACACCACTTTGAACAAACATGGAATCCATTATTTTTTCATCTCTTATGATTTCCATTCAATCCAACCTTCTTAATTTAGCAATTTGCTCTACATGTCTGTCGCCTATGTTTGCCTAGTCTGTATATGTCTATTACTGCACCCATCACCAAAAGCTATATCTTCTTATACATTCCCTTTGTTTTTGCTATACACTGAAGATAATTGATATTCTCGCTTTCATTTTCTTTAATGCACGGCAGTCTCAGGTGGTTTACCTTCTTGTAATATTTTACTGAAAAATACGCCAACTCTCGTTGTTTCTGGTTTCCTCAACATCTTGTTTTCCATTTCATCCTATATAGGGCTATATACACACTGTGGGCTCCAGAATTAATTTGGCACCCTTGATACAGTCCCCTCCAAAAGTATTGGAACACAAGGTCAATTCCTTTGTTTTTGCTATACACAGAAGATAATTGAGTTTGAGGTCAAAAGATGTACGTGAGATGAAAAATCTTAATTTCAGCTTTTATTTCCTTTTATTTTTATCTAGATTTGTTACTTATAACTTAGAACATATCACCTTTTGTATCAAAACAACCAATTTTTAGGTTAGCAATAGTATTGGAACATGTGACTGACAGGTGTTTCTTGTTGCCCAGATGTGTACCGTTAGATTGATTGGTTAAACAATAAATAGTTCTGAATGTCTACTCTTGGTTTTAACCTAGGGTTTTGCCTGTGACTACTGCATATGTGTCAGAAAAGATAAACCAACATGAAGACCAGAGAACTGTCTTTGGGAGAAAAGCAAGCCATTTTAACACTTAGAGAAGAGGGGAAATCGATCGTTGTTGACAGAAACATTGTGAGAACTGTGAAGAAAAACCCCAAACATTAGTCAGTGACATCACAAACAATCTCCACAGGGCAAGGGTGAAGGTATCACCCTTGCCCTGTGATACCTGTGATTTACAGAGCAGCTTGCATGGCTGCTTCTGGAGTAAGCTCACTAATGTTAATTGATGATTAAGATTGTCTACAAAAACATTCTGTCTGCCAACTTATGGAGAAATGCGTCCAAACTAATTAAGAGGAACTTCATCATGCATCAAGACAATGACCCAAAACACAACAAAGGACTTTGAAAAGTGGAAGGTTTTAGACTGGCCAAGTCAATCACCAGACATTAATCCTATTGAGCATGCATTTCACCCCCTGAAGAGGAGATTGAAGGGAAAACCAGCCAAAACAAACAACAACTGAAAGAGGCTGCAGTAGAAACCTGGGGAACAAAAAGAAGAATGCAAAGTTTGGTGATGTCAATGGGTCACAGGCTTGATCCAATTAAATTCTGAACTCTTGTCTCATCTTATTATCTGAACCCCAAATGTTTTCAGTGTACTGCAAAAAAACAAATTGGACTTACATTACATTACATGGCATTTAGCAGACGCTCTTATCCAGAGCGACGTACAACAAAGTGCAAATCAAACACAAGAACAAGTGCAAAGAGGACCTGAGAGGACAGTACAGTTTCGAGTCCTAGTGTAAACATACAGAAAATCAGAACCCTTGAAGAGTACAATCAACTTTCAAACTAGCATACCACAGTTGGCAGCTAGAATACAACAGCCAATAAAAACAACAATACCTATACAAGTAAAAATATCTTGCTGTTCCAATACTTTTTGAGGGGACTGTATCTTTTTTAATCTCTTTGGTTTTGTCTCGTTTCATCACAGTTTGTTTGCTTAACTTCTTTTATATTTTTGTAATACCCTTCCCTCAGACATCATTTGTATGAAATATAATGACAAATAAACATTATGTTGATCTCCCAAGAGGGGGAGCAGGGTGGTGGTGGGAAGGAAAAAACAAGGCCCTTATCATAATCAATTTGGCTTTTTTTAATGCTTGTTATGGTTACACCCAATACTGATAATAATTGTCTCACTGATTTTTATTAGTTGTGCAAAAGTAAAATATTTTGACACTTACCTGTACAGATAAACAGCAGTGCAAGAACCAAGGTCACCTCCCTCACCATTATTACTGAGTTCACAGGTCTATATTTCACCTGATGAGAAACATAAAATATGATCAACAAAAAAAATATTATTCAGGAAGATTTCATAAGAAAGCAAGAAATCAGAAATCAAGTAATGCATCCTGCAGAAAGATCTGTCTCATTTATTTCTGTGGGATGCATTACATCTATATTTACAGCTACATGTTTAGTTGCATTTTCTTTTTTTTTTGACAATGAAGATTCTTAATTGACAAAAGGTGGATGCTGAGCTCAAAACTGACCAGGCAGAAAACATCCCCTAAAATTGATTACTGGTCTTGACCTGTTTTCAGTCAAGTTTGCCAGTGATCTAAATAATCCATTAGCAGGTAACCACACACCGTCTTTCTCCACCCCAGATTAAATAATAAATTCAATTTAGAAAAATATGTTTTATTCACAAAGTACACAAAAAAGGTAAACTACTGTTAACTACTGTGTTGTAATAACAGCTGCTATTCAAGATTGTTTAAATGATCAAATTTGCGTAATTCCGTGAATATTCATAGGAATACCCACATGAAAAAAAAAACATTTTTAAATATGTAAAAATTGGCAGTTTAATATAATTATTAATGTATTTTTAATGCATGTGAAATGTGCGGTAAATGTTCTATGCACATAAACACATTTCTAAATAGTATTCCAAGTGCAATAAATATGCAAGAAAATGTATTGCATTGCATTTTGAAATACATTTGGAATACTATTTAGAAATATGTTTGATAAATGCACTGAACATTTACTGCACATTTCACATACATTGGAAATACATTTCCGTTTATCTGAAACTGCCAATTTTTTGGACCAGAAATGCATATTAAAATGTATTTATTTTCCGTAAATGGGGACATTTTGTGTGCATATAAAAGAGTTGCATTTCACGTCTTATCTTATTGCTACACCTGATGGTATTGAATACTTTGAGATTTCCTATTGTTGATCAAATAAAATAATTGTAATAAATTGAGACAAATAATTATTTGATAGCAAATAAGCAACCAACCGTTGAGAGAGGCTTGGGACGAGCTTGCAGCTTATGTGCGTTAAATCATACATTTAATTTAAATCTTACTTTTGCTCGATTTCTGAAAAGATACGCTTGGCACACTTGAATTGACATTTTATTTTCTATGAAGCCGTTTGTCCAAAAATGAAAACGGCTCCAATTTAAGGGAATGTGTTTATTTTCATCCGATCTGATAAATGTCGCTTATTCCAGTTCCAACCCAGCTCATAAGCAGAGACTTGAAATTGCAGCTGATATAATTATATAATATAAACGCACTGTATACTAGCCTATATGAACAATCCGTGGCAATTTACTGCGATAGGAAGGGCAATTATCATGAAGAGTGAATTCAATTTAGTATTTAAAATGCATTATTAACACTAACCGCAGTACAGATACTTCCAAAAAATAAACACGAATTAATAATGAAATAAATTAAGAATCCATGTCTCGGTAAATGTTTCGTGCTACCACTACATCCGACAATATACTGGAGTTTGTAACCGTAGACGATTTTACGCACTTGACTCTGTGGCGTGAGTGTACAAAGCGAATTATCATAACACACATTCATGTAATTGTTGAAATTATTGCAAAACGTAAAATGTTTACATTTCAACTATTTCGTATGTATTACTGTAAGTATAACTAAAACTATTCGTAAACAAATTGCAAATAGCCTCACTATGAAAACCATCGCTTTATGCTAACAAAGAGAGCCATTGCCTTACCGTCATCGTGCATTAGAGGGGGGGAATGGAGAAAAACTTAAATGACAAGAAAACTCAAGCTGAAGGAAGTAGGGTGCATGGTGTGAAACTGTTTCCCCTCCCTCTCGCTTTCTCTCTGCACACAATAGCTACAACATTCTCCGAGAAACAAGAAAAACGCAGCGAGAAATATTTGAAGAGAAATGCATGAAGAGAAACAAAAAGAAAGCAAGAGAATCGCAGGAAGGTCACTTATAAGAAATACACGGGTTTAAGGCCCACCTTTCCCGTTTTAAACGTGTGTGTGCCAGACGCAAAGTTGTCCGCCGTCCAATTAATTTCTTGCACTGCATCTACAAAGGAGACTAACATTATGTATGTTAGTCTCCTTTAACCCCTCTGCCTCTAACGGAGCATACTGCAGCAACACCCTCATCGCGGATTGTTTTGCATGCGTTAAACAGTACTCAGTCTTGGTCGTTCACACTTTTCTGTCAGCCTACCTCCACTTTATATTCTCGCTTTCATTTTCTTTAATGCACGGCAGTCTCAGGTGGTTTACCTTCTTGTAATATTTTACTGAAAAATACGCCAACTCTCGTTGTTTCTGGTTTCCTCAACATCTTGTTTTCCATTTCATCCTATATAGGGCTATATACACACAGTGGGCTCCAGAATTAATTTGGCACCCTTGATACAGTCCCCTCCAAAAGTATTGGAACAGCAAGGTCAATTCCTTTGTTTTTGCTATATACTGAAGACAATAGAGTTTGGGTTCAAAAGATGTACATGAGATGACAGATCTGAATTTCACCTTTATTTCCTGGTATCTATATGTAGGTTTGTTAAACAAGTTAGAACATATCACCTTCTGTATGAAAACACCCCATTTTTAGGTTAGCGATAGTTTTGGAACATGTGACTGACAGGTGTTGCCCATGTGTCCCATTAGATTGATTGGTTAAACAGTAAATAGTTCTGCATGTATATTTTATGTATGTATGTTTTTGGGTTATGTCTTTGGGAAAAAAGCCATTTTGAAGCTTAGAAAAGAGGAGAAATCCAAGCATTGGGGATAGCGTGGAAAACAACTTGGAATGTCCTGAAAAAGAAAGAAACCGCTGGCATACTGAGCAACAGACATCGAACAGGTCGACCAAGGAAAACAACAGCAGTTGATGACAGAAACATTGTGAAAGCTGTGAAGAAAAACCCCAAAACATCAGTCAGTGACATCACAAACAATCTCCGCAGGGGTGAAGGTATCTCATTCAACCGTTCAAAGAAGACTTAGAGAGCTGCTTGGGCTTGCATGGCTGCTTCTGGAGTGGGTTCACTAATCTTTATTGATGATGTAACTCATGATGGTAGCAGCGGGATTAATTCTAACTAATTGGGAGGACCTTCATCATGACCCAAAACACAACAAAGGACTTCATTAGGGAGAAAAAGTGGAAGGTTATAGACTGGGTAAGTCAAATACGAGACCTTAACCCTATTGAACATGCATTTCACCTCCTGAAGGGAAAACCCCCCCAAAACAAACAACAATTAAAAGAGGCAGCAGAAAAAAGCCCGGAAAAGCATAACAAAAGAAGAATGTAACAGTTTGGTGATGTCAGTGGGTCGCAGGCCTCATGCAGTTATTGCAAGCAAGGACTATGCTACCAAATATTAAGTGTTAAACATATTTACTTACATACTCTCTGTTCCAATACTTTTGCTCACCTAAAAATTGGGTGACCTGATACCAAAGGTCCTATGTTCTAAGTAGTTTAACGCATCTAGGTGTAAATCTCAGGAAATAAAATCGGAAAATCTGAACACTTGTCTTGAGCTCATCTTATTATCTCAACCCCAATTCCTGACATCCTAATACTTTGTCCAAACACCCCAGGCAAAGATGCTCAGTAACATAAATACAAATACATTGAATAAAAATACATTAAAGAAAAGTTGCTAGCAGAGTAATAATATATACACATAATTCTATAGTTGGTGGAGCTGAAACGGCTACCTTGCAGACATCACTGTGGGAAGGAAAGTGCCAAATGTGAAACCATTTTCTTTTTACCTGTTGCATAGTGCATGTTACTTGCGAAAGAGTTTACAGCTAGGCTTTATTGCCAGGCTTTAGTCTTCCACAGCTCTTACAATTCACTGCTTACACTACAGAAATACACCGATCAGCCAACCACCTGCCTAAACCAGTTTTTCATGATTAAAAATGATTTAACCTGTATACACTTGTCTATGAACACTTAATATTTCATTATATGATATGCGTACTTGTATTAGCAGATAATCATAAATTAATTGCATTCAAAAGCGAAATTTTGAAATTAAAATGGAAGTTGTGCAATTTAATTGGGGGGGGGGGGGGTGTGTGTGTGCACTGTTTCGTTATTTAAATATCTTGGTACGTACTGGTGTTCATGATGACGTCTATCTTCACAGGTGCTCCAGAATTTTTCATATTTAACAAGAAATAAAGACCACCTGCCATTAAAAATGCATGGCACTTAATCCTACATCAGTTTTACCCTTCTTCCCTCCATTGGAATTACATGGTAGTGACTGTAGTGAAATTTATGTCGGAATAGATTTTAAATATAGCGGGTCTTAATCTTTAAATATTAAAAATTCTATAGCAGTGATAGATGTGATCATGAACACCAGTACGTACCAATACATTTAAATAACAAAATAATGCACTATTAAGTCTTTAAAGACAAGTTTATACAGTGTAAAGCATTTTTAAGATGGTGGTTTTAATATTATGGCTGATCGGTGAATGTTTTTGGCTTGTTGTACTTCCATTAACAGAACTTCAATCTCCGCTTCAGGGAAGCTTTTTTCTTTTTATGACTATCTCTTTAAAAAGCCAGAATTCCATATATGGTGATTTAGGGGCGTCAATTTATGCTTATCACTAATTTTGTGCAAGCGCCTTTGATTTATGATGACTTATTTATCATCATACACATGTGGATACAAAAAAAGCTATGCCTACGCATCTTTCATTAATCCGGCAAAAGTTCTTAGGTCGTTTCCGATCACACATATATTTGCACACAGATTTCCGAAAATATTGATAAATGAGGCCCAATGTCCTGCTGAACAAACTACCTATGACAAAGTCCCAGCTTCCTAAAAGAGACAACCAGATTTTATCCCAAAATTTCCTAAACAAAAAAGTTAACCAAACAACACTCAAGTATCTGTTGTGCAATATAGTGCAATATACACCCGTTTTAGTGCAGGCCACAAGTATATATGGGGGACACACCATAACTTCTTTTAAAAGAGGAACAAATAAGCCTGTTATCCAAGGAAATAAATAATTAAAAGATATTGCTCACAAAAATGTTTTACCTTTTCTTCCTAATCTGACAACATTGCTATCTTTTTTAAAATGCATGAGCACTTTCAGCCTAAATTAAGTCTATTGGGTGTGATGATGGCACCTGCATGACCATCCCTTTCCAACAGATACAGAATAGATTAGCATGTTACAAATCATAATAACACTTAAATAAACTCGTCACTCTAAGTGAAAAAAGCATGCTCCAATATAAAAAAAAAAAAATATACAGTACTGTGCAGAAGTCTTTAGCACCCTAGACTTTATTATTATATATGTTTACTTCTTTGTGTGTGTTAGTATAAAATAACTCATCTGAGATTTCCAAATATTCATTTTCCAAAAGATCTTATCTGTACAGAATGTTATACAGGTGCCTAAGACTTTTTCACAGTACTGTACAATTCATGAATTGTTTTCTTTTCCTTAGCTCACTTTTGTTCCACGTTTGGTAGAAATATAAGTTTGTTTGCAAATTATTAGATACAGACAAATTTACAGAACCAAATATCCCAACTGGTTATGAAGCTATGACTGTTATCTGACTAATTTTGAAGTTAATTTTGTAATCAATTCAGCCATTTTCTCGAAAACTATATATTTTCCGGCAATATACCTCAGCAATTGCGGTGTTGAACTACTTCTTAGTGTTGCGTAAATGCATTGCTATGTCATTTCAGCGCCAAACTAATGTAAAACATGGTAAGCGTCTTGTTACTCTTTCCAACAAGGTATAATGTGTCTTATTCCAGAACTTGCTATAGATATACCTGTAATTAGACTGGCGAATTGGGCTCTAGTTAACCTAGTTCAATTTTAAATGTAATAGAGTTTAGCTAAGCATTAGGGTGGGTAATCCTTTTGGAGAGCTTTTTTGACACGTTGGGCATGCTTTATTTTCTTTGTATCAAAGTGGAAAGGGTTAAAACTTTGTCTGCGTATTTTATATTTTATTTTATTGTCAACACACAAAACAAAATGTAGGCTAATAGACTATGAAAGCATGACCTTGGCTATACAGCTTTAAATGAGTGTTTAAATGAGTCTCTCTCTGTCTCTCACACTCTTCAATTCCATGCCGCTCACCACATCACATGAAAGACTTGCGACAGTCAAAAAGAAACCTGAAAGATTGTGTGGGATCTGATAGTGAGTAGACTATAGACTAAACGCACACAACGGCAAGGGGAAATCCAATGATTTTTGGTGAGCCATCAACATATTTTTTTCAAAAAACTTAATTTATGGGAAACTGCTTTGTAAATTAACACAATTCCAGCAGCCGGGCACAGTTCAATTTGTTCCACCACAGTTTCAGAATTAATCCAGATTATTTTTTCTCTTATAATGAACATAAAAGATCACTATACGTGTGCAGGGGATGAGAGCAGGCCTTTGACAGTGACGGTAGTGTATTTTCAACAGCTACTATAAACCATAATCAGATGATCAGATTTCTGAAATAAAAACGGGGACATTTCTAGTTCGGCAGTCAATAATATCAATGAAAGTATTATTTCTGCAATGCAAAATTTCCAGTTTTATGGCCATGGCAAATATAGAACTGTTGAAAAACTCAGTTTGTCTTATGGAGACCTTCAGTAGCCTACATTTCAAATAATACAAAAATAAATATACTGGACTACAGTAGGGTCAGCATAGGATGCCTTTGTGGTTCAAACACAAATTCAGAACTCTGCTTCTAACCCCCGGAAACTTTTCTCCATTTTCTCCTCTCTCCTCAACGCACCGCCTCCTCCTCCTCAGTCCTCCTTCGCTGCTGATGACTTTGCTGATTTCTTCGATGAGAAGGTCACAGTCATCCGCAGATCCTTTACAACCACCGCCCCCCTCTCTGTGCCCTTCCCCCCCTCTAGGCCCATCCCTTCCTTTTCCACTTTCTCCCCCCTTACAGACTCTGATGTTTCTCAACTCCTGCTCTGCCACCGCCCTACAACCTGTGCCCTTGACCCTATCCCCTCTTCTCTTCTCCAAACTATCACACCTGACATTCTCCCATTTTTCACCTCCCTTGTCTACTCCTCCCTGTCTTCCGGCTGTTTTCCGGCATCCTCCAAGAGGGCCCACATCACTCCGCTGCTAAAAAAGCCTACCCTGGATCCCTCCATCATCCAGAACTACCGCCCGGTATCTCTTCTTCCTTTCCTTTCTAAAACTATAGAACGAGCCGCTTCTACTCAACTTTCTTCCTTCTTTTCTAACAACAACCTGCTAGACCCCCATCAGTCTGGCTTCAGATCGGGCCACTCGACAGAGACTGCGCTCCTCTCCGTCAGTGAGTCACTTCATGCCGCACGAGCAGCCTCCCTCTCCTCTGTCCTCATTCTTCTAGATCTCTCTGCTGCCTTCGACACTGTGGATCACTCCATCCTCCTGTCTGCCCTGTCAGCAACGGGCATCTGTGGCACAGCCCTGGACTGGATTGAGTCCTACCTCTCTGGTTGCTCCTTCCAGGTTGCCTGGGCTGGTTCGGTATCGACACCTCGGCCCCTCGCCACAGGAGTTCCCCAGGGCTCAGTCCTTGGCCCACTTCTTTTTTCTCTCTACACTCACTCCCTTGGCCCTGTGATCACTGCACATGGGCTATCCTACCACTGCTATGCGGACGATACCCAACTCTTCGTCTCGTTCCCGCCGTCTGATACGCAGGTTTCAGCCCGTATCTCTGCTTGCCTGAGGGACATCCAGAGCTGGATGGACAACCACCATCTAAAGCTCAACCCAGGTAAAACTGAAATGATATTCATCCCTGCTAATACCTCTCCCCATCTGGATCTCTCCATTTCCCTCGGGGATACCACACTCACGCCGTCACCCAGTGCAAGGAACCTCGGCGTGGTGATGGACAGCAGACTGTCCCTTTCCGAGAACATTGCGGCGGTGACCCGGTCTTGCAGGTTCTTCCTATACAACATACGGAGAATCCGCCCCTTTCTCACCCCCTACTCGACCCAGCTCCTGGTCCAAGCGATGGTTCTGTCCCGCCTGGACTACTGCAATTCCCTCTTGGCTGGCCTCCCAGCGTCCGCCATCAGACCCCTCCAACTCATCCAGAATGCAGCAGCTCGTCTGGTCTTCAACCTTCCCAAATACTCACATGTCACCCCCCTGCTTACTTCCCTCCACTGGCTCCCTGTCATGGCTCGCATCAAATTCAAAACATTGGTGCTAGCCTTCCAAGCAGTTAAAGGGTCTTCCCCAGCTTATCTGCAAAAAATCATCAGACCCTACACCCCTGCCAGACCTCTTCGTTCAGCCTCCACAGGCCGCTTGGCACCTCCCCCTCTCAGAACCTCCACCTCACGCTCACGACTACTGTCTGTTCTGGCTCTACGGTGGTGGAACGAACTCCCCGTTGAGGTCAGAACTATAGAATCTCTCCCCACCTTCAAGCGCAAGCTGAAGACACACCTCTTCAAGCAGCACCTCTCCCCATCCCTCCCTACCTCCCTGTGAACCTTAATTGTTGTCTCTGTGACTTGCTTTGTGTATCGGTATTTTTAGTTGGCTAGGTAAGCAGTGTTTGGATAGTTAACTTTGGTGACTTTTGCTCTGTTTGTTTGTTTGTTCAAAAAAAAAAAAAAAAAAAAAAAAAAAAAAATGGCCCTTGTCCTTATCTTTGTTGTACAGGTAGCAGTTGAAATTGTACTTACCTCTAGGGTCTTTCAGCGAACTTATCCCTGGTTATGGGTATGCACTTTGTTGTACGTCACTCTGGATAAGAGCGTCTGCCAAATGCCAATAATGTAATGTAATGTAATGGTTCTTGCATTAGCAGGTGGTTCATCGCCTCCAAGAGACTGGAGTGATAATGGATCTCAAACTGCATGAGAGTCAGAATGGATTCATGAGATTATATTTTACCTTTAGGAGAGAAATTGAGTATTAGGTGACATTGAAATGCTTATATTTGTACATTCAGGTCTGTCACTATTATTATTATTATTTTGATGATGATCATTGTGATGATGATGATGGTTATAATAATAATAGTAATAATAATAATAATCATAATAATAATAATAATAATCATAATAATAATAAAGCTTTATATAACACCTTTCATACAGATATATAGTTCTTAATATAGTGCAGTGAATAAAAAATTTAATGGAATAGAGAAGGCTGTCAAGTAATTTTGCCATAGCCATGACATATCAATACCAGGGGAAGATGAATGTTGTCAGACACTACAGCAAAAGACACTATGATAAAATTGTTGTGGATGATGACACATCAGCTGCACACTGATCAATGATCACAACTTAATGTGTGCATGAACCTTCTCCAAATGATTTCAATCAATCATCAATCAATTTTTATTTGTATAGCGCTTTTTTCAAAGGGCCTTTGTCACAAAGCAGCTTTACGGAGAAACCGGGCCCCAAGAGTATGCCTAGGGCAACAGTGCCAAGGAAAAACTCCCTGGCAACAGGAAGAAACCTTGAGCAGAACCTGACTCAGTAGGGGAACCCATATGCCGCTGGTTGACACAGGTTTGTAGAAAGAATGGTTTTAAACAGAAAACCAGATTAATAACAGTGCATAAATGTCCAATTATAAATTTGAAGCAGAGATGAGGTTGAGGGATGGCAGGAACACCAATGGGTGGCACTGTCAGGCAAGGGGACAGGCTTGGTGCTATAGCTGAATCAGCAGTGGCAGACTGCTTTTTGAGGTACATTACAATATGTTGGCTGTGACAAACTTATTAAGACTGTGCTGTACAAGTAGATATACAACTGATATAGTCTGATAGCTATATATAAAATCAGAAAAAAAGGTACAGTAAATTGCATTGCAATAACCTATTGTCAACAGCTGACGTCACTAAGACAGCTACAGTTAGCTAGATTAGCTCAGTATTAAAACACTAAATGACGTGCCAAATGTTTTAAAACTTGTTATGTTAAAAGGTTAACATAAACATTTTACAAACTGCTTAAATGTATAATATAGAGGGACTTGAGTATGTGATCTTGCTGCTGTCATCCACCATTGCGCATCAAATTTCTTTTTGACTTCTCGAAATTAAGTCTGGGATATTTTTTCAGTCAAAGTATGATCCAAATCTTGGACAAACAGAGTGCGCATCCGGATACTTTATTCATGCTTGCACTTCCAGACTTTGGTTTGGACTTGCACTCCAACATGGATGCATGGTCGCTGTGGGCACTCGGAGTACGGAAGTACATGGTTTAAGACACAGCTATTGACAGAGCAACTTGTTGCCCCAGATACATTTGGTGTGTCCCATTATCGTTCACTCCACCCTCCATTATCTTTCAACTCCAGTGGAAGAATGTGAAGGAAACAAGTTCCTTATAATCTGTTATCTGTTCACAGACCTGATTGCTTGCACTTTAATAACTTGTAAAAAGGAAAGAAACCACTGGCATACTGAGCAACAGACATTGAACAGGTCGACCAAGGAAAACAACAGCAGTTGATGACAGAAACATGGTGAGAGTTGTGAAGAAAAACCCGAAAACATCAGCCAGTGACATCACAATCTCTACAGGTTAGGAGTGAAGGTATCTCAATCAACCGTTCAAAGAAGACTTAGAGAGCAGCAATATAGGCTATACCACAAAATGCAAACCACTCATCAGTAGTAAGAATCAGAAGCCGAGAACACTTGGTAGCAGAGTGATTAAGGTACATGACTGGGACCCGCTTAGTCTAATCAACTGTAAGTCGCTTTGGATAAAAGCATCTGCCAAATGCCATTAATGTAATGTAATGTAAAGATTAACCTCTAGCAAAGTGATGGAAAGGCCAAAGTCTGGTTGAGGAAGTGTCATGGCTTCTGGAGTACTAATCTTTATTGATTAACTCATGAAGGTATCAGTAGGATGAATTCAGAAATCTACAAAAACATTCTGTCTGCCAACTTACGGAGAAATGCATCCAAACTAATTGGGAGGAACATCATGCAGCAAGACAATGACCCAGTACTGTTATGTTCCTGTTATTTGCCTGTTAGTTTATTATCGTAGGAATTTTCCGGTTTCCCACGATTCCTTCTGTCCCGCTGTTCTTACTTCCTGCTTTCTCTCCATTTCATGTTTGAAGATAGGACTAATATACTAATCCAAACTAACATAGAATTTGTACAGTACTAATTATATTAACGCACTAATATGTTCATCAAACCAGCAAACTAACATTCACTGGTTTTGGGTATTTGTAATTTAATCACGTAACTAACTTACTAACACATGTCCAGCTTCAATTCTGTTCTGTAACTCCGCCTCCCTATTCTATCACTGATTACTTGCTTAGTTTCATCGAAGTGTTCGCACCTGTCTCTCGTTATCACTGCATCTCCTGATTCTGTGTAATTGTCTACTCCCTAGTCCAGAGCCGTTTGCATTACATGTGTGTCTTTTTCAATCCAGTCCGCATTTTCATTTCCCCCTCATTATTGTATAAAACCCTTTCATGTGTCTCACCTGATGTTTATTTGTTAGACCGCCCTCACTCTCATGCCCCACCTAGTTTGTCTCATTTCCCTTTGTATATATACCTGTCCTTTTCAGTTGCACCTTGCTAGTTTGTCATTTCCTGCATCCCGAGCCCTTTATTCCTTTTCCCCAGTTCTAGCCCCCTTTATTTTCGAGCCCTTGTTTCCTGAGCCCTTGCCCTTGTGGCATTCTGTTTCTTTGATTTTGTTGCTGGATTCTGTGTATGACCCCTGCCTGCTTCCCTGGACTCTTCGTTTGTTTTTGTGGACTTTGTACTTCTGCCCCGTGTATGACCCCTACCTGCTTCCCTGGACTCTTTGCTTTTCGTGGATTCTGTACCTCTGCCCTGTTTTTGGATTGCCTTCCCGCTTTTGACCCATCGCCTGTCTGGATTATGCTCTGTCTCGCCCTCATTAAAACCTGCCATTTTTTCCACACATTTGCTTCTGGTTCCTCTGTCTCCCCCGCTGTGACACAAAACACACTGCAAACACAATAAAGGACTTCTTTAGGATTAGCATGGACTTGAAGTCTAAGCCAACTCGGCATAGCTATTTGCTCAGCCGTCTTATTACAACATTCGGAATATTCCGTACCAGACGTTGTACGTACTGCGAAAGCCTTCTCATGCATGCACATTTAAACAACACATGTTAGTCACTCGATAAGAGTCAAATGCGATTCTCAGCCCTTCCAGGTCTGGAAAAAATACATGATATAATGTTCTACGTATTATATATTTGGAAACCAATTGTCCAAGCTATAAATAAAGACTATCGACTACAATTCATCACTCAATCATTATTGATTGTATGTGATAAATAACATCACAACTCATTTTAATTCACATCATGCTCAGACAAATTGTTTATATGGTACTGTTTGCTTTAAGCTCACCTGAAAAAAACTAAAACTAACAAATATTCAAGGTTAATAAATGGTTCATGTCAAAATGTATTTGAAAATGCAAGCCATTGACACTTGATTTCTGGTGTGGCTAACATGTTAAGTGAATACTGTAGTGTATTTGCTATCTCTCAAAAACAATATTTTAAACTGTTAAATGAAAAATCTAAAGCATTTGTTACACTATGCATAATTATGAATACTAATCTCTTACATTTTACAACAAGCATTTATAGATACTCAAGAAAACACAGTAAACAAATTAAATATGTGTTTTTTCTGGGGGTCCTCTTCACAATTAAGTTTTTTCAAGACTTTTGAAATGGCAACCATAAAGTGTGAGCACATGGTGAGTTCCAGAGGGCTCCAGAATTATTGGGCCCCTGAATAGAAATGGAGTAAAAAGGCTGCATATAATGGATAATGAGCTTTTTATTTTATTTTATTTAATTTAGTAATCAATTTTTTTTCTGAAAACCACAGGTGGTAAAATTGGCATCCCTAACAATTACTGTAGATAAAATCAAAGTGAAATTGGCAATACAATTTTACTTTAACCACTTAAGTTTCACCCCTTTTCTTAACACAAGCGTGAAAATTACATACCCAAAATTAATTTTGACGACAGGCATAATCCTAGTGGCTTCTGAAAGGTAACCCTTTGATGTAAGTCTGACTCTTGGTAGAAGCTGAAACACAGTGGAAGTGGAAGATTTTTTCTCACTGAAAAGATTTTTGATTTCGAGTGGATACTGATTATTGTGGTGGTGCCTGGCATGCTTAGAAACAATGGAGCCACAGCCAAAACACTGGACAAATTATTTTTCAAATTTGATGACAATATCACCAAAACTGAACATTCTGCATTGTTTTTCTAAGCTATGTCTAGGCAGATTTCCAAAAATAACATTTGGAGACTCCAAAAAGACACATGGCAACAAAATTATATTATTCGTCTTATGACGTTTAAAATACTGTATTTTGCTTACTAAAGTATATTCTGTTTGCACTGTCACCCTCCCCCTACCTCTCCCTCTCTTTGTGCTCTAGTCAGATAGCAACAGGTCGAGAAGATTGTAAAAAGAAGTACAATAATCAATAATAATAACATCTTGTATACTAATATACTTATTCAATAATGAGGCAATTAAGGCTGCATGCCTCTCTGAAACCCTGTATACTATTGCTTATCTAGTTATAAAACAATACCAGTTCACTATCAGTAACAACAAGCAAATTAGCAATTACTCGTTAGCTTCCCGACTTTACAAATATCCACCTGAGGCAAAACACTTGTGCACTATGCATCCCTACTATGTTCGTATTGCCTATATTTTATCGTAAGTGGATATGTGTACATTTTGTCAAGCTAACTATAGCTTATTTGCTTGGTGCTACTGATAGTGAACTGGTATTGTTTTATAACTAGATAAGCAATAGTATACAGAGTTTCAGTGATCGCCTAATTGGAGTGCACTTTGGGCAGCTACACGTTCCTTTTATCTCTTTACTCGTTAGGTATTGTTTTAAAACTAGATATGTAGTCTTCGCTTGGATAATAAGCAATAAAAACGCCAATTGGCTGTGGCAGTCAGAACCAATTGTCAACCAATGACCTTGAATTGTTGTACAGCTGTACAATGTTTTGATACGGAGTGATGGCCTGACAAATGTATACTTTGAAACCCAAATTATAATATATCCAACTATAAACACAGGCAGAGGGTGAGTCACTTTTTCAGTAATAGGAAGGGATTTACAATGGTCTTGTAACAATGTTTTAACACAAACATTTTATCTAGTGTCCCTATAAGAGTATAGTGCTTTACAACAATGTGGGTGTGTGTTTAAAGGGCGAGTGTGACGGTAACATGGATAGCCAAAAGTGTTCATTGTAAAATTGTTCATACACACACATTGTTTTATATAGATGGTTTCGGTTTTTAATTTATGTTAAGATTAACCAGATAAAGATTTAATTGTGATTTACCTGCATAACAGTGCAAAACTGTAGCAGTTGTGCTTCAGGAGAAAGTCTTGGTTTCAGTGTACTGGAAATGGCAATGTAGTACGTCAATGTGTGGACCTGACACCACTTTTGGGTTACGTCACACCAACTTCTGAGTACGAGTAATTACATTATTGGCATTTGGCAGACGCTCTTATCCAGAGTGACGTACAGTTGATTAGCAGGAGACAATCCTCCCCTGGAGCAATGCAGGGTTAAGGGCCTTTCTCAAGGGCCCAACGGCTGTGCGGATCTTATTGTGGCTCCACCGGGATTCGAATCACCAACTTTACCTGTCCCAGTCATTTACCTTAACCACTACGCTAAAGGCGTGTATTAATTGATACGGACACAAGTAACTTAATTGGTTTAACAGATATGGAAACTGATACAAGTACAGTATTATTAAAAAGCAGGCTTGCTCCTTATTCATAAGCATACTGAATAATAATACAATATTTTCAGAATGTATTTAGATGCTCACTGATGTAAAACAGAGTAGATGAAAATGCCCTTTATTGTGGAGCCAAAGGTTTTTTCACGGTCTTCCTCATAAATATTTACTTGAGGCGAGAGAGTCCTTGGAAGTCCCCCAAAGGAAGTCCTCTATTTAGATGTAGGCACTGGGGTGAGCGAGTAGTGCATTACTTGTATCTGTTTCCGTATCCGTTAAACCAATTAAATTGTCTGTTACTTGTACTCAGAAGTGGGCGTGATGTAACCTGGAAGTGGTGTCGTTTAACCCTCCATTTTTATGAGGAAAATTGGTGACTGCGTCATGCTCTGATATTTGAATCTGAACAATTTGACTCTTGAATCACACAAATTGTAAATAGTAGTTTTGAACATGCACAGGAATGATGTAAAAACACATACTAATCGACTGTAACAACATTTTTGGATCACTGATATTTGTTCATCTAGGTCTTGCGTATCAAGAGATGACAAAATATTGTTGTAAATCCAATTAGAAATATAAAATAAATGACAAAAACCTAGTGTTGTCACTATTATTTTTCAGCAGCAGTTGACAATGGGAGGGCTAATGGCCTTTCTTGAATTCATATTTATGTATTATGCGGTTCTGCTAGGTAAGTAGGCTTTTCACACCTGGCCTGACTCCTCTCTACCTCTAAGACAAAGCCTTTCCACAAAGCAACACTCAGTGAGCCATTTAGAAGTCAGAAACAAATACATTTTGGATATTCAGACGAACACAGCGAGAAGTCGCAATACAGCGCACATATTTACCAATATTTGCTCTTGGAGTTAATCTGTTTAGCTAAGTTATTTCAGATTTTTCCTCGAAAGTAGATACAGTATGCTAACATCGATTGTGCGAGGACACCCAATTTTAGAATCCTGGCTACGCCACTACACATTACGTATGTATTATTTTGAGATGCAATGGTTAGAGTGTGGGGATTTACAAGCGTGCATATTGCTGAATATTGAAACAAAGCTGGAGAAGTTGCAGTAGACATGGAAGAAATGCACTTACTCATGATGTCCAGTCATCTGTGCCATTTTCCGTAATGAAACGTGCCGAGATGAAAAATGTTTACCTCAAAATAAGTAAATAGCCTATGTTTCTGTATGTCATTGTATCCTGCTTCACAGTTGGCATTCTCGCGGATGGCATTCTACCCTGCCAGAGAATAATTATCAACTTGTTTCAATTTGAATGAGATGGGCTGGAATTCGCGGAAGGCGAAACTCACATATTAATGAGTAAAGATTAAGAAATTGCAGTGGTCATGTTCATCTAATTTTAAATGTTTTAAAACAATTCATATTATGTCAATAAGTGCATTTTAAGGTTTCTGTCAATATGTTTGTTGCATCTGTATGGTTAATTCTCACAAAGTGAATCATCCAAATAGAAAGGAAAGTTGATCTGATCTTTTCGGTGTTGCCTGCCGACCCCAGAGGGTTAAACAGTCCCCCATACTACATTGCCATTTGCAGTGGCACAGAGGCAATGGAGGGAATACACCTCATTCAATACACTGGGCTCACATGGATTATCGGTACGTTACACATTACATTACATTACATTACATTACATTACAAGGCATTTAGCGAACTCTTATCCAGAGCAACGTACAACGAAGTGCAGATCAAACACAAGTACAAGTGCGAAGAGGACCTGAGAGGACAGTACAGTTCCAAGTCCTAGTGTAACCATACAGATACAATCGGAACCGTTGAAGAATACATCAACTAGCATACCACAGTTGGCATCTAGAATATCCCGAGTACAACACTACAATAGCTAATACAAAAAAACCCCACAATAAGTAACTTCGGAACAAAACTGTTTATGTGCCATTAACACACTGAATACTAAAATGAATATTTGACATCATGCTGTCCAAATTTGGTGTGAATGGCATGCGTCCTCTCAGAGAACGCATAAGACTATTATATAAGCCTCACTTCCTATTGCCAGCAGGTGGCGCTATGACAGTGAGCCTTTATTGGTATATGGATGTGATTACACACCAACACCGAACATATTTGTTATGTTTCAGCCACATCAGACAACATAGAAGGAAATTAAGACCACTTCCTGTTTGCGTGGTCTGATGTGTACACCTCACCATGGCCATACCATTTGTGATATCAAAAACCCCTTTGCAATTTAGCATCAGGACTATCCTCAGATCATGCTGTCCACATTTGGTGTGAATGTGATAAACCCCCTAGGAGGAGTATTTAAAGGTTTGGTATGTATACAAACACACAAAATCCAAAATGGATGACTTCCTGTTCAGATAAATTAATAATTGCAAATGGAAAATTTGTATGGATTGAGTAGACCCACATGCCAACCAAATTTGGTGCATCTAGGTGAAAGTGTATGCCCACAATATGAGACAACGCCCAGGTCTGAGCTTCTGATAGAACCTGATTATCATCTTTTGATGTTTGTGCAAAAAGCAGAGTTTTCACGCATGCCAAGCACCTCAAAAATACACATATGCCTGGAAAAAAGAATAAATACAGCTGCTCGCAGTAATGCGCGGGCCCAAGATCCAAGGGTGCAGCAGCCTTGGTGGCATAGTTGTGCCAATGACATGAGGAACAATATTTTAACACGCTTATGTGTCCACTGGAATTATGTCACACTTCCCCTTTCATCAATAAGTTGGTGGCGCTATGATAATTAACCTATATTGGCATGTGGATGTTATGATGGTCCAGCACTGAGCATAATTGTGACCTCTCAACCACTTCAAACAATACACAGAGAAATTATGTCACACCACCTGTTTCAGCAGCATTTGACCTAAAATACACAAGATGGCAACAGTGTACAAGATATCAATATTTCCTGTGGAATATAGTAGCATAGACACTTAAACATCATGCTGAATGAATTTGGTATGCATTTGGCATGTAAAAACTATTATATAACCCTCACTTCCTGTTGCCAACTGGTGGCACTATGACACTAAGCCTCTATTGCTAGGTGCATGTGATGACACTCCAACGGTAAAAATATGTGTAACGTTTCCACCATTAATTTCAATTGCAGGAAAATCTAAATAAAAAGTGAAGTAATTCAAAATGTATAAAATATATCAATATAAATAGCACAACATTCCTAAGCAAGCTCTAGGTTCTTTCAGCGCACTTATTATTATTATACCCTGGTTATGGGTATGCACTTTGTTGTACGTCGCTCTGGATAAGAGCGTCGGCCAAATTCCATTAATGTAATGTAATGTAATGTAATGTAATGTAATGAATAGTTTAGAGTTGTACAGCAGCTAATAGTAGTTTGATTTAGTGTTGCCAGCAGTCCTGTAAAATATGAAATCATCCAGTCATTTTAAAGTAAAAGGTGCATTCTAGCTAGCTAGGCTATGAATTCACATGGACACGGTAGGTTCATCTGTAAGATGATTAGCTAGATTTTAGCCCTGTTTTGAATAGATGACGAATGTTACTGTGTCGCCTATGGGCATAATAGCCTTTTCTGACAAAATCAACTAAAACGTGATCACATTGCAATGTCCCCCAATTTCTTTGGGCTAGGCGAAGGGGGAGCCTCCAGTGTCCATGGTTTTCAAATTGGGCTAATTTGAATTCACAGCCTGAAAAAGGGAGTGAAAGTGAAGAAAACATGTTCAAACATCTCTTTCATCCTCTTAAAACACCAAAATGGAACATAATTTTTTTTAGTAGATTTTGGGATGTAAATATAGACCTGGCAACCCTGGGAGCCTCTCTTCGTGGCGATGCACGCTCACCAAAGCAATAGCTCTAATGCCTGCATCTCCATTCCACTTTCAAAATGAATGCCATTATTTTGCCAATTCAGACAAATTCATTTTGTAGCGATTACCCACATATGAGTCACTGTAGACTTGGGGAAACACTGACTGATCAACCCATGTCCTTTAAAGTGAATTGATCCTCAAAGCATTTAAAAGCAGGCTTTAAAAGCAATTTTTTTGTGCGGACAGGGTAACATGAACAGATACGGCAGTACGTAATAGATAGTCCAGGCAATCGGTTTGTATAGAAAGTCAGAGGGGATGAGTACACGGGTGATAGTGAAGGGACCAATAAACCTAGGGGTGAGTTTGGGGCAAGTGGATCGAAGGGGAATGTCCTTAGAATACAGCCAGGTCAGCAAACCTCCTCATTTCAGTGACACTCTTGAGGAGCGCACTGTAGGCCCTTTTCCAGGTAAGACTAGAATAATAAGGAGCTGGGCCACCAGCACTCCAGGAAAACGGGAGGTTGGTAGCCCAGGCAGCAAACAAACGGAGATAACCCAGTGGAGGAGATAGGCAGCAAATTGTATGAGAATTAATCCATGGGAGGCTATCCACCCAGGAGGATGGAGACATCTCCACCAGGCAACGGAGCGTCTTTTATAGTTCTTGATTAAGACGCTCCGTCTGCCCGTCGGTCTGAGGGTGGAAGCCGGAGGAAAGTTTGGGTTTGGCGGGAATGAGTGTGCAAAAGGCTCTCCAGGACTGTCTGGCAAACTCAGGACCTCGGCCTGAGGTGACTTCCAAGTGGGAGCCCGTGTAGGGGTAAGATGTGGAGGACTAAAAGTTCAGCCGTCTCTTTGGATGACGGGAATTTAGGTAAGGCGACGAAGTGCCCGTATTTGGAAAACCAGTCCACCACTGTCAGGACGATGGTCATTCCCTTGGACATAGGCAGACCAGTTATAAAGTCCAGTGCCACGTGGGACCATAGCTGATGTGGAACCAGGAGCGGCTGGAGGAGTCCCTGGGGCCCTAAGGGCTTCTTCCACCTTACTCACTATGGTGAGCTGAGTGGTGGCGACCAAGGTACTGGCAGGCAGGATGATGACAGGTTATTCGTCGTTCAGAGTAGGTGAGTATATTCGGGACAAAGCGTCAGGTTTGATATTCTTGGAGCCAGGCTGGTCAGTGAAAAATTAAAACGGTTGAAGAACAGCAACCACCGGGCCTAGCGAGGGTTCAGTCTCTTGGCTGATCTTAAATACTCACCTTCTCGGATACGGACCAGGTGATAGGCGTTGCGGAGGTTGAGTTTTGTAAAGTACTGGAATTTCTGAAGGGAGGAGATGGTGGAGGAGATGAGTTGGATAGGGTAAAGATTTTTTATAGTGATATCGTTCAACCCCAGGTAGTCGATGCAGGATCTGAGGGACTTTTTCTCCACAAAGAAGAATCTGGCCCCGGCAGGAGAAGATGAGGGGCGGATCAGCCCGGCAGCCAGGGACTCCCCAATGTAACTCTCTATGGCGAGAGTCTCTGGGACGGAGAGGGAGAAGAGTCGGCCTCTCAGTGGTGTAGTGCCAGGGTGCAGATCGTTGGTGCAGTCGTATGACCGGTGTGGAGGCAGGGAGCAGGCTTGGGACTTATGTCCGAAAGCCTACTCCTAAAGACGCGTCAAATGTTATGATAGACAGGCGGGATGGATGACAGGTCAGGAGGGCTCTCTGGAATGGCAGGACAGGATTCAGGTTGACTGGAGGCGGACAGGAGACAGGCTTGATGTAGGGGTGTGAACGGTTAAAACGGTTAACCGGTTAACCAAAACTTATTTGTAACCGGTTACAAAAAATTGATAACCGATAACCAATATTTTTTTCCTGAAGGTGAAATTGTAAGCTCAGTTTAAAATAAATGCACAATCATCACCAGTCGTATTATTGCGGTTCTAAACTAGCAATCGACTAGCTTCAGTAGTTCGAGCAAGCAATCTGTGAATTTTAAGGGGTTTAAAATGCAAACACCATAGGGAATTGAATGCTATAATATTACAGTTATCAAATAATTTCAGAAACTGTGAGTTAACTTATGACTTATTGAAACGTTATGTCGTTTCTTAAGGTTCACAGAAGATCCGTATTTATTTGTTGTAATGCGAAACTACCAGCAAACTGAACGTGCTGTGCTGTATATTTTATGTGCTGTATCCACATAAAAATTAACAAAGCAATACATCATTGCACAAATTTTTATTTGATTTGATTTGATTTATTGACAAAGGCAATACATAAGTATAAAAGAACATACAGTATGTGTCTGCATTGTCGGATAAAAGTCCAAGACTTATTTCCATCGTTGTCCCTGCTCTACCAAGAGTCCAAATGGAGACAGGCATCTGTTTAGAGTGCTTTGAGCAATTATACTTTAAAATATGAGTGCAATAATACAATAATACAAGTACAATAGTAAAACAATACATCATGAGTTCTCAATGGAACCGAAGCGATAGAAATACATCCACACATCATATTACATCATCGGACAGATAGCTTATACATGAAGGCCGCTAAACAACAGTTTCCTGATCCTTGTTTTAAAAACCCCTGCACTTTCAACTTCTTTCATGGACAGAGGCAGTTTGTTCCACTCCACAGCACCAGCATAGATAAAAGATACTCCTCCTGTCTTTGTCCTGTAGAGGGCTGTCATGTAGAGGGCTACATTTCCCAGACTAGCTCTAGTGTAGTGTCCAAGTGCTATTTTCTTAAAATAATTGTTAAAATAATTTGGGGCTCTACTGTTTAGGATTCTATGGACTATAGTGAGTTGGAGCTGTCTGGCTCTGACCTCTGACCTGGCTCTGACTGGTAACTACTGGAGTTGTATAAACTGAGCATTCCCCACGTGGCTTCTGTGATTAAGGCCCAGGACTACTCTGATTAGTTTATTCTGTGCTAGCTGAAGTTTCTGTTTCAGGGCTTTGTTGAGACTCCAATACCAGGAACTGATGGCATAGTCAAAGTGGCACTGAATTAAACATAAGGCTAAAATGTTTAGACAATCTTTGTTTAACAGTGTGCACCTCCTGGCTAAAAACCTATTTTTAGAGCCATGGAGGCGCCTCCTAGAGTCCCATCTAGGATACAGCCTAGATACTTGACCGAAGGCTGAGATGTAATTGTTACCCCTCCAGTAGTTGTACACAAGTTTGTCCTCCTTTCTCAACCTAATTTTAGAACCCAGTAATATAGATTTGGTCTTGCCAAGGTGCAGTAACAGCCTATTTTCAGATAGCCAGGTCTTGACTCTATCTAAGTTATCTGCTAAAATCTCCTGTATATGATTTTTGTCTTTTGTGATACACGAATGGCTGAATCTTCCGCAAATAAAAATAAGGGGCTTGAAGAGGCAGCTTTCATGTCGTTGATGTACAGTAAGAAGACCAATGGCCCAAGCACACTGCCCTGGGGAACCCCACAGGAAATAGGCATAGTCTCAGACAGAACTCTGCTGACATCTACTCGCTGGTCCCTCCCCTGACAGATATGACCTCAGCCACATTTTACATTACATTTACATTTTAGTCATTTGGCAGACGCTTTTAATCCAAAGCGACTTACAAGTGCATAAGTTCTACCACAGGTCAAAGCATCACATCCAGAACTAGGAAAATACACCTGGACTGCTGTTCTAAACATATAGTCGTCATCATAAGTCCATTTTTTTTTTTTTTTTTTGATGATCAGCCACCTGATCATCTAGCCCAAGGACCTTCATCTTTGACAGCAGAATGTTATGGTTGACTGTGTCGGAGGCTATTTGAAGGTCTAGTAAAACAAGACCAAACATTTTCCCTAGATCAATTTCCTTCCTAATAAAATCTGTGAGATACAGGAGACATGTGTCTCTCGAGCATGATTTCCTAAAACCAGACTGCATTCTCGTGAAATAAATTGAATGTACATATATATTTGTAAAACCCCACGCTAACCCAACGGCGGAATTTAGCGAGGGCTGAAGGTATCAGCATGCTGGTGTTGTTGAAAGAATATTAGTAGGGTTAAATATTAGTGGCCCCTATGCGGAGAGACTAGATCAGCCAATAAATAAACCATGATACAAAGACAGTAGTACCACTCTGCCTTCTGCTCTTTACTGGTCCGGGCTGACCAAGAATCTCCACAATGGGGCCAATACATTCACCTTTGTTTATCTGACTCCATTTGAATAATAATTTAGATTGAGACATCTACCAAAGGTACATAACTATTTATAATTTTGACTTTATCGCTATAGGAATCCTGTACTGAGATTTACTCTTCTGAACAGTCCTCTGCTGGTACCGCCGCATGTCACATCGCGCGTTATGTGCACGTCTCACGAGCTGGCTAGATATCTGCAGTCATTACAGAGGACGCAGGAATAGCTACTTTTGGGTATATCTGTTTACAGCCTGGGGAGCCAAAGCCAAGAAGACCAACTAGCTACGGCTGTTCCGACTAGCTACGGTCTACGGGTGCTATACGCTGTGATACATTAAGTGTAAATTTACATCCTCCCGAGACCAACTCGAGGGGGTAATCAAGCATTCCCTGTGTAACATTGAGTGTCAGTAAGCAAAACCACACAGATCAAGTTTTAACAATTTATTTTACCAGGCAGGTTACATACGTAATTACACACTAGTTCCAAATAAAATATAAAAGCATTAGAAAGGAAACCAAATTACGGAGTCTTAAAAATCATACCTGGTAATAAAAACTACAAACGGGAGTCTGGCTACAGACACCCTGTACATGCACGGTGTGCACGGGAGTCTGATTGCATCCTCCCCGAATGCTTGGCTTGGTCTCTTTAAATCCGAAATCAGGCCTTTGATGTTGACCAATCAAATGGGTCCGCAATGAACCAATGAACCATCTGGCGTTTTATAACCATTTGGAATTTGGAGCCAGGCCTCCCAGGAAACGAAATTTGATCAGGGGGGTTGAGGCACATGGCTTTCACTGGGGCAGAGCTCCACACGGTTTCTCCTTGGTTCCTGGTTGGTTATGATGTCCAAGGTTTGCTGTTGCAGAAATGAAACCATTGCACCAGTCGCACTGAAACAATCAGAATAATACCAAACATGAATATTATCTAAACTGACTTTGTCATGAAACATCCGATGCTTTATGCATACTTTCAGGGAAACAGGAATGAGGGAGATGTGAGAGGGAGGGAGTAAGGAAGGGGGGTCCAAGAGAATAGTCTGGGCCCAACAGGCCGTGCTTCCTGAAACCTTCCCGTGCCGTAAAGGATGTTGCCCCCTGTCGTAACAAGTTTTACAGCTGGAGGCCTGATTAGAAAATGAGACAAGAGAGGGGGTAGCTTCTCAAGAAAACAGATGTCTACCCTTCCCGCTTCCTACGAGAGTGCAGAGTAGAGATTCTAATCCTGGATTTGGAACCAGGTGCGGTTGTAAAGTTTTATGGCACCGTCCCAAGAAGAAGGCAACTTCACCCGGTCACTAGTCATATGGCACTGTCAGTCAGCCTTACAGGTTCATACATTTGATCGTATACAACTCTTTCAAAAACCTTGGAAATAAATAAATAAAATAAATAAATAAAGTGTAATTGAAATGGATAAATTATTATTATTATTATAATTATTGTTAATATTGTTGACTATAATAGATGACTAAAATAGGTATACTAATAATAACAAACATTGAACAGAGCATAGCATTGAGTGCAATCACTAAAACGATTTAAATAGGCGTGTCAGAGCGATGCTAGCGTATATTAGACTCGCGAAAGTTGTCCTTAGACATTGAGTGCATAATTTTAACCAGGTGTTCTGGTATCGCTGCGGACCTTCCACTAGACGCGGTAACATTTGATTTGAAATTGCTAATTTGAACAGCAGAGGTTAGGGCTTGAGCCAGTTTGTTTGTCTCAATTGCTGTTAATCACTTATACTGGTTGCATACCTGTAGAGTGATTGAACGTTTGTTTTAAATAAGCTGTGGAATTTGTCAGTAGGTTAGCTTTGATTTGATATTGCTTGTGAGCAATTATAGGCGATTTAAATAGCCGTCCCAGTTTGTGATGTTATGTTTCACCCCATCCCAGTCTGCTCTCTCCCTTGAAGACACCCCCTGCGACGTGGGCCTCCACGGCGTCGGAACCCCTCAAACCTCAGCTACCCCCCGCTGACCCCCTGTGAGGACTTTGCTGTCACAGGGGGAGAATGGAACTGCCAGTCTGCCACTCGGAAGGCAGACTTCATCCCCGCATATGCCTCCCTCCAGTCCCTACAATTCCTTGCCCTAACGGAGACCTGGATCACACCTGACAACACTGCCACTCCCGCTGCCCTCTCATCCTCCTTCTTGCACACTCCCCGGCCTTCCGGCCGTGGCGGTGGTACTGGTCTTTTAATTTCCCCCTCATGGAAATTCTCTGTTCGCCCCCTCTCTGACCTGTCCATATCCACTTTTGAATTCCATTCTGTTGCAGTATCCTACCCTACTAACCTTTTCATTGCAGTTATCTATCGTCCTCCAGGGCCCCTGGGAAACTTCCTTGATGAGCTAGACACCCTCCTTCCCTGAGGATGGCACTCCACTGATTTGGAGACTTCACCATCCACCTTGAAGCCTCCCAGGCTGCTGCCTTCCTACTGCTACTCCACTCCTTCGACCTCTCCCTGCAACACTCTCCTCCAACCCACAAGGCGGGCAATGTCCTAGACCTTGTCTTTGTGAAGAACTGCTCATGCTCCGATTTCACGGTTACCCCTCTGCATACATCTGATCACTTCATCTCATTCTCCCTCCCTCTTCCTCCCCATCTTCCTCCCCCTCCTCCCACCCACACTTCCTCAGCCCGCTATAACCTCCACTCCCTCTCACCCTCTTCCTTTGCCACCACTGTCACCGCTTCACTCCCCCCTCTCGAATCCTTCTCCAAACTCCCCACTGACTCTGCATCTGCCACCCTCCTTTCATCTCTCTCCTCCGCCTTTGACTCTCTCTGTCCCCCTGTCTCAAAGCCGCCTCGCATATCCCCTCCCAGTCCTTGGATATCTGACACCCTCCGTACCTCCAGGACCAGCCTCCGTGCAGCGGAGAGGAAGTGGGGAAAATCCTGAGACCCTTCAGACCTCACAATTTACCAGTCTCTCCTGGTGGCATTCTCTTCCGCTGTCACTGCCGCCAAAGCAAAATACTATCAGACACAAATTCAGAACTCCGCTTCTAATCCCCGGAAACTGTTCTCCATTTTCTCCTCTCGCCTCAACGCACCGCCTCCTCCACATCAGACCTCCTTCGCTGCTGATGACTTTGCTGATTTTTTCGATGAGAAGGTCACAGTCTTCCACAGATCCTTTACAACCACCGCCCCCCTTACTGTGCCCTTGCCCCCCTCTAGGCCCATCCCTTCCTTTTCCACTTTCTCCCCCCTTACAGACTCTGATGTTTCTTAACTCCTGCTCTCCCACCACCCTACAACCTGTGCCCTTGACCCTATCCCCTCTTCTCTTCTCCAGACTATCACACCTGACATTCTCCCATTTGTCACCTCCCTTGTCAACTCCTCCCTGTCTTCTGGCTGTTTTCCAGCATCCTCCAAGAGGGCCCACATCACTCCACTGCTAAAAAATCCTACTCTGGATCCCTCCATCATCCAGAACTACCGCCCGGTATCTCTTCTTCCTTTTCTTTCTAAAACCATAGAATGAGCTGCTTCTACTCAACTTTCTTCTTTCTTTTCTAACAACAACCTGCTAGACCTGCTAGACCGCCATCAGTCTGGCTTCAGATCGGGCCACTCGACAGAGACTGCGCTCCTCTCTGTCAGTGAGTTGCTCCATGCCGCACGAGCAGCCTCCCTCTCCTCTGTCCTCATTCTTCTAGATCTCTCTGCTGCCTTCGTCTGGTCTTCAACGTTCCCAAATACTCACACGTCACCCCCCTGCTTACTTCCCTCTGGCTGCCTGTCATGGCTCGCATCAAATTCAAAACATTGGTGCTAGCCTTCCAAGCAGTTAAAGGGTCTTGCCCAGCTTACCAACAAAAAATCATCAGACCCTACACCCCTGCCAGACCTCTTCGTTCAGCCTCCATAGACCGCTTGGCATCTCCCCCTCTCCGAACCTCCACCTCACCCCACCTTCAAGCGCAAACTGAAGACGCACCTCTTCAAGCAGCACCTCTCCCCATCCCTCTCTACCTCCCTGTGAACCTTAATTGTTGTCTTTGTGATTTACTTTGTGTTTCAGTATTTTTAGTTTGGCTAGGTAAGCAGTATTTGGACAGTTAAGTTTGATCACTTTTGCTTTGTTGTTTGTTTGTTTATTTGTTTGTTTAAAAAAAAAGGAAAAAAAAGGCTCTGGTCCTTATCTTTGTTGTACGGGTAGCAATTGAAATTGTACTTCCCTATAGGGTCTTTCAGCACACTTATCCCTGGTTATGGGTATGCACTTTGTTGCCAAATGCCAATAATGTAATGTAATGTAAAACAGTGCAAGTAGTTTTTGTACAGTAGTTAAGTAGTTTCAGTCACACAGTTCACAAATTAAACCCTCCCCAATCTGGTTTGTACACTCCGCATGAGCCCACTTTTGGCATTCCTCACACCTGATCCAATTCCCTCCACTGACTGAGAATAACTCACTAATATATGCATTCTGCATCCCCTTCTTCCACATTTTCTTTCTTCCCCTTCTTTGATGGAGCAGGCCTCTTCATAGCCCACTTGTTGGCTGCCTTCTTTGCTTTGGCCATTTTTTCTTTGGCCCTTTCCTCTAACACCCTCTTATTGGGAGAGGACAGTGGCAGACTCTGCCTTCCTTTTATGATGCCTTGCCTCCTGGAGCCTTGGCCTTGGGGACAACTGCAGCAGGATTGTGGAGACTGATTCAGGATCAGGACCATTGTCACCAGGGCACTGTGATGGCTTCGGGATCCCAGTGGCAGAGGTAGATGGTTGTGGAGTGTCTACTGAAAAGAAACAATAACAACAACCACAAATTAATGTTATTACAATAAAAACAATTACAATATTACTATAAACACTACAGTAGACTACTGTATGCTACTTTAATCTGCTGCTTTAAAAACGTCTTTCCCTGAAATTATATGAAAACATTGTATTTTCTTACCAACATCTGGATTCTGCTCAATTGTAGGAGCACCTCTGCTGCCACAAAGTCCTCCTCCTGGAACACGTCCTTGTTAAAAGGCCATAACCCACAGGCCCTGAAGCCCACCACCCCTTTCTCCACATTGGCTGCCTTGTTATAGGCCTGTGAAAACAGGCCAGCCATTTGATACACATCGATCCTCTTCCCGGGGTGTGTCGTCATCCAACTGTTGGCTGCTCTGTTGTACTCTGCTTTGAGACTCTTGAAGAGTGTACGATCAAGAGGTTGCATCCGGTGGCTGGAGTGAGGCGGGAAGTGTAATAATGATGATGCCGCGTTCTCTTGCCAGAAGGACGGCATCCAGGGTTTTGTGGGAATGATGGCCATCTAAGAGCAGGATGTGAGGCCGATCTGGGGTGCATCCCACACTGACACAAAAATGAGTGAGCCAGTCAACAAAAAGGCTGCTGTCAATCCACCCAGAATCAGAGACGCCGCCAATGGACCCAGCAGGTGCTCCGTTGAGCAGGAGGTTATTCATCCTCTTCCGAGGAAAGACAAACATGGGTGGCACATATTGTCCCGCAGCACTCATTGCGCAAACCACTGTGACATTAAAGCCCCGCTCAGCACTTGTCATCCATGAGACCTGTCTTGCCTCAAAATTGTTTTGGTGGAATAACTTGACCTTGAAGAGATGAGATCGTAAAATGTTGCATTGAGCAAGAGTAGTGGTAGCCAGGAAATGTCTTGAAATAACATTTGGCGACATCTGGTGGTCTTGTGGATAAATACAGCCGGGGGGTGTTTAACCCCAACTGGGCGTTTTACCCCAAACTATCCTAATTGTTAATGCTAATATCGATGTAATTGATTGAGTCATCAAGCCAAGTTTCTGTCAAACTAAATATTCCCACAGTGTATGGATTTTGTCTATCTTTGGGAGCAGACTTGTTACGTTAAGATGTGCAAAGTGCAGCCCTTTCTGGGCAGCAACTTTTGTAAGTTCTGCAAACAAGTCTGCAACCGCCATTGTCTCTGTTGTGGTTATCCCGTGTGGATCTCCACCGGCTGTCAGTCTCAGCTCCCGGCCTGCTGCGATCCACAACCAGATAGTCACCAAGCTGAAGGAAAACAGGCTGGGACTAGACATGATATCTGCGTATTCCGCTGACAATGCTAGTGTGAATTACGGGAGATACAACTCCGTCTTCCAGAAACTAAAAGAGGACAACAAAGACATTTTGAAGGCGAACTGCGTGGCCCACATCGTCCACAACAGTGCGAAACACGCAGGAGATCAGCTAAACATCGACATCGAAAATGTGGTCAACAAGACCTTTAGCCACTTCTCCTCATCTGCCAAACGTGTTGAGGAACTAAAGTCAATTCACACCTTTGTGGGGGAAGAGTACCAGTCCTTGCTTAGACATGTGCCCACAAGATGGCTGAGCCTGTGGCCTGCAGTGAAGAGGCTTCACGACAGCTGGGCTCCTATAAAAAGCTACTTTCTCTCATTGGGAGAGGAGCAGTGCCCAAAGTCACTGTGGCGGCTGTTCAACGATGACCAGGATGGTGAGGGCAACGCCCTCGAGCTACAGGTAATTAATTTTAATTGCACTCAACTTTTTATTTTATCTAAATATTACATAAAACAGGGATAAGGGAAATAATGATAATGCAAACAGTATCAGCATACAGGATCATTGACTGTCCTTACTCCTTTAAGGTTTACCTGTCCTTCCTCAGCAATGTGCTGAAGATTTCCCATGACACTGTGCTGGTGCTGGAGCGAGAAGATGGGACTGTCTGTGAGCTCTACGACATGATGTTCACCCTGAAAACCAAGCTACAGCAACGACAGAGTGATGGTTTCTTTGGGGCCCAGACGGGTGTGCTCCTCCAGCAGTTTCCTGACAGACAGGCAGCAGTGATCAGAGAGGACATATCCAACTTCTACCAGGCCTCACTAAACTACCTGGAGCAGTGCTATGACTTCACAGACTCCAACTACCAGAAGAAGGTGGCCAGCCTGGCACTACAGAAGAGCCCATTCAAATTCTCCCATCTCTGTGAAGCTGTAGAGGTCCTGCAGCTAAGCAAGAAGTTGGACATGGATGTGCTATATGATGAGTACTGTGTCGTTCTGCCACGCCAACAGGCCATCGTACATTCAGGAGCTCCAGTCGTGGAGAAGTGGGCCACCTTACTCAAGCACACAAACACACCCAACCTCACAGCAGTTGCTTCTTTCTTCTTGAGTGTACCCATCACCAATGCTTCAGTGGATAGAGTCTTCTCGCTCATGACAGGATGCTGGACCAACACAAGGAACAGATGTTCGGTGGAGCTCATAAAGTCAGAAATCCAAGTGAAGAGCAACTTTACATTCAGTTGCAAGGACTTCTTCACTTATGTAGTGAAAGAGAAGGCCCTACTCAATGCTGCACACTCCAGCAAGAAATACAAATTCAAGAAGAAACTTGAAGGTAAGAAACTTAATATGTTATTTAAGACCCCCTATGTCTAAGATGAAATTTGATTTATTTATTTTGAACATTGGTGGACTGTCTATACTGGAAAACCATTTGGAAGCTCATCATAATAATGTTGCTTAAATTCTGTTTCTTGTCTTTCTTCCTTATTTGATTCAGATGCTGGTGAGAAGGTGTGAAGACAAAGTCCTAAAGGTGTCCCCAGAACACTGAACAGTTTTTTTACTATAAATGTTGCATGAAATATTACAAAACGCCGTTTACATTCAATCCACAAGCTACAGTCGTACAAGCAAGCAATCTGTGGCCATTTCAAAGAGTTAAGAATGCAAACACTGCATGGAATTGAATGCTACTGTACTACAGTTGTCAAATAATTTCTGTGTGTTTTAAATCTGTAGCTGTTAGTTCACTTATGGCTTATTCTATGGCGTTTCTTCATCCGTGTTTATTTGTTGACATGCAAATCCGTTGACACTACTGGCAAACTGAACTTTGCTTTCCACTATGTGGTATCTACATAAAAATAAATAAAGGAATACATTATGATTAGGCTATTTATCCATTGGATATTGAAAGCAAAGAATTTCGCTTTCAGCGAAAAATTGACACGTTAATCTCACCACCATGATTGTCCCACGCCATATAAAATGCATTGGCATATAAAATTCAAGTTTACCATTACATAAGAATAAATCAAATTGTACAGAGACCTGCATTGGCATTTAAAAAAATGACACACGGTCGACCAGCATTGCCTGGATGTAAACTACAGGGATTTAACTACAGATTTCTGCAACTGTGAGGTTACACTGCACAATGTCAATGTAAATGTAAATATTTCAGTAATCCAGTAAAAATATATATATATATTTTTTAAATACGACCTCTAGCGGTCAGAAGCAGTATCGGTTAACCATTTAAAAAATGGGATGGTACCAGGTGACTAAAACTGATGATTTGTCACATCCCTAGTTTGGTGGCAGGTGGGGCTCCAGCCCGTGATGGTACCCCAGACCCACTCGACTTGGGGGCTATGTTGGAGTAGCCAGGGTCTGCCCAACACCACCGGGACCAGGGGAGACTCCACGACGTAGAAGGTAAGCTCCTCCTGGTGGTTCCCGGAGATCTGCAGCCGAAGTGATGGTATCGAATGCAGCCAGGGGTGCACCTGTGATGGCATTAGTGTGGAGGACCTGGGTGAAGGTGGAGGTTGGGATGCCCAGGCGACGGACCAGAGTGGGGCAGATCAGACTGGCATCGGCTCCGGAGTTGATCAGAACTCGCACTTGCTGGCGAGCCCCCTCCCAGGAGATGTAAGCCATTATAGTCGACCTTGAGGTTGAGGGGGAAGTGTTCAAAGTAGCGCCCGTCAGGACCCCCTTGTTCACTGACGGGCGTGGTCTTTTACCGGGCAGGTCTGGATGCGATGGCCAGGTCCACCGCCGTACAGACAGATTCCCCCTCATACATCTCTCCCGCTCCAGGGTGGTGAGGTGAGTGGACCCCACCTGCATGGGTTCTTGTTCAGGCTGAGGTGGCTCTTGGGAGACCTGGAGTTGGGAGGTGTTGATTTGGCGGTGGGACATCGGGTTCCCGGAATCGCCTCGTCGCGCGCCATACCCTCAACAACATGGTGTCCACCCGGATGGCTAGGTTGATGAGGGCGTCCAAAGATAACCGTAGCTCACGTGGTCCAGTTGGTCCAAGATGTTTTCAGAAAGACCATTCTGGAACGCCCCGTGTAGCTCCATCTCGCCCCAGCCTGCAGACGCTGCCAGGGTCCAGAACCTGATGGAGTAGTCTGACACCGAGCAGGATCCCGGATATGAAACAGTTCACGGGCAGCTGCCGGTCCAGAGATGGACCGGTCGAAGACCCTCTTCATAGCCACAGAGAAGGAGGGAAAATTGTAGCATTCGGGGGCGTCTGAGTCCCAGAAGGTAGTTCCCCATTCCCAAGCTCAACTGGACAGGAGGATGACAACGTAAGCCACTTTGGAGCGTTCGGTGAGGAAGGTAGACGGCTGTAGTTGAAAGATCAGCAAGCACTGGGACAGGAACGATGCGCAGTTCTTGGGTTGGCCATCGTAGCACTTGGGTTGTGGCAGATGGGGTTCTGGGTGGGACAGGGCCGGTTCCGGAGCAGGCAGCTGAGGAGGAGTAGAATCACAGGAGTTCTCCACGGCGGTAGTCAGCGTCATCATCTGGTATAGGAGAGAGTTCACAGTCTCAGCGCCTCCAAAGCCGGGGTCAGGTTTGCTGGATCCATTCTGTCAAGATTGTTCTATCAGACACTCAGAAGGGGAGATTCAAAAGTGAGACCACAACGTAAGATCTTTCGTGAACAAAGTCTTTATTTTTTCAATGCAGGTTGAACAGGCGAAAGTCAGAAGCTGGCGAACAGATACAGCAGGGATAAGGCAGTTCATAATAGATAGTCCAGGCAATATTTCAGATTTCCATCAATGGTAATCCAAAGAATAGTAGCGGTCACAAGCTAATCAGCTAATCAGCTAAACTCGGAGGTCGGGGACGAAACGGGTCACTGCAGGTATCAATCAGAAAACGCTGGAGAGTATGGCATAAACACAACAATCTGGCAACTAACTGCAAAAACAGTGGGGTATTTATACACAGGTAACGAGAGGGAATGGGAATCAGGTGGGGAAACAATCAGGAGGTGAAACGAATGAATGAAGTGAAACGAACTGACAGGGTGGCTACGGTGGGCACAGAGGGAACAAAAACATGGAAACGATAATGACAGAGACAGAAAACATACAGGCAAAAACACAAAACCTAACAGAAAGGATAACAAGATATTTCTGACCATTGAAACAGTAGTTGGCTATTACATTTCTGCATTTTCCAGTTAGCGGAGTGCTACTAAAACCTAGCTGGCAATGGCTTTTAACAGTGAGCTAGTAGTAGCTAACATTACAACTAAACTTAAAACAGAAGGTGGGCAATTCCAGCATTATGGATGTGACACTTGGACAAAAAAGACAAACAAAATCCCTCTGAAAAATGACTCTTCTTACATGATAAAAAATGTTAATGCATAGCACCCACTTGGCTGAGGGGAAGGGCCAACAAAATAATTTAAAAGATATTGTTAAGCCAGAAGAAATGTCACAAATAACTTATGAATGTGACAGGTATTTTGGTTAGACTGTACAGTTTCTCTATGCATTTTAAAGTCTAATGCATAAAGTTTGATATCCATGTAATGTAGCAGGCTTGGCTGAATATAACAATAGCAATTTAAAAAATATCTGAAATGGTTTTGAATGTTTTCAAGATGGCTGCTAAATAGCATTGATTTCAATGCCAATGGGACTAATAGATCCATTTTAAAGCAGTTTCTTGTTATTAGCCTACATTTGATCAGAATTCTAAATGGTCACAATTGACTGTTTGGGACATAATAATTGGAAGTAAGTACGTTTATTTTTTCATGCTCAGGTTAACATTACTGTGGAATTGTGGAATTGCCCAGGTGTTGGTGCCTGAAATGAGCGTTGACATGAATCCTACTTTTTTTGTGTGTGTGATTGCCAATAAGCAACCATAATCATAAACAACATTCCTCACACTAATAATAATAAGTAGATCCCATGGTAGACAAAAAAGTTAGTTTGCCCTGACGTAACCTTAACTATAACTGGAAGTTCAGTTGAAGCCTTGAATATACTGTAATGTGGTTTGAATGTAAACTGGAATGTTGTTTGAATGTAAACTGTGTGCTTTTTGCTTGCTAATTCTAGTATTCTTGCTCGCCTGCTCTAAATCATAGCACAGGGTAAGCACAGTATTTGTTATGACTTCAGCATTTCAGTCATTGAAAGAATCGCATTATTATTTCTTCAGGGGCAGGGACCTAGTGACAGAACAGGTACAATGAAAAGGTCTCAATACATGCAAAGTTACTTTGCACAAAGAAAACAAAAAGTCAGCAGAAGCAGGAACCAGTACAAGTGTAACAAGGCAGTCAGACAGGCATATCAGTGATGGCAGTACTTGTCAGTGTCCACTGAATTATCTGCAACTCAAATGGTAAATGGTTGGCATTTATACAGCCCCTTCATCCAAAGCACTGTACAACTGATGCTTCTCATCTTGTCAGGAACATTTGGTGTCTTGCTCAGGGACACATCGACACACCCAGGGCAGAATCAAACCGGCAACCCTCCGACAGCCAGATGACTGCTCTTACCACCTGAGCCAATGTCGCCCCAAGGTATGCTTGGTTTACAGGGTGTTGTGGAATTTGTAGCTAAAACATCACATCCTGGATACAATAGTCTTCAAGCCCAGGAGGAGTCCAGTGTAAAATAACATAATTGTACTGAACTATTTCATATGGTCAGGAAAATGGCACTAATGTAATTTAATTAGTGCAGCAATTGTCTCATCTTTTTTACTTTGATGTTAACTTCCACATTGATGAAATACTTTCCTCAAATTCGAACTTTCTCTTTAGGCACTTTACACTGCAAGGAGTGTTCAGACAGTGATGATGAGCATCCATCATCTGCTGCCCTACCAGCACATTGTGGTAACTAAATGTTAGACACTCATGTAACGAATAATATCCAACCTGTTGACCCTCTCCAGACTTGCTCTGCCTGCCGGAACCAATCGTCATGTGGTTCAGGTCCCACGGACATAGGGGAGGTTAATGAACGAGGACACACCAGAACAGGGAGAGGCCAGTGGAGGAGTGCCAGAGGGAGTTTTTGGCATACTCAACCCATAGCAGGAAACGATGTTCATGTTGGTGGTTGTAGCAGCAGGTACAGAGAAACCTCCCGAGGTCCTATATGGTCCACCTGTCCATTCGATTCCGGTGATATACCGAGGTGAGGCTTATTGTTTCTCCCAGCTTCCACAGGAAAGCCTTCCACACTCAAACGGTGAACTGGAGCCTATAGCCTGAAACGCCATAACACCGGAACACATGGTGAAACAGGGCATCCGCAACCTGGAGGGCAGTAGGCAGAGCAGGGAACAGCATTTGACGGCAGAACTTCTACAAATCGGTCTACCACTACCAAGATTACTGTGTTTCCCTCGGATGATGGTAAGTCTGTGAATAAGTCCACCGCCAGGTCCAACCACGTTTATTCTGGAATTGGCAGTGGTATCAGCTTCCCAGAGGGGAGACATCAAGGGGTGTTGGTAGTGGCGCACAGGGAGCAGGAGAGGACATAACGCTGCATGTCACGAGCCAACCAGTATTTCTGGGACAGCAGGAGGGTGGTTCAGGAGATGCCCGGATGGCCAGAGGACAGGGAGGAGTGTGCCCAGGTGATCAGATGGTGGATGGAACATAGACCTTGGTGGGAGGACAAGTGGGGAAGGTCTTCTTTAATGCTTTTTAAAAGCGGGATGTAATTTAAGTGAAATAGTTCAGGCAGTCAAGGAGAGATGTTTATTCTTAAGTATGTAATGTTTCCTGTGGTAAAGTTTGAGTCAGTATGCTGTTTGTTTCCATATACATGTAAGATTGTTGAGTTAGTCCAGTTGATTGAATAGTCAGATATTTTTGAGAATGAGGCAATGAGTTTTGTTACTTTGTGTACGGATTTTGGAGAAATATGATGATATCATCTGTGTATAGACTTATTTTATGGGTTATGGTGGCTGTGGGGATGCCGATAATTGTCTTGCTCTATCTGATTGCTGCTGCTAGTGGTTCTAAGAAAATGGCAAATAAAAGTGGCGAGAGGGGGCAACCTTGTCTGGTTCCACATTGAAGTATAAAACTTGGTGAAGTTATTAACGTGCTTCATACAGTAAGCAAGCTATGTAGGTGTAACGGGTTACTAAACACCCTAACTAGCAAATAGGCTATGTTAATCTGCATTCCGGTATCTGGTTTGCTGACACGCGTATGAATCATTTCTGGGGGCCTATAAATAGCCTGCAACAACCGGGTACAAGGAAATGCCTTACCTGTTGGGGTTCTTGTTCTTCCCTGCTTGTGTGCAGGTTCCTGTCTGGCTTCAAGGTATGTTGCAGTTTGCTCTGTTACTTGCAGCCACGTAATGTTCCATGTAAGCCTGATGAAAATTGTTATTGTAGGTCGCCATAGACCAGGGGTCGGCAACCCTGGTCCTGGAGAGCCATTTTACATATCGTAAAATCTTACCTATTGTACCTTTAACACTGGACATTTAACTGTGTGTACTCTGCTGAAACCACAAAAGAAAATGATGAACACCAAAGTTAGAATGGTTAGATGGTCTACTTCTTAAAAAATGATCTTTATCCGTTAAGAATACACCAATTCACAGGCAAGTTTTTGTTTTTATGAACACATACCTTCATTTTGACAGCTATTTTCACATCAACAGAAATGCTGGATTATTATATATTATATTGCTATTGAAATTTATATTTTAGTTTCATAAATGTAACATATTTTAACAATTGGGGTTTTTCATGGAGACAAGATACAAAACCATACTACTACAGAAAACACCAGGTTTGATTTACATTTAATGGTTTTTAAAAAGTAAGGTTTCTTTGACTTCATCCTTTAAAATGCAAAGCTCTCGTGAATTTTAACTTAAATGTCCCATTTGATTATTTTGCAAATAGACTGATTACGTTTGGTTTTTGGATTGGATATGCAACACACCTAAACACATGATTTTACCACTAAAAATTATGTCAGTGAAAAAAACCTACTATTCAATTGCTTTGTATTTTCCTCGCTTATGATTTACAGGTAAAACTACAGCTGGATTCCTAAAGCTTGGATATGCCTAAACAATACCACAGACACAAGTAAACCAACAAATAGCTTTCTTAGTAAAGAGGGATGCTGGAGGTCTCCCTGCTGAAGTGCAGGCGTTTTGAAGAGTGAACTGCAGGGTGGATCTACGCCCTCATGGTCCCAGTATCAAGCACAGTGTGTCATGTTGATGTTGAGGTTATCGCTGAGTTTCTGTATCAAGTGAGACAACTCCTCTGTGGCCTGGGACTTCTCCTCCAGGAGCTCATAGCGAAGGCTGGAGATGTCCTGTTTGATCTCTTTCAGCTCCCCTGTAAAGGACCAGAGAGCAGTCAGTGTTCAGCCCATTGGTGGAATCCTCACACGCATATATTAAAAGGGACGTAATTCCTACACGGATTACCCAATATGGATGAACATAACATACTATACACTGGTAACAAGAGGGAAATGGAAATCAGGTGTGGGAAACAATCAGGACGTTAAACACAGGTGAATGAAGTGAACTGACAGACACAGAGGTGTGCACAGAGGGTAACAAAATATGGGAACGCTAGGCACTTAGACAAAAGACAAAAAAACTGAACCTGACACTAACACTTTCTAACAAATCTGTATCACATTTAGAATGATTAGGTAAACCAAAGTATAAGTTAGGTTTACATCTATAGCAAGTGAAAGTCCTGTAATTACGCATGTCTGTATATTCATTCAGCTATGCGAATGCAGCGTTTTTCCTAAACTGTCCTTCGTCTGAATATGACACATTATAACTTGTTGGAAAGGGTAGGAACCATGGAAAGGGCACAAGAACCATGTTTTACATTAGTTTGGTGCAACAATGACAAGGAGTTCAAGATGGCATTTTCTTCAGTATAGACCCAGCAAAAACATAGTTTTCTAGAAAATGGCTGAACGGATGACAAAATAAACTTCAACTTCAGTCATAAAACAGTTTCACAACCAGCTGGGATATTTAGTTCCATAAATATGTCTTTATCAAACAATTTGCAAAACAAACTTGTATTTCTACCAAACTGGAAACCCCAACATTAGCTTGCTAGTTAATATTAGCTGTTGAGTAATTGCTCATGCTGGAGCTTCGGGTCGCTGGCTTTGGGGGATTTATTTAGGGATAGATATAACTAGAAATTGGTCAGTTCAGTAATCTTACAATGCAGTGCAAGAACAATTTTCTCCATTTGACAAGAACATAATTTGCAATTGCTCTCAACATATTATGTTGTAAAGTAGGTCTGACATGAAATGAATTGTTTGGGCAAGGCGTGACTTTGTGATAGGTAAATTGGAACCCTCAGACAACTGGAATGGTCAGTCTAACGTAACAATGAGTGGATAAAACTGATATAGGGACAGAAATATGAATAATTTTCTGATTAACTCCATCCACGCCGTCACCTTTTGGTTGAGTTGTCAACGCAAATTATTGTTGCTTTCATATTTCCTCTATAATAATAATAACTGCAACATAATTAAACCGCAAGATGGTGATACCAGGTTGTTAAAAAGACTCTCTGTAGAGCCGTGGTGGTGCAACAGGCTAAGATACAGCAGACTTGTGGTTGCAGTTTGCTGCAGTTGCACACCAGGGACCGGGGTTTGATTCTTGGTCCTGCCAAAAAGCCAAGTTTGGCCGGCTCACGTGGAGCAGCAATAATTGTCTCGCTGCTCCAGAGGGAGGGACTTGGCAGGGTTAGTAGATCATTGCACAAAAACAAGCACCTCGATCGCCTCGGAATCACGGTCACGACTTGTGAGATGAGACAGCTTGAAGAAGGCGTGTCACTCTCCTGCTGGCCGCCGAGGGACGCGGTGTATCTAATACTAGCTCTAATTGAATCAGATGGGGTCCAATTGGCTACCAAATTGGGAGAAAAAGGAAAAAAATCGGAACAATTTTTTATAAAAAAAAAAAAAAACTCTCCGCTAGCCAGAACAGCACTTTAGATTCTTATCTGTCCCTCATTTGCAAAGCAATAAAACAGCAGGTGCCCTCATGCCATGTTAACAGCTTACAAGGTTGACTGAATCACAGACTGAGCCAATAAATGGCATGTTCTAACAATCCTTGATACCATTTCTCTACATCAAAAAATCACGTTCCAATATAAGAACAAAAATATAGAATTTTATATATAATATAGAAGTTGCATAGATAATCACATTGTAAATTTTTCATAGCTCACTTTTATTGCCTGTCCGGCCAACATATTTCCGGTTTGGTAAAAATATAATATAAATATATATATATTTGTTTTGCAAATTATTTGATGCAGACACATTTATGGAACCAAATACCCCACCTGGAAATGAAGCTACGAATAACATTTTCTGACTAACATTGTGAAATAAGTTTATTTCACAATCCTGAGATGGGTGCATGGGGGTTAGACCCAAAATGCACGACTCAGAAACAATAGTAAAATAAAGTCCCGTCAGGGCTTTATTCGGGACGAATCCCAGGAGCGTAGTCAAAACAAGCAAAGTCCATACACGTAGATCCAGCCAATAAAACAATAAATAATCAAAAAACACGGTGCCGAGGGAAGAGGCAAACTCGTAGTCGGTAGACGTGCAAGGAGGTCCGGTAGCAGGAGAGCGGTCAGCGGGGCAGAAGTACAGGCAGGTGGCAGGCAGGGTCGTAGTCGAAGGCGATGCGGAAGTCGAAACCATAAAACAAACGGCGAGGCAAAGGTACAAAAGCAGTAGGCGAGGAAGTGGTCAAAAACAAACGATGGTCAACGAAACAGAAATCAATAACAGTGGTCAAAAAACAGGCTTGGATCATAACGTGAACTCAATGGTAATAATGCTCAAGAGTTGCTTTGACAGACAATTTTGCAAAGAACAGAAGTGCGACTGGGCTATAAATGCAGGTGTAGACAGGTGTAGACAATTAGTTAGAGAACAGCAAGGGAATGGAAAACAGGTGCGATGGATGACAAGTTAACAAGGTAATTAGTAATCGTTAGTAATAAACCCTGCCCTAGCATTAGTAAATCAGTAAATGACGTGCACGAGAAACGTAAGGTAACATGAACACATGATTAGTCTGTTAGTATTACCCAATCCTGATCTAGCATTAGTAGTTTTAGTAAATAGACAAATAGAAACAATTAAGGTGTGAGTGACAGAAAGGGAGAGAGAGAAAGCCGGATGGCAAGGTTTGCGGAAAGACATGTAAAAGTGTATGTTTAAACAACGACCAGTTTACATAACAATAAACATAAATCAAAACATAACACTAAACGAACTAAGACGATAACCACTCAACATAACAAGGTAAAATAATCGTAATGAAAACATAACTAGACATGACAAGACAATTTATCGTAACAAGAAATAAACTAAACAACATGACGAACCTAGACTAACATAATACATGATAAGAAAATACGTGACTAAGACAAAATGAATAAACATAAAACATGGCAAGACAGACCTGAAACGTGACAAGACTCCCCCCTTAACGACCGACTCCTGGCGGTCCATTGAATTCGTCAGGGTGGTCACAATGGAAGTCCTTGATGAGTGAATTGTCCAGAATGAGACTGGGAGCGACCCAGGAACGCTCCTCAGGACCATAGCCCTCCCAGTCTACCAAGTATTGCACCCCATGGCCCCTCTTACGAATGTTCAAGAGTTTTTTTTTTGTTTCTTTTTAAAGATATTTTTTTAGGCCTTTTTCAGCTTTTTATTGGACAGTATATAGAGACAGAAAGAATGGGGGCGAGAGAGAGGGAAAGACATGCAACAAATTGTCAGACGGTCGGATTCGAACCGTTGACGTCGCGGCTCACAATGAGCATGCGGTCAGTGCTCTGCGCCACCGAGACACCCCGTTCAAGAGTTTTTTAACAGTGAATGCAGGGTGGTTGTCAATAATGCGGGGGGGAGGTGGTGGGGGATCCGGGGGACATATGGGGTGAGAGGATACAGGCTTAATACAAGAAACAGGGAATGTGGGGTGAATCTTAAGGGAAGCAGGGAGTGACAATTTAACAGAGGAAGGGTTGATGATACTATGGATCTTAAAGGGACCAATAAAGCGGGGTTGCAGTTTGTGGGAGGTGGATTGGAGGGGAATGTCCCTAGTGGACAGCCAGACGGAGTCACCTGGTTTGTAGGCAGGAGCTGGAGTGCGGTGGCGATCAGCTAAACGCCGATTACGGTCTGTCGTAAAGTCCACTCCATTGTGGCTCCAGGGTCGGCTGGGCACCGGCAATGGTTGAAGCAGTCCAGCAGGGGCCTGATGTGATGCTTTGCTTCTGGCACATGTGGTGCAAGCCTTGATGAAGCGTCTGGTGTCGGGGATCATGGAGCTCCACCAGAATCTTCGCTTAAGCACCGCCAAGGTGCGGGTAAAGCCAGAATGGCAGGAAAGGAGGGATGAATGGGCCCATTGCAGCACCTGTGTCCGAGCAGCTGAGGGAACGTATAGGCATAATCCGGGGTTGGACCTGGGATCGGGATGGATCCTCCTGTAGAGCCCTCTGGATCACCGATTCGATCTTCCACGTGACAGACCCAATGGTGCAGGAGGCAGGAAGGATGTTCTTGGGAACCTCACGCTCAGAACTGGTGTTGAATTGACGGGAAAGGGCGTCAGGCTTAACGTTTTTAGAACCCGGGCGGTAGGTCAGTGAGAAATTGAACCTCCCAAAGAACAGTGCCCATCTGGCCTGTCAAGAATTCGGCCTCTTGGCTGTCTGGAGGTATGCCAGGTTCTTGTGGTCGGTCCAAACGATGAACGGCTTCTCGGCCCCCTCCAGCCAATTTCTCCACTCCTCCAGCGCCAGTTTGACTGCCAGCAGTTCCCGATTTCCAACGTCATAATTCTTCTCCGCCGGGGACAGCTTCTTGGAGAAGAAGGCGCAAGGGTGTAGTCGGTTGTCCGCTCCCACCCCCGTGTCGGAAGCATCCGTCTCAACCACAAACTGGCGGGTGGGGTCGGGGTGTACCAGGATGGGAGCGGAAGAGAACAGTCTCTTGACCTTGGTGAACGCCGTCTCAGCTTCGGGGATCCACCGGAATGGCACCGCAGTGGACGTGAGCTTGGTTAGAGGGGAGACCACTTGACTATAGGATCGGATGAACCTTCGGTAGAAATTGGCGAATCCCAAGAAGCGCTGGAGTTGCTTACGTGAGGTGGGTGTGGGCCAGTCGGTGACCACCAGAATCTTCTTGGGATCCGCCCTGATCCGTCCCCTCTCAAGGATAAACCCAAGGAACTCAACTATGTCGGAGTGGAAGACGCACTTCTCCGCCTTGACGAATAATTTGTTCTCTAGAAGTCTCTGTAGAACTTGCCTTACGTGGTTTTCATGATCCTTGGCATTAGTGGAGTAGATTAAGATGTCATCCAGGTAGACGAACACATGGCGGCCCAACAAGTCCCGAAGAACATCGTTCACCAGGGCCTGGAACACAGCAGGAGCATTGGTGAGGCCGAATGGCATGACCAGGTATTCAAAGTGTCCGAGAGAGGTGTTGAAGGCGGCAGTGACTGAGCTTGTGTTTTGGAGAACACTGTACCCAGGTCATGGTAAGGAGTGGGAACCCTGTCCAGGGAGGGCTTGGGAATCTGTGGTGGAGCTGGTGCTCCCTCTGCTGGTGGTGGAGCGGAACGCAAGCAGGACAGATGGCATTTAGAATTCCAGGCTTGAACTTGATTAGAACTCCAGTTGATCGTGGGGTTGTGTTTCTGGAGCCAGGGTAATCCCAAGATGAGTTGGTCATTGGGGGACTGGATGACGCGGAACTGGATCATCTCCTGATGGTTTCCAGAAATTACCAGTTGTATGGGAATAGTGATGTGCGTCATGCGGCAGAAAGTCCTTCCATCCAGCGACCGCGCATTCTCAGGGTGGGGTAGAGGGAGGGTGGGGATGTTCAGTTCAGAAACCAAAACTTCGTCAATGAGGTTGGCGTCCGCTCCAGAATCCACCAACGCGTTAACCCGGGTTGTTCTGTCGGGAAGAATTAACAGGGTGGTGAGCGTGGTTGTCTCTGTTAGAACCCTCCTGTCTGTTGAATGCTCTCACCTCCACTGGTCTCTTGGTCTTGAAGGAGCACCGAGCCTGGGTGTGACCCGGCCTCCCACAGTAAAAGCACGAGCCGGTGGTTCTGCGGCATGCTCGTTCTTCAGTAGAGATCCTCGTACCGGCCCGGGACAGGTCCATGGGTTCAGATCCCTCAGACTGCTGCTCCTCCAGTCGAGGACTTGGCCCCTGCCTGGGGTACGGGTTGCCGGGAGGGATCGGTCTCTCAGACCGGCGTTGTCTGGCACGGTTGTCCAGGCGGATTGTGGTGCGCACTAGTTGGTCGAACTGGGTGATGGGGTCCAGTCGCGCCAACTCATCCTGGAGCGTCTCACTGAGGCTGGCCAGGAAGAGATTCGCCAGCGCCGCATCGTTCCAACTAGTGGCCGCCGCGAGGGTGCGGAAGTCGATGGAGTGGTCTGCCGCGGTCTTCCGTCCCTGGCGCATAGCAATCAGTCTCTGGGATGGCTCCTGGTCGCTGGATGCGTGTTGGAACACCTTCCGAATCTCATCGGCGAAGAGCGGGTAACGAGGAGGGAATGAACCCCCGGACCACACTGCAGTAGCCCAGTCCAACGCCCTCCCCTTGAGTAGCCCCATCACATAGCCAATCCGACGGTCGCCGCTGTTGTAGGTCTGGGGCTGTTGCTTGAAAACGAAGTCGCATTGGAGTAAGAAAGCCTTGCACCTCTCAGGTTCTCCACCGAACCTCTCCGGAGGGGGTTGTTGGGGCTCCCGGAATTGCCAGGTTCCCGTGGGGTTGAACGCTGGGGATGCGGGTGGGTGGGTAGGCTCCTCCCGTGGTTGTGGCAGGACCGGGACGGCGAGCCTCCTCATCTCCGTACACAGTTCACGAATCTCCAGGTGAAGATCGGAGATCCCTTGTGAATGCTGCCAGACGATGGCTCCTTGTTCCTGGAGGGCGTGGAACATGGCAGTAGAGTCAGCAGGGTCCATTGTGGCGAAATTGTTCTGAGATGGGTGCATGGGGGTTGGACCCAAAATGCATGACTCAGAAACAATAGTAAAATCAAAAAAAGCGAAGTCCATACACGTAGATCCAGCCAATAAAACAATAAATAATCAGAAAACACGGTGCCGAGGGAAGAGGCAAACTCGTAGTCGGTAGACGTGCAGGGAGGTCCAGTAGCAGGAGAGCTGTCACACTCCCCTCAAGTGCCACACTCCCCTCAAGCCGTCTTTACAATGTCTCCAGACCTGAAAGGGAGTCCATGGAGAAATACATCCGGGACTGCCTAGCCAATGGACTGATTCATCCATCCTCCTCACCTGTGGGCGCCGGATTCTTCTTCATACAGAAGAAGGATGGCTCTTTGCGTCCCTGCATTGACTACAGAGAGCTAAACAACATTACAGTAAAGAACAAATACCCTCTGCCTTTGATGGACTCCGCCTTTCATCCCCTACATGATGCCACCATCTTCACCAAGTTGGACCTACGCAATGCCAACCACCTGGTTCGTATCCGAGAGGGTGATGAGTGGAAGACCGCCTTCAATACCTCCCTCGGACACTTTGAGTACCTGGTCATGCCATTCGGCCTCACCAATGCACCTGCCGTGTTCCAGGCTTTAGTGAATGATGTTCTTCGGGACTTACTGGGCCGATTCGTATTTGTGTACCTGGACGACATCCTTATTTACTCCACCAATGCCAAGAAACATGAGACTCACGTCAGGAAGGTTCTCCAGAGACTGTTGGACAACAAACTGTTAATCAAGGCGGAGAAATGTGTTTTCCATACAGACACGGTCGAGTTCCTGGGCTTCATTCTGGAGAAGGGACAGATCAGGGCGGATCCCAAGAAGATCCAGGCGGTCACTGACTGGCCTACGCCTTCCACTCGTAAACAACTTCAATGCTTCTTGGGATTCACCAACTTTTACCGCAGATTTATTAGATCCTACAGCCAGGTGGTCTCCCCCCTCACCAAACTGACGTCTACTGCCTTGCCATTCCGTTGGGGTTCCGAAGCTGAGGGGGCATTTGCCAACATTAAGAGACTCTTCTCCTCCGCTCCTATCCTGGTGCATCCCGATCCCACTCGCCAGTTTGTGGTGGAGACTGATGCATCCAACACTGGGGTGGGAGCCGTGCTTTCGCAAGTTTCGTCCTCTGACAATCGGCTGCATCCTTGCGCCTTTCTCTCCAAGAAGCTCTCACCAGCAGAGAGGAATTACGACGTGGGGAACTTCTCGCAGTCAAATTGGCTCTGGAGGAGTGGAGGCACTGGCTGGAGGGATCCGAGAAGCCTTTCATCGTCTGGACCGATCATAAGAACTTAGCCTACCTCCAGACGGCCAAGAGACTAAACTCACGCCAGGCTAACATCCTCCCGGGTTCCTGCATCGTTGGTTCCGTAACCTGGAAGATTGAGGCGGTGATCCAGAGGGCTCTACGGGAGGAACCCGATCCCAGATCCAACCCGGGAACACGTCTCTACGTCCCATCTGCTGCCCGGACATCGGTGATTTAATGGGCTCACTCGTCCCTCTTGTCTTGCCATCCCGGCTTTACCCGCACCTTGGCGGTGCTTAAACGTACGTTTTGGTGGAGCTCCACGATCCCGGACACCAGGCGCTTCATCAAGGCGTGCACTACCTGCGCCAGAAGCAAGGCCTCCCACCAAGCCCCTGCTGGTCTGCTCCAACCTCTGCCCATGCCCAGCCGACCCTGGAGCCACATTGGGGTGGACTTTGTCACCAGACTTCCACCTTCCGAAGGTAACACCACCATCCTCACCGTAGTGGATCGCTTCAGTAAAGCAGCCCACTTCATCCCCCTACCTGGATTACCTACCTCCCAAGAGACTGCTGACGTATTAATTCGAGAAGTGTTCCGCATCCACGGAATCCCCGCTGACATTGTGTCCGACCGGGGCCCACAATTCATTTCCCAAGTGTGGAGGGCTTTCTGCCTGGCCCTCGGTGCCACGGCCAGCCTCTCATCGGGCTATCACCCCCAGTCCAATGGGCAGACCGAGAGGGCCAACCAGGATTTGGGAGCCGCACTTCGTTGTGTTTCCAACCAGAATCCGGCTTCATGGAGCAAGATGCTTACCTGGGTTGAGTATGCGCACAACACCCTACCCTGCGCCGCCACCGGAAAATCTCCCTTCGAGATTTCTCTGGGCTACCAACCTCCACTGTTTCCGGACCAGGAAGCTGAGATCGCTGTTCCCTCCCTCGCCACCCACATGAAGCGTTGCGCCAAGATCTGGAGAGATGCCAGGGCCGTGCTCTTACGCACGGCAGACCGTAATCGGCGTTTCGCTGATCGCCACCGCACACCAGCTCCAGCTTACAAACCAGGTGACTCCATTTGGTTGTCCACTAAGGACATTCCCCTCCAAGCCACATCTCACAAACTACAACCCCGCTTCATTGGTCCCTTTAAAATCCACACCATTATCAATCCATCCTCTGTTAAACTGTCACTCCCTGCTTCACTTAAAATTCATCCCACATTCCATGTATCATGTATTAACCCTGTATCCTCTCACCCCCTTTGTCCCCCCCAGTCTCATCCTAGATAAGACATTGATCAAGGACTTCCATCACGACCACCCTGACAAATTCAAAGGACCCCCAGGAGTCGGTCGTTAAGGGGGGGGTCCTGTCACGTTTCAGGTCTGTCTTGCCATGTTTTATGTTTATTCAATTTGTCTTAGTTACGTATTGTCTCATCATGTATTATGTTAGTCTAGGTTCGTCATGTTGTTTAGTTTATTTCTTGTTACGATTTATTTTCTCGTCATGTCTAGTTATGTTTCGTTACGATTTTATTACCTTGTTATGTTGAGTGGTTATCGTCTTAGTTTCGTTTTGTGTGATGTTTTGATTTATGTTTATTGTTACATAGACTGGTTACTGTTTAAACATACACTTTTACATGTCTTTCTGCAAACCTTGCGTTCCGCCTTTTCTCTCTCTCTCTTTCTGTCATTCACACCATAATTGTTCCCATTTGTCTATTTACTAAAACTACTAACGCTAGATCAGGATTGGGTAGAACGTTTCTCGTGCATGTAATTTACTAATTTACTAATGCTAGGGCAGGATAGGTTTATTACTAACAATTACTAATTACCTTGTTAAACTTGTCATCTATCGCACCTGTTTTTCATTTCCTTGCTGCTCTCTAACTGATTGTCTACACCTGTCTACACCTGCATTTATAGCCCAGTCGCACTACTGCTCTTCACAAAATTGTCTGCCTCTGGTTTATCTACGCAACTCTTGAGCATTTACCTTTATTGATTACACGTTATGATCCAAGCCTGTTTACCGACCACCGATTATTGATTTCTGTTTTGCTGACCATCGTTTGTTTTTTACCACGTCCTCGCCTACCGATTTTGTACCTTTGCCTCGCTGTTTGTTTTATGGTTTCGACTTCTGCTTCGCCTTCGACTATGCCTCTGCCTGCCGTCCGCCTGTACTTCTGCCTCGCTGACAGCTCTCCTGCTACCGGACCTCCCTGCACGTCTACCGACGACGAGTTCGCCTCTTCCCTCGGCACCGTGCTTTCTGTTTGTTTACTATTTCTTTGGCTGGATCTTCGTGTACGGACTTTGCTTGTTTTGACCACTCTCCTGGGATTCGTCCCGAATAAAGCCCTGACGGGACTTTATCTACTCATTGTTTCTGAGTTGTGCATTTTGGGTCCAACCCCCACGCACCCGTCTCACACTAAACAAACTAAGACGATAACCACTCAACATAACAAGGTAAAATAATCGTAATGAAAACATAACTAGACATGACAAGACAATTTATCGTAACAAGAAATAAACTAAACAACATGACAAACCTAGACTAACATATACAATACATAACAATACATGATAAGACAATACGTGACTAAGACAAAATGAATAAACATAAAACATGGCAAGACAGACCTGAAACGTGACAAATCCGTTCAGCCATTTTCGAGAGAACTATGTTTTTGCCGGGACTATACCTGACCAAATTCATTGTTGGACTACTTGTTGTGTAAATGCATCGCTAGGTCATTTCAGTTCATTACGGAACTGATGTAAAACATCTTCTTGTACAGGGTTTCCTACCCTTTCCAACAAGGTATAATGTGTCATATTCAGGTGATAGACAGTTTAGGAATATGGCTGCATTCGCATTGCAGACTGAATAAGCAGATCTGTGTAAACATCAAGTGAGCGTTTGCATTGTCCATAGCTAAACCCATAATTTCACTGGCTAACGAGGCTAATGGGGCTCTGGTTAACCAAATTTTGAAATAAATTTCAATTTTAAATGTGATGCAGGTTCGTTAGGGTGAGTGGTCCTTTTTGGAGAGCTTTTTCGATAGCTTGGGAATGCTTTATTAAACATACTCTCAGATATGTGAATAAAACACACATGAACGTTAATTTGCTTTACATTTTGTATAAAAAATTGGGTTTAATAGAAAAGTAAGCTTTTCTCATTCATGTGTCTGGACAAAACTATATGCAGATGTTTCACATTTGGAGGGGATTTGGGGACACTTAAGGACATCTGGGTGCAGTTTTGGGAAAACTTGTGTGGAATTTGAATGCCTATAGATATCTCTAGCAAATCTTTTTGCACAAATTTAAAGTAATTCTGGGTTTGTCCTTGACTCAGTAATTGAGATATTCAGTGCTAAACTATAAATACATGACGTTTTGTATTCTTTTTTTTATTGTATGTTTTGAGTACACTGTATGTACATGCTCTGACATAAATCTGTTCTGTCTGAAATTTCTGAATGGTACAAGACGCTTTTAAGATTTTTTGAGATATTGACACTTTTATAAGACTACATTACATTACATTACATTATTGGCATTTGGCAGACGCTCTTATCCAGAGCGACGTACAACAAAGTGCATACCCATAACCAGGGATAAGTTCGCTGAAAGACCCTAGAGGGAAGTACAATTTCAACTGCTACCTGTACAACAAAGATAAGGACAAGAGCCATTTTTTTTTTTTTTTTTTTTTTTTTTTGAACAAACAAACAAACAGAGCGAAAGTGACCAAAGTTAACTATCCAAACACTGCTTACCTGACCAACTAAAAATACCGATACACAAAGCAAGTCACAGAGACAACAATTAAGGTTCACAGGGAGGTAGGGAGGGATGGGGAGAGGTGCTGCTTGAAGAGTGGATTACCTGAAGAGTGTCTTCAGCTTGCGCTTGAAGGTGGGGAGAGATTCTATAGTTCTGACCTCAACGGGGAGTTCGTTCCACCACCGTGGAGCCAGAACAGACAGTAGTCATGAGCGTGAGGTGGAGGTTCTGAGAGGGGGAGGTGCCAAGCGGCCTGTGGAGGCTGAACGAAGAGGTCTGGCAGGGGTGTAGGGTCTGATGATTTTTTGCAGATAAGCTGGGGAAGACCCTTTAACTGCTTGGAAGGCTAGCACCAATGTTTTGAATTTGATGCGAGCCATGACAGGCAGCCAGTGGAAGGAAGTAAGCAGGGGGGTGACGTGTGAGTATTTGGGAAGGTTGAAGACCAGACGAGCTGCTGCATTCTGGATGAGTTGGAGGGGTCTGATGGCGGACGCTGGGAGGCCAGCCAAGAGGGAATTGCAGTAGTCCAGGCGGGACAGAACCATCGCTTGGACCAGGAGCTGGGTCGAGTAGGGGGTGAGAAAGGGGCGGATTCTCCGTATGTTGTATAGGAAGAACCTGCAAGACCGGGTCACCGCCGCAATGTTCTCGGAAAGGGACAGTCTGCTGTCCATCACCACGCCGAGGTTCCTTGCACTGGGTGACGGCGTGAGTGTGGTATCCCCGAGGGAAATGGAGAGATCCAGGTGGGGAGAGGTATTAGCAGGGATGAATATCATTTCAGTTTTTACCTGGGTTGAGCTTTAGATGGTGGTTGTCCATCCAGCTCTGGATGTCCCTCAGGCAAGCAGAGATACAGGCTGAAACCTGCGTATCAGACGGCGGGAACGAGATGAAGAGTTGGGTATCGTCCGCGTAGCAGTGGTAGGATAGCCCATGTGCAGTGATCACAGGGCCAAGGGAGCGAGTGTAAAGAGAAAAAAGAAGCGGGCCAAGGACTGAGCCCTGGGGAACTCCTGTGGCGAGGGGCCGAGGTGTCGATACCGAACCAGCCCAGGCAACCTGGAAGGAGCGACCAGAGAGGTAGGACTCAATCCAGTCCAGGGCTGTGCCACAGATGCCCGTTGCTGACAGGGCAGACAGGAGGATGGAGTGATCCACAGTGTCGAAGGCAGCAGAGAGATCTAGAAGAATGAGGACAGAGGAGAGGGAGGCTGCTCGTGCGGCATGGAGCGACTCACTGACGGAGAGGAGCGCAGTCTCTGTCGAGTGAATTTGTGTTTGATAGTATTTTGCTTTGGCGGCAGTGACATCGGAAGAGAATGCCGCCAGGAGAGACTGGTAAGTCGTGAGGTCTGAAGCGTCTCTGGATTTCCCCCACTTCCTCTCCGCTGCGCGGAGGCTGGCCCTGGAGGTACGGAGGGTGTCAGATATCCAAGGACTGGGAGGGGATGTGCGAGGCGGCTTTGAGACAGGGGGACAGAGAGAGTCAAAGGCGGAGGAGAGAGATGAAAGGAGGGTGGCAGATGCAGAGTCAGCGGGGAGTTTGGAGAAGGATTCGAGAGGGGGGAGTGAGGCGGTGACGGTGCTGGCAAAGGAAGAGGGTGAGAGGGAGCGGAGGTTACGGCGGGCTGAGGAAGTGTGGGTGGGAGGAGGGGGAGGAGGATGGGGAGGAAGAGGGAGGGAGAATGAGATGAAGTGGTGATCAGATGTATGCAGAGGGGTAACCGTGAAATCGGAGCATGAGCAGTTCCTCACAAAGACAAGGTCTAGGACATTGCCCGCCTTGTGGTTTGGAGGAGAGTGTTGCAGGGAGAGGTCGAAGGAGTGGATTAGCGGTAGGAAGGCAGCAGACTGGGAGGCTTCTAGGTGGATGTTGAAGTCTCCAAGGAGAATCAGTGGGGTGCCATCCTCAGGGAAGGAGCTGAGAAGGGTGTCTAGCTCATCAAGGAAGTTTCCCAGGGGCCCTGGAGGACGGTAGATAACTGCAATGAAAAGGTTAGTAGGGTAGGATACTGCAACAGAATGGAATTCAAAAGTGGATATGGACAGGTCAGAGAGGGGGAGAACAGAGAATTTCCACGTGGGGGAAATTAAAAGACCAGTACCACCGCCACGGCCTGAAGGCCGGGGAGTGTGCGAGAAGGAGAAGGAGGATGAGAGGGCAGCGGGAGTGGCGGTGTTGTTAGGTGTGACCCAGGTCTCCGTGAGGGCAAGGAATTGTAGGGACTGGAGGGAGGCATACGCAGGGATGAAGTCAGCCTTCCGAGTGGCAGACTGGCAGTTCCATAGTCCCCCTGTGACAGCAAAGTCCTCACAGGGGGTCAGCGGGGGATAGCTGAGGTTTGAGGGGTTCCGACGCCGTGGAGGCCCACGTCGCAGGGGGGGTCTTCGAGGGAGATAGCAGACTGGGATGGGGTGAAACATAACATCACAAACTGGGACGGAGCGACACTCTGACGCGCCTATTTAAATCGCCTACAATTGCTCACAAGCAATACCAAATCAAAGCTAATCTACTGATAAATTCCACAGCTATTTAAGTTATTTAAGACAAATGTTCAATCACTCTACAGGTATGCAACCAGTAGAAGTGATTAACAGGTAATAGACAAACAACCTGGCTCAAGCCCTAACCCTTGCTGTTCAAATGAGCAATTTAAAAATCAATGTTACCGCGTCTAGAGGAAAACCCGCAGCGATACTAAACACCTGGTCAGAATGATGCACTTACTGACTAAGGACAACTTTCACCAGTCTAATATACACTAGCGTCGCTCTGACACGCCTATTTAAATGGCCTACAATTGCTCACAAGCAATACCAAATCAAAGCTAATCCACTGATAAATTCCACAGCTATTTAAGTTATTTAAGACAAATGTTCAATCACTCTTCAGGTATGCAACCAGTAGAAGTGATTAACAGGTAATAGACAAACAACCTGGCTCAAGCCCTAACCCTTGCTGTTCAAATGAGCAATTTAAAAATCAACGTTACCGCGTCTAGAGGAAAACCCGCAGCGATACTAAACACCTGGTCAGAATGATGCACTTACTGACTAAGGACAACTTTCGCCAGTCTAATATACGCTAGCGTCGCTCTGACACGCCTATTTAAATGGCCTACAATTGCTCACAAGCAATACCAAATCAAAGCTAATCTACTGATAAATTCCACAGCTATTTAAGTTATTTAAGACAAATGTTCAATCACTCTACAAGTATGCAACCAGTAGAAGTGATTAACAGGTAATAGACAAACAACCTGGCTCAAGCCCTAACCCTTGCTGTTCAAATGAGCAATTTAAAAATCAACGTTACCGCGTCTAGAGGAAAACCCGCAGCGATACTAAACACCTGGTCAGAATGATGCACTTACAGACTAGTACTTACAGACTAGCACTTACAGACTAGTACAAAATAGGCTGAAATTCCCTTCTAGGGGACCAAAGTGGAAAGGGTTAAATAGAGTAAGGTACTCTGATATAAAGAAAAAGTAGTTTAGTACAGTGGTTTCCTTCATTTGGCGCTTCTGCCTCAGGAGATTTTACATATATTTTACATTTACAGGTGGCAAATTTACATATATTTTTGGGCTATTACCACCACCAGGTGGCAAATGTGTTTCTGTCTGAAATACTTGCAATGTTCTGACATTAGAGAGCAGCAGAGTGTTGTTTTTCTAATATAGGCCCACATACAGCTCCTCCAAAACTATCTAAAGATTCAGTAAACTAGAAGTATTCATAACTTTGTACTGGCAATAACTGTCATTTCACAAATAATGATGTGCAGGATCAGCTTAGCATTATATTGTAGGCTACAATGGTTAACATTTGAATTGTGGTTGGGAAATCTGATGCTAGATCTGAACACAAGGGCAGCGTCACCCTGGAGCAGTGTATGAAGTAGCACCCATAGTAATTTTTTATACATTTACTATCTCTCCAGTCAAATGCTAGAATGCTAGATTATACACTCAATGAGCAGGTCTATGGTAATTACAATAAAGAACACTTTTGTTTATAACAACCTTTTTGTTTATATGCTGAGTGTGAGTTAAACCAGCGATTGTTATTCCATTGAATACAGACATCAATTGATCATATTCAAATTTCCTGCTTCTAGATATTATTTATTTATATTATATATATTGTAAATGTTATTTTTCCTCCGAGTGTGCTAATAATATTTGACTGGGGAGGAAATATGTCAAAACATTATAATATGATTGCTTTGAAATGAAGCACATATTTACACATATACGTGAGACGTAACATTAGCTGTGGGTTAATTAATTATTTTCCATCTGGCTATGCTGGTTAGGTCTCTCGCCATCAAAAGGAACTGCATCTGCCTGTCCCAAATTCATCTGGTAGAACTCTGGCCCAAAAAGCAATGACAAAGGGGAGAAAACCTCCCAGGAGTGTAACGTTTGAATATTTGCTTCTTAAATATTTGTTGTTGAGTTGTTACGAGCCATCCGGTCCCTGTATAACCAAAGTGAGAGCTGTGTCCGCATTCTCGGCACAAAGTCAAGCACGTTTCCTGTGGGTGTTGGAGATAGGGTGAGGAGCTCGGACATCCGGAGGGAGCTTGGAGTAGAGCCGCTGCTCCTTCGCGTCGAAAGGAGCCAATTGAGGTGGTTTGGGCATCTGATCAGGATGTCTCCCGGGCGCCTCCATTTGGAGGTTTTCCGGGCTCGTCCAACTGGGCGGAGACCCCGAGGGAGACCCAGAGCCCGCTGGAGAGATTATATATCTCTCCTGGCCTGGGAACGCCTCGGGATCCCCCAGGAGGAGCTAGAATGCGTTGCTGGGGAGAGGGACGCCTGGAATACCTGGCTTTGCCTACTGCCACCGAGACCCGACTCCGGATAAGCGGGTGATGATGGATGGATGGATGGATGGATAGTATACAGAGTTTTAGTGATAGCTTGTCTGGAGTGCAATTTGGGCAGCTATATGCAAACAATCTGAATAAGCCCCCACGCCATTGGTTGTGGCACTTTTTCAGCAAAAAAATTTAATGCAGCTGTCCTCAAGTGTTGTCTCCCTCAGCAGATTAATTTTTAAAATCTATTTTAATGCTAATGCTTCCCCGCCGTTTACATACAGTAGAAACTACAGTAGCTTAACGTCTGTCTCAAGTGAATACAGTGTATACAGTGTATGTTCCCCCTTTCAACACAGGATGCAGGGGTTCAATTTATCAACAGTCACTCTCTCCAGAGATGTTCAATCGGATTCAAGTCTGGGCTCTGGCTGGGCCACTCAAGGACATTCACAGAGTTGTCCTGAAGCCACTCCTTTGATATCTTGGCTGTGTGCTTAGGGTCGTTGTCCTGCTGAAAGATGAACCGTCGCCCCAGTCTGAGGTCAAGAGTGCTCTGGAGCAGGTTTTCATTCAGGATGTCTCTGTACATTGCTGCATTCATCTTTCCCTCAATCCTGACTAGTCTCCCAGTTCCTGCCGCTGAAAAACATCCCCATAGCATGATGCTGCCTCCACCATGCTTCACTGTAGGGATGGTATTGGCCAGGTGATGAGCGGTGCCTGGTTTCCTCCAAACATGACGCCTGGCATGATTGCCTGATTGGTGGATTGCTGCAGAGATGGTTGCCCTTCTGGAAGGTTCTCCTCTCTCCACAGAGGAACGCTGGAGCTCTGACAGAGTGATCATCGGGTTCTTGGTCACCTCCCTGACTAAGGCCCTTCTCCCCCGATTGCTCAGTTTAGACGGGCGGCCAGCTCTAGGAAGAGTCCTGGTGGTTCCGCACTTCTTCCATTTACGGATGATGGAGGCCACTATGCTCATTGAGACCTTCAAAGCAGCAGAAATTTTTCTGTACCCTTCCTCAGATTTGTGCCTTGAGACAATCCTGTCTCGGAGGTCTACAGACAATTCCTTTGACTTCATGCTTGGTTTGTGCTCCGACATGCACTGTCAACTGTGGGACCTTATATAGACAGGTGTGTGCCTTTCGAAAATCATGTCCAATCAACTGCATTTACCACAGGTGGATTCCAATTAAGCTGTAGAAACATCTCAAGGTTGATCAGTGGAAACAGGATGCACCTGAGCTCAATTTTGAGCTTCATGGCAAAGGCTGTGAATACTTATGTACATGTGATTTCTTAGTTTTTTATTTTTAATAAATTTGCAAAAATTTCAAAAAAACTTCTTTCATGTTGTCATTATGGGGTGTTGTGTGTGGAATTCTGAGGAAAAAAATGAATTTATTCAATTTTGGAGAAGGCTGTAACATAACAAAATGTGGGAAAAGTGAAGCGCTGTGCATACTTTCCAGATGCACTTTATGCTAATACAGTGTAGGGTGTTGCTATGGTTGCAACTAAAAGGCGTGTTTTGACTAAGGCATATCTTTTATATAAATAATTGGAAAATAATCATTGGCTCAATTTCACGATGCCATTTGGCAGACTTATTGTTTACAAGTCCTTATTGACAAGTCCAAGTCGAGTCTCAAGTCATTTTTGTCAAGTCTGGAGTCTGTCTATGTGTGACTCAAGTGTGACTCGAGACCGAGTCCCCATTTCTGATGCAGGCATTTTTAAATCGGCATCAGTGTAGCCGTTTCCTAGATATGGGGCAAAACTTATAAAAACAAACACGTCCAGTGAAGTTAATGGACGTGTTTGGCTTGACTCTCCAGCCTGTAGTTCCCAGAAGGAAACAGGTGCTCAAACTCCACCCTTGAACGCAGAGACTAGTTTATGGATGGCCACCCATCCAGGCGATCACATGACACTCACAGAAAAATATGGTAAATTTCTCAAAAATTATTGGTCCAATTCACACTAATCAAAGTGATTGAGTATAAGGGATAGGCACTAACAAAGCATAATCATAGACCACCCATCATAGCTGATGGCTGTGAATTGTTCATTGAAGTGGTGTGGGGAAAGGGGGGGGGGGGGGGGGGGGAGAGCTTACAGTGCCAGTAAAATCCTCATGAAGTTCTTTACAGTAGTTTAGCAGCTAATGTTATCTGATTTTGACCTAATTTATATTAACGTTGCAGTTGTGTAATTGTTTGGTCATAAGAGGATAGTTTAAGAGGATAGTGGATAGTGACATGTCAAAGCTCTACTACCTTATAACCCACAAGACGGTTATTTAAATGACGTAGCCTATATTTGCAGTATGTGGCGTCCACATATCATCAGTTAATCTAAAAATAATTTGGTGAAAAACATTACTTTCATGGTGCAAAAACACATAATTGTTAACTCTTGATGAAGTTTTCAAATCGCCCTGCCACTAACACATGAGAAGTATGTTGCAATCATAACCATCATTCTTATGCAAAATACCCATGTTTCAACACGCCCTGAGTTAGTTTGTGCCCCCTACCGTCTCCCCTACATTTTTACCCACAAATTTACGATATATCAAAAAAAAAGTGTCTCGGTCTTAATGCTGTCACTAGGGAAAAAGTTTTTTTCAGCTTGTGCAGCTGTAAGCATACCACCAGATGCCACAGAAACAGAATGGCAAAGGAAAAACGAAACCACTGTCAATAGTTTGTGTATACAACCAGGTTTGTGTATATTAAACCTATGCTCCCTTTCGACACCACTGTGTGAAATCATAGGCATCCTTCGGCACTTCCTATGGATGCATTATATCATACTGATGCAATGGGTATGTGTGCTTTATTGCATCAGAGTGAAATTGTGATGTTTTTTACTGAGACAGCAAACAAAACAGAAACGGCAAACCTTCATTGACTTCGTCATTTTCCTTGTCAACTTGTGCTTTCAACACGTAGCGTTTGATTAGTCGTTTCATTATTTGCTGTAAAAACATGGAAAGTAGACTATGAAAAATGAAGTTTACATTTATAAACTATTCATAAACTCCTCAATGGGACAGTCATGTTCTTGCCTGATATCGAGTGGGCTGGTTCAGTATACTTGTGAAGCTGTGGGACTCTACTTTCCGCAGGTTGGACTGGGTGAAATGGTTCAGCTGAAATGATAAAAGCACAGAAAACAGCATCTGTTACATGTCCAGTGCCATGAAAAATAATTATTTTTCACCTTTAAATGAAAACATGTATCTAACTCCAATATCACTTAAGCTTAAAAACTGGTTGCTCCACCGTTAGTTGCAATAACTGCAACCAAAAACTTCCTATAATTAGATATCAGCCTTTCAAATCGCTGTGGAATAATTTTAGCCCACTGTTCTTTGTAGAACTGCTAATTCAGACATTGGTTTTTTTTAGTATAGTTGCATTGTTTCAGGTCCTGCCACAGCATCTATATTGGGTTCAGGATTATGACCGGGACACTCCAAAACTTTAGATTTTTTTTCTTTTCATTTGGAAGTTGACTTTTATGTTTTGGATAATTGTCTTGCTGCATAACACAATTACACAGACGACCGAACATTCTCCTTAAGAATTTTCTGTTACAGAGCGGTACTCAGGGAGTTTGCATGTTCTCCCCGTGTCTGCGTGGGTTTCCTCCGGGTACTCCGGTTTCCTCCCACAGTCCAAAGACATGCAGGTTAGGCTGATTGGAGAGTCTAAATTGCCCATAGGTATGAGTGTGTGAGTGAATGGTGTGTGTGCCCTATGATGGACTGGCGACCTGTCCAGGGTGTATTCCTGCCTTTCGTCCAATGTATGCTGGGATAGGCTCCAGCCCCCCTGCGACCCTGTTCAGGATAAGCGGGTTGAGATAATGGATGGATGGAGAGCGGTACTCATGATTCCTTCAATTATGGAAAGTCATCCAGAACCTGAGGCAGCAAAGGCCACACTTCCTAAGAGGTCAGGTGACCTGCAGTGGAAGATAGCCCATGGGGCCCTGTTGATGAATAGCTACCATATGCATGTTGAGGCAGGGGTCACCAACCAATGTCCTTTCTGAGACTCTTCCACATGTTTATTCTGAATGTTTTGACATTGCAGAAGTGCTGTCTTTGTTGCAGTTAATATGTGGCTGGTTGGGGTGTGTTTTTCACCTAGAGATGTTTGTTTTCGGTCCTGTGTACTCTGTGTGCTATATATAATAAAACTTCAGAAAATGTGTTTTGTGTTTACTCCGTTTCCCTTTGTCTAATACTAAATTTTGTCTAAAGATATGAAACCATTCAGTGTAACAAATACACAATAATAGAGGAAATCAGGAAGGAGGCATATAACTCTTTCACAACACTCTACATGAAAAACAAGTAAATGAATTACCAACTTTATCAGTTGCAATACTTCCAAACAATCCTTTCCCCATCCTTTTCATTGTTTGTTAAATGTTCTGCTAAAAAGATAAATTATCTTTATATCACAGATATTAACTGTACATTGTACATTTCAGTTGTGTCTGCCACTCTGGTTTTGGAAATGTATTTGAATGTGCTGCGTGGAAAGCACTGAATAAATAAAATTATGTTTGTGTGGTTTTACAAGGAGGGCAGTTTGTTGATCGGACAGCACATGTGCATCATGGTTTTAAAAAAATCTAAGTTAAAAGTAGAGTAGCAGACAGCAGACATCTAATTGACTAGAAGAGTCCCTCTTGAGCAATGAGATGAGGGTGGCCAACCCTCCGGACCACGACCCTCCCCTTCCCTGCACCTTCAGATTGCTGGGTGTCCTGGCTCATACCCTGGATTTGGAGCTGTCCATGCCCAGCTCCACATCCCTCTTCAGTGGGCCATGCTTACAGTGGAGCAGGGAGCAGACCCTCCAGAGGCACTGGAAGAATGATTTGGGACTGGGGATGATGCTGAAGGGGGGAGGGAGTGTCTTGCCGGTGTCGAAGTAGGACAGCCACAGCTTGGAGCGCGCAAACTTCCACTCCACGTCTGCGTCATCCTAAAGGGGCGAAGCTCAAAGAAGGGGTTGAGATAAAAAGATGAACACAAGACAAGAGATGATCGAATTTCAGTTTTTATTTCCTGGTATTTACACCTAAATGTGTTCAACTACTTAGAACATAGCACCTTTGGTCCACCCAATTTTTAAGTGAGCAGAAATATTGGAACAGAGAGTATTTAAGTAAATGATAGTGAATAGCACTTAATATTTGGTAGCATATCCCTTGCTTGCAATAACTGCATCAAGCCTGCAACCCATTGACATGACCAAACTATTGCATTCTTCTTTTGTGATGCTCTTCCAGACTTTTAATATAGCCTCTTTCAGTTGTTGTTTGTTTTGTGTTAAGGTTTGGTGATTGACTTGGCCAGTCTAAAATCTTCCACTTTTTCTCCATAATGAAGTCCTTTCTTATGTTGGCAGTGTGTTCTTGGTCATTGTTTTGCAGCATGATGAAGTTCCTCCCAATTAAAAGTTGGCAGACAGCATGTTTTTGTAGACTTCTGAATTCATCCTGCTGCAACCATCATGAGTTATATCATCAATAAAGATTAGTAAGCCCACTCCAGAAGCAGCCATGCATGCGCAAGCCATGACACTTCCTCCACTGTTCTTCACGGATGAGCTTGTATGTTTTGGATCATGAGCAGATCCCGTCTTCCTCTAGACTTTGGCCTTTCCATCACTTTCCTAGAGGTAAATCTTGGTCTCATCAGTCCATAAAACTTTGTTCCTGAACTTTTGTGGCTCATCTCTGTACTTCTTTGCAAATTGTCGTCTCACCTTCAGATTCTTACTACTGATGAGTGGTTTGTATCTTGTGCTTTAGCTTCTATATTGCTGCTCTCTAAGTCTTCTTCAAACGGTTGATTGAGATACCTTCACTCCTGCCCTGTGGAGATTATTTGTGATGTCACTTATTGATGTTTTGGGTTTTTTCTTCACATGTTCCTGTCATCAACTGCTATTGTTTTCCTTGGTCGACCTGTTTGTCTGTTGCTCAGTACACCAGCGGCCAGGACATTATCCCCAATGCTTGTGCAATTTCCCCTCTTTACTAAGCTTCAAAATGGCTTGCTTTTCTCCCAAAGTCACTATTTATTGTTTTATTTATTGTTTTCCCAATCAACTATTTATTGTTGTCCCAATCAATTTAACAGGACACATCTGAGCAACAACACCTGTCAGTCACATGTTCCAATACTTTTGCTCACCTAACAATTGGGTGGTCTGATACAAAAGGTGATATGTTCTTTAAATTGTTTAACAAATCTAGATAAAAATACCAAAAAATAAAAGCTAAAATTTGGATCTGTCTTCTCATGTACAAATTTTGACCTCATACACAATTGTCTTCAGTTCATAGCAAAAACAAAGGAATTGACCTTCCTTGCTGTTCCAATACTTCGGGAGGGGACTGTATATAAATGAGTGATTTTGAAATGTTGATTTTTAATATATTTGCTAAAATTTTACTTTGTCATTGTGGGTTACTGAGTGTAGATTGATGGCTTTTATCCATTTAAAATTAAATCTACAACACAATAAAGTGAAGGGGTCTGAATGCTTTCTGAAGCCACTGTATGTCATCCTGTAAGAAAGAGATAGGACCTCCCAGATAAGATGGACATGTGCCTCAAGGTGTCCAAGGGTATTTAAGCCAGGCCATATGACCAGTGTGTTGAAGGTTGCTGTACACATGCCTAGGCTAATACAGTAGATGTCACCTAATCAAGCTTGTCTTGTGAACAGAAATTGTTTGGTGAATATGTCACTGTATGCACCCATCAAATTGGGCCCATCTGAGATGCTTATCACCATCACAGTTTTGCACAAAATGAGTTGTGCACTCTCCCAGGTGATCGAATAATGCCATTTAGCAGGTTGTATTTTGCATCTGATGGAGTGATACTGCTTGCAATTAAGGAAGGGGAATTGGAAAGGTGAAGGTGCTTTAATGCTAAGCCTACATGTATCGGCTACAGTCTATTGATGATGTCAATGATGTCTGGTAATCCAGCAGAGTTACTCTTAATTTGTAGTTGTTCAACGACAGTTTATGAGAATTTGACATACCTGGGTGAATAAATCCTGAATTATATAGCAATTCAAATAGAGTAAAACAGTCAACTTCAACATGGTTATTATTAATCAGTTATTAATTATGAATAATTACTGATATTTTTTAGGGAGAATTTGTATTGTGAGCGTCGTATAAGTTTGCATTGGTTGGCACTTCCATTCAAAATAGCTCATTTTAAACCTCAATATTTCACCCATTTCAAAACCAATCTCAATGCCATATCGCAGGTCTACCAAAAACTACTACTTATTTTGGTATTGTTGCGCCATTTCTGTGTTACAGATACCCTTAAAACATTTGCATAAAACATTAAGACTTTTTGTTGTGCAAAAAGAATTTAAGAACAAATATTTTCGTACCAGTGGTTCTTGCATGAGGCCCATTGTGGTGTATATGGTTGTGTGTGCATGTGTGCTGTGTATTTGCTTGTGTATGTGTATGTTCTTCCTGTGTGTGCATACAGTATGCGTGGTCTATGTGTTTGTCCTGTCACATAAGAGATCAGTAAAGTTTTCATTAAAAACCCAACAGTTTTTTTCCAAGCAGAAAATAAGTTCTCACCTCGATCTCCTGGTATGAGCTGTTGATCATGGCGATGAGCATATTTAGCAGCACCACCACCATGGTGACGTTATAAATCCCATAGAGCACGTACCCAATGTTCTCTATAAACTTGTGGTCATATTTCAGCACCACTGATGACACCTCAGACAGTCCGAATATGGACCAGAACAGTGTCTTGAAGCTCTCCTCAACTCTACAGGGCAAGAGAGAGACATGGGGCGTGTGGGGGGGCACAGAGGGAGAGAGGGATGATTAATCAATAAATCAATATTTATTTACAAGAACATTTCACATGCTTTAGCACTAAACAAAGTGCTTCACAGATAACTTTAAACAGTCATCCTAACCTATAAAATAATTTCAGGGAGACCCACCAGAGGGGGTTTCCCTTGCAAATGAATCCAACCTGTAAGGATTCCCTCACATTTTGCTGTTTCTCAATTTGAAACTGTCAATTTGTGAGGGGAAAATGTCAATTTCTAGAATTCACTTCTGCCTGTGGTACAATTAGCTGATTTATGGGACATTTCTGTGTGATTCATTGATCTTCTTACAAATCATACAAAACATACAAATCAATTGAAAGACGTTGTTGTGTTCTGGATATTGGTGAATGTTGGGTTTCTTTTAAAATTGTCAAGGCTCAGAACACAGGAACCAAGAGCGACCTGGAAGTAATCTAATTGAGAATCTTTACTAGATGAACTGCACGGCCAGACAGGCATTGGTCAAGTACAGGCAGACGAGATTATCACAGATGAGCAAATTCATAGTAGGGGTTTGTTAACGGGGTTACAGCAGAGGAAATCCAGAACATAATGCTAACCAATGCAGCAGGTACAAAATCCAAGTAAAAAAAAACAAGTCCAATCCGAGTTTGATAATAGCAGTTCAAATACAGGCAAAAAGGGAGATCATGATTATGAGGTTACAGTGCAGACTCTCACCTTTAATTTGAAGTAATTTACCTGTATATCAGATGATCCATGTAGGAATAAATGTTTTTCCCTTTTAATACATAGCCCCCATTTTAAGGGACCAAAAGTAATTGGGCCTTATCTGCTGTTTTTGCTTAATCAGGTGTATTCAATCTCTTCAATAGCTCAGTTATAAGAAAGCTTTCAGTGTCTAGTCTTGATTCTAGGGTTTTGATTGCCTTTGGAGTCTGTTATCAATATGTGGACCAGTGTTGTGCCAATTACAGTCAAGGAAGCCATTATGAGGCTGGAAAAAAGGCCAAACAATAGGCTTACCAAAATAAATAGATTGTAACATCATTAAGAAGATGATGCACATTGCACTTGTGAGTTCAGTAACTGCAAAGGGGCTGGTCAGTCAAGAAAGACCTCTATAGTTGATGTCCGAACAATTATCACCATAATGAAGCAAAACCGCAAAGCACCTGACTGGCAGAAAATACTACGGGAGACTTCATAAACAGTCCATACGTATTTGGTGAGACTTTTTGTTGTTGTTTTGGCACTGTACTCCATCCATCCATCCATCCATCATCTTAACCCGCTTATTCTGAACAGGGTTGGGAGGGAGCCTATCCCAGCATGCATTGGGCAAAAGGCAGGAATAGACCCTGGACAGGTCGCCAGTCCATCGCAGAGCACACATACCATTCACTCACACTCATACCCACAGGCAATTTAGACTCTCCAATCAGCCTAACCTGCATGTCTTTGGACTGTGGGAGGAAAGTGGAGAGGCCCGGCCAACCAGGATTGGAAACCGAGGACCTCCTTGCTGTGAGGCGGCAGTGCTACCCACTGCACCATCCGTGCCGCCGCACTATACTCCAGCACATTGAATTTGAAATATTTAAATATTTGCATAACTAGTGCTGCAGAAGCAACTAGTGTGGTGCTTATTTGACTGGTGTGAATCACACATGGTAACTGTACAAATACTGAAAGATTATACAGTTTAGCGTAGTGGTTAAGGCAAATGACTGGGACACACAAGGTCGGTGGTTCTAATCCCAGTGTAGCCACAATAAGATCCGCACAGCCGTTGGGCCCTTGAGCAAGGCCCTTAACCCTGCATTGCTCCAGGGGAGGATTGTCTCCTGCGTAGTCTAGTCAACTGTACGTCGCTCTGGATAAGAGCGTCTGCCAAATGCCAATAATGTAATAATGTAATAATGTAATAAGCTGGTCTACAGCTTTTTATTGTACCTAATAAAGTGGTCACTTAGTATATGTGAACTCTGGTAGAAGGCAGAGACTATTGTGACACAACAGGCTTCCTTGAGCCCACAGATGTACAGGTGTACCTGGTGACAGTCTATAGACCTCCTGGCCCTTACTCTGTATGAGAAAGTGGTGATATAAGGTGACTTTAACATACACTTTGAAAATATAGATGATCCTTTTACATCTGCTTTTGTGAATTTTTTAGAATCAGCTTTGCTCAATGTTGTCGGCTCCACATAATTGGCTGGAAAAAATTGGCATAACTGGACAAGTGGTTGGGATGGAACTGTCATGACCATCGTCACTGCTAAGCTAGACTAACGAGAAATGAAAAGGCTACATGAGACGGGTGCGTGGGGGTTGGACCCAAAATGCACGACTCAGAAACAATAATGGAATAAAGTCCCGTCAGGGCTTTATTTGGGACGAATCCCAGGAGCGTAGTCACAACAAGCAAAGTCCATACACGTAGATCCAGCCAAACAGACGATAAACAAACAAAAGACACGGTGCCGAGGGCAGAGGCAAACTCGTAGTCGGTAAACGTGCAGGGAGGTCCGGTAGCAGGAGAGCTGTCAGCGGGGCTGAAGTACAGGCGGACGGCAGGCAGAGTCGTAGTCGAGGGAGATGCGGAAGTCGAAACCATAAAACAATCAGCGAGGCAAAAGTACAAAGACGGTAGGCGAGGACGTGGTCAAAAACAAGCGGTGGTCAACAAAACCGAAATCAATAAACTATGGTCGGTAAACAGGCTTGGATCGTAACGTGTAATCAATAATAGTAATGCTCAAGAGTTGCTTTGGAGTTCAAGAGGCAGACAATTTCGCGAAGAACAGTTGCGCGACTGGGCTATAAATGCGGGTGTAGACAGGTGTAGACAGTTAGTTAGAGCGTAGCAAGGAAATGGAAAACAGGTGCGATGGATGACAAGTTTAACAAGGAGATTAGTAATCGTTAGTAATAAACCTATCCTGCCCTAGCATTAGTAAATTAGTAAATGACATGCACGAGAAAGGTAAGGTAACATGAACACATGATTAGTCTTGTTAGTTTCTACCCAATCCTGATCTAGCGTTAGTCGTTTTAGTAAATAGACAAATGGAAATAATTAGGGAGTGAATGACAGAAGGAGCGAGAGAGAAAAGGCGGAACGCAAGGTTTGCGGAAAGACATGTAAAAGTGTATGCATAAACAACGACCAGTTAACGTAACAATAAACATAAATCAAAACATAATACAGAACGAAACTAAGACGATAACCATTCAACATAACAAGGTAATATAATCGTATAATCGTAAACATAACTAGACATGACGAGAAAATAAATCGTAACAAGAAATAAACTAAACAACATGACGAACCTAGACTAACATAATACATGATAAGACACTACGTGACTAAGACAACATGAATAAACATAAAACATGGCGAGACAGACCTGAAACGTGACACTACACATATGAAAGTGAGGTAAAGCCAAGATTTAAAAAACAACATCCAAAAACACCCAGCTGCTGGTAGCTTCCAGCTAGCTGAGAGCCAAGCTAACCAGCACCTCGGACCAACGCAATGCATGTCAGTAAGGGCTGTCCCATGACCGGCTATTTCCACCATAGCGGCTGGGTCTAAAAAAATGCTACTAAATCTCAGCGGGCTCTTTCCAGGCCCGGAAATGTAAGTGTCCGTCTCTGAAGTTTACAGGGCAGTTTTCTTTCAGCCTCTTTCACCTCTCCATCTGAGTGTGTGAGCTGTGTCTGCCTAAGCTGGAGGATCGCAGAGCTGGAGGGGAGAATATCCGTCCTCTACAAGATAAAGTTAGATAGCAGTTTATCGACTGATGGTTGCTACTACTACAGCTGGAGAGGAGAACTCCACCGCCCTCTGTCCAGCCACTGCTGCACCAAGCCAGGCTGAAGACCCCTGGCCCCACCTAGGAGTAAGAGCCAATGCTCTTGTCAGCTCCACACCACACCAGACAGAACCCTGGACCGCAGCTTGTGGGAGGAAACGCCGTGGCAGGCGCAAATCCCGTCCTCTTCCACCTTGGGTCCTCCAGACAGACATGTTTGTCACCTTGGACAAATTACATGACACCTCCCTGGCCAGTTGCCTCCTCCATCGTCATTAGCCAACTGCCACCTGGTGAGTTACAACCTCTACCTTTCACTATGCTTCTGATTGATACTGTTGTATCTTCTAAAAGGCTTTCCATTGCACTCTGAAGGGTTCAATTAAGAGTAATTTTATCACCATCAACACGATGCCGACGACTCCCATGTGTAAAACTGAGAGGCTTAATATGGCTCTTCTGAACATCAGGTCGCCCTCCTAGACAATGTGCCAGGTTTCTGAGTTCTTAGAAACAATATTATCCTTATTAGCTACAACAGTTTTCTTTTAACCGGCGATTTTAACCTACACATAGACAATGCCACTGATTCCATTCTCTATATAATTGTGTCGGATCACAGCTGCATTTTAAACTGAAGCTCCTGACCCGTATCTACATGATTGTATGCATTACACTGCTGCCACATAATTGTCTGATTAGATTATCGCATGAATAAGTAGGTGTAATAAAGTAATAAAGTGCTCTTGTACTGGATCTGTCGTTCCTAATAAGCCTCTATATTATATTAATCCCCATCTTCATCCCCAGGCAATGTCTCTGTAATCCCTACTATGCCATAGCCCCCACTAATAATAACTGCCTCAAGTTCCAAAAACTTTGTTTAAATGCTAGAAGCATAAAAATTAAGACATTGCAGTCTGTTGCTTCTACACATCCTCTCCGGTTCCCTTACTCCCTGCTGTCACAAGCCACCATTACTTGATTTTTGCCCTGAAAAGATTTTGTTATTGCTCTCACCATTATGTATAGCCATTGCCATTTCCATCTGGGCAGACTGGACTTGCATGCCCATTACAATTTCTATCCTCCCTGCCTCCCAAGTCCCTAGTTTAAATGATCCACATATTAAACCTCCAGATAAAGTTCTGCTTCCCTCTGCTTGCACGTGGTACTGGTAGAAGACTACCGTGGAGGTTCTGCTCCTAATCTTTTCTGCTAACCAGGCAGGCAACACACTGTGCAAGATTCCTTTTCACAAGCACAGACTATGCTGAGATTCCTTCTCACGAGCACAGACTTGCTTGACACTTGGACCAAATTACTTGAGACTTACTTGTGACTTAAATGCCTGGGCCCAACTACTCCTCTTTACCAGGTTATAAGGACTTGGTTTACACTACCGCCTACATCATGACTCAGGTCAAGTCCAAGGGGGCGGCCTGTAGTGGTTAAGGTACATGACTGGGACCTGCAAGGTTGGTGGCTCGATCCCCGGTGTAGCCACAATTAGAATATAGGCCGTACCCCTCTGCACTCAATGCAATTCGGATTTAGCACCAACCACTCAACAGAAACAGCTAACTGCTACTTTCTTGAAAGAGTAAAATCAAAATTAGATGAATTTGGTGAAATAGATGCAGGTTTTCTGGATTTAAAAAAGGCTTTTGATACTGTGAACCATGAGGTACTCCTGTCTATCCGTACTATCCTTTTTAATTTCTCCACCAATGCCATTAAATGGCATTAATTAATATCTAACAAACAGGAAACCAAGTTTACTCAATCATCTTACCTTAACTGTAACATTGTTGTTCCTCAAGGATCAATACTAGGCCCTGTTTGTTCAGCTTATATATTAATGACCAGCCGTTAGTCTGTCCACCTGTCAATATACAAGTGTATGCTGATGACACCGTTCTTTATGTACATGCTAAAAACAAAAAACAACAAGCTGCAAATAAACTAACAGCAGTCATGTATCTGATGTTTTTCTCACAGAAACTCACAGAGACTCACCAACCTGATGCTTTTGTTAAGAAAAAGAAAAACTCAAGGTGGTGTCTGATTTTAAATACCTGGGAATCATTCTAGATTCAAATCTGTCTTTTAAAAAGCATGTTAAAAAGGTGGCCAACCTGGCTAACACAATGGTCTTCAATGGTCTTCTCCCACATAGCATACTGTTTTACAAGTTGGTCACAAGCAAGCATGACAACTCTCAAACCAATCGAGTCCCTATACAAACATTCTAAAAACACTTGACTGAAAGGCCAATAGCTAGCACCATTGCCATACAGTTCAATAGTACACTCTATTTAATTTTGATAGTTTAAAACATTTTGCAGATGCTTGCCTCATCTTTAAGGTTTTACATTGGCTTGCACCTCCCCCACTGAGTCAGTTCATAATGCAGAAGGACAGCAGCGGCAGGGTAACAAGGGCAACTACCAGAGGGGACTGTGTTGTATAATACAGACATAGCAAGTTTGGACAAACAGTGTTCTCAGTCATTAAGGGAGATAAATAATTACCTAACCTTTAAACAAACTTAAGAGATGGCTTAAAGCAAACCAAAACCACTTGCAATCATGAATAATCATACTACCTCATCTTTGGATGTAAATGTTCATTAATGTGCACTGTCCCTGGTAAATAAATAAATAAATAACCTCACAGAACAGACAGTGATTACACCAAGCATGGCATGTCTATCAATTCCTTTTGAAGAGTGTTACATTATATTACATTACAGTCAGGTTCTGTGTATTGTGTCTGGTTTGCTGTCTGATTTTTCTGGATTTGATCTCTGCCTGACTGCTTTGGATTTTTGGATTTGTACCTTTGCTTGTGTGTCTCCTTGGTTTTTTAACTCTGCCTGTTTTCAACATTTACGCTCTGCCTGCCCTGCTTGTACATGTCTGCTTGGACTATGATTATTGCCTGTTTTTGGACTACGTTTTGGATCTGCCCTTTGTCATTAAAGCCTGCTTATTACGTTGTCCCTGAGTCTGCAATTGGTTCCCTTTGTCTGGTCCCTTACAATTACACTATATTTGTATATACACTAAAGGTCAAGAGTTTTAGAATGACATGTTATCAATGGCTTTCTTACTGCCACTCGACCTCTCAAACCTGCAGCTTAAAGTCTTTTGTCACAGTTGAAACTGAGACTTGCTTACTTCGACCAGCGTTAAGCTGTGCTTGAAGGTATTGTCCTGTGAGTCACCTATCATGCAAGCTGTTGACTTTCCGAAACTTGTCTTCTGCTTACAGTGTAATATTGTACAAATAATGCCCTAGAGGGTGTCGTTCCAACACTGCTTTTATACACAGGGTTTGAAAATCAACAACAAGTTTGGACACCTCGAGTAACTGTTTGCATCATCTTTCAAAGCCTAATTTACAGCTGTAAAAATGTTTTCCCAATTACCTGTTCCCTGAAAAAAGCTCTGAAATTTACAAGCCCAATTCAAAAAAAGTTTGCTTTGTAAAGTTTAAATAAAAACAGAATGCAATGATTTGCAAATCTCATGAACCCATATTTAATTCAGAATAGATCATAGAAAACATATCAGATATTTAAATTGAGAAAATGTACCATTTTAAGGAAAAAGTAATTTTGAATTTGATGGCAGCAACACGTCTCAAAAAAGTTGGAACGGGGGCAATAAAAGGCTGGAAAAGTAAGTAGTACCAAAAAGAAAGGTACATTTTGCAATTAGGTTAATTGGCAACAGGCCAGTAACATGATTGGGTATAAAAAGAGCATCTTAGAGAGGCAGAGTCTCTCAGAAGTAAAGATGGGCAGAGGATCACCAATCTGTGAAAACTGGGTCTACTAATTGTGGAAAAATTTCAGAATAATATTCCTCAACGTAAAGTTGCGAAGACTTTGAAAATCTCATCATCTACCGTACATAATATAATCAAAAGATTAAGAGAATCTGGAGAAGTCTCTGTGCGCAAGGGACAAGGCCGAAAACCAATACTGGATGCCTGTGATCTTCGGGCCCTCAGACGGCACTGCATTAAAAACAGGCATGATTCTGTAACAGAAATCACTGCATGGGCTCAGGATCACTTTCGGAAATCATTGTCTGTGAACACAGTTTGCCGTGCCATCCACAAATGTAAGTTAAAGCTCTATCATACAAAGAAGAAGCCATCTGTGACCATGATCCAGAAACGCCGTTGTCTTCTCTGGGCCAAAGCTCATTTAAAATGGACTGAGGCAAAGTGGAAAACTGTTCTGTGGTCAGACGAATCAAACTTTGAAATTGTTTTTGGAAACCATGGACGCCGCGTCCTCCGGACTAAAGATGAGAGGGATCATCCGGCTTGTTATCAGCGCTCAGTACAAAAGCCTGCATCTCTGATGGTATGGGGGTGCATTACGGCCTATGGAATGGGCAGCTTGCACATCTGGAAAGGCACCATCAATTCTGAAAGGTATATAGAGGTTTTAGAGCAACACGTGCTCCCATCTAGGCAACGTCTTTTTCAGGTAAGGCCTTGCATATTCCAGCAAGACAATGCTAAACCACATACTGCATCTATTACAACAGCATGGCTTCGGAGAAGAAGAGTCCGGGTGCTGAACTGGCCTGCCTGCAGTCCAGACCTTTCACCAATTTAAAACATTTGGCGCATCATGAAATGAAAAATAAGACAAAGAAGACCCAGGACTGTTGAGCAGCTAGAATCCTATATCAGACAAGAATGGGACAACATTCCTCTCCCAAAACTCCAGCAACTGGTCTCCTCAGTTCCCAGACGTTTACGGACTGTTGTTAAAAGAAGAGGGGATGCTACACAGTGGTAAACATGGCCCTGTCGCAACTTTTTTGAGACGTGTTGCGGCCATCAAATTCAAAATTACCTTATTTTTTCCTTAAAATGGTAAAATTTAAATATTTAAAATTTTAAAAGTTTAAATATTTGATATGTTTTCTATGTTCTATTCTGAATAAAATATGGGTTTATGAGATTTGCAAATCACTGCATTCTGTTTTTATTTACATTTTACAAAGCGTCCCAACTGTTTTGGAATTGGGCTTGTACATTATTTTTCATCTTTCGGTGACCTAAACTTTCTTTTTAAACTCAGGCAGTTTACCACTTACATTTTCAGGTTATTCACTAGACTTGAACTGCTTAAATGGAAAAATACAAACTGGAAAAATGTGGGTGTTATAAAACTTTTGACCCATAGTGTAGTATACACACCATTACGTTGAGATATTGCACCCTTAGGGTATTATCCACAGCTATCCAGATTGACTTACAAAATGCACAATTTTAAAAACTACAAGAATTTTGGAGAAATATACTCAATTGTCCATTGGAAAATCTTCCTTATAAAACAGGTAGGACAAATCTGTTGGTTCCTAGCAGTGATAAAACAACTATGTACCACTGCTATGAGTTCAAATGCTTGTTTACAGTTCTATTTAAAGTATCACTCCGTGGCAAAGCAGCCATTCAAGTCAAAATTAGATGCACATAAATCGCCTTGCAACAATGTTGCCCAGGATTTGCACGTTAGCAGGCACACACTCGGTCCAGTTCCACATGATTCAGAAACTAGCCAATGCGGCTCTTGATTTGAGAGACAGATTTGTGTGTCCGTAAGCAGGCAGAAGCGCGAGAGCTCTAGGATGGCCGAACTTGTGGACCAGAGAAAGCACAGCAACGCTACTCCAAATAATAAAATGAGTAGACCTACTCAACGTGATCCCACTGATATTAGACAGTTTCAGTGCTTGTACAATGGGAATGCACAAATAAACATAAAAAGGCATAAACTCTTGTTTGCTCACTCTATGTTGTTAGCAAGCTAACTACCTTGCGTGTTTGGCAGAACAACGTTAGAGTTTATTAACCGTTTGACACTATCTGAGTTTATTTTGTAAAATTGGCCAATTAATATGAATGTATTATTTAAAGGTACAATAGGTAATTTCGGACACCTAACGGCCAAGAGAGGAATTGCAACAGCAAACAACCTCAAACCACAACACTGTTTATGCTTCCCACAGTCTATGAATATAACATGTAATATAAAGCGTTATTGTACAGTTCATTGTTGTCGTGCACTGTTTTGGAAAGCTGACAGTGAGAAATTTTTTGTTAATTTATTAAAAATAAAAAACTAAGAAATCACATGTACATAAGTATTCACAGCCTTTGCTCACCTTTGGCAGCAATTACAGCCTCAAGTCTTTTTGAATATGATGCCACAAGCTTGGCACACCTATCTTTGGGCAGTTTCGCCCATTCCTCTTTGCAGCACCTCTCAAGCTCCATCAGGTTGGATGGGGAGCGTCGGTGCACAGCCATTTTCAGATCTCTCCAGAGATGTTAAATCGGATTCAAGTCTGGGCTCTGGCTGGGCCACTCAAGGACATTCACAGAGTTGTCCTGAAGCCACTCCTTTGATATCTTGGCTGTGTGCTTAGGGTCGTTGTCCTGCTGAAAGATGAACAGTCGCCCCAGTCTGAGGTCAAGAGCGCTCTGGAGCAGGTTTTCATCCAGGATGTCTCTGTACATTGCTGCATTCATCTTTCCCTCAATCCTGACTAGTCTCCCAGTTCCTGCCACTGAAAAACATCCCCACAGCATGATGCTGCCACCACCATGCTTCACTGTAGGGATGGTATTGGCCAGGTGATGAGCGGTGCCTGGTTTCCTCCAAACATGACGCCTGGCATTCACGCCAAAGAGTTCAATCTTTGTCTCATCAGACCAGAGAATTTTGTTTCTCATGGTCTGAGAGTCCTTCAGGTGCCTTTTGGCAAACTCCAGGTGGGCTGCCATGTGCCTTTTTCTCGGAGGTCTACAGACAATTCCTTTGACTTCATGCTTGGTTTGTGCTCCGACATGCACTGTCAACTGTGGGACCTTATATAGACAGGTGTGTGCCTTTCCAAATCATGTCCAATCAACTGAATTTACCACAGGTGGACTCCAGTTAAGCTGTAGAAACATCTCAAGGTTGATCAGTGGAAACAGGATGCACCTGAGCTCAATTTTGAGCTTCATGGCAAAGGCTGTGAATACTTATGTACATGTGATTTCTTAGTTTTTTATTTTTAATAAATTTGCAAAAATTTCAAAAAAACTTCTTTCATGTTGTCATTATGGGGTGTTGTGTGTAGAATTCTGAGGAAAAAAATGAATTTATTCCATTTTGGAATAAGGCTGTAACATAACAAAATGTGGAAAAAGTGAAGCGCTGTGAATACTTTCCGTATGCACTGTAACTAGCTGGCTATATAACTAAGATATGATAGTCAAGCACAAATGATGCAACTGTAACTTACAGTTTGAGAGAAATTAAGGTTTAGCGAAACACGGATGATAGAACACGTAGAGATAAAACATGTAGCTCCCAAAATTGCACTCCAGACAAGTGATCACTAAAACTCTGTATACTATTGCTTAATCTAGTTAGAAAACAATACCAGTTCGCTATCAGTAACAACAAGAAAATTAGCTATTATTAGCTTCCCAAATTTACAAATATCAACCTGAAGCACAATGCTTGTGCAATCGCTACTATGTTCATATTGCCTATATTTCATCCTAAGTGGATATTTGTAAAGGCTAAGTGGATATTTGTCAAGCTAACTATAGCTAATCTGCTTGTAGCTACTGATAACAAACTGGTATTGTTTTATAACTAGATATGTAGTCTTCGCTTGGATAATAAGCAACAGTATACAGAGTTTCAGGGATCGCTTGTCTGGAGTGCAATTTAGGCACGAACAATCAGAATACGCCATTGGCTGTGGCAGTTAGAACCAATTTGAAACCAATGAGCTTGAATTGTTGTACAGCTGTTTTGATACAGATTGACAGCCCGACAAATGAACACTTTGAAACCCAAATTTAAGGCCTATAAACACAGGCAGAGGGTGAGTCAACATGTCAGTGTGCCTTTTTCAATGATCTTGTAACAATATTTTAACACAAACAATGTTTTAACACAAAAATCTTGCCTATTGTACTTTTAAGCAATAACTCAGGACAGGACATAGTATATAGAAATGTTATCACAGCTACAGGGATTGCGGCCCTCCGGTCGGGCCAAACAACACCCCTTTAGGGTGGCATTGGCTCAGGCAGTAAGAGCCTGCCCTGGGTGTGTCGAAGGGTTCCTGCGCAAGACACCTAACCCTCAAATGCTCCTGACAAGCTGGTTGGTGCTTTACATTACATTACATTATTGGCATTTGGCAGACGCTCTTATCCAGAGCAACGTACAGTTGATTAGACTAAGCAGGAGACAATCCCCCCTGGAGCAATGCAGGGCCTTGCTCAAGGGCCCAACAGCTGTGTGGATCTTATTGTGGCTTACGGGAATCGAACCGCCAACCTCGCGGGTCCCAGTTATGTACCTTAACCACTACGCTACAGGCCACCCCATGGCATGGCAGCCAATGGCCATTGGTGTGTGATTGTGAGTGTGTGTGTGAATGAGTGAATAAGAAGCATCACTTGTACAGCGCTTTGGATAAAGGCATTATATAAATGCCAGCCATTTACCATTTAGCTGTGATAAAAGTTCTATACACCACTGCCTGTCATGAGTTATGGCTCAAATAATACATTAATATTAATTGGCCATTTTACGAAACAAACTCCCTGAGTTATAAGCCTGGTTCCCTAAGGTCTGCCTTCCCAGTTTATTTCAAATCTCCTGTTCACATGAGTGAAATATCTATTCGTCAAAAATTCATATTTTCATAATAGTTGTGTGGTGTTGGCCAGCAGGATGTGCACTCACGTGGTGAAGGCGGGGTTGACCTTCGCACCCAGGTAGTATGAATACAGTATGAACATGCCAATCATGAAGGCGAGGAACACCATGATGAAGAGCACCATGAATTTGAAGATGTCCTTGACGGTCCGACCCAGAGAGATCTGCAGGGGACCAAAACTCTCATTGGCCGGCAGGATGTAGGCAATACGTGAAAAGCTCAGTACCACGGCGATCGCGTACAGACCCTCCGAGATCAGCTGGGGGTCTGATGGCAGCCATTTGTCCCTCGCTGGAAGAGAGAGAATGCCAACAGGCCAAGCTCAAATAAACCTGGAGTTATAGGCCAATTTCCCTTACCATTATACAGTGCTATACTACTACCCTCAGACATGTATGTGTGACTATAACACACAAAACAAATGTTTGTGTGGTTGTATTTTACTTTATGGAAAGAGAATATGCTGAAAGTATCTTTAAATAATGAATACTATTAAGATTTAACACTAGCCTTAGTCTCATGGTCTTCTTACCGTAGGTGAAGTATACAATGTCAGGGGGTAGAGACACCAAGGAGAGGTCGCTAGTGTGGATCTTCTCATCCACATATCTCTGGGCTTTGGTGGCTTGGAGGAAGGCCAGGAAGCGGGCGGTGAAGGCGGCAATGAATATGGATAGCATGCTGAAGTCCAGAACATTCCAGAGCTGCAGGATGTACTCCCTGGGGCCCTCTGTCCAAAGCTCCTTACACTCCGACCACATCATCCCTGAACAGAGCAACACTATAACCAACCCACATCATTCTTGTCCAGAACCACTCCATACTCATCCACAAACCAAACCATTCAAAAACGAGTTTTGTGTTTCATTTGGCGTTTTGCCTCTGTGCCAAGAATGCCACCGGCCGGGAAAAAATACTTCCACGGTACCCTTTTCTTGAAATATCTTGTTCTTGTCAATTTATACATGGTAATGCAGTTGCTAACCTACCATGTGACTAGAGTGTTAACAATGTATTTCACACACTGATTAGGGAAATCTGTGAAAAACTACTCAACAGAGCTGCGTTCCATTCAGAGTCGGAGGTCGATATTTGCCAGTTGAGAATTCCAACTTCCGAGCTCCAAGCATTCCAGGTGCATGACAAAAAAAGTAAACAATGTGGCAAGTGTATAACAAGGAGTTCCACAGGCGCCAGCTAAAAGGCCGACTACACAGCTCTGTAGGCTGGCTACTGAAAAAATTGGAGAACCCCTTGGTATACCCATTTTCGTATCTGTTAAAAAGGTTTATCCTTTTTTTTTAGATTTTTCTCCCAATTTGGTAGCCAATTGTACCCCATCTAATCCAATTAGTGTTTGCTGGGGGATACACCCCGGTCCTCGGAGTGCAACTGCAACAAACTGCAACCACAAGTCCTCTGCATCTTAGCCTGTTGTGCCACCGCGGCTCTAATAAGGTTTATTCTTAAAACTCAAGAATTGTATAATTAAGAGAAGTAGATATAGACACAGAAGCTTGCATTATGTTGGCTACTGTATAATCTGTTGAGAATCTCTTTTAGATTTGTTTTATAGTGTAACTACGGAGAAAGCTAGCCGATTAATTTGGTCTCTGCCCAGGGAAAACACCCCCCAGCTCTACGGGAATGTCCTGGAGAGACCCTTTTTTCTAAATGCTGATGGGTCAAAAGGCGGTGCTTTTATATGCATAACCTGCCCCGGACCAGGTTCACCGTGTAGCATATGTTGCCCTGGAGATATACCACAATTTAAATAAACTAAGATTCATAGTAAGGGAACCCCAGGGTTAGAGCTTAAATGACTTTGCTAACCCTGTAATCTCGCTTCGTAGCACACACCACCAGGACAATTGGCCTTTCCTTATCCATTTTTTAACTGAGTAAACACATAATAACCGGCAGCATGTTAATACGTTTTTATAGGGTGTATATTTTAACAGTGGTGGCTCCTGAGCTGAGCTAGAATATATCCCCTTAAACTAATTATTGCTCTTGACCTGTTTCCAGTCAGTTTCCTTGATTAACAAGTTTGCCAAAGATGGGAATAATGAATTGGCAGGTAAACACATAGCTTCTTTCTTCATGCCATATTAGAGCGATCAAACGATTAAATTTCAGACACTTCGTCGCTAGAAAGTCTGCACAATGTAATTCAATTTACGAGGATAACGTTGAATTTACAGCATACACAAAAAAATCTACTGTGTTGCAATAAAGGCTATCTAACCTGAGTTTGATTGTTTAAATTACTAAAATAGCATATTGACAGATACATCTTTGCCATAAATATTCACACAGAATGAGTGCATAAAACAAAGAGTAGCTACATATATTAAACATTTTGAATAACGTTGATTGAAATGTACGCAAATAAACAGTTCTACTTCTGTTTTACCTAATTGAGTAAAGTGGCTCCACCTGATAGTACCAACACTTTGTGACTTAATCACATTGTTAATCAAGGAAAATGACTGAAAACAGGCCAAGACCAATAATTACTTTGAGGGAATATTTTCTGCCTCCTCGAGCTCAGGAGCTCAGGAGCTGCCACTGTGTTTTAATGTTCCTAATGAATGCTGTATGTTACAAAGTAGCTAGGTGTGAAGCGTATGGTGCTTACAAGCTAGCAAGGTTTCTTGCCAGCTCCTATGTTATAACAGTTTCTATGAAGTAACAACTTGGTTCGCTCCAAGTCAGAACTAGGAGCTTCCATGTTCAAGAAACGAAACAACAGTTGTGAAAAATTCAGTTTGACAAATTGTGGCTGTGCCAATTAAGCCTATGCTTCTCAATGACAAGAATAATAATCTACAGTAATTAACTTTCAGAATAGTTATACGCAGTGGCGGCAGCTAGTTAAGATGGGCTCCGGTGCAAGATTGTTTTATGGGCCCTTCCTCTGACAAAAATGCCAACCAAGACACAGGCACGCGCACACAAAAGCATATAACCTACGCACACACACACACACACACACACACACACACACACACACACACACACACACACACACACACACAGCATCATTATACAGATATTTTACAGACAATACTTTGGATTTTATTTGGCTCATGAGTAACTTTAGTCATTGGGACACATTGTTTGCGATACTTTTGTATTTTGAACATTTGTATTAATCAGGTCAGAACCATGGACTAACGTGGATGGTCATCAAGTCAACAAATGAACTAAAGATAGTTGGGATGTTTACATAACTAAAGCTTAGGCCTATGCTACTCATGTGTTAGCATCAGAGGAAAAGCACAACACAATACATTCATACATTCACTGAATTGTGTTCTTATGCCTAATCCACTGAATGCATTTTTTACAATAAAATGTGAATTAATATATGAAAATCAGTTACTTTCTTAGGTTTTATTTTATCTTTCAACTTGTCATTATTATTTAAATGAACAGTATACTTATATTTATTGCAGGCACTTATACTTATTATGAACGTAACTCCTCCTCCAGTTGCCAAATGTAGCCACAGTAGACACATTATATCTAGCTTGCTATCCTACCTGCAAAGTTTCACCACCATCGGGTGCAGTGATTGCAATGGGCAACCGCTACTGGGAACAGGGTAGCAATTGTGCAATAATTTTGTCAAAAAGCCATCTAGTTTAGGTAGTTTTGCTACCTTTTCCTCCTGGTCATTTTTTATCCTGTCTTTTCTGCGACCCACTGTTGTGCTTCAAGGGCATTTTCACACTAGGCAGCTAAATGGCGCTCAATATTTGAAGCATTAGACTAGCTAATATCAACACATGATCAAGACAGTTCACAATGGAAAATATTTTTTGAGTACTTTATACATTATAGCCTTTTTTTCTGTAAAATAGACACACAGTATAAATTTAGCACGATCACATATTGTACAAGGAAAGTGTAATAACCATGACCAAGATGAGTTTGCTTATTTAAGGATATATAAACACACACCACTCTTAAAGCAAGCATAGTTGTGTTATTTTCTGGTGCGTGATTAAAATATAAGGACCTGACTATGGACGTACTGATATAAGACATGGAGAGACATAGGCCCCGGTGCCATTGCACCTGCTGCACAGCCTATATGACCAAGCATGACTGTGAGAGGGAGCTTTTGTGAAAAGTGAGAGAGTGTGGTCCAATCGTGAAGGGGATGTCAAAGTTACTCACAGATCGTGAAGTAACCACTAGTTAATAAGGTGCAATAAAATAAGGAAAAGGTTCCCCAGCAACCTGCCAAAACAAAGCTCCCCTACTAGAAGGGAGCAAAAAATGAGAAACAAATAAAGCAGGGGGATTTCCGACCCAGGACCAGGGCCTCTAATTCACTGATGATGCATGATTACATAAACAGAGGAGGAAGTGTATATGAACAGCTACGGGGTTCTCAGACATGGAACCCCAGGCTTATCGGCGAGTTCGCAAAGTTCTCCATTGAGAGGGGCAATACTCCAACGACCATGTACACCACTTTATTTTTAGGAAAATCAATGCGGTGTGGCATACAGTCCTACACACAGTACTGAGTAAGTTGGGTGTTCTAAATGACATGAAGCCCTACCCATAGTCCACAGGTCAGCACTGTGTACAGAGTGACTAAACAGAACTGTGAATAGGAGGGAGTTCTAATGCCCACACAGTTCCTCAACATAGTGAACAGAGGAACAGACTGCCTTATAGCTTTATCCACAGCACAGTGTTCATTTGTGGCATCATTGCCCTACCCACTGTGCTGTGTTCATAATGGTTTCAAGAGAGCAGTCTTTCTGGATAATGCTACCATGGCTTTGTAACTAACAGAAAAGAGAAACGAAAATAATTGCCTAAAGCCGCTCAGCCTCCTGTACTACTACCGGTGAGGCTATGTGGCTTTGTGAATAACGTAAAAGTCACAACAAACTTATACCGAATAAGGCTCTTGCCTCTAGCTCTTATTATGAGAGAGGAACTGAAAAAGGTAAGCTATGGAAGTACTCGTAGCTGCAGTAATCAGCGCAGTGACAGTCAGGAGAAATAACCCCAGGCCAGGGCAAAAACTCTAGCCTAAATTAAAGAATTTTTCTGCATCTCTATTTGAATAAGAGTAAAACAGTTCTCTGACTTTGGGTAAATGACCAAATGAAAAGGTAAGATGTGAAAACAAAAGTAAATGCTCAAGTCAGTCTCCAGCTGACCTAGAAGGGAAACAGCTGAAACACGAGGTGAAAGCGAATTTCAGGTAGCGCAATCAAAAGGCCAAAATGTCAAGCAGTGAGTCTCCAGGCTATGAGCCAACCGACTGTGGCAAAGAGTGCCACTCCTTAAACGTAGTTACCTAGCTACAGGAAGTACTGGGAACTGGGATTTGTGAACATTTCCATCTTTTCACTACCGTATACCTTGCATATTGCAAAATTAAAGAGTGAGACGAACAACATTTATAAGGTGACTCTCCTTCAGCTCTGCTAACACTAAATGAACTGATGACCCAGGCGAGAGGATATTTCAGGGAGAGATATCAAACTGCCAAAGTGTCAGGCAGCAAGACCCTAAGCTAGACACCCCTGAACGGGTTCCCCAAAATTTTCAACAGACCTAACTAAGGAAGTTCCTGGAATCCTTTTAATTTAAAAACATTCAAGTCTCCTGACTCTCTCTTTACTGGCCTTGCGAATGACAGGACGTGAAATATAACATAAAAGCACCAGGTCTAGGAAAGACTGGGCTTATATAGATAACCAACATCTGTTTGCGATAACCAACTCATTGTGCAATCAGTGATTACTGGCTGCACAAGGGAAGCATGAATGTGTCAGGCACACCCTCTCCCCAGAGGTAATGCCCAATGAAGCGAGGCAACCATGACAGTTTGATGGTAGTTTACCCATTAGATATTAACAATTGTCTTTGAAAAATGTATTTTAGACAAGTCCAGTGCCTGTTTTTTTGTAAAAAAAAAAATAGACCAGACACGTAAAACAGCACCCAATGTGCTAAATAATGGGGGTGTAAAATGGGGGTTAGTCCAACACCAACACTGGGTATAGGAGGTGGTCCAAACTAAGTCGCCAGCTCAGAAGGACTAGTAACAGCAGCATCTATACCTTTAAGAAAATATTCACTCTAAATCAGACTTAGGCATCCATACAAGGCAAAATGTTTAAATCAGAAAAGCCTTTCAAAATAGACTTAATAATAATAGACTAATATAATTCCCTGCAATTGTCAATAACTGCTCTTTTGTAAAAGTATCCAACAACTCTTCACTTGTAAGCTGAGCAAAATCTTCAATAGAAGCCATATGCCTCACCAACATATAGGCACTACACCTGTCAGGTGAACCAGCCAAGGCAACCAGTATAGCATTACTTTAACGCAAAAAGTCGAGCAAGCAAGAAATGAAATTGAGAGCAGAATTCCTCTTGCTTACACAAGGATTAGACTGCACGCACTCAAACCTCTGTGTGCACACTCAGATTTGTCCAGCTCCTGATAGCTACATTAGCTTCCGTTACTGATGCACTTGTTGGAGGAGACGGGGAGGAGTTTGAGGAGGTAGGGAGGCGTTAATCTATAACTATGTGCCGGTTTAACCAATCAAATCATTACTGATCTCATTGGTTGGGTAAATAAAAGGCATAGAGGTGATCAGAACAGTCAGACATTCCCTAGGCTTGTCTTTGCTTTTTGCTCAATTGCCAATTTGCTCAATTGCCATTGAGAATGTGTTAGTTGAGTAGCGAACGATGTTTAATAAAACGTTTCCATGTATGTTAAAGGCGGCACGGATGGTGCAGTGGGTAGCACTGCCGCCTCACAGCAAGGAGGTCCTGGGTTCGAATCCCCGTCGGCCGGGGCCTCTCTGTGCGGAGTTTGCATGTTCTCCCCGTGTCTGCGTGGGTTTCCTCCGGGTACTCCGGTTTCCTCCCACAGTCCAAAGACATGCAGGTTAGGCTGATTGGAGAGTCTAAATTGCCCGTAGGTATGAGTGTGTGAGTGAATGGTGCGTGTGCCCTGCGATGGACTGGCGACCTGTCCAGGGTGTATTCCTGCCTTTCGCCCAATGTATGCTGGGATAGGCTCCAGCCCCCCTGCGACCCTGTTCAGGATAAGCGGGTTAAGATAATGGATGGATGGATGGATGTATGTTAAAAGTGCATGTTACCCTGCGTGTGGTTTTGGGGCAGCTGGGGGGCTATCCTCATGGTTGTTCTCATGTTGGTAAATGCCAATGCCAATAACAATAACACTACGGTTACAACCGTAGTAAGTAGAAGAGCATCTCTGAACACACAACATATCTAAACTTGAAGTAGAGGGAATATAGCAGCAGAAGACTGAAAAATAAGTGTAATAAATACCAAATAAAGTGATCTCCAAGTGAAAATTTCCCAGAAGGCCAGAGTGGTACTCTTACGGAGGTATGGTACAGTTGTCATGAGCCACGGACCCCTTGCCGAGCTCATACCTCACGTTCCCACGAGCAGTACCCCACGAGGAGGTGTCTCGGGGACGAACTCAAGTACTCCGAACGTTCTGGAGCCCTGGTAAGTTCTACTGAACTTCCAGCCCAGTCTCGAAGTGAAGAGTGTGATGCAAATCTGGTATTCGATGTCCTGTATTCAATGTATTCCTCTAAAGAATCTTTATCACATATGATTATAGTAAGATATACTTTATTATAATCAATCAAAAGAATAGAGTTATACAGATTACAGTGTAAATATCATCTTTCAGTTTGCTGATCACATGCAAGTTACATATACCCCTTTAGCTCTTTCTAATTTACCTTTCCACCATGATGTTTAAAAGTCAAGGTACACCCCTCAAATACCCATCCTCCTCTTTGGCCTTTACCTTATCTTATGGCTCCCCCTTCACGGAGATAAAAGCTACTGAACTTCCATTAATACAATGGGTATGAACACCCCTAAAGTCTACTAATTATTTATATCGTATATAGTATCTTACTAAAAAATAAAATACATAAAAATGAAAGGAAACTTATAATGTATTACTTCTATGTACTACTTTTCCTACTTTTACAAGTAATATAGATTATAATTACCACCCATGCCCTAAATATAGCCATCTCGTTTTCTGCGGGATTTGATCCCTCCTCCTTGCTGTTGATGAGCTCTTTGAACAGCTGCATTGGTTTGGGAATCTGGGGCAGGATCAGGACCCAGACTTTCGAAAGACGTGACTTTGCACTTCGTACTTCTCCTGCCTGTTGTATGGGATGTGCACTGGTATGTCTTTGAACACGTCGGGGGTTTTGCAGTACAGCCGCAGCGTGTGCCTCTCCTCAATGACACTGAGGTTAGGGGGGGAGGCTTCAGGTTCTTGCGTGGGTCCAGCAGGAAGGTGTTCTGTAGCGTGGAGGAACCCCGCGTCCCGTCTGTTGGCCTCCAGGTGCAGTTCATGGCTCCAAGCATGTCGTAAAAGCCCTTTAACTCTTTCACCAGCTTTTCTGTATGATGAGGGATGCGCATGAACACCTCTTCGACATCAGTCCCGCTGCCACAACTCTTGGGCTGAGTCCGCACCGCGTACGGCACTCCTCTCTCCATATCCATATCCTGGAGTGGCGCGCAGAGGGAGCACGCCACTCCAGCTTGACTACAGCTGTCTTGCGTTGCTCTCTCTTCAACAGCCCATAGATATCTTCTGAAGCAAAATTCTAAGATCCTATCCTAAGGTCTAATAAGGTCTAGCTTATTCCTTACATATCTTTTTTGCATACAACAGTGTACCTTTTTGATAAGAAATGTCCCCAATATTTCAAGCGAGAAGACATTTATCTCTTATGTAACTTGTTTTTTAATGACCATATTCATTATTTCTGTTTTTCCCACTGTCATTTTCTCATACCTCGAAAGAAATTTCCCCAATATTTTATCTCATGTGCCCCTCCGGTTTGGGAATTTCCACCATCTTAATATACGAGTGGAAAAACACTAGCTCTTATGTAATTTTTTAATGAACCTATTCATCACTGGTATTTGTCTCCCTGTCATAATCTCTCCTTGGACTCTCACCAAACTTTGACTTCATACAAGCCAGAAGTTAGTGCCCTCCGCCATCTCAACACACTCTTCAGGTGCCCCTCTCCGCGGCGCCTTAAGGGATCTACAAAGGACATCCAGCCAATAGCTGAGTGTAAATCATCCTCCAACTCTTCTATAGTCCTTTGAATCTATCCGATAAATTATTTGTGCTATAATCATGAAGGCCCTTGAAGCCTCTTAATCTTCTTTCGGTATTGACATCCCTTCCGTTTTCCTTATTTTTTTCTTTAGCCAGGCATTGTGCCCCTCCCCTGTAGGGTTGGGGTATTCTCAGTCAGAACTTTAACCTTGCTCCTTAAAACCCTAAATCTAAGTCTCCCGACTTCAGACTCCTCTACTGACAAGTATGGCTGCTCATTATCTCTGAACCACATATTATCCTTCTTACGGGCGTTCTTACTACCACCTCGATGGCGGGTGCGAGGGGTTAACAATGCATTCCTTTCTAACCCATCCCCCGTCAATCTCTCATCAGGGGGGCCTAGGGCCGGGTCCTCGACACAGTACAGTACCTGCGACCCACACCATGATGAGCATCTCAGTCCAGCTGAAGCGGGTGGTCTTGACCCGGAAGATCTGGGTGGGGTAGTCTGTGACGGTCACGTTTGGCAGGGTGCTGATCCCCTCAAAGCGGTCTGAGGCATTGAAGACCAGGAGGCAGAGGAAGATGATGAAGGAGGCAGCGTGGGCTACAAACTTCATGAAGGGGCTCCGCAGGATCTTCCCTGGCTGTGGTGGTGGGGGGTGGGGGGGTGGTTAGAGTTGGTTGGGTGGCAGAACAGGGGGGGAGCAGAAAACAGAGGGAGGGACAGGACAAAGTGGGAGGGGCAGGACAGGGTAGGAAGGGCAGGGAGGGCAGGACATGAGGGCACAGCAGATTTAGTCACCTGTAAATCATTGTTTCATCTCATATGCCAAAACCTTAATTTATTTTAATCGATGAACCTGATATTTTGACTCATATGCATATTCTATATGTGTATAATAACTATTATGAGACTGGGGCTAAAAGCAAAAATCTGCACTTGGAAGACCAGCAGGGAAAAAAGCTCTTGAGCCCGTATCTGCCAATATGAAACATTGAGTGTTAAACTCAAATAATGGACCTGTAACTACAGGAAGCAAAATCCATCTGGTTGCTGAACAGTGTCACTAATGCTGGCTCACAATAGTACATACACCAAACACCCAGGACAGACCAGAGGCTCCTACAGGAGAGTGAATCATCAAAGCAATTGACTTTCTATCGAAGCAATTAGCAGACGGACCAAGACCACTTCCTTTTCTGAAATCCATGTATAGGGCTGGGTAATTTACTGAAGTAATTCAGGTTCAGCAGCTCTGTTCAAGGGTACAACAGCAGTGCCTCACCTGGGAACTGACCGCACAAACACAGGCCCTTTCAGAAATGTAATACACAGACACAGTGCCATTGGGTTCCAATCTATTAAAGGGAATAGAGAGGTTACATTCCTTCACTCCCTTGTTTTTCCTCCCTCCCACAATTCACGCTTCCAGGAAGGAAGAAATCCCATAATACAATGCTCCAAAAAGGAAGAAGAGAGGATGAATCAGTGTACTGTGAGGTGATATTTTTGTCATAGGATGAGTTTGGAAGTTTTAAATATTAATAAGCAGATGCCAGATCCTTTTTTTTTCTCTCACAAGAAATCCTCAGTAAAGTTGCCACAAATACCATCAACAGTGTGTTTTTATCATCACTTAAGATAAGCTATGGTAAGGGTGCTATGAATTATTCATGAACCTTCAAATGTCATCCTATGAAAAAATACTTGTTCCAGAGGTAGCTATGGGGCAGCACTTCCAATATAGGTTGCGATGGGCATTCGTTTCTGTTTTGGTCTGTTCCACATCTATCCTCCCTCGCAGAGCACCTGGTTTACTTGTTAGACGTCACACATTTTGTCACAAACAGCTCACTTATGGAGGGAAGAGAGCAAAGGAAGGGAATGTGATAAAAGTGGAGCCGAATGCAGCCTGGGACTCACCCTGCTGCAGGGAGCAAACCAATACCCAACGGCCAGCAGGGGAAGCCCAAGGGCCACCACCAGGACCACCAGGCACTTCACTGCTACAGACTGTTCCCTCAACCCTGACAGATTCTCATACCAGATCGTCAGGAGCTGCTGCTGGCAGTTTGGATGGGCGACAAACTGAAGGAAAAAACAACAACAATAATAATAAAAATAATAACTTGCATTTTCTATAGCACTTTTCTCAAAGCTCAAAACATAATCGGGGGAAAAGATGAAAACAGAGAGGGAAAAGAAAGAGGAGGGGCAAAGGCAAAGTGTCAATTGTTTGTTCAGAGTTTTAGCCAGCTGTTTGCTGCACTTCAAAGAGCAACAACAAAAGTGTGTGTGTTAGCCAGCTGTGAACTTTGATTAGCAAAATTGTGACAAGACAATAAAGGAACTCCTTTAGCAATGATGGACAACAAAGAACACATGGATACTTTGCACAAGAATACTGGTCTGCTTCAGCAGAAACATCTGCGCAAACACAGTTGGTGAGTTCAGGCATTATATTTGTGGCATTATTTTGTAAGAAACATTGCTGTTGAGTTTTTCCAGTTTTTGGCGCACTAGAAAATGAATGGTCCATAGAAGTCCATTGTATCAGGAAGAACTGCATCTAAAAAAGTGATAAAATCTAGAAAATTCATCAGATCTCAGTGAAACTATCTATCCATCTTGATAGTTTCACTGAGATCTGATGAATTTTCTAGATTTTATCACTGGAAATATAGTTTTATATGCCGATCTACACAATTGAACACAATGGCCTAAATTCAATCAATAGTCCTTAACTTTGATTTACAATTAAAAGCAACATTTTTTTTTCTTCACTTTCAGTTCAGCAAAGTTCAGCAATAGCAAAAACCATCTTGCTGAACTATGCTGAAGGGAAAAAGTGCAACATGTTAAAATTAACTTTTTGCAGTTGAGCTTATTTGGATTAGATGCTTAAATTATGTGTGTGGGCATTTTTAAAATCACTGTCAGTGTAGCTAAAGTAAATAGGGGGCAAAACTGCAAGTGTTTGGCTTGAATCTCCAGCCTGTGTTACCCAGAAGGCAATGGGTGCTCAAATCCACCCTTGAATGCAGAGACTGGTTTATGGGCAGCCACCCATCCTGGCGAACACATGACACACATGACAATACGATAACGTTAGCATGCACATATCACGGAACCAACCTTGGCTAGCCTGAGTGATATGACAGACAGCTCTGACTTTGCCGAGTTAGAGGATGAGCTAGGGTGGAATTTGAGTGCCTGTTACCTTCTGGGAAACAGAGGCTGGAGATTCAAACACGTCCAGTGTTTGCCCCATATTTAGGAAATGGTTACACTGACTGCGATTTTAAAAAGGCCTACAGACATAATTTAAGCATTTAATTAAAATAATCTCAACTGAAAAAGCCGGACAGTACTCCTTTAAGGACAAATGCTGATGAATACAGCAGGATGGGTCATAGACCCCTGATTTTGGGGTACTGCATAATTAAAAAATAATGGAAGATGAGTAAAACCAGGCACATCTTCATTGGCAGTGTGAAACCCTTGAACGTGCAGTGATCTGGATCAAACTGGCAGGTTAATTACCACAACTCTGTGAGCAAATGGGGTGTGGCAGTTACAGCTGGTCTACATACAGTAATGGCTCATAGTTCATGTAAGCCAAATAAAAAACATAACCAATGCAAGTCTCCTGTAGCAACCGAGCATTAAACTATTTGCATCTCATACATCAATTTCATTTGCAGAAAATTCTGCAGATTTAGTTTCCAAAGCAATCAGTGTGAATTCCAGCAGCCAGTCCCTGAACACTGAAGTGGAACAGCTGAGCATATAATTGGGTTGTGGAAAACTGGTCTTACCTGCAGCCCCATTATAGGGTCACTGCACCCCCCCCACCCACCAAAACTTGTTTGGATCAATTTGCAAGCTGGCCCGACCAAGAAAACCCTCTGAATGTTGTGGCCATGCCAGGAGTTCAGTATCCAGTGAGTCCACAGATTCTCTACAGTACCCAGATAGTACTTGTCTCTCCTTTGTCCTTGGCTGTATTACCATAAATATTTTGAATATTTATGAAGGGGTGTGACCTGTGGAATTGAATGTATTCTTGTCACAAGGAAGTAGAGAAGACAGACAGCTAGAGGTAACCATCTGGAATACCATCCATAGTATGTTGTGACATTTGGGAGAGAAAACAGCTAGAATAAAGGATGAAAGCAGCACCCCCCAATGCAGGGGAGGAGTAACTGACCTTCTTAACCTCGTACTTAATGGCCAGTTTAACACGACTGAGAAGGGTGCGGTGGCATTGCCCCTCCTCCAGCTCCTTGCTGATGTCGCCGTTCAAAATGGCCTCCACCTCCTCCGTGTCCCGGCACAGGTCCAGCACGCCCACCACAAAGTCTTTGCACTGCATAGACAGCTTGCGATAATCATTCTGGATAGGGGGTTTGGGGGGCGGGGGCATGGTTACAAAACAAAATTGGTTAGAACTGGGAACCCAAAAGCCTCTTCTCGCTGTACACACTCAGTGAGCACTTTATTAGGTAGACCTGTACACCAGCTTGGTAATGCAAATATTTAATCAGCCAATCATGTGGCAGCAACTAATGTATAAAAGCATACAGACATCTTCAAGAGGTTCAGCTGTTTTTCAGTCCAAATGTCAGAATAGGTAAGAAATTTGATCTTTGACCGTGGAATGATTGTTGGTACCAGACAGGGTGGTTTGAGTATCTCAGAAATTGCAGATCTCCTGGGATTTTCAAGCACAACAAATACAGCTATATTTCAAGGGCCCAAGAGCTATGCAAATCTTATTGGGGCTAGACTGGGTATTGAACCACCACCTTTGCGGGTGTCAGTCTTCCTGAGTTTGTGATTTGTAGCATTCCTTACACTATTGTATTATGAGAAAGTATAAAGAATGGGTAATGTATAAGTGACTTTGACCGTGAAATGATTGTTGCTGCTGATTTCCTGGGATTTTCATGCACACTAGTCTCTAGAGTTTGCTAAATAAATTAGTACATATCACCTTTTGTAACAGACCACCCAATGTTTAGGTGAGCAAAAGTATTGGAACATGTGACTGACCAGTGTTTCTTGTTGCCCAGATATGTCCTGTTAAATTGATTGGTTAAACAATAAATAGTTATGAATGTCTACTCTTGGTTTTAGCCTTGGGTTTTGCCTGTGATGGCTGCATTTCTGTTAAAAGGTAAACCAACCAGAGAGCTGTCTTTGGGATCACAGCAAGCAATTTTAAGTTTAGAAAAGAGGGGAAATTGGGGATAGCTTGTACAACAACTGGTAATGTCCTGAGAAAGAAACGAAACCGCTGGCGTACTGAGCCACAGACATCAAACAGGTCAACCAAGGAAAACAGAAACATTGTCAGAGCTGTGAAGAAAAACCACAAAACATCAGTCACTGAAATCACAAACAATCTTCACAGGGCAGGGGTGAAGGTATCTCAATCAACCGTTCAAAGAAGACTTAGAGAGCTACAATATAGAGGTTGTACCACAAGATGCAAACTACTCATCAGTAGTAAGAGTAGAGGCAAGATTACAATTTGCAAAGAAGTACAGAGATGATCCGCAAAAGTTCTGAAACAAAGTTTCAAAGTTTTATGAGACCAAGTTTTATGTGACCAAGGTTAACCTCTACCAGAGTGATGGAAAGGCCAAAGTGTGGAGCAGGAAGGGATCTGCTCATGATCCAAAACATACAAGCTCATCTGTGAAGCACGGTGACTTGGCTTGGGCATGCATGGCTGCTTCTGGAGTGGGCTCACTAATCTTTATTGATGATGCAACTTATGACGGTAACAGCAGCATGAGGTCTACAAAAACATTCTGTCAGACAGCTTATGGAGAAATGCGTCCAAACCAATTGGGAGGAACTTCATCATACAGCGAGACAATGACCAAAAACACACTGCCAACATAACAAACTACTTCATTAGGGAGTAAAAGTGGAAGGTTCTAGACTGGAGATTGGAGGGAACCCCCCCCCCCCCAAACAAACAACAACTGAAAGAAGCTACTTTAAAAGCCTGGAAAAGCATCACAAAAGAGGAATTAAACAGTTTGGTGATGTCAATGGGTCGCAGGCTTGATGCAGTGATTGCAAGCAAGGGATATGCTACCTAATATTAAGTGTTATTTACTTTCATTTACTTAAATACTCTCTGTTCCAATACTTTTGCTCATGTCAATCATAATAATTTTGAAAAACCAGAGTGCTATTAAGTTGCTGCCATTTGTAAAACTGTGTGGCCAGACTTGGAGAAAACGGTAGTCTGTTTTAAATAAAAAAAATAAGATAGCTATGTTGTTCTCCTGGTGAGTGACAAGAGAACACTTGTTTGATGAATTGAGAAGTCAGAGATTTGTTGGTCATTTTAATTTTGTGACTGAAGTCATGTTTACGAAACGTGATAAAAGCCAAGTCCCCACATCTAAGAAGGGTAGAAAAGTCACACCTAAAGTTGTAACTATGAAGGATACAAAGGGTTTTTTCAGTCCTATTTGAAGGAGGATGTTGAAAAATACTTATATGGTTTTCAAGTTGATGAAGGTGAGGTTTAGAGTTTGGATGATATTACGAAAGTATGCAGTAAATTACAACATTTGCCTAATATAAAGAAACCCCCTTGCTTTGGTAATTGTCAGTCCCATGCGAAGGTGGAATGAGATAAATGTTAAGGATGAAACAGACTGCCTCCTTGACATTGAAAGAGAGAAAGTAAACCTCTTCTAACCGAAGAATTGAAAACCTTTAAAGCAGAGAGGGCTAAGAAAGACGCAGAGACAATTGCATTGAAAGAAACAGAATAAGCACTTGCAGAGTGCACAGTTATTGGCTCCTGAGAGTAGCACGTAGGCAAGGCCAGTTCAGCCTTCTGCCCTACCGCCTTACGAGGAGAGAAAGCAGTTATCCTGATGAAGGGACACACGCCAAAAATGGTAAATTGGTAGAAGAGTTAATGGAGGCTATTCAGTTGCCGAATGAAGTGTTGATTCTAAAAGTAAAAGTGCATACTTGTTGTACAGTGGTTTCATGTTTTATTTGGCGGTTTGCCCCTGCAGTAAGAATTTCAGCACCGGGAAAAAATAACTGCGAGGTTCCGACAGTAGGGACATCATGTAGCATTTTGGCCTGTAACAGGCAGCAAAGTCATTTGTAGCAAGATTGCCCATAAGCCATCGTGTTTTAGGGTTTTCTTTTCACACAGCACCACCAGGTGGCAAATGTGAGGGTATAGGGTATATCTTCCACCGCAGCAAATTGTATGGGTTAGTACTATTGGCCTATGCAAGCTACATCATGTATCCTCTTCTGTCATCCACTGGTTGAGCACAGTGATCCACACATCTTCTGAAGGTATAGCTACATACATGTGTGTTCAGGAAGGATATTTGTGTGTTCAGCAGTTATAGTTCCAACCGTCTACCTTCAACAAAAACAATGTATCTCGTTTTTACAATTTTTTCCCAAATGTGTATTTCATATACACGTGATACATAAGACAGCTTTGAAGTTGTTGTAAGGTGTATTTCTTCACTTTGAAGGGGGTAGGCTATATATGTAGACTCCTATATGCTTCACGTCTTTATGCTAAGCTAACACATTATGCAAACATGGAAATTGAGCCAGTGAATGCACAAAAATGAAAATGAAATCGAACATCTCGTCCAAGTCCGGGCAAGTCTGAAAAAAGGTATATTTCCCAAAATGTTGGTATTTTCCTTTAAACCTTGCAATGTAGGCCAACCAATACAAACCTTTGATTTCACCTCCTCTGTTATTGTTTGTTAGTGAACAGCAGGTCAGACACATTCTCACTTTGACTATCAACTCCTATTGTCAAAGGAATGTTTTCAACATCTTGTAGAATCCATGCCAGAAGGAATTGAGGCTATTTTGAAAGCAAACGGAGCATTTGTATAGTCCTAATAAAGTGCTCAGTGTGTGTATATCTAGTGTTGCCATGGTCAATATATCTGCTAAACGCAGTATATTTTGGAAATACAACATATATTGACACTGCCTTTAGCTTGCTAATTGTTGTTTGCTAATTTAAGTCTGCTATTCTAGCTCTAAAAGCATGTTTGCCATTCTCGCATTCAAAAGCAAGGGACAGTGACGTATAATCTGGCATTTGCTAAAGCTAATACATTCAAGTTGCTTCATTCACAATTCCTTTCTACCACAAAAATCTACCCAACGCATACTGCAATATGCAAGTAAGCTTGCGTGTCATTCAACGGCATACTTTGCTATCTCAATCAGTAGCAATTTTGGCATGGCATTTCTCGTGGGGCAGTTTTGCATTTCGTCACCATCCAATTACTAGGCAATTAGTCTATGGTGGGCCTATGCTATTATATGGGCTGTGCTGTAAATGCCCGGGAGCAGACTGATTTCCAAACTGAATACAATGTATCAGCTCTCAGCATGACACAGAACACTACATTCAGATTGCCTATACTGCAACAAAGTAAAAAGATGAGACAGACACGTGTCTGTCTTCAATAACATGCTTTATCAATACTGTAAATACAAGCATGTGGTGCATTGTTAACTTGTAGGAAAGTGAAATTGTAAAACAAGTTTATCAAGTTTTATCAATTGTATTTCTTTAAATGTCAAATAAATATGCAAACATTTTATACAAACATTTGGTATTGTAATGTTTTTTAAGACACATGATATAGGCCAGCCTGGGCACTGTAAAACCAAGTAGCCAAGCCTAGCCTACATCACTGAAGTAGGAGAGTGAGAGAGAATGCAAGAGCAAGAGAGGGAGGGTTATGGTGCAGGCATGCAGAATGGTCAGCATCAGAGCAGAGGCTATAACACACTACAAAAGCCACATTAACACACACAAAGTAGGCAAATTAACAGAGCTTTTTGGATATTCCAGAGCCATTGACTAAGCCATAGGGCGGCCTGTAGTGTAGTGGTTAAAGTACATGACTGAGACCCACAAGGTTGGTGGTTCAATCCCCGCTGTAGCCACAATAAGATCCACACAGCCGTTGGGCCTTTGAGCAAGGCCCTTCACCCTGCATTGCTCCAGGGGAGGATTGTCTCCTGCTTAGACTAAAATCAACTGTAAGACGCTCTGGATAAAATGGCATGAATGTAATGTAAAAGCCCTGTACAGGGTTCTGAAAGCGGCAAGTGACAAATATGTTTTCCCATCAAAGGTCTCGGCATTACACAAAACTTTATATCACAGCTGGTATAAAATTACTACTAATTCAAAAACCAAATAGTCTACAATGAACGGCGCACTGTCCACCTGTCATACATGCGCAAACAAACATATCAACTCCAAAAAAAGATAACTGAGACACCAGTGCAGCTTGCTTGAATAGGGAGGTGACACGGCGGTTCTTTGGGTGAGCAAACCTCTCAATGTCTACTGTTGAAATCCATCTGTCCCTGGATAAATAGATTTTCAATGGGAAGCATGGAAAGGGCGTTCAATCGCTGTTGTCCCATTGTGTTTCTTGTGAATGTCTTCCTCTTCAATGTTAAAAAGTTCCTCTCTGATTCGGCGAATGTCATGGGAGTTGTGATAATGATTCTTTGCAGATGGCAGGTTCCAGACAAAGCCTCGTGCAGGTTGTTTTTCGTGAATGGTCTGTAGTAGAGACAGTGCTTATTTTCTATATTCAGCTCAGTGTGTCGGTAGAGTAGCCAGCTGTGTTTGCAACTTCTCCTTGTGGCAAGACCATCATAGCTTGATAGCACAGCCAAGTTGCACGGCTACCTGCTGCAGCTGGGGGCTCCTGGGGCCTCATTTATAAAGGTTGCGTATGCACAAAAGAATGTGTACGCCACTTTCTAAGCAAACTTTATAAAAAACTAACTTGACGGGAAAATGTGCAGTCCTCCACGGAAACTCTGACCCATGTATACGCACATTAGCTGGAGAAATGAGAAACTGCGACTCCGATGGCAATGGGATGAAACGCGAGAAATGGTGTGAAATTGATACCACTGTGTAAAATAAATTGAAATATTACCTCTCACGTATCATATATGAAGAGTTAATTTGCAAAAACGGATAAAGGCCTCTCTTACAACGAATAAACAAACAGCTGTTTGATTGATGCTCCCTGGAGTGCCCAAAAAATATGATTTAGGATGATAAATATAAACGGAGATGTTGTTGTAAAATAATCCCTCAAATATGTAGACGAATTGTTAAACAATACTTCATGTTATTAAATGTATTCTCATAAATAATATGGTGAACAGTCGGACAAATTACGCTGCACTGATGCCGTTTACAATGCGTCAGTTGGGCAGATACGAGTGCATAGTTTCATATATTGTTATCATATTCATATATTATGTTTTATAATGTGTTTATTGTTATGGATTTTGCTAGATTTTGCTTGTGCTAGACAATTAACGTGTATTATTATCATTATTATTATTATTATTATTATTATCATCGCCATCATCACATTCGTTGTGCAGAACTGTTCGTCATTTACAATCAATCAGGATAATTCCCACACCTGTAGCTTTTCAGAGGCAATCAAATGGCTGAAATCCCTTTTCTTGGGCTTGTTTTCAGCGTTTGCCTTTGTCGTCTTCCTGAAATGCATATTCATTAGGGGTGTTTCACTGCCTATTTATAGGCAACTGTGGGCGGGACATGAAGCTGGCAAAGGTGCGCCACAGTTAGAGTTGATTGTGATTTATAAAGGAAAACTGGCATGGGACGTGCGTGTGCACTATTTTATAAATCAGAATATTTTTGTGCGTACCCACGTCCTGGGTTTCATGCGTACGCAACCTTTCGACGTGAATCCTACACACAGTTTCATAAATGAGGGCCCTGGCCTTGCGACTTGTCCACGGAACGGTGGGGACCAGGGCACTTCACTCCAAAGCACTTTGATTTTTTCATTATTTCGCATCATTTCAGTGCTGTCGGATCTTGTTAGCTAGATGTGGCAAAGTTTACATTTGATTTTATTTTCTGGTATCTGCTCAAACTGAAACTAAATAATACTTTTCTCTCGCGTTCTTTGCATGTAGCACTATTAAACATGCTGATTTAACATTTAGAAGTCACACCTATCACCTGTTCTCACTTACCGATTATCATGCACACCTGATTCTCGTTTCCCCTTGTTATCTGTCTATTTATACCTGTCCGTTTCGTTTGTTCAGTGCCAGATTGTAATGTGCTCCTGCCTTTCTCGCCAGCGTTTTCTCAGTCTGATCTGCCTGTGTTTTGACCCATTTTGTGTACCACTACCACCACCTTTTGGATTCAGCTCCTGTTCATGTTTGACCTGCAAGGCCTGGACTTTGTTTGGATTACTGGTCTGTGATTTTGGATTTTGTTCTTGTTTATCTGCCCATTTGGACTGCCTTCTCATTATCAAACTCTTGCCTGAGACCGTGACTACGTTTGGGATTTTCTTTGCTGTGCCTGTTAGCCCCGTTAACAAACCTCTGCCTGGATTGCTACCTATGAACTGTGTTACCCACTGTATTCCTGTTTGACAGTTTCTGATCTTTTCCTGTTTGACCTGCCCAACCACTAATAAAGACCTTTACTGGAAATACTTTGAGTTCGCCACTGAAGCCTGAACCTACACCATCAGATGGCCATCCTGTCTAACTTGCTGACATGTACCCAAGCCACTCGCTCTCCAACAGGCACTACTTCTGAGACCTTTTGTGCCCAACCCTGTCTGCCCCAACCTGAGCGCTACACTGGAGAACCTTGCGCAGAGCCTTCCTGTCCCAGTACTCCCTCATCGTTGAGCTGCAACCTTCTTGCTTTCTGACTGAGTGGTCCCGAGTCGCCTACGTCATCACCCTGCTGGCTGGAAGAGCACAAGAGCAGGGGCCCACTTTCTGGGAGTTGGCCCCAAGTGCAACAGTTTCACCCTCTTTACATCAACCATTTGAATGTGCCTCCTGGAAAACCATCTGTTCTTCAAGCCAGAGAAGTGCAAGTTTCACTGCTCCACTGTCCAGTTCCTTGGCTTTGTGGTCTCTCGTGGCCAAAACGAGATGGACCCAGAAAAGACAGAGGCTGTCGTTAGTTGGCCACCTCTGACCAACTACAAGGAATTGCAATGCTTCCGGGGGTTTGCCAACTCCTACAAGCGAATCATCTGTAACTATAGCTCTGTTGCCGCCCTTCCTGTAAGGTTTCCTGTTTGTTGTTTGGACTGACCACCGCAACCTAGAGTACCTGAGGTCCACCAAGAGACTTAATCCCCGCCAGGCCCAGTGGTCCCTATTTTTTAACAGGTTCAACTTCAAGCTAACCTATCGGCCTGACACACTTTCCCGGCTATACTCACCTCCTCAAGCTGACAAAGTTGGCTGCCGCTACCCAGCAGGACATCATCAGCCGATGCTGGCCCTCCTGGGGCGTCGTTCCTGGTAGCCGTCTGCCAATAACGATGCAGCTGAGTTTATTGTTGCATGTCCCAAGTATGCTCGAGGAAAGGCCAGCAACCAGCGACCTCAGGGCCTCATCCAGCCACTATCTGTTCCACATCGGTCCTGGTCTCATGTGGCCCTGAACTTTGTTACCGTTTTGCTGGTCTCCAAGGGTATGTATGTGTTCCTCACCACTGTGTGGTTTTCTAAATTTGAAATTAGTATAATTTTTTGGTACTCCCAAAGTTACCCTCTTCCAAAGAAGATAGTTCCTCCATGTATTCTTTTTGCACCGCCTGCCCCTGGAGGTGACCACGGACTGTGGAAAGTCGCTTCTGGAAATCTTCAAGGCTTCAAAAGCCTCACGTGTCGGAGATGAAGAGGCTTGCGAACTGCCACAGATGTCCCGCGCCCCGCTACTCTGTTGGCCAAAAGGTTTGGCTCTTGTCCCGAGACATTCCCCTCCAATCCATCTGTCACAAACTTGCCCCCAGATTTATTGGCCCCTTTACCATTACCCGTGTCCTCATCCTGTCTGCCATTAGACTTTGCGTCCCACCTCCCCTATGCCGCATCCATCCGGTGTTCCACGTGTCCCGAGTTAAGCCCTATGTTACCTCCCGGCACCAGCAGGTGTGTTACTTAACTGTCACTGACATAAGTGAAAATAGATGTTTTGGAAATGGGATGGTATCGAAAGCCATGTTGTGCGAGTGTCTTGAGAAAGGTGGAATATAGAAAGTTCATTGGCGAGGCGGAAAAGCACTGGATGTAAACTACGACCAAAAGGGCTTAGGTGCCTGCCAGATATAGCAAGATATAGTCCATTTAATTAATTTGGATGGCTTATGTCCCTGGTTATACAGGCCCCTGTATAACCAAAGTGAGAGCTGTGTCCGCATTCTCGGCACAAAGTCAAGCACGTTTTCGGTGGGTGTTGGACTCCGCCAAGGTTGCCCCTTGTCACCGGTCCTGTTTGTGGTATTCATGGACAGGATCTCAAGGCGCAGCCGAGGTGAGGAGAGTGTCCGGTTTGGTGACCTCAGAATCGCATCTCTGCTTTTTGCGGATGATGTGGTTCTGCTGGCTTCATCGGACCGTGACCTTCAGCACGCACTGGAGCGGTTTGCAGCCGAGTGTGAAGCGGCCGGGATGAGAGTCAGTACCTCTAAGTCCGAGGCCATGGTTCTCTGCCGGAAAACGGTGGATTGCTCCCTCCGGGTTGGGAACGAGTCTTTGCCCCAAGTGAAGGAGTTCAAGTATCTCGGGGTCTTGTTCACGAGTGAGGGTAGAAGGGAGCGTGAGATCGACAGGCGGATCGGTGCAGCGTCAGCAGTAATGCGGGCGTTGCACCGGACCGTTGTGGTGAAGAAGGAGCTGAGCCGGAAGGCGAAGCTCTCGATTTACTGGTCGATCCCAACCCTCACCTATGGTCACGAGCTTTGGGTAGTGACCGAAAGAACGAGATCGCGTATACAAGCGGCCGAAATGAGCTTCCTCCGTAGGGTGGCCGGGCTCAGCCTTAGAGATAGGGTGAGGAGCTCGGACATCCGGAGGGAGCTCGGAGTAGAGCCGCTGCTCCTTCGCATCGAAAGGAGCCAATTGAGGTGGTTCGGGCATCTGATCAGGATGCCTCCCGGGCGCCTCCCTTTGGAGGTTTTCCGGGCTCGTCCAACTGGGCGGAGACCCCGAGGGAGACCCAGAGCCCGCTGGAGAGATTATATATCTCTCCTGGCCAGGGAACGCCTCGGGATCCCCCAGGAGGAGCTAGAATGCGTTGCTGGGGAGAGGGACGCCTGGAATACCCGGCTTTGCCTACTGCCCCCGCGACCCGACTCCGGATAAGCGGGTGACGATGGATGGATGGATGGATGGATGGCTTATATTTTTTATCAGGGAAAGCTATGTTAAAACAAAATACTATGTAGCCTATTTGCATAGACATTGCCATTTTATAGCTACTGTATGTTTTGTTGCTGTAGGCAACTTATGTGTATTACATGAATACATATGTGCAAGGGATTGCTAAGCACGTCAAGACAGTTTAGGAGGTGTTTTAGGGCAAAGCCGCCTGGCATCACTCCCATGTTGGTCGCTTGTAGCCGTGTAACCCATTTTATGACAGCAGTGTTCATTAAATTTCACCGTTAAGTTATGTTAAGTTATCATTGTCCAGTTTTAATAAAATCTGGTGTGGGCTGACTAAATTATTGACCTATTTTTATATGTGGTCTGTGAGATTGGGGAAAGGGGTGAACTTTATGCATGAACTTTATTCATTTTTCAGTTAGGTTGCTAGCTTTGTTTTCGATCAGAACAGGTCAGCCAGCCAGCTTTAGTGCTTTTGCTGTTCATATTGAACAGAACAGGCTAGCCAGCTTTTGTGCCGTTCTTCCCTGTGTAACGTGACATTAATGGCCTAGCTTTGTCGCTTGCACCTCTACAACAAACAAGCTACAGGAGCAAAAATTTTATTATGCTATTATGAATATATGCCATCATTGCTGTGTTATTAACATCATCCGTAACGACGGAACTAATGAACGGGGAACTCAAATTTGAAAAGGGAGACAATGTTTACGTCAGCGATCCGCCGCTTCAATGGCTGAAAATGAATGGAGAAACCTGGTGCCTGATGAATCCAAGAAGAGTGTGTCTCTAACAGAACAAGCATTCTGTGATTTAATGTTTCAGTTCCACTATGTGAATGCAGTGCCTCTGTTGTAATTCTCTGGTGTAATTCAGCCACCACTCTCTCCCTTTCTCTCTCCTTTTTCTCTCCCTCTCCCTCTCCACTACAGGGTACAGTAGGGGGTTCACAAAGGTCTGGAAGTTAATTATGCAAAATAAACATCAATTCTACTTAATTGTTAACAGAACCTTTTGTGAACTAACATGAATAAAATAAATAAAAACATTTTTTAACAACCCAAAACATTATATACATTTACATAGCTCTCCCCTAAATCTTCCTCACACCCATCAATTCACACAGTGGTAGTTTGTTGTCTATCCAAATGCTCAGAGTGCATGTGAGCGGTATCTGATGCTGCTGAATAGTATATGTCTGTCAAAAATAACTTCTGCCATATACACTAAAAAGGGTAGCCACTGTGGCATAGCGGACCTGTCAGAAAGCAATTTACGAGAACTGATTTTTGACAGCAATGCAGTGCAAATAAGAACAGGGTCCAACAGGACACTGAACTAATCCTGCTGAACTATCCTCTGTCTGTGAGCTTTTGAGAGGGAACAAAATGTAATCAAACAAATAAACCTGACCCCCACTTGAACCTCATCATTAAATCCACAGTATGAAGTGATCAAAACCTGGTATCCAACCTCAAAATACACCCACAGCTTGTGTTGCTTACAGTGAGCATTCAGCCACTTCATCAGGAAGACAAGCAAAAACAACTTAACTAAATGCTAATCAAACACCAGAATAATTCTGCTGTTCCACTGGCCTGGGCCAAGAATGAACAAACACAGGCAGGTTAGGGAAAATCATTGATCCAAAGTTTACCAGACAGGAAATGTTGGACATACAGTATAATACAAAAGGGCCACAGTATCCCTGCTTCCTAATCAGTGTTGAGAGGTGGGAGCCTTATTATTATTATTTCCTGTCAGAGAAACCTAATTGTTCTGAAAAGAAAAACCAAGAATCATGCCCAAGGTTAATGACTCACAGAGACGCCATCAAAGCAAAAGATTTAGCCTTTAACCTTTTACTTTTAATTATCAACAATGAACCAAATACAATGTGGCAATATGAAAGGTTGACAAAACATTTAAAGAAAATAAACGTTAACCCCACATTAACTTCAATGCAGGGTGGAGCAGTTTGACTTGTATATTTTGTGTCCCACCTGCACTTATTTCATGCTGTGGCTAAAACGGCCATCACCAGTTCCAAAAAACAGTAGTGGTTACCTTATGGTAATGAAGTCAAGCAAGTGTGAGTCTAAAAAATGTTTATTCAATGTTATTGAAGTTATGTAGTTAAACATATTTACCAGGGAGAAGCAATTGAGCTGCACCGTCTCTTTTTTATGGTTCTTTTTATCCTGGTGATGACAACACACAAACATGCACAAAGACAAAAAGCATACAGATAGAAAGACACACACATCAAAAAATAATTCCATTTTGCATGTTATTAAGTCAATCCAATCAATTAAAAATGTCAAATCAATGTCATGTTCTCTACAGAAAAACAAAAATTGAGAGAGAACATAAATATGTGACAAATATTCAAGAACAGCAGTAACACCCTTTAATCTTATGTTCAGAAAAGAGGAAGAGATGTGAACAGAGAAAGAGAGAGAGATAGTTGGGCTTGAAGCACATGTGTTCCTTACCTTGAACTCCTTCTCAATGTTGGCCAGCTTAGCCAGTTCGTTACTGAGCTCCAGAGCAGTAAAAACGGGGTCCTCGCTAGACAGGGAGAGGTATGCGGGGCTGGCCAGGCCGCGGTAGGCGTTCATGCGTGAGCGGGAATGGCTGAAGGAGTCCTCACGCTGTTTCTCATTGCAGTCGGAGCACTTGCAGAAGTAGTCGTGTGGCCGCTCGATGCGCGCTCCCTTGGTCAGCAGCATGTGCACCACCTCGTACTTCTGGCAGTGGGCGGCCAGGATGATGGGCGTGATGTCGGGCGAGAAGCGTGTTCCGTCTTCGTCGTAGGAGTAGAAGTCATCATCCTGCAGTTGGCAGGGCCACTGGGTCAGGCACTCACTAGCGGCAAAGGACGGGTGGTTGAGGATTGCCTCCACGATGCGCACGTACCCTTTGCTGATGCCCAACAGGAGGGCGTCGCCAATGCGGGCCAGGTTGTCCTTCTTCAGGAGCAGCTCCGTTACCTCCAGGTGCTCGTTGCCCACAGCCAGCTGCAATGCATTCTGGCCCATGTAGTCCACGCAGTTCACATTGAGTGTGGTCGATTCCTCCAGCATCTTGCGCACCACAGGGATGTTTCCATACTCTGCCGCATCCAGGAAGCGCTCTTCCTCCGTCGTCAGGCTGGCACCACGGTCATTGAACATGAATGCGGGGCCACGTACCGCCTGCCGACGCCCTTTTTCCCGTAGCATGGCCAGTCGTCCTTGTGCCAGGTTCTCCGACGGTAACCTGAGACAGAGATGGACAGAAAAAGATGAGAAAAGAGAGAGAGTGAAACAGACCCAGATAGAGATACAGAGAGGCAGATAGAGGGGGAGTGGGACAGAGAGAGGGAGAGAGACAGAAATAGACAGAGAGAGACTGAGAGGAGAGAGAGAAAGAGAGAGGCAGAAAGTGGGATGGCAGGCGGGTCTGCTACCATCGTTAACATTTCCATGCATGGTTATGTTACTACTGTCCACTCAGAGAACATTCTCGGTGTTAAATCAGCTTTGAGTATACTTGAATACTTGCTGTGTAAGCAAGTTGAACTGACCTTAAATTATTCATATTCCTGATGAACATTACCACTTTACCTTTTTCTCTCCAGATCATTTCGATCATTGAGACTATTTTACTTAAATGTGGACAACCTAGTTTGACCGTAAGTAAAACAATAAATATTAAAATGTTAATAAAAAAAGATTTATGGAAAGCTTTCTGGTTTGTTTCCATCCCCTTACCTGAAACCTGCTGCTTATTTGTTTCAAAGGCAGGCCTATGACAGGGTAAAAGGTCTGTTCCCCCCCCCACCCCACTGCCATCTGGACTGATTCTGAATTAAGAGCTGCTCCATGGTGCTTGCAGCCAGACGTGATGATGCTGCGAGAACTCCCACAGAAAGTGCTCGCTGGCTTTAATCACATTTTAATGAAACACAACAGATGTCACCTCGGAATCACAGGGTTTGGACTTTGAAGACTTTGCACCCTCCTTTACTTCACCACCACCCTCCTCTACTCAATGACTGGAAACCAATTTTTGTGGACTCCCTCCTTCCACTGCCCAAATATTGGAGTAGATGAGCTAAATAGTGTTAAACTCGGCCCTCCCCTACTCCCCGGCAAAGTTTACATTGATATGCTACAGCACAGTTTTTTCACATTTATGGGTGATTTCATCGTGCTCAGGCCCACCTGCATTGAAAGCCCATTTCATAGTATAGTACACTGACACTGACTTGCACATAGTCAAATGGAACCCCGTACAGCTGCTTCATCGTGCGTTGGTGTTGACGCATGATGCAGCAGAGTGTTGATATACTGACACGGTTCATATTATGGAATGTTGTGTGATCTGCGATGATTTTCTCTTGTAGTTGATGGAGGTGGATGGTGTTGTTTGCCAACACTTTATTCACAATGGCTAGTTCCTGTTGATGGGTGAGGTCGTAACACAGTAACATCAAAACTGTGTTACGTGTACTTCCCAGCACTATACCTATTTTTTGGAGGAGCATAGACCTAATATTATAGGACTACATTGTATTGCACTGTGATGCAGAATGATGTGTGACAATGACATAGGTACAGTCTGGTGTAGAATGTTGCAGTCACACCTGTTCTCCAGTCTAAATGAAAATATTCTGGGTGCTACTGTGTAGCAACTGAGGTTGGCTGGGACTCTCTGTCCAGCCTCCCTCATCATGACATGGTCCACCAAGGTGGCCCTAATGTTGTTGCAAATATGTCTGTCTATTGCCTGGTCCCCTTCTTTGTTCTTGTCTTTGTACTCCCTCCTACTCCTCCTCTCTCTCTTCCTCTTCCTCTCATGTTTACAAAGTTCTCACAAAATAGGTGAGCTTACCTGAGATCTATTTATAGTACTATGGCTCAGACTGATTGGTGTTCAATTAGTGTATAAGTGTTTTCATGAGTGTGTGTGGGTGTTCACAATTGCAGGTATGTTTTATATTTTGAGTAGCAGTGGATCTCCAAGGACTCTGTAGGTAGGATTCTGTTGTTTTCAGTTATTATCTCCCAAGACTGGATGTCAGTAAGCCACCGTGCCAGCCTATGAGACGATACACCTTTGATTTGACCCTGCAACAGCATTTGGACTGGTGTATGCATTGTGTGCACAACAATAGGTTGGAAGCCCACTCGCGGCTCTGTTGTTGCTAGCATCCAATGCACTGCGTGCTGTGTCAAAGCCCTGTTCAACTGGGGATTTCTTCCGGCTGTAGCCCCTTGTGCTCCTGAGCTAACACACCACTGAGCGTATTTTTATACACGTCAACCTGAATGTAGAACGGTTTTTCAGGATTGGGTAAACTTAATGCCGGCCCCGAACACAAACAAAACTTTACATTCGTGAATGCCGCTTCGTGTTCCTCCTTTCAGTCAGCCGGTTTTGATTTGCCTTTCAGCCGAAGGTCGTACAGGGGAGCCGTAATGCCAGCAAAGTAGTTTCCTGTTCCTAGCACTTTATACAAAGAGATTAAAGTATACGGTCGGGGCAGCTCAGCAATGCCTTTCCCCCTATCCTCCGTCAATGCGTGGCAACCCTGCATAAGCATATATCCTAAGTAGCGGACCTCCTTTTGGGTGATTTGTGCTTTCTCTTTATTTCATTTAAGTCCTGCCTTGCCCAGGGTTCATACCACTGTGTCGACTAACTGCAGGTGATAATCACGTGTTCCCCCTGTCGCTACCAAGATATCGTCAACGTAATAGGTGAAGTTACCCATTTTGCACAGTGGCCCCAACACATCAGATACAGCTCTATGGAAAATGGCTGGACTATTGGGAAACCCCTGAGGCATACGCTCCCAGGTATACTGGATTTGATTCTCAGTAAATGCCAATTTCCATTGGTCCTTCCGTTTGACTTTAAGTGACCAAAAACCATTCTTAATGTCCAAAACGGTGAACCAGCATACATCGGGACATAATAGTTGAGGGGTTTGCCATAATTGCCGTGGCCCTGGGCAAAACCTGTGTGAAGACAAAAATAATTAATGAAACATGTATTTCAATTAATATATCCATACATACATTCCCTTGTTTGGCTGTATTCATATATGCATGCGTTGTGTTTAAATATTAAGAGCAAACTGCATCTCAAAGACACTGTCACTCAAAAATGAGTAAGGTAGCACACCCCACAAGGAGTACTTATGTTTACATTTTTTCAATTTATTTTGGCACTGTGAATAAAATAAATAAATAATTAAATATCGCAACAGAGGGCAGCGCTGAGTAGCTGAGTCATCAGAGGTCTGATCAATTACACATGCTTCCGGTGAACCAGGTGCACGGCGAACTTCACAATAAATAAGATAGGGTTTAACTCATTGCACAGACTACCTCAGAGACGCTATTGGTATGTCTTGGTTATTATTTGGTATAACCTTACGATGTTAATTTAGAAAATGTAATTTACCATTTTTTATTTTATTTATAGAAACTGCTGATGTTTTCTGCACATTTGAGAACTGTTACGGTATACCTCTGCTTGTAAATGTAAAACCATATGAATGCGACGTTTGACACTGCTAAAGAAAACCTACATTGCATTTAGTATAATCATTTACGTTTCTACATTGATCACGGAAGTAATTAAGCAATTAAGCATGAAACAAAGTAGCTGTTTTGATCGTGGAATAAAAGCGGTGCGCACTGCGCAGGTTGGCAGGACTTTATTTCTGGGTTTTGCTGTTACGGCGCTGCGTCCAATTAAATTAAAATTATTTTAGATATGTAGCGTTTGATGCGGATGGGGTTGTATTAAGAGTACTGAGATTTGTGGTGTTTGCTGTTTCAATGATATTATTATGCCATCTAAAATCTGAAGGGATATTTGAGGTGCAGTTGGTTAATGATGTTTAAATGACAGAAAATGTGTGATTAAATTATAATAACTAGTTGTATATATTTTCATTTATTTGTGGAGTAAAAAGTACTTGTTAATGTTAATAATGATAGCAGCTGATATGAGTAAATTAATTTATTTGTTTTATTGGTTTTCTGTAAAGGTTTTCAACCTAACTCAAACTCCAATCTAACAAATCCAACAAAACGGAATATAACTGCTGTGGACTTGGAAAATAAATGCAAGGAATGAGTTGAGTTGTCCAGGCGTCCTCTGTTGCTCTCTGAGCCATTTTCGAGTTTAGTCAGGCATTGAGGCAATAAAAAACCCAGATAACTCGACAACCTGATTCAAGTGCTGATAATCGATACAAAGACGCCACTTAGTGCTTTTGGGGGGGCGGTGGGTGCCCCTCAATGCCAAGCTCAAAGTCAACGAGATCACAGTCATGATCATGATTAGCCCACACGTTATTATGTTTATCAAAGAAATGTTGGAGGGGATCTGCTCTGGAGATTTCTGGACGGTTTCTGGGCGGGCAACATTTTGTACCCCTGTCCGCTTTTAACTCAATCAGTTTTTCAAAGCAGTGAATTACAAATCTACATTTCCGCATTATGTCCATTCCAAAAATAGTACCCTCTCCATTACTCTGCAAAAACCATAACAGCTCCTCTAGCACCACAATACCCAGCTCGAGTCAAACGAGTTGTGTGCGAGTAGTCAACATAAGGCAAAAGTGGCTTATTGACACTGATATGTACGATAACAGACATAAACTATGATGAAAACAAAAACAATTAGTTTTGAAAGTGACTAAAAGAAACAACTCGATATACTAAAGTAAATGTAATACGGCTGTCAATCTTGGAAACAGCACGCTATGGGAAACAGACACAGAGCAGTGCCAAGAGCAAATTCCACAAACAGGTGAACATTGTCTTATCCCTCATGCTTAATCAAAGATGTAGGGACTCTGAGCCAGTCATTAATTACAAGAGGGCCTCAGTACTCTTGGGTCCACCTTAACTCAGCCTAGAGCTCCCTCCTTCCTAGGTTTTAAACAATGTGGAAACTATGTGGACGAACAGCAAATGAGACCAAGCGTGCGTAAAAGGTTGCAAGAAACATAAACACACGGCCTAGACAGAAGGAAGGTGCTCAATTCCCAGAGGAATCCCGTCTTCCAACTGTTGTGTGTCTGACATTTGTGCACAAATTAAAATGTGTAGGTGAATGTGACAGACAGTGTCCTCACTACCCTAAGGTAATGAAGGGTTGCTGCGTGTTCAGCTCCCATACCCTTCGCCACAACAGGTAAATGAGAATCGTCAGTCACATATTTCCTATAGTGCACAAATGAAAATAAGACAGAAATTCCCAATAGAATATGGAGAAATAACACACAAATCCCAAGTCAAAGAAACACAGGCTTAAATAGAAAGAGCACACGCAGCTGACCTTAATCGGTAATCAAACTGAACGCGGAAGACAAATGGAATCAGTCGTCAGCACAAGGGTACTGTTTACCTGAGCGCCGCTGATTGCCAGAGTGAAACTGATTGCTAAATTGGCAGAAATACAGCGACACCAAAAGGTAGCGCCTGGAAATTAATCAGAATAGATACCCAGAACCGTGACACTATTGTCTGAAAATCTTTAATTTACCATAAATCTACCAATGCTAAGCAAAACTGCTCAAGTCTATAACTTTGACGGACAACATCGTACAGCCAATCGGAGAGTTCCATTGAAATATTAATCCTCGTAGCTTTCAAAAGACACTCTATGCACGGTTCTAAACCAATCAGACCTGGAGATACCCTATCAAGAACGTGGGTGCAAAGAATCTCCAACTTTGCCTCAGTCAAAAGAGGATCAAAAAAAAATCTAGCTACATTGTAAAATAAAAATGTCATTTTAATGGTTTGTTTTACTTGAACTATTACATCTACCTGGTACACCAAATATCTTAGCTTACACTTTATAGTAACCTCAGGTGTTTTGTTTTTGTAATGTATCCAAATTAAACGTAACACTGTCCCCTAGACGCCATCCATTAGTAACATCACCTGTGACGAAGCAGTGACCCAAATCACAGTTGCTTCAAATGTAACTGTTGTGTGTGCTCCCAGTTTATTTAACTGCAGCATCTAATAACATACTCTGTAAGTAGCACCACATAGGCTATGTGATGCAGATTTTTACCGAGTGGTGGCCTACCCATTTCTACACACAAACGTGTGTGTGTTCTCAGTCAGTGCATTGATGGGAATTTATAAACTATCAATTGCATGAAGGACTTTTGGGAGACCAAGTACTGCAAAATTTCACTTGACTTAATAAATATCTTGATCGATATTTGCATATGCATCAGCTACAGCTGTAGACTGCTAGTGCATCCTAAAGAGTGATCCAACAAAGTTTACAGAGCTGTATGAACGCATCTGGATGGAAGGTCCATTGCCTGAAACCCCCAAGAAAACGGTTGCTCGGTCAAACCTTACAAAAAGATAATGACATTTTCTGAATGAAATCCCAGAGAGTAGAGGCTATTTAAAATGCACTTTCTTTGCCAGTAGTAAATGGTTTCAAAATAATTAAAGTAAGCCTATAGCGTAACACTTTAGGATGCAGATCTTAGAATAAATGGTATTCTTTCCTGAGCCTGTCTCTTCGGTCTCTCTGCCCTATCAGAGGAATTAGCATATTTGCGAGACAGAAAATTGGTTTTGTGAGAGTGACAAATTTTCGTGAAATGCGTTTTGATAAGATTTGTGATCGCGAATCGCTTTTGTTAGACATATAAGTTAGCTAGCCGATGTTAGCTGTTCATATTCACTGCTAAAGGTGGACAGGGATGTAACGTTCCAATCAGTATATCATAAAGTTTGTTGGGAGGGAAAAATGGAGGTGTGCACTTGAGAAACAATATATTTCTCACAAAAATGTTTGTCTACTTTATTACTTCACAGCAGTGGTGATAAAACTTACAAGTAGTAAGTGCTAGTACGTTGTTGGCTTTTACTGGTCCCAATATGAGGTTAGTATCATGTAGCTAGCATAAGCCAATAGCATTATAATTTGCTTTTTAACAGTACTTGGTCAGTCAAACAATAAACCTTATAGCATTTGATTACAGTCAACGGCAACAAAAATATCCATTAACAGCAAAAGGATCGAAAAGGTCCCAAAAGTTATATACGAGATGCCACGGCTAACAAGGTTTAGTGCTGCGGTAGAAGATACCCAATACCTTCACATTTGCCACCTGGTGATTGTGTGAAAAGCAAACCCTAAACCATGATGGATGATGGGCAGCTACAAATTACTTCTCCCCGTTACAGGCCGAAAATGCAACGCAACTGTTGGAACCTCATAATTATTTTTCATGTAAAGTATGCACAGACACATGTAGGAGTAAAGCATGCACAGAAGGATGAAAGTTAAAAAAATCCAGACCAATGGATTGACCGCTGATCCCATGGTACTGTAATATAACTGGAAGGGAAATGGCCACAGAAAAACGGCACCTTTGCCATAGCCCACAGTTTTGTCTTTGACTGGCCAATGTGATGTCAAATTTTCGAAGTGTACGAACTGCCAAGTGTACGAACTGCCAACATCAGTAGGCAGCAGAGCCAGATCCACCTGTTAGTTGCTGTTGTGACGTCACGTTGATTTGTCCAATAAGAATATGTGAACACAGAGGCATAATTTAGTATAATGACAAGAAACCACCTGTTGCTCATTACATTACATTACATTATTGGCATTTGGCAGACGCTCTTATCCAGAGCGATGTACAGTTGATTAGACTAAGCAGGAGACAATCCTCCCCTGGAGTAGTGCAGGGTTAAGGGCCTTGCTCAAGGGCCCAGCGGCTGTGCGGATCTTAATGTGGCTACACCGGGATTAGAACCACCGACCTTGCGTGTCCCAGTCATTTACCTTAACCACTACGCTATGCTCGACATTTCAATGCCAACAGACACAAAGAAAGCTCTTTTAGCAGGTTGTAAAAAGTAAAAAGTAAAAAGTCTGTGCTGGGGCGGTGATAGAGACAAATTGCTCCTTCAAAGAGAGGCCTGGTACATGATCTATCCACGGTCTCCCCTAGAGGGCTTGTTCTGCCCCCAGCTCATTGTGTGTGCATTTGGCTGAGTGTGTTTTAGCCCCCCCCCCTAGTGGCATCATAGCAGGTTGCTTGTGTGACATCACAGCAGTGAACAGGAAGTGAAGGCATGTTTCTCCTGTACTGAGCTGTTCATCTATTGCCATCGTTAGTCAAAGTTTGTGAAAGCATCGTCTGTAAGTGTTGATTACTTTATAACATCATATCAGATGGATATCAAGAGATATTTGTGATGTTTAAGGACTTTAACTATGCAAGTCCAGTGTTTCAATCTGTGTCGCTAGCTATTCTAGCTTGTTATTCTGCCTGTTCATGTGCAATGCAGCTAAGTTAGCTATTTAATGGTTGGAAGCGTATGTGCATTAGTTCTCTTTTCTTGTTACAGTCATAACAGTGCATGCCATATTCATGGGAATTTATACATGTTGCTATCTTTCATAGTTTATGCTGTATTTAGCCTTGAGCTATACTGTGTTGTGTCATTTCGGTGCGGGATTGCATCATGCAGTCTCAGGTGACTTGGATATTTCTGTTGTGTTTCTTTCAGTTTCAGTCCTTATTCATTAATGCATCAGCAACGGCATCTTATTAAAGAAGACGACTAAGATAATTCCTGACTCTTCGCATTTATTGGATGGAGTTTGGCTTGCTGTTAAGTTGTGTCAGGACACACAATAAGAACAGTACAGTGAAAAGATGTTGAAATCCTACAAGCTAGGCAAGCTTCCTGGTAGTAGACTGCAGACTGCCTCTACAGCATCATGCATCAAGATGGTAATCCACAGGCCCCTGCAGAGGAACATGAGCCAAACATCACTGCAGAGGGAACCACGATCACAGTGGACCAAGCGTCACAGGCAAGCTCTAGACATTCAAGCTCTAGACATTCAGGCCCATCGCGATCATCATACAAATCATTATCAGCCGGCGCAGCGGTGGCCAGAGCACGTGCAGAAGCTGAAGCCGCACGCACACGCGTCTTCTACGCACAAAAGGAAAATGCTATCAAATTGGAGAAAGTTCAAATGGAGGTGACTCATCAGCTAGAGAAAGCAAGACTGGAGGCAGATTTAGAGATGCTGCATCATGAAAAAGAAGCAGCCGCTGCTCTAGCTCAAGCAGAAGTGCTAGAAGCAGCAGCAGCAGGGAGTGAATGGGATTACCTCAGTGGGGCAAGCCGCCCTGTCTCGCTACGGAGCAAAGCAGAGCGCACAAGGGAGTACATCAGGGCACAGGCTACAGAGTGTTTCGAAGAACAGCCCAAAAGAAACACAGAACCAGCTCGTGAGAGTAAGCCAGCCCTTCCAGTCCTACACTCTCGCTATGTAGCTGATGGCCCCATCTTAGCTGACAGACAGCACATTTCCACTAATAGGGCCCCTCAGCAAAACGATTCAACACAATGGAATGAGAGAAAGCTAGAAGCGTCCAACTTTCGTCCCTCTCACCCCAGCCAGAGGGAAAGCCCCCAGGTGAGATCAGGCTCAATGCTGCTTCATCAGCCTGAACCCGCTGGTATGCTGGACTTCGCTAAATACCTGGCACGGCGCGAGCTTGTCACCACGGGTCTCACACATTTCGACGACCGCCCAGAGAGTTTCAGGGCGTGGAGGTCAGCGTTCCTCGGTGCCATCGAGGGCCTAGACCTCACAGCCAGTGAGGAAATTGATTTACTCACGAAATGGCTAGGAAAAGAATCATCCGACCACGTGAGAAGACTACGGTCAGTTCATGTGAATGACCCAAGTGCAGCACTAAAAATGGCCTGGCAAAGGTTAGTTGAGTGTTACGGCGCCCCAGAGATTATCGAAAAGGCTCTGTTCCAGAAACTGGACTGCTTTCCTAAAATCTCAAATAGAGATCACGTCAAGTTAAGAGAACTTGGAGACCTTCTAATGGAACTGAACGCAGCTAAAGAAGATGGACACTTACCTGGCCTAGCATACCTAGACACCGCCAGAGGCATCAGGCCCATAGTGGAGAAGCTGCCCCACAGCCTGCAAGAAAGGTGGATGTCTCACGGCACGAGATACAAAGAGGAGAACCATAGCTGCTTCCCTCCATTCTGGTATTTCACCAGATTTGTCTGCTATGAAGCAAAGGCCAGAAACGACCCCAGCTTTGCCATCTCCAGCAGCAACTCTGTTCCACCAGAAAAAAATGAGAACTTCACATCTAAATTCAACAATCGAAGAAGTCCCATCTCTGTCCACAAAACAGACATTTCCTCCGAAGCCCCCTCCCACACAGGTTCGGCGGTCAATGATGAAGACCCAGGTAAAGACTGTCCCATCCACAGTGCGCCCCACCCATTGAGAAAATGCCGCGGCTTCAGGATGAAGACGCTGGAGGAGCGTAAAGCTTACCTCTGCTTCAGGTGCTGTACATCTTACACTCACCTAGCACGCGATTGCAAAGCCCTAGTAAAGTGTACAGAGTGTGGCAGTGAAGGCCACAGCACCGATCTCCATCCAGGTCCACCACCCTGGGCCTCACAGGTCCCCAGCCCTTTTTCTAGGCATGGCGGGGAGGAAGAGGAACCCTCATCCTCAACGCCTTCCGTGAGTAATGCATGTACTGAAGTCTGTGGTAAAGGCCTCACAGCTAGGTCCTGTTCCAAGGTCTGCTTAGTTCGAGTTTATCCAAATGGTAAACGTCAGAAGGCAGTTAAGATGTATGCAATGCTCGATGACCAGAGTAACAGGTCATTAGCAAGGTTGGAGTTTTTCGAGCACTTTCACATCAACAGTGACTCATTGAAAACCTGTGCTGGCGTTATTGATACTGCTGGAAGGAGAGCTGATGGTTATCAGATAGAGCCTGTAAATGGGTGTGTTAGTCTGACACTCCCGACACTGATTGCGGGCAATGAAATACCAGATAATAGGTCTGAGATACCTACACCAGAGGCAGCTCGACACCATCCACACCTGAAGCCTATCGCCTCCGAGATCCCAGAACTGGACGAAAGCGCACACATACTCCTGCTGCTGGGCCGCGACTTCCTGAGGGTGCACAAGGTGAGGGAACAGATTAATGGTCCTCATGACTCACCATTTGCCCTCAAGCTGGACTTAGGGTGGGTCCTGATAGGTGACGTGTGTTTAGGAAACTCTCACAAACCAAGTGTGCAGAGCTTCAAGACAAACATACTAGATAATGGCAGACCTTCACTGTTTACACCATGCCGAAGCCATGTCTTTCTCAAAGAGAAGCTGAACATCAAAGACGAATATGGCACGCATTATGTCTTCGAAAGCAGCTCAACATGCAGAGCAGACGAAGATCCTATCGATCACTCAGTGTTTAAGCGCATGAAGAACGACAACAAGCTTGCTCTTTCTATAGAGGATGAGGTCTTCTTGGAAATCATGGACAAAGAGATCTTCCAAGATAAAAACAACAGCTGGGTTGCCCCGCTTCCCTTCAGACGCCCAAGGCCTCCACTCCCTAATAATAGAGAGCAAGCACTTACACGCCTCTCCTCTCTGCGACGCACCTTGCGAAAGAAGCCTGAAATGAAACAGCAGTTCATTGACTTCGTTCAGAAGATATTCTACAATGACCACGCTGAAGCAGCACCTCCCCTGAGTGTCAATCAGGAATGCTGGTATTTGCCAACCTTTGGAGTCTACCACCCAAAGAAGCCTGACCAAATCAGAGTGGTCTTTGACTCCAGCGCACAGCATCAGGGCCTCTCTCTCAATGATGTCCTCTTAGTTGGTCCTGACTTGAACAACAGTCTCCTGGGTGTTCTGATCCGTTTCCGTAAAGAGCCAGTGGTGATTACCGCCGACATACAGCAAATGTTTCACTGTTTTTCCGTAAGAGAGGATCACAGGGACTATCTGAGGTTTCTATGGTTCCGTGACAATGACCTTGACAAGGACATTGTAGAATATAGAATGAAGGTCCATGTCTTTGGAAATAGCCCTTCTCCAGCAGTGGCTATCTACGGGCTCAGACGGGCAGCAAGAGAGGGTGAGCTCAAATATGGAAGCGACACATGCCGCTTTGTGGAACAAAACTTTTATGTTGACGATGCTCTTAAGTCACTGCCTACTGACTCAGAGGCTATCGATTTGCTTCAAAGAACACGGGCATCACTGGCAGAATCAAACCTGAGGCTGCATAAGATTGCATCCAATAGCACAGCCGTGTTGGCAGCCTTTCCACCAGAGGATCACGCCAAAGGAGTCAAAGAAATCGATCTCGGAGAAGGCACGCCCATTCAACATAGCCTCGGCCTGAACTGGGAAATAGCCAGAGACACGTTTACCTTTCAAACATCGGACAGCAGCAAACCATTCACAAGACGTGGAGTCCTATCGACTGTGAACAGTCTCTATGATCCCCTCGGCTTTGCAGCTCCTGTCACTATACAAGGGAGGTTCTTGCTTCGAGAGCTCTCCAAATAAGTTGACGAATGGGACACACCACTTCCAGCAGAGAAGTGCAGGGAGTGGGAAACATGGAGAGACTCACTGCAAGACCTACAGCAACTCCACATCCGTCGAACATACAGCTCAATGTCACCCTCAAAGGCAAGACACAAGGAACTGTGTGTCTTCTCCGATGCCTCCACCAAAGCGATTGGTGCAGTAGCATACCTCAGAACCATCACTGAAGATGGACAGTATGATGTTGGCTTTACCCTGGGAAAGGCAAAGCTGACGCCTCAAGATGAACCTACTATACCCAGACTTGAACTTTGCGCAGCTGTGTTAGCCGTGGAGATGTCTGACCTCATCCTGGACGAAATTGATACCAAGCCAGATGCAGTGACGTTCTACTGCGACAGTAAGGTTGTACTTGGTTATATCTACAACGAGCGCAAACGCTTTTATGTGTATGTACACAACCGAGTCCAGAGAATCAGACAGTCAACAAGGCCAGAACAGTGGAAGTACGTGCCCACAGAGCTCAATCCAGCTGACCATGCCTCTAGGTCTGTAGTTGCCTCCCATCTCCAAAACACTACTTGGCTGACAGGGCCAAGCTTTCTCTACAAACCTCCGGAAAGTCAACCTACAACACAAGGCTCCTTTGAACTGATAAGCCCAGAGTCCGATGTAGAGATTCGTCCTCAACCTCAAGTCACCATTGCTGCCACTAGCATACAAGGGAAACAACTTACCTCAGAGCGCTTCGAACGGTTCTCTACATGGAACTCTCTGCTAAAGGCAATAGCATTTCTTATCCATGAGGCCTGTTCCTTCAAGTCAACCTCAGCCAGTCAGACAAGCAACTGCGCTGGCTGGCACCGGTGTCAACGATCTGACCATCTGGATGAATTATCCCAAGCGAAGATAGTCGTCCTCCTTACGGTCCAAAGGTCAGCCTTCTCTGAGGAGTATAACGCTCTCAAGGAGAAAAGAGTCATTGCCAAGAACAGCACCCTAGCCAAGTTGAACCCCACCTTGGACAAGAATGGACTACTCAGAGTCGGTGGCCGTTTGACACATGCACAGTTAGACAACGAAGAAAGGAATCCCATCATCTTACCTGGCCGGCATCACATCTCCACCTTGGTGATTCGCCACTACCATGATCAGGTAAAGCACCAAGGCAGCCTCTTTACTGAGGGAGCCGTACGCACGGCAGGATTCTGGCTAGTCGGTGGTAAGAGATGCATCAGCAGTGTTGTACACAAATGTCTCACATGCAGGAGGCTGCGTGGAACAACAGAAAACCAGAAGATGGCCGACCTACCAGAAGAACGACTGAGTACATCTCCACCATTCACGTATGTCGGTCTGGACGTGTTTGGTCCCTTCACAGTCGCAGCAGGCCGCACACGAGGAGGGCATGTTCACAACAAACGTTGGGCTGTGCTTTTTACCTGCATGAGCACCCGTGCGGTGCACATAGAAGTTATCGAATCAATGGACACTTCAAGCTGCATTAACGCCCTGCGAAGGTTCTTTGCCATTCGTGGTCCTGCGAAACAGCTACGCTCTGACTGTGGAACGAACTTCGTAGGAGCAAGCAAGGAACTTGAATTCCTCGAGACAGCAAAGGAGCCCAATGTACAGAAATACCTCAGCAACCACTCTTGTACATGGGAATTCAATCCACCCCACGCGTCCCACATGGGAGGAGCCTGGGAGCGGATGATCGGAGTTGTGAGAAGGATACTGGACTCTATGTTGATGCAAGTCGGGTCACAACCTCTCTCCCATGACCTCCTCTGCACATTCATGGCCGAGATATCTGCCATAATCAATGCAAGGCCCCTTGTTCCCATCTCCACTGACCCAGACTCACCTCTAATACTTACCCCAGCTATGTTACTTACACAAAAAGTTGGAGTACCTCCTCCTCCAGGAAACTTCTTAGAAGGCAACCTCTTCAGGCAGCAATGGAGACAGGTGCAGAGCCTAGCTGATAAGTTCTGGTACCGCTGGAGAAAGGAATACCTTCCGACTCTGCAGACCCGTCGCAAATGGAAAGAAATGCAGCCCGACATCCAAGAAGGAGACCTTGTTCTGTTGAGAGACACTCAAGCAGCACGTAATGAGTGGCCAATGGCACTTGTCTCCAGTGTGTTCCCTAGTGCAGACGGAAAGATACGCAAAATACAAGTCAAAGTCAGCTAGGAAGGAACAAGCAAAATGTTCCTCAGGCCCATTACTGAAGTCATTCTTCTCTTGCCTAAAAAAGATCAAGGTGGACGTTAGTTATGACATCTTACAGATGCCAGGCGGGGAGTGTTCTGCCCCCAGCTCATTGTGTGTGCATTTGGCTGAGTGTGTTTTAGCCCCCCCTAGTGGCATCATAGCAGGTTGCTTGTGTGACATCACAGCAGTGAACAGGAAGTGAAGGCATGTTTCTCCTGTAAAGTTAGAGCTGTTCATCTATTGCCATCGTTAGTCAAAGTTTGTGAAAGCATCGTCTGTAAGTGTTGATTACTTTATAACATCATATCAGATGGATATCAAGAGATATTTGTGATGTTTAAGGACTTTAACTATGCAAGTCCAGTGTTTCAATCTGTGTCGCTAGCTATTCTAGCTTGTTATTCTGCCTGTTCATGTGCAATGCAGCTAAGTTAGCTATTTAATGGTTGGAAGCGTATATGTGCATTAGTTCTCTTTTCTTGTTACAGTCATAACAGTGCATGCCATATTCATGGGAATTTATACATGTTGCTATCTTTCATAGTTTATGCTGTATTTAGCCTTGAGCTATCCTGTGTTGTGTCATTTCAGTGCGGGATTGCATCATGCAGTCTCAGGTGACTTGGATATTTCTGTTGTGTTTCTTTCAGTTTCAGTCCATCCATCCATCCATCCATCGTCACCCGCTTATCCGGAGTCGGGTCGCGGGGGCAGTAGGCAAAGCCGGGTATTCCAGGCGTCCCTCTCCCCAGCAACGCATTCTAGCTCCTCCTGGGGGATCCCGAGGCGTTCCCTGGCCAGGAGAGATATATAATCTCTCCAGCGGGCTCTGGGTCTCCCTCGGGGTCTCCGCCCAGTTGGACGAGCCCGGAAAACCTCCAAAGGGAGGCGCCCGGGAGGCATCCTGATGAGATGCCCGAACCACCTCAATTGGCTCCTTTCGACGCGAAGGAGCAGCGGCTCTACTCCGAGCTCCCTCCGGATGTCCGAGCTCCTCACCCTATCTCTAAGGCTGAGCCCGGCCACCCTACGGAGGAAGCTCATTTCGGCCGCTTGTATACGCGATCTCGTTCTTTCGGTCACTACCCAAAGCTCGTGACCATAGGTGAGGGTTGGGACGTAGATCGACCAGTAAATCGAGAGCTTCGCCTTCCGGCTCAGCTCCTTCTTCACCACAACGGTCCGGTGCAACGCCCGCATTACTGCTGACGCTGCACCGATCCGCCTGTCGATCTCACGCTCCCTTCTACCCTCACTCGTGAACAAGACCCCGAGATACTTGAACTCCTTCACTTGGGGCAAAGACTCGTTCCCAACCCGGAGGGAGCAATCCACCGTTTTCCGGCAGAGAACCATGGCCTCGGACTTGGAGGTGCTGACTCTCATCCCGGCCGCCTCACACTCGGCTGCAAACCGCTCCAGTGCGTGCTGAAGGTCACGGTCCGATGAAGCCAGCAGAACCACATCATCCGCAAAAAGCAGAGATGCGATTCTGAGGTCACCAAACCGGACACTCTCCTGACCTCGGCTGCGCCTTGAGATCCTGTCCATGAATACCACAAACAGGACCGGTGACAAGGGGCAACCTTGGCGGAGTCCAACACCCACCGGAAACGTGCTTGACTTTGTGCCGAGAATGCGGACACAGCTCTCACTTTGGTTATACAGGGACCTGATGGCTCGTAACAACGGCCCCGGTACCCCATACTCCCGCAGTACACCCCACAGGGTTCCCCGGGGGACACGGTCGAAAGCCTTCTCCAAGTCCACAAAGCACATGTGGACTGGATGGGCAAACTCCCATGACCCCGCCAGCAACCCTGCCAAGGTAAAGAGCTGGTCCACTGTTCCACGGCCAGGACGGAAGCCACATTGCTCCTCCTGAATCCGAGGTTCGACCGTCGGTCGGAGCCTCCTTTCCAGTACCCTAGAGTAAGCTTTCCCAGGGAGGCTGAGGAGTGTGATACCCCGGTAATTGGAGCACACCCTCCGATCCCCCTTCTTGAAAATGGGGACCACCACCCCGGTCTGCCACTCTACAGGTACTGTCCCCGATCTCCACGCGACACTGAAGAGGCGTGTCAGCCAAGACAGCCCAACAATGTCCAGAGCCTTCAGCATCTCAGGGCGAATCTCATCTACACCCGGCGACTTGCCACTGAGGAGCTTTTTGACTACCTCAGCAACTTCCGCCAGGGATATAGGTGCAGATTCCCCCGAGTCTTCAGGCTCTGCCTCTTCCACAGAGGACGTGTTGTTCGGGTTCAGGAGCTCCTCGAAGTGCTCTTTCCACCGTCCGACAATATCCCCAGTCCGGGTCAGCAGTTCTCCTCCCCTGCTGAAAACAGCCTGAGACAAGCCCTGCTTTCCCTTTCTGAGTCGTCGGATGGTTTGCCAGAACTTCCTCGAGGCCAACCGAAAGTCCTTCTCCATAGCCTCCCCGAACTCCTCCCATACCCGGGTTTTTGCTTCAGTGACTGCCGAAGCTGCAGCCCTTCTGGCCACCCGGTACCTGTCTGCTGCTTCAGGGGACCCCCGGGCCAGCCAAGCCCGAAAGGCCTCCTTCTTCAGCTTGACGGCCTCCCTCACCGCTGGTGTCCACCAGCGGGTTCTTGGGTTGCCGCCCCGACAGGCACCGATGACCTTCTGACCACAGCTCCTGCTTGCCGCCTCTGCAATGGAGGCTTTGAACATGGCCCACTCGGACTCCATGTCCCCAGCTTCCCCCGGGATGCATGAGAAGTTCTTCCGGAGGTGGGAGTTGAAGACCTCGCGAACAGGGGCCTCCGCCAGACGTTCCCAGTTCACCCTCACTACACGTTTGGGTTTACCGGGTCTGTCAGGCAGCCTCCCCGGCCACTTGATCCAACTCACCACCAGGTGGTGATCAGTTGACAGCTCTGCTCCTCTCTTCACCCGAGTGTCCAAGACATACGGCCGCAGGTCTGATGATACGACCACAAAGTCGATCATCGATCTTTGGCCTAAGGTGCTCTGGTACCAAGTACACTTATGAGCTACCCTATGTTCGAACATGGTGTTTGTTATCGACAATCCATGGCCAGCACAGAAGTCCAATAACAAAACACCGCTTGGGTTCAGATCAGGCAGGCCGTTCCTCCCAATCACCCCCCTCCAGGTTTCTCCGTCATTGCCCACGTGAGCGTTGAAGTCGCCCAGCAGAACTATGGAGTCTCCGGGTGGCACCCTTTCCAGGATGCCACCCAGTGACTCCAAGAAGGCCGGATACTCTGAACTGCCATTTGGTGCATACGCACAAATGACAGTCAGAGCCTTCCCCCCAGCGACACGTAGTCGCAGAGAAGCGACCCTCTCGTTCCCCGGGTGGAACTCCAACACAGTGGCGCTCAGCCGGTGGCTTGTGAGTATCCCCACACCCGCCCGGCGCCTCTCACCTTGAGCAACTCCAGAAAAGAACAGAGTCCAGCCCCTCTCCAGGAGTTTGGTTCCGGAACCAGTACTGTGCGTGGAGGTGAGCCCAACTATATCTAGTTGGTACCGCTCCGCCTCCCGCACTAGCTCAGGTTCCTTCCCCACCAGAGAGGTGACGTTCCACGTCCCCAGAACCAGTCTGCGACGCCGAGGATCAGCACGCCCGGATCCCCGCCTTTGCCTACTGCCCGTTGGGCAAAGCACCCGACTCCGATGCCGACCCCTGCAGGTGGTGAGCCCACAGGGCGGCGACCCCACGTGACCAGTTCGGGCTGTGCCCGGCCGGGCCCCATGGGATAAGGCCCGGCCACCAGACGCTCGCCGACGAGCTCCCCTCCCGGGTCTGGCTCCAGCAGGGGGCCCCGGTTTCCCTTTTCCGGGCGAGGTAACTGGGTCTTTGTGTGGCCGTCAGTTTCAGTCCTTATTCATTAATGCATCAGCAACGGCATCTTATTAAAGAAGACGACTAAGATGATTCCTGACTCTTCGCATTTATTGGATGGAGTTTGGCTTGCTGTTAAGTTGTGTCAGGACACACAATAAGAACAGTACAGGGCTCAATGACTTGCATTCCCTGTCAAGTTTTCTTTAAAACGATGACTGTTTACTAGTTGTTTTTCTAAACAAACACTTCTCTTTTCCCTCTAGGGTCTTTCAGCGCACTTATCCCTGGTTATGTGTGTGCACTCTGTTGTACGTCGCTCTGGATAAGAGCTTCTGCCAAATGCCATTAATGTAATGTAATGTAATGAAATATTGTCCCACTTTGTCAAATTTATTGAATGAGTGAAATTAACAAATTGTGATGACTTAAAACATTTTATGTGTTCGTCAATTGCACAGCAAGGGTCGATCTGCTTCAGGATTTTGTGGCAACTTCTTCTCTTAAATATTTAATAAGATAAATAATATCTTGATCAGATATTTGTATAAGCACCAGCGACAGCTGCAGACTGCTAGTGTATCCTAAAGAGTGAATCCACAAAGTTTAGAGAGCTGTCGGAAAAATAAATTAAGATAATTGGTTGGAACCAGCTTATACAACCAAAATATCTAAATTATAATAGACACAAAATGGAACAAAATGTCAAATTTCTTCAAATTATGATTACATTGTTTTTTTATTGATTGATTGATTGATTGACTGAATGTTAGAGTTGATTGACTCACATCATGTTATATAAGCCCCACACCTGGTCTTGTTGTTTATGCACACAGATGAAGGCCAAAAAGGATCTGTGCCCCCCCCCCCCAGACAAGGGACAGGGCATATGGCCTGACAGGGTCGATCGGTGACGGACGGCTGGAAGGTGCCAGAGAGCAACATGGGGAGAGAGATATTAAACCTGGGTGGGGCCCTGCATCATAAGAGGGAGTCCTTATGTGTGGCCCTGTGGGGGCCCAGTTCCCCAGATGCCCCTGTTTAGAGGTCAGGTATCGTCTGAAGCAGGCTACCCCTCCAAGGGGAAGGGAGGGTGAGGGGTTGGTACAATTAAAGCCACAAAATAATTTGATGCCAGTGTTTGAGGTTAATTCTGTCAGTGCCTGGTTAGGCTCATAGTACCATAAGGTAACAAGGCTGGTGTTAATATATTCAAAAGCTAAAAATTGGGAGATTAATCTGATGTTTGATAATCTCAAATATTCATGAAGAGATAGATCCGGAGTCTGTAATTAAAGATAGGAAATCTGAAACATTTCACACAGTCTGTGGCATGAGCCTAAGCGTTCTGCAATAATCTTAAAAGTGAATGTTTCTTACACATTGAAACATATGTCGGGCATCTCTGTATCAGCTGTCATTGACTGTGCCAAGCACCTGAGATCGCCCTGTAAACGGACTATAGGATCTAGGTTATCCTCGCTTTTAAGAATCAGAAAAAGGCAAATCCATTACATTTGCCATTGCAGTCCCAAACACAAAATGAGTTTGGCAGTTAACTAACTAACTGTTTCTATACAGCTCAGGTTCAGTCGATTTAGAAGTAATGTTATTTTGTTCCACCCAGAAGTGGCCGAATGCTGTTCACAAACATTCAGATTTGTCCTATAGCTCTCTCTTGCATTTTCCCATGTAAAAAAGACCACATAGACATTTCAGAATGTAAAACAATATTCCATAGTACATGTAATAGTTCCTCTTACTTTTAATTTGGCACCTGTTAAGTGCATGCACTCCTGACTGAGTTAATTACACATTCGGTTTTAAAGGTACAATAGGTAATTTTGGACTCCTAGCGGTCAAGAGAGGAATTGCAGCAAAACACCCTCAAACCACTGTTTATCCTTCCCACAGTCTGAATATAACGCGTAATATAAAGCATTATTATACAGTTTAGTGTTCTCATGCACTGTTTTGGAAAGCTGACAGTGGCAAACGTGACAGAGCATGCCATCTTTTCATAGTGTTCAAGAAAGAAAATGTGAATGTGACTTTTTGACATATTGACTGTGACTTTATGACATATTGACATATTGTAGCAAGCCATATTGACATATTGGCTTGCTACACAACACTCTTTATATTTTTTGACTTATTGAAGTTTTCACTTCAGCTAACCAACTATATTATGAACAAGCAACTTATTTGGCTATGTAATTCGCAGGCTATATAACTAAGATATGAGTCTACCACAAACGATGCAACTGTAATTTGCAGATTCAGAAAAATAAAGGTTTAGCTAAACATGGAGGATTGAAGACATAAAAAGATAAAAGGAGCAGCAGCCCAAATTGCACTCCAGACAAGCGATAACTGAAACTCTGTATTCTATTGCTCATTATCCAAGCGAAGAATACATATCTATAAAATTATACCAGTTTGTTTTCAGTAGCAACAATCAAATTAGCTTGCCGAATTTACAAATATCCATTGCTACCGATAGCAAACTGGTATTGTTTTAGAACTAAATATGATATGGTGGTTCGAATCCCAGTGTAGCCACAATAAGATCCGCACAGACGTTGGGCCCTTGAGCAAGGCCCTTAACCCTGCATTGCTCCAGGGGAGGATTGTCTCCTGCTTAGTCTAATCAAATGTACATTGCTCTGGATAAGAGCGTCTGCCAAATGCCAATAAAAATATGTAGTCTTTGCTTGGATAATAAGCAATAGAGTTTCAGTGATTGCTTGTCTGGAATGCAATTTGGGCAGCTATACACAAACAATCAGATAAGCCCCCACGTCATTAGCTGTGGCAATTAGAACCCACCAATTTCCAACGAATGAGCTTCAATTATTGTACAGCTGTACAATGTTTTGGTACAGAGTGAGAGCCCGTCAACTGTATATTTTGAAACTTGAATTTCAGGACTATAAATGCAGGCAGAGGGTGAGTCAACATGTCAGTGAGTCTTTTTCAATAGGAAGGGATTTACAATGGTCTTGTAACAATGTTTTAACACAGGAATCTTACCTATTGTTCCTTTACACTATCTTTCTAGAACTCACTGTGTGTTTTCTAGTAGGATACAGTAGCCTGTAAACACATAGACCTGACACTGTGGTTCGCCTCGAGACACTAATTAATATGTAACCAGCAACATTGGATCAAAGTCAAAATCAAAACAGACGTAATCCAAGAATCCCAATGTGTCTGATCTGAACACCTTGTACTGTCACAGTTTATGTTCTTGGCTATTGTTAGTTGCATCTCATATACGCTAATTCAGAAACATTTCTGTAGATTAGTGAAACATAGCCTCGCCTATATGGCGCTTCATAGGTAAGGTATTTGTTTTCCAATGTTCAGGGTTCACATTGAAAATCTGTGACAAATGTATTGGCAATAAATGTGTCATTTGGAAACGGTTGGTTGAATACATTCATCCATGCATGTTTACGTAAGCTACAGAAATAATTGTAGCTGCCCTGCTTACTAAGAGTCATACTGGTTTTATGTACAAACAAATATATAAACCAGATTAAATGGCAGAGGATATGTTTGTAGGATATGAGCCACACAAATAAACTGACATTTTGCATTCCGGGTAGGGTGATATGCTATAAAAACGACACACTTGCTAAATATTTTGTATAATTGGGGGGATGGCAAGTTCCCTGCCATCTCCGCTTTCTGGATCAGGACAATACCAGATTTCATGGGTTGGATTTTCATAGTATGTAGGCGTGAGTATGATGAAGTCACCCAGAAATGTGAGGAGACTTCTGCTAAAACATAAATTGTTGTACACTTCTTCGGGGAGTGTGGAGACAAAGTCGGAGTCCACAAAGAACAGTTTCCGGGGCAAGGAGTGGAGTAGGGCGGTAGTGAAGTTAACAAGTATTAACTTTCCAGCTATTGGACACACCCACAGTGTCTGGAATAGGCTATTTAAAAAGGAAAGAACAAAATATATTTAAATATACAGGCCGTTAATCATTATATAAAATTATGTGTTAACATCAAGCTGCAATGACATCAATTTCATTGCAGCTGGTGGATACTAGCTAATACTAATTTATCTTAACATGCTAGCTAACAAGCAGTTAACAATAGTCAAGAGCAGAACGTCAAATGTATAGCTAAACTAAGTATAGTATGTTTTAGTGTAATTTAGATGGCCGAAGTAAAATGGTTTTGCTACCCGGAGATGGCTTGTTAATTTAGCTAACACTTACATTACCTAAATTAACACAATTTTCACCTAACGGTGGATTACAACGATTATGCTGGTGCTAGGTTAAGAGGACATAGCTAACTTCATTAGCAAATTATTTTAACTGTGACCACAATGTTGTTGGAGGGAGAGTGCTAAATCAGTCAGTTAATATGGTTAATGGCCACATTTTTTTAAAAATAGTGTAGTTTGTTCTTTGTCATTTGTGTGACTGAAATTACGATTTTGCAACCCGGATATTTAGCCATTTATTAACCTTGGTCACACTGGTCACAGATGTTTTTTGTTTTTTTTACCCACTGGCAGACTGGCACCAAAAATTTCTTGGAACTCAGGGTGGCGAGGTGGAACATAGCTAGTGTTCAAGCCTGTTGCACTAGCATAATGTAAATTTGATCTCAAGTTAGTGTAAAGTCCACACTAAATGTCACATTCCAACTAGATAGTTTAAAACTAAAGTTGTATTTGTTCTGTTGCACAATTCGTACTTTCGCTACATTTCAGCTAAGTTGACCATGAGCCAAAACATTGTCGTATACAGTGATGCTTTTTTATGCAAACCAATTATGCCTGTTTAAAAATCTATCACTATTCGCATAACTTAAATTGATGGTTATTGAAGCTACATGCTATATTGATCGCCAAAAAAGCCTTTAGATTTTCAGTTAACTCATTGCACCTGAGGAAGTTAAACAGCTAGTTTTCTCCACTGTGTACAGTTTCTGTAAGATGTCATGTTGGTGAAGGTGAAATTTGGAATAACTTGTGTAACAAAATGTGGGCAATTTAACAGTAATTTCAACCTGAGTATGAAAAAATAAACTTACTTACTGCCCAATAAAACGTATCTCATAAACAGTCAATTGTGACCATTTTGAAATCTGTTATGATAACAAATGACAACAAATGTGTTATGATAAAATTTGATTGGGAAATAGATTGGCAAACAATGTGCATGTCACATTCATAACGCAATGGCGTCGCATCCAGAACATTGGTAAATCAAGAAATAAATATTTTCTTTTTTTAAAGAAAAACTTTTAAGTTTTAAGTTTCATGAATAAAACCTGCTCGATGAGTATATCAAACAGCTATCAAACTTTCTGCATTAGACTTTAAAAGTTTTTAGAACGTGTATAATCTCCCCAAAATACCTTCTTTTTTTTGTCACATCTTTAACGCATTTTTTCTGGCTTTTGTAAATTATTGTCTTGTCCCCTCCCCTGAGCCAAGTGGGTGCTATGATATTATGCATTAAAAAAATGATCATGTAAGAAGAGTACAGAGGGATTTTGTTTGTCATTTTGTGTCCAAATGTCACATCCATAACACTGGAATATGTATAGCTGCCTTAACAAAAAGTAGAAGTTTTATGTGGCATAGTTATTTCAAGATATTTTTTCTTTTTTCTGTGCTGTTCTGTGTGTTTATTGGAGTGTTAGGAACGTCATAGGTTATTATTATTTTACTAGTGGTGCATTCCATCTTACGATACGGTACGGTATGAGTACGGTATGGTACTGAGGATCCAAAAGCATTGTTTATTCAGTCCAAGGTTCAGAGCCAAGAGATCAACAGACAATGCCCAAATCAGCAAAAGAAATGTCGCAAAAAACAAGCAAAGGTGAAAATCCAGGGAGTCTGAAAAACAAAGCTACAAAAGGGCTGAGGCAAAAATCTGACTCAAAGAAGCAAAGCAAATAATTAAAAACAAGAGGGCAAGGCGAACTCGGAAAACAAATCAAAGGGGTGTCGTAAGGACTCTCAATAAACAAGCATACTTGAATCTCGGCACTTTATATGATCAACGTTCTGACAAGGAACACTGCGGAGACTGAGGTTTAAATACATGAGGGAAGGTGACAATCTAGGCTGGGCTCGGGAGAAAGGTGGGCTAAACAAATAGACAACAGGTGGGAAACATAATAAGGTAATGATACAATAACAGGGGGAGATGAAAACGCGGAGTGGATGCACTTAAACACACATGTAAAACACACGGCTCCGGAATAACTAATCACTACTATTACATCTTCACACTATGCAAATGTCTACTCCCTAATCCGGAGCCGTATATTTTACATGTGTTTGCGTGCATCCAGTCCCCGTTTTTGTCTCCCCGTTATTGTATCATTACGCGATTATGTTTCCTACCTGTTGTTTATTTGTGTAGCCCACCTTTCTCCCAAGCCCTGCCTAGATTGTCACGTTCCCTCATGTATTTAAACCTCAGTCCCCGCAGTAACCTTTGTCAAAACGTTCATTTTCAGAGATTCCTTACCCTCTTGTTTTGGTTGCCCATCTGTTTCTTTGGTTTTTGATTATTTGCTTGGTTTTTTTTTACTCAGATTTTTGCCCTTTTGTACCTTCGCTTTTCTGACTCCTGGATTTTGACCTTTGCTTGTTATATTTGACTATTCTTTTGGTTTCTATTTTGGGCATTGTCTGTGGATCTCTTTGCTTTGAACTTGGACTGATTAAACAAGTTTTTTGGATTATCCCTTGGTCTGCTTTTGGGTCCTCCATGTCGTACATAACACCTTGGGTGTTTGGCTTAAAATGAGTGTTGCCACACATGGGAAATGCCATTCCATTTGGGAACCAGTTTGTCTACCATTCCAGCAAGAGACATGAGCAGTTAAATTTTTAAAGTTTTTCATTTTCAACATGCATATGAAAGTTAGTGTTTTGGATTATACACTCTAATGTTGGTAATGATCAAAATGCAACATAATAATACTGCTGTTAACAAGTGAAATAAATTGTACAATTTCAGATTAGTTTTAGAGATAAATTGGTTGATCAGTCATTCATTATGTGCAGTTTAAAACCTGCTTCAGGTATCTTTATCTGGTGTAGTGGTAGTCTTTCTGTAGTCAACATGTTTGGGATTCCCAGTGCAACTTCTTCCACTTTTTATGAAACTGACCTAGCAGTGGAGGAAGTAATCCTTGATAGAGGCCGATCCTGAAATATGCTTGACAGTACATGACGACATTTCACATATTATATGTATTATTAAATCTGTTGTAATCCATGCTCAGGCTTCTGCTGCACAAATATTGTCATGGTGAGACACCTTTTTGTCCCTGCCTGTCTGACTACTGTGACAAAGTAGATGAAATGATTTTTAAGCAACAGACAGATCAGCATGCAATTGCCAAAACATTTTGAAAATATGGGTTTGGTTGTGATTGTCCCATGCTTGTGTTACAAAAGGTCACGGTTTGCTATGTCAAAAGTGTTGACATTCAATAATTCTATGTGAAAACAATTTCCTTGTTCACCTTTAGATCATTCAACACCATCTTCCCACATGGATCCCAAGTCACTTTCTTCAAGTGACAATGACCTCTCCAGTCAAAGAGAATGGGGATTCCCACAAGCAGAAATATATCCAGATCTAAAGTCATGGACCTCTACCACAGAGGTTTCTGAATCGTTTACAATTTTGACTCATAACATCATCAATAAAGTGTGAAACTAAAATGAGCCTATCAGAGTATCGTGACATTTAGAATGGTAATGCCAGATTTAGAAAGTTTGGAAAATTAATTTAGTGAGGAAGTAAAAAAGAACCCAAGGTTTGGCTGTTGCGCAGCTCTGTATTGTTTCTTTCCATACACATTTATTCAATTAGACTATCGTTCACATACATTGAATGGTCACTTCTCTTCTGCAAGGCCAGTAGTGTAGTTGGTTGATGTTACGACCCCCTGCCTCCCTGCCTGTTTGTCTCTCGCCCCTGCCTGTAGGTATGACGTTGTGTGTGTCTGTGTTCTGGCAGGGGCTGGAGGGGGGCGTAGCAGGGAGGGAAATTGGCTTCACCGAATTTCAATGAGAGGGATCCGGATGTGTTTTTTTTCTTTGTTTGAACGGGAAAAGCACAGGAAGCTTATGCGTGTTTGAGCAGTGGAAACCTGACTTATAAATCTGTCAAGACTGCGGTGTTGAAGGCGTATGAGCTGGTCCCTGAGGCATATCGCCAACGTTTTCGATCATGGGAAAGGGGGGTTGGTCAGTCGCATATGGAGTTTGCAAGGGAGCTGACTAATCATTTTGATCGTTGGTGTGCAGCCTCCTGTGTTGAGGATTTTGAGCAGCTACGTAATCTAGTCATCATGGAGCAGTTTACTAACTCCCTGCCCGGTGGGGTTGCTACCTACGTTAACGAAAGGAAGGTGGTTACTGTGACTGAGAATGCGGGGCTGGCCGATGAGTACGTACTCATCCATAACAGATGGCCTGGGGGGGAGCCAGTAGTGCGTAATGATGTGGGTAGCAGGCCTAAGTCGCCTGTTGGTTTTGGGGGGGGGTTGCAATGGTTCTCGGGTAGGGGGTCCAGGACGGTGCCTGATAGACGTGAGGAGGATATGTGTCACTACTGCCGGGAGTATGGCCATTGGAAGTTGGAGTGCCCAATATTTAGGGCTAGGAAGTCGCAGTGGGAGGGCGGGCATGCCAAACCTACGGCGCTAGCTGCCGGCGTCTCTGGTCTGGGTGGTGTGAGATGGCGGCAGGGTGAGCATGTGGTGACTGGCAGCCCCGGTAAGTCCTATCTGCCCTTTATTACAAAGGGGTGGGTCACACAGGTGGGTAGTGACACTAAAGTTCCCGTTAGGATCTTGAGAGATACGGGTGCTTCCAACTCCTATGCTCTGGAGTCTATTTTGCCATTTTCTGAGCAGACAGACATTGGGGATAGGATCCTTATGCGAGGGATGGGGTTAACAGTGGTACCTGTCCCAGTGCATAGGATGTATCTAGATTGTGGCTTGGTGCAGGGGGAGGTGCTTATGGGAGTGAGGCCGGAATTACCGGTGGAGGGGGTGGATATCATTTTGGCTGGTAGTCATTTGACTTGGCTGGTAGTCGTGTGTGGCCTAATGTTTCCTTGCCTCCAGTGGTCACCCTCTCCCCTCCCAGTTTAGAACAGTCTGATGAATGTGCTGCACGTTTTCCTGAGGTTTTCCCTGTTTGTGCAGTTACACGGGCAATGAGCCAATGAGTCTAATAAAGCTGACGATGATATTAAGAGTACCTTGCCAGTACCTGATTCTCCTTTGTCTGTGTCTTCTAGTGAATTACGGAGTGAACAAAGAGCTGACCCATCTTTGGGGGACCTGTTTGAGGCAGTGTTGCCAGCCAGGAAGAAAGTGTTGTCAGGGGTTATTTCCTACAGAATGATATTCTGGTTAGGAAGTGGGTACCCTACAGTGGTGATTATGTTGGGGATCCAATTTGTCAGGTTGTGGTTCCGTCTAAGTTACGTGGCCATGTCTTAAGGCTAGCCCACGATGGGTCAGGGCACTTGACAGAATTTTGAGACATTTTTTCTGGCCACGGCTTAAGAAGGATGTTTTTCTGCATGTTAAGAATTGCAACACTTGTCAGTTAACAGGTAAACCGAATCAGGTGATTATAACAGCTCAATGGCAGCCGATTTCCTGCAATCAGTCAGCCATTTGAGTACCTGCTGATTGATTGTGTAGGGCCGCTGCCTCGTGCCAGGTCTGGCTGTCAGTATCTGTTAACTGTAATGTCAAAACACCAGGTATCCAGCTGCATATCCATTGCGCACAATAACCGCTAGGTCAGTGGTTAGGGCCCTGACGCAGTTCATGTCCGTGTTTGGTATTCCCAGAGTGACCAGGGATCCAATTTTACTTCTCAGCTGATGGCCCAGGTGTTACAACTCCTTGGGATCAGGCACAATCAGTCTTCAGCCTACCACGCACAGAGCCAAGGTGCTTTAGAGCAGTTTCATCAGACGCTAAAGTCTCTGTTGCGCGCATACTGTACCGAGCTGAGTCGGGACTGAGAAGAGGGGCTACCCTGGTTACTTTTGGCTGCACGTGAGGTGGTGCAGGAGAGCACAGGGTTTAGTCCCAATTACCTAGTATTTGGGCATACTGTGCGGGGTCCGTTATCGGTGTTTAAAGATGGGTGGACCGAGTCGGATCCCCCTTCTAACCTGATTGAGTATGTAAATGGTTTTCGGCATCGTTTGTATACTGCTGGGGAGTTGTCGAAGCAAATGTTGGCTGTATCACAAGCAAAAATGAAACAACGGTATGATCGCAGGGCTGAGTTGCGTGAGTTTAGCCCTGGTGACCGTGTTCTGGCTCTCTGTCCAATAGTGAGCTCTCCATTCCAGGCCAAGTTCTCAGGTCCCTATATGGTGATAAAGCGTGTGTCAGACTTAAACTATTTGATCTCTCTTCCTGGTCGTAGGAAGTCTGTAAAGCTGTTTCACGTAATCTGCTTAAACCCTATTATGTCCCCTCTAGTGTCCAGGGTACTGACCAGGGGGGCTCAGTGGCAGCGAGTCCCGTTTTGGTGGCTGGTACGGAGGGGGTAGTGTTGGGGGATGGGTTGGGGGATTCTGTACTTGAGCCTGATGAGGGGCTTTTGACGGGTAGGCTGAAAAATTCAGAGACCCTCGTGAATTTGAAGGCGTTGTTTGGCCACTTGCCCGCAGAGCAGGCTGTTGAATATGAGGGAGTTATTCGGAGCTATCCTGGTCTGTTTTGTGACGTGCCCTCCCGCACTGACTGGATTGAGCATGATGTTGATGTGGGGGAGGCGCGGCCTATCCGGCAGCACTTTTATAGGGTTTCTCCTGCGAAGCGTGCCTACTTGGATGCGGAGGTACAGTATATGTTGGATAACAATATTGCAGTGCCTTCTGCATCGAGTTGGGCTTCTCCGTGCCTGTTGGTGCCCAAGAGTGATCTCTCCCCTCGGTTTTGCTCAGATTTTAGGAAGGTGAATAAGGTGACGAAACCTGATTCTTTTCCACTGCCGCGGATGGAGGACTGCGTGGATCAGGTTGGCAGTGCAAAGTACGTCAGCAAGTTTGATTTGCTTAAAGGCTACTGGCAAGTGCCATTGTCGAAGAAGGCCCAGGAGGTATCTGCTTTCATCACCCCATCTGGGCTGTATTCGTATAAGGTGATGCCGTTTGGGCTGCGGAATGCACCAGCCACTTTCCAACGATTGATGAACCGCGTGGTGGCTGGGCTGGCTGGCTGTGCGGTTTATCTGGATGATGTGGTGGTGTATAGTGACACCTGGTCCTCCCATGTGCAGCGGGTTTGTGCACTTTTTGACCGGTTGGCCCAGGCTAAGCTCACGGTGAACCTGGCAAAGTGTGAGTTTGCTCGTGCCACTGTGACTTACCTGGGTCGGGTGGTTGGTCAGGGACAGGTGGCTCCTGTGCGTGCAAAGGTGGTAGCAGTTGAGCACTTTCCACAGCCTACCACTAAGAAAGAGCTTATGCGATTCTTGGGAATGGTGGGCTACTACCGCTGCTTCTATAAAAACTTCTCCAGTGTGGTAGCGCCCCTTACTGACCTATTAAAGGCTACGGCTGCCTTTGTGTGGTCAACTGAGTGTCAGGGGGCTTTTGAAAATGTCAAATCTCTATTGTGTACAGCGCCAGTGTTGGCTGCACCCTGTTTTACCAATCCTTTTGTTTTGCAGGTGGATGCGAGCCACATAGGGGCGGGGGCCGTGTTGATGCAGGCTGATGGGCAGGGGGTTGACCGGCCTGTGAGTTTCTTTTCTAGGAAGTTCAACCAGCATGAGTTGAACTATTCTGTGATAGAGAAGGAAGCTCTGGCTTTGATCTGGGCTTTGCAGTATTTTGCGGTATATGTGGACTCTCTGCCTGTGGTGGCCTACACAGATCACAACCCGCTCACCTTTATACACTCCCTGCGGTGCCCTAACCAGCGGCTGCTTAGGTGGTCGCTGTTTTTGCAGGCTCACGACCTGGACATCCGCCACATTCAAGGCCGTGATAATGTGGTCGCGGATGCATTGTCGCGGGCTCCAGGCGGTGGGTAGGGTGGCCTTCTGATGCGCAGAGTTTTGATGGGTTTTTTCATTAGGGTTTGGTTGGGGTTTTCTTTTTTTTTACGGTGTCCTATGGACCCTGTCTTATGGGGGGAGGTGTTACGACCCCCTGCCTCCCTGCCTGTTTGTCTCTCGCCCCTGCCTGTAGGTATGACGTTGTGTGTGTCTGTGTTCTGGCAGGGGCCGGAGGGGGGCGTGGCAGGGAGGGAAATTGGCTTCACTGGTAACACCTGTGACCAGTGAAGCTAATTGTTTCAGTATTGGATAAAAGGGTTCAGGAGAGCTCAGGTAGTTTGTGAGCTCTTCCCCCACAGAGACACCCGTGAGGTTTGTGCCTTTTGTTATGTTGTACACCTTACAACATTCCACTCCTATACTTTCCACTCATGCACTCACTCACATTACTGATTTGCTGATCTCCACACCCCATTGTTTCATTATGTTGATTAGGTTCTGTTTGCTTTTGTTATAATAAATAAGTAAAAAGTGACTTGGTTGTGCATCTCCCCTTTATTTGTCATGGCCCAACGAGGGGGGCCATGATAGTTGACAGGTAATCAGCCGTGCAAACCAGAATATATTGCTTATTTTGGCTTTTAACCTGACCCGTTATGAAAGTGTTATGAATTTGCTGCTTTACCTGATTTTTTTTTTTTCTGTTCCAGCACTGCTGTTTTGTTTTGGTTTGTTTTTTTACCTTCCTCTGATGTGAGACGGGTGCGTGGGGGTTGGACCCAAAATGCACGACTCAGAAACAATAGTAATATAAAGACCCCTCAGGGCTTTATTCGGGACGAATCCCAGGAGAGTAGTCAACACAAGCAAAGTCCATACACGTAGATCCAGCCAAACAAAAGGTAAACAAACAAAAAGCACGGTGCCGAGGGAAGAGGCAAACTCGTAGTCGGTAGACGTGCAGGGAGGTCCGGTAGCAGGAGAGCTGTCAGCGGGGCAGATGAACAGACGGACGGCGGGCAGAGGCGTAGTCGTGGGCGAAGCGGGAGTCGAAACCATGAAACAATCAGCGAAGCAAAAGTACAAAAACGGTAGGCGAGGACGTAGTCAAAAAACAAACGAAGGTCACAAAACAGAAATCAATAATCAATGGTCGGTAAACAGGCTTGGATCGTAACGTGTAATCAATGGTAGTAAATGCTCAAGAGTTGCGTGGTAAACAGAGGCAGACAATTTCGCAGTGAACAGTAGCGCGACTGGGCTATAAATGCGGGTGTAGACAGGTGCAGACAATTAGTTAGAGCGTAGCAAGGAAATGGAAAACAGGTGCGATGGATGACAAGTTTAACAAGGAGATTAGTAATCGTTAGTAATAAACCTATCCTGCCCTAGCATTAGTAAATTAGTAAATGACATGCACGAGAAACGTAAGGTAACATGAACACATGATTTGTTTGTTAGTCTCTACCCAATCCTGATCTAGCGTTAGTAGTTTTAGTAAATAGACAAATGGAAACACTTAGGGAGTGAATGACAGAAGGAGAGAGAGAGAAAAGGCGGAACGCAAGGTTTGCGGAAAAACATGTAAAAGTGTATGCATAAACCGTGACCAGTTAACGTAACAATAAACATAAATCAAAACATGACACAAAGCAAAACTAAGACGATAACCACTAAACATAACCAGGAATATAATCGTACGAAAACATAACTAGACATGACAAGAAAATAAATCGTAACGAGACATAACTAAACATGACAAGAAAATAAATCGTAACGAAACATAACTAAACAACATGACGAACCTAGACTAACATAATACATGATAAGACAATACAAGACTAATACAAAATGAATAAACATAAAACATGGCGAGACAGACCTGAAACGTGACATGATGCAGTCAATTACTTTTACCCTTACTATGAACAGACAAGTTTTGGTCTAATATTGTTTTAGCGACTTTTCGATCAAACAAAGGTCGCCGAGAGGCTTAGGTTGGCTCGTTGCTGTCTCACTCGTTCTATTGAATTCATGTCCAGTCAAAAATAAAGTTTATGGTGTTTATTACGATCGAAGAACGATATTTAACGTGATGAAACTTGCCACCGTACGCCACGTCATGTTTTCGTTTTGTTAGTTTGAATAAGTTTCATCACGTTAAATATCGTTTGACTTCGATCGTAATAAACACCATAAACTTTATTTTCGACTGGACATGAATTCAATGGAACCAGTGAGACAGCAACGAGCCAACCTAAGCCTCTCGGCGACCTTTGTTTGATCGAAAAGTCGCTACAATTTAGTAAACAGAAAATATCCCGACCCAACTAACCCCCTCTCTCTCTGTCCTTCCTGTCCAAGGCCCTCCCCCCACCTATGTAGGTAAAACCACACCCACACAAACGATTAGGACCCCAATCAAATTATTATTAGACAATAAACAAAGGAAGATATACAATGATATGCAATAAATATAAACATACAAACAAAATAAACATTATGAATATTATGGCTCATACAATTCCGGCCCCTAATTATTGTGTTACAAACAGTAATAACAATAATTACCATTACACACTAACAGACTATTTAGTGACAACCAGGGTTGTTGCATCCACTTCCTCTGATGTTATCTGGGCAGCGTTCACACTTATGCTCTTGACTTCAGAGTCCTTGGGTGAGATCTCTTCCAATCCATCTGGATTCTGAGGCCATTCTTCTTGAGGCCGTCGAAGAAATGGAGGCCCAGCTAGCCAGATTTCTTTCTTCAGAAAGGATTTGACTGTCAGACCTCGAGAAGCCATGTCTGCTGGATTGAGTTGACATATCTCCATTGCTGTGCATGTGACACCTTAGCAATCTCAGAAACTCTGTTCGCCACAAAGGTTTGGAACCTTGTGGTTTTGTTGTTGATGTATTTTGGCACGGTGGTGCTATCGGTCCAGAACATGGAGTCTGCCAATTCCATCTGCAGTTCCTTCCTCAACACTGTGTCCATCCTGCTCGCCATGGTAGCAGCAGTCAACTCCATGCGAGGGATAGTGGTTGACTTCAGGGGAGCCACTCTCGCTTTCCCCATCACAAATGCACAATGTGCCTGGTCACTGTCATTATGTAGCAGCAGGTAGCTGACGGTTCCATACCCATCTTTGCATGCATCAGCAAAATGGTGCAGTTGAGCAGATGTCACTGTTCCAAAGTTTCTGGGTTTGAAACACCTGTCAACTTTGAAGTCTTCCAGTTGATGAAGATCTTGAGTCCAGCTCATCCATTCCTGTATGATGCGGTCTGGTACTTCATCATCCCATCCAATCTTTTCCCGACACAGATCTTGCAAGATCTTCTTGGCAGTCAGGACCACAGGAGCCACCAATCCGAGAGGATCATAAATCGAACTGACTGTCGACAGAATTCCCCTTCTTGTGCAAGGTTGATTCTTCAAGATGATCTTGAACCTGAAAGTGTCAGACTGTATGCACCATTGCACTCCCAACACTCTCTCCACAGGAAGACTGTCACAATCCATGTCCAAGTCTTTCACCTCTTTGGCTCGATCCATTTCAGGTATTGCGGCCAACACGTGGCGGCTGTTGCTTATCCACTTATTAAGCAGAAAGCCTCCTTTTGAGCAGATCGCTCGAAGCTCATGGTATAGAGCAATTTCCTCCTCTTCTGAAGCTGCTGAAACGAGGCAGTCATCCACATAAAAATTGTTTAGAATGATTTCCACAGCTTGAGGACTAAACTGTTCCACATTGTCCTCAGCACATTTCCTCAGGGCAAAGTTTGAACAACTTGGAGATGATGTTGCCCCAAACAAGTGTATGGTCATTCTGTACTCCATCATGTCTTGATTGCAGTCTTCATCAGACCACCAGAGGAACCGTAACATGTCATGGTCTTCACTGGGCACCTTCACCTGGTGAAACATTGCTTCAATGTCTGCGGCGATCACAACAGACTCTTTCCGGAATCTGGCCAAGACTCCAATCAACATACTAGTCAAATCCGGTCCCTGCAAGAGGTGGGAATTCAGTGACACTCCCTGAAATGTCGCTCCACAGTCAAAGACCACTCAAAGCTTCTTCTTTTGTGGATGCAACACTCCATGATGTGGTAGATACCATTGCGCTTCAGCACTTCATCAGGTACCTTCTCAGCATAGGCTTTAGATATCATGTCAGACATAAAATTGGTGTAGTCTGCATGAAAACCGGAATCCTTCTTGAATCGTCTCTTCAAGTTCAGTGTGCGCTGTTCAGCAACACTTCTGTTGTCAGGCATGCAGATTTGGCTAGTCTTAAATGGCAATCCAATACTGTAATGGCCATTGACCAGTTTGGATGACTTTGTGATCTTCTCTTGAAGGTTTGTGGTCGTCTCTGATGCATTCAGGAAAGTCAGTCTTGTTCTGCTGTTCCCACAATTCATCCAGTTTCATAACTGATATCCTGTTGACAGACTTCTCCTGGGCGTCAGCGTTTTTTTCCCTCAAAGAGGTCCATTGACCGTCCATCCAAGCATGGTTTCCACTGCGTAAGGACCATCTCCCACACTCCGGATTACGTTCAGTGGTTCCAAAGCCTTTGGTACATCTTGGCCAATCAGCAACTCAATCTCAGAGTCAATTTCAGGCAGACGCACGTTGCTCATATGAGGCCACTGTTCGATGTCACTCTGATGTGGGATGTTTCCTTTGTGCACAGGCATTGTTTTCTGTGTATACAGACCAGGAAGATCACAAAAGTCACTGCTGTCCAGTGCAGCAATTTCTAGGCCTGAAATGATGCATGATTCAAGAATCTTCCTTCCTTCCTTAACAAAATATTTGATTTCCTTCCCTGCACATTAAGCTTGTTCATGAGCCCAACTGTGCAAAATGATGCAGTGCTGCCCTGGTCAAGAAATGCATAAGTGTGCATTATAGCACTCCCTTTCTTGGCCTTCACCTGTACAGGCACAATTGAGAGCTTACAATTGTCTTCACCGGCCCCAGTAAGACCACTTGACTGTACATGTGTTACAGAAGTTGCAGCATTGCTTTCTCCTATTGTAGCACTGTCTTCCGTCTTCTTTGGTTCTGCCTGCTCTTTGTCGGTGTCCTTCCTCTTCAGTCAGTGGATATGCAGCATCTTAGGATGCCTTAAACCGCATGTGGTGCAGCTCAGTCACTTCTTACAGTCTTTGCTGATGTGTCCTTTACACAGACAGCCAAAACATATCCCATTTTCTTTTAAGAAAGCGATTTTCTCATTATGTGCCCTCTTTTCCAGTTGTGGACACATATCCAGAGCATGTCCTCCTCCACAGGATAAACATCTGGACACAGCAGACAGACTCTCCTTTTCCCCCCTGCCTGCTTCCCCGGATGGATGGACCTCCTGGTTTTGACCCTGGCATGTTTTTCTACTCTGCTCTGTCTGCCCCTGTTGTAATTAAATCGCCATTTCTCTGCACCCCCGTCTGCTTCTGGTTCCTCTGTTCCCCCCAGCATAACATTTTGTTTCGCTCATTTTGTCACTTTCCATGATACACAATCATCCAAGACAGCAGTCAATGAGCATCATCCCGCAAATACACCGCATTTCAACAAGCCATTGCCCAATAACGAGTCGGAAATGCGATATTCAACCAAACGCGCGCAACACAATAATAACAGTCCCCAATGGACAAGCGGTATTTTCCAAATCGGCTTTCAAACAATGAAATAAGCCTACCGCTTCTGATGCTGCGATGCGCTGCTGGCTGGGGCAATGTTTCCAACGTGGCTCCAATCAATTAGGTTGAATCCGCTCCATTGTCAGATTACAAACTGCAGGGATGCAAACGCTTTGTGTATCCATTTCCAAAGCTTGCGAAATCGGCGTTCGCATTTCCAATCCAACGCAAACTCCTGTGGCCGTCTTCAAAGGCGTTTTAATGGCTCATACAATTGTTGTTCAAAACATTTTATCCTGGAAGACTTTTTTTCTCTTATATGAGTAGATGGTAGAAAATTCCCAATCATTACAATCTTTCTGTAATGTTTCTATATCTGTCCTGTGTGTTTTTTATGTTTATCACTACGTCTTCAATCTATGCAAATGTCTACTCCCTAATCCAGAGCCGTATGTTTTACATGTTTGGTTACGTGCATCCAGTCCGCGTTTTCGTCTCCCTCCCGTTATTATATTATTACCCTATTATGTTTCCCCACCTGTTGTCTATTTGTTTAACCCACCTTTTTCCCAGCCCGCCTAGATTGTCACCTTCCCTCATGTATTTAAACCTCAGTCTCTGTTTCAGCCAGTGTCAGAACGTTGATCAGTTATAGTGCCAAATTACTTGTACGCCTATTTCTTGAGATTCATAAAGACACCCCTTTGACCTTGATTTTCGAGCCTGCCTTACCCTCCTGTTTTGTTTGCCCTTCTGTTTTCTTGGTTTTCGACATTCTGCTTTGTTTTTGTGACCTCGGTTTTTGCCCTTTTGTACTTTCGCCGATCGACTTACTGGATTTTTGACCCTTTTGCCTGTTTTCTCAACCATTCTTTTGCTTGCTGTTTTTGTCTTTGTCTTGGATCTCCTGGCTTACAAATTCGGAATAAAATACTATGTTTTTGGATTACTCCCTGCTCTGCGTCTGGGTCCTTGTACCGTAAATAACACTTTCTTTACAAGGGCTTTGTAAGTTTTAAAAAAGGATTACTTCCAGTTTTATAGACTAGAGCTTTGGGGTTTTACTTTTACATGGTTGAATGCACCAGTTACTTATAAAAAATAGTATAATTGGTTTAATTGATTTGATACTGAAATAAAAAATGACTGCTACAAAGTTCGACTTGGCCATGAAGATAGTCATGAAGTTACAAAACAACAACCATAAAAACAGCCATCACATCAAGTAAAAATGTATCCTAGTGGCAATCACAATGAAATGGGTTAATAGGATATTACACATTAATTTGAAAACGGCAAACCTATTAAGTGACTTTCCTTTCTGGGTTTCTGGGTCTCTAACTTTCGTCATTCATCCCTAGCAGCCCCAGCTCACATCAAGAGAATGGCTATACAAACATACACACACAATTAATGTATATTAATTTGATTGACATTGTTATACAGTCATCTATTCACAAAACAGGAGCACTTCTATAATGAGGGAAAAAGGCACAGAATATTTAGCATAGCACCTCAAGACCATGTCCAGGAATATATATCAATGGCCAGTCTAGGCATTATTGGGAGGACATTATTGGGAGGACACAGTTCACACAGTAGTGAAACAAATGGGGTCTAATCTGCCAATTTATGAAGTGAGACCAGAAAAAGGCAAGGGACGTTCCAGAGTTCTGCACAGAAACTTGCTAATGTCATGTGATCACTTACCACTTCATTTAGATTGCCATTTATAAAGAATGTATTTTTCAAGTGTAAAAGAATCTGTAAAATAAGAGTAAAATGATAAATTAGACAATTATTTTATACTGAAACAAATGTTATTTGAATTAGGAATGGAATTGTATCGTGTTCTGATGGTTATAAGAGATTGAATACTGGAAAAATGTATTGTTTGTTACTTATTGATTCGTGATAAAGCCATTCGTGAAGAAACACTTGTGTTGAGTCACGATTATTATTTCGTCCCCCTATTCAGGGGTACAACATGTACAGTATATCACATTAACATGCCAGATACGGATTTGTGTCCACAATATGTTAATTTGAGGTTGAACTGGTATTTCAACAATATTCATGTGGATTTTGAGAAATAGATTTTTTGTTTGTCCTGCCTTAAGTGGTCAATGTAAATTCGCAAATAATTGAAGAAGAGTGACTGCTATCCATAGAAAAATTTAATAAATATAAAAAATATAAAAATAACTAAAATACTGACCCCCGCTCCATTAAAATATCAACGCACAACTTTTTTTACATGTTCCTACTACCATATTTATCATTCAACTATTCGTTTCAGTTGTGTCGAAGTCATTAAATGCAACTCTGAAATACATTTTAATTTTAATCCATAAGTGTAAAAAGTAAGTATAAATGTCAGATAATAATTAAGCTAATTATGCCTACCAAAGCAGCAGTAGCCTAAGTTCTACGACTTTTGGTAGGCTATGTCGACATTGGCTTCATGGAAAACAATAGTGTTATTGCCATGTGGGTTTAAACACCAGTCCCATTCAGAAAGCTACAACATGGTTTCCACAGCCTACTTCAGCCTGATCTGAACCCAAGCGGTGTTTTCTCACGCTTCTCACGCATCCCGGGGGAAGCTGGGGACATGGAGTACGAGTGGGCCATGTTCAAAGCCTCCATTGCAGAGGCGGCAAGCAGGAGCTGTGGCCAGAAGGTCATCGGTGCCTGTTGGGGCGGCAACCCAAGAACCCGCTGGTGGACACCAGCGGTGAGGCAGGCCATCAAGCTGAAGAAGGAGGCCTTTCGGGCTTGGCTGGCTCGGGGGTCCCCTGAAGCAGCAGACAGGTACCGGGTGGCCAGAAGGGCTGCGGCTTCGGCAGTCGCTGAAGCAAAAACCCGGGTATGGGAGGAGTTCGGGGAGGCTATGGAGAAGGACTTTAAGGTTGGCCTCGAGGAAGTTCTGGCAAACCATCCGACGACTCAGAAAGGGAAAGCAGGGCTTGTCTCAGGCTGTTTTCAGCAGGGGAGGAGAACTGCTGACCCGGACTGGGGATATTGTCGGGCGGTGGAAAGAGCACTTCGAGGAGCTCCTGAACCTGAATAACATGTCCTCTGTGGAAGAGGCAGAGCCCGAAGACTCGGGGAAATCTGCACCTATATCCCTGGTGGAAGTTGCTGAGGAAGTCAAAAAGCTCCTCAGTGGCAAGGCACCGGGTGTAGATGAGATTCGCCCTGAGATGCTGAAGGCTCTGGACATTGTTGGGCGACAGTACCTGCAGAATGGCAAACCCCAGAGTGCAATGGTGGTGGTCCCCATTTTCAAGAAGGGGGACCAGAGGGTGTGCTCCAATTATCGGGGTATCACACTCCTCAGCCTCCCTGGGAAAGCTTACTCTAGGGTGCTGGAAAGGAGGCTCAGACCGACGGTCGAACCTCGGATTCAGGAGGAGCAATGTGGCTTCCGTCGTGGAACAGTGGACCAGCTCTTTACCTTGGCAGGGTTGCTGGCGGGGTCATGGGAGTTTGCCCATCCAGTCCACATGTGCTTTGTGGACTTGGAGAAGGCTTTCGACCGTGCCCCCCAAGGAACCCTGTGGGGTGTACTGCAGGAGTATGGGGTACCGGGGCCGTTGTTACGAGCCATCCGATCCCTGTATAACCAAAGTGAGAGCTGTGTCCGCATTCTCGGCACAAAGTCAAGCACGTTTCCTGTGGGTGTTGGACTCCGCCAAGGTTGCCCCTTGTCACTGGTCCTGTTTGTGGTATTCATGGACAGGATCTCAAGGCGCAGCCGAGGTGAGGAGAGTGTCTGGTTTGGTGACCTCAGAATCGCATCTCTGCTTTTTGCGGATGATGAGGTTCTGCTGGCTTCTTCGGACCATGACCTTCAGCACGCACTGGAGCGGTTTGCAGCCGAGTGTGAAGCGGCCGGGATGAGAGTCAGCACCTCCAAGTCCGAGGCCATGGTTCTCTGCCGGAAAACGGTGGATTGCTCCCTCCGGGTTGGGAATGAGTCTTTGACCCAAGTGAAGGAGTTCAAGTATCTCGGGGTCTTGTTCACGAGTGAGGGTAGAAGGGAGCGTGAGATCGACAGGCGGATCGGTGCAGCGTCAGCAGTAATGCGGGTGTTGCACCGGACCGTCGTGGTGAAGAGGGAGCTGAGCCGGAAGGCGAAGCTCTCGATTTACTGGTCGATCTACGTCCCAACCCTCACCTATAGTCACAAGCTTTGGGTAGTGACCGAAAGAACAAGATTGCGTATACAAGCGGCCAAAATGAGCTTCCTCCGTAGGGTGGCCGGGCTCAGCCTTAGAGATAGGGTGAGGAGCTCGGACATCCGGAGGGAGCTCGGAGTAGAGCCGCTGCTCCTTCGCGTCGAAAGGAGCCAGTTGAGGTGGTTTGGGCATCTGATCAGTATGCCTCCCGGGCGCCTCCCTTTGGAGGTTTTCCGGGCTCGTCCAACTGGGCGTAGACCCCGAGGGAGACCCAGAGCCCGCTGGAGAGATTATATATCTCTCCTGGCCTGGGAACGCCTCGGAATCCCCCAGGAGGAGCTAGAATGCGTTGCTGGGGAGAGGGACGCCTGGAATACCCGGCTTTGCCTACTGCCACCGCGACCTGACTCCGGATAAGCGAGTGATGATGGATGGATGGATGGATAGTATACAGAGTTTCAGTGATAGCTTGTCTGGAGTGCAATTTGGGCAGCTATATGCAAACAATCTGAATAAGCCCCCACGCCATTGGTTGTGGCACTTTTTCATCAAAAAAATTTAATGCAGCTGTCCTCAAGTGCTGTCTCCCTCAGCAGATTAATTTTTAAAATATATTTTAATGCTAATGCTTCCCCGCCGTTTACATACAGTAGAAACTACAGTAGCTTAACGTCTGTCTCAAGTGAATACAGTGTATATTTCTAATTGTTCCCCCCTTTCAACACAGGATGCAGGGGTTCAATTTATCACCAGTCACTCACGTTCACACGCACTCATACCTCTGTACCCATCACACTCATTCCCTTTGTTTTGTTAGCTAGAGCCACTCTAAATACAAACCACTCTAAATACAATGTTGTGACACTGGGTAGGTAGTTGATATGAACTATTATCAAATACAGTGCATCCGGAAAGTATTCACAGCGCTTCACTTTTCCCACATTTTGTTATGTTACAGCCTTATACCAAAATGGAATAAATTCATTTTTTCCCTCAAATTTCTACACACAACACCCCATAATGACAACATGAAAGAAGTTTTTTTTGAAATTTTTGCTAATTTATTAAATATGAAAAACTAAGAAATCACATGTACATAAGTATTCACAGCCTTTGCTCAATACTTTGTTGATGCACCTTTGGCAGCAATTACAGCCTCAAGTCTTTTTGAATATGATGCCACAAGCTTGGCACACCTATCTCTGGGCAGTTTCGCCCATTCCTCTTTGCAGCACCTCTCAAGCTCTATCATGTTGGATGGGGAGCGTCGGTGCACAGCCATTTTCAGATCTCTCCAGAGATGTTCAATCGGATTCAAGTCTGGGCTCTGGCTGGGCCACTCAAGGACATTCACAGAGTTGTCCTGAAGCCACTCCTTTGATATCTTGGCTGTGTGCTTAGGGTCGTTGTCCTGCTGAAAGATGAACCGTCGCCCCAGTCTGAGGTCAAGAGCGCTCTGGAGCAGGTTTTCATCCAGGATGTCTCTGTACATTGCTGCATTCATCTTTCCCTCAATCCTGACTAGTCTCCCAGTTCCTGCCGCTGAAAAACATCCCCACAGCATGATGCTGCCACCACCATGCTTCACTGTAGGGATGGTATTGGCCAGGTGATGAGCGGTGCCTGGTTTCCTCCAAACATGACGCCTGGCATTCACGCCAAAGAGTTCAATCTTTGTCTCATCAGACCAGAGAATTTTGTTTCTAATGGTCTGAGAGTCCTTCAGGTGCCTTTTGGCAAACTCCAGGTGGGCTGCCATGTGCCTTTTACTAAGGAGTGGCTTCCGACTGGCCACTCTACCATACAGGCCTGATTGGTGGATTCCTGCAGAGATGGTTGTCCTTCTGGAAGGTTCTCCTCTCTCCACAGAGGAATGCTGGAGCTCTGACAGAGTGACCATCAGGTTCTTGATCACCTCCCTGACTAAGGCCCTTCTCCCCCGATTGCTCAGTTTAGACGGGCGGCCAGCTCTAGGAAGAGTCCTGGTGGTTCCGAACTTCTTCCATTTATGGATGATGGAGGCCATTGTGCTCAATGGGACCTTCAAAGCAGCAGAAATTTTTCCCAGATTTGTGCCTTGAGACAATCCTGTCTCGGAGGTCTACAGACAATTCCTTTGAATTCATGCTTGGTTTGTGCTCCGACATGCACCGTCAACTGTGGGACCTTATATAGACAGGTGTGTGCCTTTCCAAATCATGTCCAATCAACTGAATTTACCACAGGTGGACTCCAATTAAGCTGTAGAAACATCTCAAGGTTGATCAGTGGAAACAGGATGCACCTAAGCTCAATTTTGTGCTTCATGGCAAAGGCTGTGAATACTTATGTACATGTGATTTCTTAGTTAAACTTCTTTCATGTTGGGCTGTTGTGTGTAGAATTTAGAGGAAAGAAATGAATTTATTCCATTTTGGAATAAGGCTGTAACATAACAAAATGTGGGAAAAGTGAAGCGCTGTGAATACTTTCCGAATGCACTGTATGTTAACATTACTGCAACCAGAGAATGAAGTGACTGAAAACACCCAAAGAAACGTTGCAGTTTACAGTGTATTAAACCACTACCTTAAAATTTAGGGCTCACAGGGTTTTATAATGCTGCCACCAACTTCATACAACCCGGTCTATGGGGAAACTAGGACACTTAGCAGCAGCATGCACAGTGGTGAAGTGTAAAAACAGTGGAGGGGAGCACCAGACTAATCATTGCACAGAAGCACAACAGTGTCATCTATGTGGCAACCAGGGACACCTGTACAGGGACTGTCCATCATCCTATGCAAACAGAACATGGACATGTACCGACAGATAGGGCCAGGACGGTGACGCACACACAGACCCACCACCACAGAACTTACAGACACAAGATACTGATATAGATACTGACACCGAACCACCTCAAGAACAATGCCATCCAGAACTGGAACCAGAACCTGAACAAGAACCAGAACCAGAATTTGAACCAGAACAACTGTAGTTGGGCAGGCATTTTGGCTTCATGTGTGCTGTTCAGTTTGTTGTGAATAGGTTCGCTTTTCAACACATTTAATGGCCATTATAGCCTAGTTTTGTGTACAGTATTACAAAGGGAGACTTTACAATAAGGTTCCATGAATTGGCGTGAACTAATGTAGTTGTTAACTAAGTTAACTACTGTACTACTGAGAAGTTCATCTGTATGGCTCTGTTAATGTATTTGTACATCATTAATGAATGTTTTGGGAAGTATACCTTTTTTTTCTGACTTACCCAGACTTGATGTTAGATTTCATTTTTATTTTTGTGCATGGCTTGGTTTCCATGTTAGCATAACGTGTTAGATTAGCAAAACAAAACAAAGCATATAGGAGTCAGTACACTACGTCCTTCAAACTGATGAAATACACCTTCCAGAAACTCAGAAGCTGTCTTATTTACACAAGGTATCATGCGTATTTGAAATACACGTGTAGGAAAAAGACGTGTAGAAATGAGAGACGTTGTTTTCGGAGAAGTTAGACAGTTGGAACTATAAACGCTGGCTGACATGGAAACCGAGCCAGTGAATTCTGGGTTAGAAAAAAATAGAGATTTCCAGAAATTTTTGTGTATTTCTTTAACAAGTACATTAATTATAGCCAATTCATATTGGAATGGGAAAAGTCAGTTAATGTATTTGTCGCTTGCTATTTGGGTAAATGGGCTTCTCGGGAAATATGTTCAGCATCGTTTATTGTCTGACGTTACCAACATTTAACTCAAACATCCCAAGCTGACAAAACAGATTTCAGGGAGATTGAGAGGGCGAGACGTGTCATGGACGCAGCAAACCAACTGGGGACTGCTGCCGCCATCACTGCAATCTCAATTAAACAAAAACTGCTCCAAAAAGCTTATTATCTCTAATTATTACGAGTATAACTATATTTAGCACTGCTCTTGAATATGTGATAAGGCAAAATACACACATTTTTTCATGTGGCAGCTGAATTCTGCTGCTTGACCCTTACAATGACACTGGAAATGTCAGAATTATGAGTAATAGGTCTATATGCTACCTATGCCTAGCATTTATGTTACTAAAATGTCAGTCACATTTTGTTGTCTGAGCACAATAACATTGAGTATCGTTCCCCTGTATGATAAGACTTTGATTTACTTGCTTTCTAATAATGTCAGCACAATGAAACATTAAATTATATAATTTACCATGTGCTGGATAGATGTTTCAGTGCGGTGGCATTATCGAATAAACAAGTAAGTCAAAGTATATATTACATTACATTACTGGAATTTGGCAGACACTCTTATCCAGAACAAAGTGCCTAACCATAACCAGGGATAAGTCGGATTAATAAAATCATAAATTCATAACCAAGAACTAATACAGCTCATTTGACAAGTGGTCAACCTCGCAGGACATTTGGGAACACTATGGAAACATTTATTTGTTAGTGATTATGCACTGTACGCTGCATGTATGTGTGAAACAAGTGGACAGATATTGGGAGTTTAATATATTTTCATCGCCACCTAGAGCATTTGAAAATGTGCCTGTTTCAGAGTGAAATACAGCATCTGTAGGGTTTGCTTCGTTTTGCAATGTGCAGTTTTATTAATTACTGGAGGCAAATGATTCCCTCCATCTCTTTTCAGTTCAGCAGTCCATTGTGCAGTCAATACACAAACAAACACAAAAAGGTTTTCAGCTCTGGTGGTATATTCTTTACCACTGCGGTGGTAACTTTAGTTTTTTTAGTGGCCGTTAGCATTGCCTATGACAATCGTTAGCTAGCAGTGGTGACACTTACCTTGTTATCTTTTACTGATTACTGTTGTTCATCGTTCCCTGCGGGGCGATTGAAAAGTTTCTGTTGTTGCACAGTGTAGTGTGCCAAGGTTGGCTTGGTTTTAACTGGTTTCAAACATGGAGTATATTTTGGAGTAGCCTATATTTTGGCCTATTTCAAATCCTACCCTTAACATGATCTGATTGGTCTTTGATGATGATTGGTCTTAGGTTTGATGAATGGGGAGCAATCAAAACACGGATCAAAAACCCAGTGCGACGTAAATCCATCTGTGGATCTACCTCCCTCCATCTGCCACGTCTGTAATTGATGCGGCTTCAACAGATCCTTGACTGAGCAAGGGCATTCCATTTTCCTAATACAGGTTGCCTCAGTTCCTCCATTGTCATGTCTTTTTGCTACATCATTTCCTTGTGTCCTCTGTTGGGTGGAGTGAAGGAGCGAGGAAAGAATGCAAGGAAGAGATTCAATGTGCAATACATTACACAGCCAGCTGAGGGTGCCATTGCACGTGTCCGTGTTCATTTTCAGCAACTTTAGCGTGTGGGTGACATTGTGGTCATTATGTCATCGGCAGAAACACAAACCTGAGGACAATTTCTACAAAATTGCTACAGTAATGTGATCTCTGTACTTGGGCCTGGTGAGATATATATGAATTGTTATTTTATATTGTTATTTGATATAAACTATAATTCTGTATTAACCTATAAAAATGAATGCGCTCATTGGTTAACTGGGCAATATGGCCAAAATCCTCAATAGGTCCTTTAATATCTCGATAACCATATATATCACGATATAGCATGTTTTCTGGTGATTCAATAAATAAATAGTCTACATAAAATAATCACATGGTAAAGCCTATTTTTGTACACTCCTGTGATTAAATACCTGGCAAATTAAAAGTACTGAGTATTTTTTAAGAACTTTAGTGTAAAATGAACATAACAGTTTCAAGTGAAACTAGAGAAAAAATTAAAAATATATAGGCCTAGCCTACAGTATGAAAATGTAAAATATCAATTGTAAACATAAAACAGTTTCAAGTATAGCAGCAATGAGGGCTGGTCCATATCGATATTTTTGACTAAATACCCCGATACTGATATTGCAACAATATTGTTGGGATGACTATTGGTGCTTTCACAAAATATTTACACAATTAGATTTTTGATAAATAATAATCAGTAATGTGGATATAATAACAAAGTGGGCAAAGGCAAATGATAGAACAGCTATTATAGTCTGTTAAGTTCAGAAAATTACATCACTTTACTTAATGCTGCCTTTAAAACCTGGGAAAGACAACACTTATGGTAAATGGTTTGAATTTACCATTTACATTACAGCTTAGCCTAATATTGATATATTGCCCAGCCCTTCCAATCAAATCAGAGTTCATTTAATCAATTAAATGAAATTAATTGTATGTTTTTATATTTAACATTCAACCAACCATCTCAGCTATAGGTCTCAGCAGGGCCTGAAAGTCAATGATTGTGCTGGGAAAATGCGTGGAGAGCTCTTCTGCACAGTAAACATTTCCAGAGACAGGGGAATTTCAGTATGAGGTTTTTTTTTTTTTCCATTCTGATGATTAAACCCTTTTCAGTCCATCTTTTTAAAACAGACTCACACGGTACAATTAAATTTATACTGCAGATCTGCACTGTAGGAGGATTTGGATTGCACAGCATTGTTAAAAAAAGGCAACATGATGGGTTTAACTGGTGTCACAGACACATGCACAAATGTGCAAGGGGACGAGTGGCCCTTATTTAACTGGTATTTTTTGTTTTCATTGTCTGAGGCTGCACTACCAACAGTGATCCAGATTTGACTCCCTGCTGTGATTTAAAAACAATGAGTTATAAACAACTAGAGAGGCTAATGATCCTTCATGGAGCAATAAGCTGAATACAAGCATATGTGCAGCAGTGCAGAGACCGCATCTGTAGAGAGATGTGGTTAATTTCTGGTAATGATCCTTTATTTGTAAATGAGTAATAATGCTCTAGATCACAACGATGGTCTCCTCATTTTACCACGGGGGTGTCAGGCTCACTTCCCGGTGATCAGACCACAATTTTTCGTCTGTGTTTTTTTCCATTCCTGGGTCACTCAACTGATCCGACTGAGAAACAACAAAGACAATAAAAATGAATAAATAAATAAGTTATGTGCAAAACATTTATGGAATGTCTTGGTGCTGGCAAATCTGTGTGAGTGGTACCAAATTGCCTCCGTTTTTTCCATCAAAAAGTATGTAGATATTACACAAAACCTTAAAATAGTTGTACACAGCTGACATAAAAAAAAACATCCACACATCTTATTGTGTATATGGCTCATTGGGTGACATTGGCGAGATAGAGCTAAGAGATAAGAGCAGTCGGTTGCTGGTTTGATCCTGCCCTGGGTGTGTCCCTGAGCAAGACACCTAATCCCCAATTGCGAGCTGGCTGGTGCCTTGCATGGCAGGCAATCGCCGTTCGTCTGTGTGTGAATGAATGGGTGAATGTGAAGCATCAATTATACAGCGCTTTGGATGAAGGCAATATATAAATGCAGCCCATTACCATTTATAGTTCGTTTGTTTTTTGTTTTTTTACATACAACTATTTTGTGTGCTCAGATATTTACCAAAGTAATTTAGGTTTAGTGTCTTTCTGAGGGTTCAACACTAGTGCCCCACCTGGGAATCAAATCTGGATACAGATATCGTAACAGATATCAAGCCAAAAATTCTGGAAGGTATGGGATAAATACATAACAATCTGGCGGGGAACTGAACACATAAAGGGGTTTAAATACACAGGTAACAAGAGGTAACAGCAATCAAACAAAAAGACGGAAATGACACAGACAGAATACATGAAAAAACACGAAACCTAACAATATTACTACTACTAAGGCCTATTTGTGGTTGCATGGGTTTATTGTTGTTTGTTGCGTTGCTCAGAGACAGTTACTGACAGCAGCATGATGTCAACCTGCACAAAATTATGCAAAAGTTGGTTGTGTAAGGATCCCCTCTGGCTCCTTTGCTGCTGAGCTAGTCAGCCATTCTCCCTCTAGTTTTCCGTTCGATTTTACTGTTTATTTGGAATATTGTTTCTCATTAATGTCCTCATGCTGGCTTATTTCTCAATGGTTTCAGGTGTTCCCCTATGTATAATGTAAACTCAGCATGTTGCACCATAACTGCACAATGTCCCTGTGTTCAGAAGACCGTGTTAGCTCATGATGGTCCGAACACCACCGTATAAGCCTGTATATGCCCCACCACAATGCCACAGTGGAGCACTATTTGTAATGTACTGTTCAGGAGACTGAAATGCAGACATGGGGATATTCAGAAATCGTTGTTTATTCAGTCGAATATCAAAAGATAGGTAATCAGAGAACACAGTGCCAAATCGAGTTGCAAAAGAATAGTGAGTGAACAGTCCAAGGTAAAAAATCCAGATGAGCAGAAAGGCAAAGGTACAAAAGGGCAAAGTAAGAGAGTTGGCAAAAAAAACTCTGCCTTCCTCCACTCCTCCAGCAGAGTGTACAATGAACTACGTTTCATCGGAAGTCTTTTCGTACTTATGGGTGCTCATGACTTCATCATGCTCACGCCCACAAGTGAAAGCCCACCCCACAAAATCTGGCACTATCCAGATCCAGGAAGCGGATATGGCAGGGAACTTGAATTCGCCCAGTTATGACAAATGTGTGCCATATTTGAGTAGCATTATTATCATGCATCCTACCCGGATTGCAAAATGTCAGTTTATGTGACTCATATCCTACAAAGAGATGAAGTAATTTAAAACGGGGAAGCGGGTTTATATATTTGTTTGTACATAAAACCAATTTGACTCTAAATAAGCACGGCAGATTAATGATTTGATGGAATCAACCAGCGTCTTGCATATTTAACACTTTGGGCATCCACCTCTGGCAAAGATGCCAGTGGAGAGTCTTTTCCTAAAATTTTTGATAAGGTTATAGAACCTATTTGGAGGGATTTTTGACCATTCATCCTTGCAGAACTTTTCAGAATAATTCATATCCTTGGATTTGTGCTTATGGACTCCCCTCTTCAGAGATTTAAGGAGAGATAACCAGATCTACCAAAATGTCCTGGGCCCAGTACTTCAAAACTTTTAATCTAGACCAGAATTATCCAGATTTTTAAATCCTTTTTTTTTTGCTCTATCCCTACCAAGGATAACAACAACAGATGAAGCAGTGGCGGCAGCAGGCCCTTCCTCTAAGGGCAGGTGTACGCAAACGCATATCACACACACACACACACACACACAAACACATGCACACAGCACCATTAGACAGCTATTTTACAGACAATACTTTGGATTTTATCTGGCTCATGAGTAACTTTGGTTATTGGGACACAGGCTACATTGTTTGCGATACTTTAGAAGATTTGTATTACCGTAAATCCTCAAATTGTGTCCGGGGTCTTTTATTAACTTAGGCTGCACAAAGCACAGGCCTTTATTTGGGGCAGGCTTGTATTCAAGGCAGGCCTTTATTTATTATTATTTATTTTATTCTTAGAAATGAAGTAAAAGGCTACACTTAAAGTGGGCCAATACTGTTCAACACTTCCTGTAACCGTTCAGAAATCAATTAGTGTAGACTAATCAGGAAACACCGTTTGGTAAGTCATAGTGTCAGTCTTAACAGACTTAGTTTATTGCAAATATTCTCAAACACAATAAATCACAGGCAAGTCCAGAATCCATAAAATAACAACTTGCCAGACGCGCCTTCATGAACAATAACAAATTAGCGTAGATAACAGCAAGTTAAGGATCTTTTTTTCCTAAAGTGCGTTTTATTGTGAGACATGCGTTTCGTTTGGAGCAGCATACTGGTAGGCTATCAAAAGATTTTCGCTTTGGTTTGGGATTTAATTTACTTTTGGACTGTTTGATTCTATTGCTAAATGTTGGGACTGATGGGCACTGAAATCTGGGGGGTATTTGATGGTTCACTGTTAAGTTTTATGTAGTTGAAAGAGTGTCGGGATTTCCACCCGTCTGTTTATTGCGAGCCAAGGAAGCCGCTTTCATTCATTCATTGAACGTGCGCTGTGCTGTAAATACATGGAAACCTTATTGCGTAGCCAAGTAGCCTAAATTGAGTTCATTTTAAATTTACTTTTTATTAAATTCGTAGGCTGGAATGCCTTGCGGCAACAATTGTGTTTAAATGTATACTGCTTCAGCCTTTGGCAAGCTACTTAGAAGCGGGCGGCAAGCGACTGGTAGCTTGAGAGCAACGTGTTGGAGACCCATGGTGTAGGACAACGACTTTTCATTGGCAACAGTATTAAACCAACCAACAATATAAAATATTAAGAAGAGCTCTTTTATTTCATTGAGTTAAATCGAAACAATGTCTTCTAGTGCTCATGGACTGATAGCCCTACTTGTAGGCAATATTACCCCGGCTTGTATTTGGGGGCCGGCCTTTATTTGTCCGAATCGGCCACGCCCCTGGCTATTATCCAAGGCCCGGCTTCAAATAGAATCCCGGACACAATTTGAGGATTTACTGTAATCAAGTCAGAACCATGACCTATGAGGATGGTCATAGAATCAAATCAACAAGTCAACAAATCAACTAATGATAGTTGGGATGTTTACATAACTAAAGCTTAGCCAGCTAAAGCTTCTTTCCCCTTCTTCCCCCTTCTTAGATGGCCTACTGTTCCCCAGCTTGCCTATAGGCTACTCATGTGTCAGTATCAGAGGAAAAGCACAACACACTAAATTCACTGTTCACTCTGCTCTTATGCCTAATTCACTGAATGCCTTTTTATTTAAAAAATATGAATGTATGAAAATCAGTAAATTGCTGGGTTTTGTTTTATCTTGTCATTACTATTTAAAAAAATAACAGTATATTTCTATTTAGTGCAGGTACTTGTTCTTATTATGGACGCAAATCCTCCTGCTGTTGATAAAACTAAACAGACCAAACTTGTGTAGGAACCACAACTCCCACAATCCCACAGGACAATTCCGCGACGTCCACCCCGCATGACGTCTAGCTTGGTCCAGCCAATCCCGTAATAACGGGAGCAATAAACTTTCCCGTATAAGAGCAAGACATGTTCTCGGGATCTTTTTCTTTTTTTTCCAATTTTTCTCTTTCTCCTCTTCTGCTCCTCTTCGACGCACCCTTTTTGGCCATTCGCTTCAGCTCAATGCTGAATGCTGAATGCTGCACAGCGCACTACCAGGCCTACGGACACACCCAGTTACCTCGCGGTAACTTCGTGGCCTATAGCGAGTGGAAACTGGTGTACGCGGAACGTTTATTTGGTGCCCTGTGCGAGGACCCTACACTTGCCACACACCTATTTGGTCGCTTCCTCTTTGTTAAGCAATACAATTTATACTTTCTATATCATAAAGTTTTTAAAAACAGCCCCCTGACTTAACATTGGTGGAACGCTGAGTTTACAACAGAAAACCAGTCCAGCAATTGAACAAATAAATCAAATTCACAGAAACTGCTGGGAGAATTAGCAGCTAAATTGCAATGCAAGTGAAGTACATTTACGGACATTCCAGTTACTACTACTACTACTGGAATCTCGACGTCTAGGGGGTGGAAATATAGGTTGAGAGATGTTTTGACATATAGACGGACTAGGTTAACCCCAATACAGCTCAGGGTTTACCTGGATCTAGCATGGCTATGTCCTAGTTGCTAGAAAACTTTCACTTTTCAGCCAAATGTAGCTGGATTTTCTCCTGAAATAGTACAGTAGGCTAACGTTATATCTAGCTTGCTATCCTACCTGCAAGGTTTCTGTTACTGGGAACAGGGTAGCAGTTGAACGATTATTTTTTCAAAAAGCCGTCCAGTTTATGTAGTTTTGCTACCTTTTCCTCCCGGTCCTTTTTTATCCTTTCTTTTCTGCGACCCACTTTTGTCCTTCAAGGTGTTAGGGGAAAAATGCCCATTTTAAGATTTCACAGGTGAGCATCGTCTGATGAAACAGATCCTAGTAAAACAACGATAGCTATACTTGAGTTTAACTTTCGTATTTATTTGCAAAGAAATAACAGAAAGTGAGAGAGCTTACCGGCTCTCTGATTTGAATCAGACCTAGTAGACTTATATATAGTTTTCAGTACTCTGAACCAGAAGGGGGGGCTTCACCAAAATGAAAAGACATGAAGCTGGCCACTAACATTTATCAGTATTTTGTCTTCTGATTACCCCTTTTTGACATTGCTGTAAGACTGGAATGTGCTATAGACACGCGGTATAATTTTAGCATGATCATATATTGTACAAAGAAAGTGTAGCTAATAACCATGACCGATACGTGTTTGCTTATTTAAGGATATAGTCAGGTCCAGAATTATTGGCACCCTTAATTAGAAAAAGGTCTCACAATTACTGGCACCCCTGTTTTTAGTACTTGGTGCAGCCTCCCCTGGCAAGGATAACGGCACTTAGCCTATTTCTATAATGTTTAATAAGGTTGGAGACTTGGAGGGATCTTGGACTATTCCTCCAGGCAGAACCTTTCAAGATCCTTCATATCCTTAGGTTTGCGCTTATGGACTGCCCTCAATTCAGACCACATTTTCCATAGAGTTTAGTCCGGAGACTGAGATGACCATTGCAAAAAATTGATTTTGTTTTCACGGAACCATATCTGTGTTGATTTTGAAGGTGAGGTGCTTTTCCTTGTATGCATCACTTTTTTGATGCCAAACATGACGACGACGGTGTACATGGCCAAAAAGTTCAATTTTGGTCTCATCTGACCATAGCACCCTGTTCCAGTCATAGTTCCAATGACGTTTTGCAAACTCCAGACGCTTGAATTTGTTGGTTGCTCTCAGTAAGGGTTTTCTTCGTGCAACCTTTCCAAAGAGCCTGTTGGTATGGAGGTGGCATTTTATGGTTGATTTTGAGACTTTGTGACCCCAAGGCACAACTAAAGTCTGCAGGCCTTGAACTGTGCTCCTTGGGTTCTTTGCCTCCCTCACCATCTTCCTCACTGTGCGTGGGGGCAAAATGCACTTGCGTCCTCTTCCTGGCAAGTTTGCAACTGTTCCAGATGTTTGAAACTTTTTGATTATTGCCCTAACACTGGTTAGTGGTATGTTTAACCGTTTATGTATTTTTTTGTACCCATTACCTGACTTGTGTAGGTCAACAACCATCTGTCTCTTTTGATTTGACAGTTCTTTGACTTTCCCCATGGTGATGGATGACAAAGTGGATCTTACATGTGTTTTTATACCCTAGAGAAAGTGATGGAAGGCCACAACACAGTGTCCTTAAGACTGAGATTAACTTAAATAAGTAGAATTTTACTGCAGATTTAACTTTGTTTGGTTTTATTTAAAATAATCTTTAAGGGTGCCAATAATTTTGACACCTACATTTTTCATAAAAAATAGTATTACTCAATAAAAAGAAAAGAAAAATTAGAATAATTGTATTTGGATAAAAGTATATAGTTTTCCCATGTTTGGACATAAAATATAGCTCATTATCTGTGTTTTTATACAGTCTTTTTTGCTCATTTTCATCAAGGGTGCCAATAATTCTGGACCCGACTGTATAAGCATACACCACTGTTAATTAATGCCAACCTAGTCTTTGTGTTATTTTCTGGTGAGTGGTTAAAATATAAAGACCTGTAAAAAAAACAGACAAACTGATATAAGACACAGAGAGCCATGAGCCCTCCTAAACCACGGGCCCTCCTAAACCATGGGCCCCGGTGCCCTTGCACCTGCTGCACCGCCTATATGACCGCCACTGAGTTGAGGACAGAAACATTGTGAGTTGTGATGAAAAACCGCAGAACATCAGTCAATGACATCACAAATAATCTCCACAGGGCAGAGGTGAAGGTTATAACCCAAAATGAGTAGTAAGAATCGGAATGTGAGATTACAATTTGCAAAGAAGAAGAGAGATGAGCCACAAAAGTTCTGGAATAAAGTTTTATGGACAGTTGAGGCCATGATTAACCTCTACCAAAGTGACAGAAAGGCCAAATTGTGGAGAAAGAAGGTATCTGCTCATGATACAAAACATACCAGCTCATCTGAGGCTTGGGTTAGCATGGCTGCTTCTGGAGTGGGCTCACTAATCTTTAATGATAATGCAAATCATGATGGCAGTCTACAAAAACAATCTGTCTGCCAATTTACAGAGAAATGCAACAATTCATTAAAGATGTGCAATGTGTCCCACATGTTCCTACATCAACATGTGTCCCACATGTTCCTACATCAACTTTGAATCCATCCACCCTTTCAGTGGGATAAAGATTATCTCAGTATCAAACCTATCCTAATCTCCATCTTAGAATTTTGAAATACCCAAGACAAACATTTAATATAGATTTTATGTAGGATTGGATTCTAAAATCCTTTTCAATTCCTAACAATTAATCCAATCCGGTTATTGAAATCCTATCATTTGTCGAATCGATTGTGCCATTGATCTTAAATAGTGCCCTTGGACCATTGGCAGCAATACATCTACAGTTGTGTTCAAATAAATAGCAGTGCGTTAAAAAAAGTGAATAAAGTGCAAATATATATATTACATTACATTATTGGCATTTGGCAGACGCTCTTATCCAATATATAATATATATATATTTATATATATATATATATTTATAGTAAATCCTCAAATTGTGTCCGGGATAATATGTGAAGCCGGGCCTCGGATAATAGCCGGGGGCGTGGTCGATTCGGACAAATAAAGGCCGGCCCCCAAATACAAGCCGGGGCAATATTGCCTACCAGAAGGGCTATCAGTCCATGAGCACTAGAAGACATTGTTTCGATTTAACTCAATGAAATAAGAGCTCTTCTTAATATTTTATATTGTTGGTTGGTTTAATACTGTTGCCAACGAAATTCCATGGTCTCCAACACGTTGCTCTCAAGCTACCAGTCGCTTGCCGCCCCCTTCTGAGTAGCTTGCCAAAAGCTGAAGCAGTATACATTTAAACACAATTATTGCCGCGAGGCATTCCAGCCTACGAATTTAATAAAAAGTAAATCAGGCAAAATTTAAAATTAGGCTACTTGGCTACGCAATAGGTTTTCCATGTATTTACAGCACAGCGCACATTCAATGAATGAATGAAAGCGGCTGCCCTGACTCGCAATAAACAGACGGGTGGAAATCCCGACACTACATAAAACTTAACAGTGAACCATCAAATACCCCCCAGATTTCAGTGCCCATCAGTCCCAACATTTAGCAATAGAATCAAACAGTCCAAAAGTAAATTAAATCCCAAACCAAAGCGAAAATCTTTTGATAGCCTACCGGTATGCTGCTCCAAACGAAACGCATGTCTCACAATAAAACGCACTTTAGGAAAAAAAGATCCTAGACTAAGAATAAACTAAGTCTGTTAAGACTGACACTATGACTTACCAAACGCTGTTTCCTGATTAGCCTACACTAATTGATTTCTGAACGGTTACAGGAAGTGTTGAACAGTGTTGGCCCACTTTAAGTGTAGCCTTTTACTTTATTTCTAAGAATAAAATTCTACAACAGAAGCCTAATTAAAGCCGAAGTAAATAAAAGACCCCGGACACAATTCGAGGATTTACGGTAGTTTAACATTTAAAAGTGTTAATTTGTTTGTTCATTTAACTTTGACAGGTTTCATCATGTATCTGAATCATAGAGATATAGCCAATAACTTAATTTGCCGTTCAATGATTAACAATGTGGCTTGTGTATGCAGGCTAACGTTAGCTTACTCGGAAGTCATGGGTCATAGCTAGAGAGGATATAACGTTACAAGTCCGCCTCTGCTTTCTCCTAGTCCTCCATACTCCACCTGACCAGACTTTAATATCAGTGACTGCAAGCTTGCTGTTGGAAATCCAACAAGGTAACGTTTTTGCTGCCTATTATGTACAGATCATGTTTAGCTGTTAAAATAATGGAAGTGTCTTTGTGATTAACTAAAAATGAATGTTAAACAACCAACTACTGGCCTAGTAGTAGTAGCCTAGTAACGTTAATCGTCATGTTGGAGCGTAACATGACTGAATTGGTTTTTATCCGTAATTTATAAAAATCGACGGTGAATGTATGAAAATAATGGCTCAGATGCAATTTAGATGTACATTGCTTAGAGTTAGCCAACGTTACTCAGCGAACTGTAACTGCAATGGTGAGTGCACCTACCTAATCATAACGATGATAAGCTAGCGCAATGCTAATGTGGATCGCTTTGCGCGGTTAGCTGATCGGCTAACGTTAGACCACAGGAGCCCACAGGCGTTAACGTTAGTCGTTAACACGAAAATGAATTTCAAACGACTGGAATACCGAACGTAGCTTTACACTAACAATGCCGTATCTACATTAAAAAGAAAGGAATACATCGTTCGACAGTGGTTGCGTGCAATATTACTAATTAGCAAAGTAACGGTGGCCAAGTTGGAAACCGTAAACGTCATACTAGGCTACTTGGTTTATTGCGTGCAACAACTGTTCATAATTTTATTACTGATCTATCAACCACCAACTGGGGTAACATGTATCGACCTCCTCAGACGTTTCGATTTCACTTTATTCGAGAGAAATGAACGCCGTTACCCATTAAAATGTCCCGTAGAAATACACATAAAAACTGTCACTGTTTAAATTAATAAAAACCAACCTCATACATAGCTATACATTTCGTAATATTAATACGACATCGTTTACAATATTAGCATTACATTTGTTAGCTACAACATGCTTGGAATTCCTTAATTGCGACGGTTAACAATGATGATGAGGCTTCTTGGTTTGCTAGCTACAATAGGTTTATTAACAAAAGAACAGTGGGTATCAATGCAAGATATGCATGATCTCTGATTATTTTAAATATATATTACTTTCCTGGCAGTAAAAGCGAGTATATGCATGTCGCTGTATTGTTTTGTGGAAAGGTACACATGATCTCGAATATCGTCAAAGACAAGTTACATTAGCCCCTATAATGATTATGATCAATGTCTTTTCGTTATTCAATCCGTATAATTAAGGTAGATGTGAAGAAACAGTGGGCTGGGTATTGAATAACTTGAGTAAATAAATTGTGTCTTCTAGGCTGTAGCCTACGTGTAGTCAGCTTCAGGCGTTTCAACAAGGTACAGGTGATAATGTTACAAAATAAGCAGGCGAGTAGATTGGATCATTTATATAATTGAGTTGAATGCACACACCTTTTGTGGCTTAGTGTGGCTCCACTTTGAGCAAAAAAAAAAAAAAAAAGAAAGACCGCTACTGGTAATCGGAACACGACTGAAAAACAAAAGTAATAGAAAACGAGCCATTAACAAGGTAATTCAACATAACTAGGTTACCAATATTTCGCATATTTTAATATACGGTTCCACGCAATTGCATTCTAGTTAGCTTCGACCAGTCTGGTCCTTCTGCTCTGACCTCTCTCATAAACAAGGCGTTTTTGCCCGCAGAACTGCAGCTCATTGGATGGTTCTTTTTTTTTGCTTACGTAAAAATTGTATAGACACCTATAGTGGCATAAAAGTAAAATCCTTGACCAGTCACCTCTGGTGTCAGTACAAAATCCCAGTTTTATTAAACCGTTTTCCATCGGAATCCCTGCCTTAAAATATTTTTGCCATGGAATCCCATGCATTGGCAAAGTTACCATGCTTCCACCTGAGTTTAAAGTCGATTCAATGGTAGTTTTTTTCCTGAGTAATGTGGTTTAGAATTATGGTTGCTTCTTGGATATCCCATTCACTAATAAACTTTGATATGAATTGGACCAATAATTATAGAGAACTGCAAATAACTAAACACCTTCCCTGTGTTTGGAAGATCGTGCTAGTTCACGATCAGCACTTGAAGCACAACTGCTACAGTTTTGCACTCTGTTATGCAGGTAAATCTTGATAAAATCTTTATCTGGTTAATCTTATTAATTAAAAAGCTGACACCGTCTGTATGAAACGATATGTGTGTGTGTGAACAATTAGTTTAAGCCTGCCCGGTTTATAATCTCTCGTTAGCAACATTACATTACATTACATTTTACATTAATGGCATTTGGCAGACCCTCTTATCCAGAGCGACGTACAGTTGATTAGACTAAGCAGGATACAATCCTCCCCTGGAGCAATGCAGGGTTAAGGGCCGTGCTCAAGGGCCCAACGGATGTGTGGATCTTATTGTGGCTAGACTGGGGATCGAACCACTGACCTTGCGGGTCCCAGTCATGTACCTTAACCACTACGCTGCAGGCCGCCCATGTGCACTTTCCAGTTTTTGTACTTTGGTTTGGGATGCACTTGATCACATGACCGTTAACTTCTGGGCTTGATCTACGCATTAACTAGTCCTCAAGTCTGCAACTTGAGACACAGCCAGTTGCACTCCCTGCCCTCTCCCCACTGCTCACCCAGATTATAAACTCATCCCTGGTTTCTGGCTCTGTTCCTCCCTCACTAAAATTGGCTGCTATTACACCAATACCCAAAAATCTGGTGTAGATTTTAACAATCTAAACAATTTCCATCCCATTTCCAACCTCCCAATTGTGTCAAAAGTACTTGAACGTGTTGTGGCAGCCCAACTTCAAACTCACCTGGATTCAAATAACCTCCTTGAACCCTTCCAATCTGGCTTCCGACCAAAACATAGTACAGAGACTTCCCTTGTCAAGATCACAAACAATCTCCTCCGTGCTGCAGACTCTGGACTTCTCACCATCCTCATCCTCCTCGACCTCAGCGCTGCTTTTGACACCATCTCCCACCCACTCCTTCTGGAGTGCCTAGCAACCCTGGGGGTCACCGGTACTGTGCTAGCCTGGCTAACATCCTACCTGACGGGTAGACAACAGTTTGTCAAGCTAAAACACCATAGGTCCAGGTCAGCTGCAGTTACCCATGGTGTCCCTCAGGGGTCAGTGCTTGGTCCATTATTGTTCATCATTTACCTCCTCCCCCTTGGCCGTATCATGCGTTATCATCACATCAACTTTCACTGTTGTGCAGATGATACGAAACTCTATATCTCAACCAGGCCATCTGTCCCCTTGCCCCCCCTGTCCCTCCTCAGCTGTCTTCATGACATTAAAACCTGGATGACTACAAACCTCCTACAACTCAACAGCAATACAACTGAAATCATGCTCATTGGTTCAAAATCCACATTGTCCAAAACACCCAGCTTCCTGACAACCATTGATGGTTTCCCTGTCCCCGTCAACACAAGTCAAAAGCCTTGGAATCATCCTGGACAATACTTTATCCTTTGGTCCCCACATAAAAAACATCTCAAGGACTGCCTTTTTTCACCTCCACAATATCTCCCGACTCCGCCCCTCACTCTCCCACACCAGTGCTGAAACTCTAATCCATGCCTTTGTTACCTCCCGGCTGGATTACTGCAACAGCATCCTCTCAGGACTCCCCACCAAACTCACCAACAAACTTCAAATTATACAAAATTCTTCTGCCCGAATCCTCACCCGCACAAAATCTCATGAACACATCACACCCATCCTCACTCAGCTACACTGGTTACCAGTTTAACAGCGCATTGATTTCAAGATCCTCCTACTCACATACAAGGCTTTGAACACCCTTCCACCCCCCTATCTCTCTGACCTTCTTCACGACTACACCCCAACTCGCACTCTCCGCTCCTCCTCAGCTGGCCTCCTGTCTATCCCCACCACCTGACTCTCTACTATGGGTGCTCGAGCATTCAGCTCTACAGCACCCAGGCTCTGGAACTCTCGACCCATACACATCCGCCATACAGAGTCACTGTCATCTTTCAAAAAACTTCTCAAAACTCATCTGTTTACTCTTGCATGTACCCCTGACTGTTTCCTTCCCTTTACATGTTGTTGTGTCTATCTCTGTCTGCTGTCTGTTTGTTTGATATTAATTGTAAGTTCATTGTAAATTATTTTTAATTGCATATATTGTATCATGTTTTCTTTTTTGTTGATGATTTTAAATGGGATATTTTGTATCATGTTTTTACCATGTTTATTTTGTATTTTGCGCAATGTAAGGTGACCTTGAGTGTCCAGAAAGGCGCCACTTCAAATAAAGTGTATTATTATTATTATTATTATTATTATTATTATTATTAGATGTCTGCTATCATAAATCTCGAGCCGTATTCATAAACAGCTTAGAGCCTCCTGAACAAAATGCTTTTTTCTAAACGATTACAAATCTGCTAGCAAGTACGCTTGAAAAACGATTGCCCCTACTCCTAACATGGACGGTCTTCTAAACGGACCGCCTCCCTACCACTCACGGACCTCCTGAGAGCCCTGCCAGCTGGCCGTGGGGCTCTTTCTCGCCCTGGGGCAGCAGGGCCAGGTAGACTAGTTTCCCCCCACACTCACAGGGGGGCACCACTACCTTACATGACTCATACCAAGTTTTTATGAAAACGGAAAGGAATTAGTACGCACACACAAAAACCAAGTGATCTGGAAGTAATTTCTTATTTTAAAAGTTCCACTATTCGGAACATGGAGTAAAAAAAAAAAAATTGTTTACTAGCCTATACCCTGTAAATGATTTGAACATTTGACTGTAATTTTTGTAAATTTGCCTGCCAAGGGACTGAAGATGAATGATCAAGTGTACTTGTTTGCCAGGCAGAAGCCATAGATGGAGATAAAAATTAACTGATGCATTTTAAAAAATGGCACAAGCTCGACCAGCATGTCTCTGTGATCACTGTATTTGGCAACCCTGTGTTAGGTGAACTAAGTTAGCCAGAAATCTGCAATATTTTTAACCAGTCGACTGGCTGTCTACACACCATGGGTAATTTTTCTAACTGAATTCCGAAATGGCATCTTGTGTCTTTAAGATTGCGAGTAAATATTGACACTTTATTCCAATGTTGTTTCCAGAGGTGGAAATCCAAATTCAAGTCAAAATGCCAGGAGGTGGAATTAGCGTTAATTAGTGAAATCGGGGGGCGGCACGGATGGTGCAGTGGGTAGCACTGCCGCCTCACAGAAAGGAGGTCCTGGGTTCGAATCCCCGTCGGCCGGGGCCTCTCTGTGCGTGTTCTCCCCGTGTCTGCATGGGTTTCCTCCGGGTACTCCGGTTTCCTCCCACAGTCTAAAGACATGCAGGTTAGCCTGATTGGAGAGTCTAAATTGCCCTTAGGTATGAGTGTGAATGAATGGTGTGTGTGCCCTGCGATGGACTGGCGATCTGTCCAGGGTGTATTCCTGCCTTTCGCCCAATGTATGCTGGGATAGGCTCCAGCCCCCCCTGCGACCCTGTTCAGGATAAGTGGGTTCAGATAATGGATGGATGGATGGGATGGATAGTGAAATCGGCTGGCTGAGTTCACAGATGGAAGAAAGACATGGCAGGACTTATATTTTCTGAACCCTGGACTTTCCAACTCTTGTTTCAAAGATGATGGGTCGAGGGGTACCGTGCCATGATTCTAGGGGAGCCAGTTTTTCCCAAATCCTAAAGATGAACGCTGCGTCCCTGCCCAGCATGAACATGTCCTACCTGCCCATGTCCATGGAAGACGTCAACAACAACCTCCTACTGCATCCTGCAAGCAGCAGCCCCAAACTTAAAACAGGTATGCTCAGACTTTGGAAGGCCAAGGTGTAGGGTCTGGAATCAGCACACCTTGTGTATGAGGCCTAAATTGACTGCTTATGGAAAACCCCAGGGACTCCGTGGCACTCCAGGAGGACTTGAGCTTTATTCCTGGCAAAAAAGGCTAGAGTAAGAATCGAATAGTGGATTCAGTGAAAATTAGGACCCTGCCAAATCTGAAACTTTGAATCAGTGCTCTGGTTATTAAATTTTTCTAGACTAAAGAAATAACTGCCATTACACAGCTGTCTCCATAAAATACTGCATTGCTCGGTATCCAACCCTTCATGTGTATAATTTGGGATGAGGATTGTAGATACAGGTATGCTTTCCTACCATTAATGGTCTACTCCTTTTTTTAAACAGGTTGTAAATCTTCTAAGAGCATCCCAACTGAACTGATCAAAAGATATCAAAGGGGTGAGACTCATGCTGTGTCAGCCCTCTATCAGCTTTCTCAGGTACTGCAGTTTCAGCTGGAGTTAAAGGAAACCGTGACCACAGGTACGTATGTAGGCCCTTAACAACGCACCTGTTTAAATAGCATCTTTGCTCAGCCAATACTGAACTTTGGTTTGGGTTTGGCACTCACTGCCTTGGTTTTGATTTCATGTTTCAGAGCCCATGTTGACATTAATTGTAAGCACAGATGGTCAGTTATAGAACCCTACATAATGTGTGAGACAAAGATCATAATTTACACCGATCAGCCACAACATTAAGACCACTGACCGGTAAAGTGAATGCCATTGATCATCTTGTTACAATGTCACCTGACAAGGGGTGGGATAAATTAGGCCGAAAATTAACAGTCAGTTCTTGAAGTTGATGTGTTGGAAGCAGGAAAAATGGGCAACTGTAAGGATCTGAGCGATTTTGACAAGGACCCAATTGTGATGGCTGGTCTTGTGGGGTGTTTCCAGTATGCAGTGGTTAGTACCTACCAAAATTGGTCCAAGGAAGGACAACCGGTGAACCGGCGATGGGGTCATGGGCGCTCAAGGCTTATTGATGCACGTGGGGAGCGAAGGCTAGCCTGTCTGGTCTGATCCCACGGAAAAGCTACTGTAGCACAAATTGCTGAAATAGTTAATGATAAAAAGGTGTCAGAACAGTGCATCACAGCTTGCTGCATATGGGGCTGCGTCACCGCAGACCGATCAGAGTGTCCATGCTGACCCCGTCCACCGCCGAAAGCGCCTACAATGGGCATGTGGGGGGCGACATGGCTCAGGCAGTAAGAGCAGTCGTCTGGCAGTCGGAGGGTTGACGGTTCGATCCCCCGCCCGGGCTGTGTCGAAGTGTCCCTGAGCAAGACACCTAACCCCCAAATGCTCCTGACGAGCTGGTCGGGGCCTTGCATGGCAGGCAATCGCCATCAGTGTGTGAGTGTGTGTATGAATGGGTGAATGGAGAAGCATCAATTGTACAGCGCTTTGGATAAAGGCGCTATATAAATGCCTGCCATTTACGTGAGCGTCAGAACTGGACCATGGAGCAATGGAAGAAGGTAGCCTGGTCTGATGAATCACTTTCTTTTACGTACATGGACTATGGGAAGGAAGCAAGCTGGCGGAGGCAGTGTGATGCTCTGGACAATGTTCTGCTGGGAAACCTTGGGTCTTGGCATTTATGTGGATGTTACTTTGACATGTACCATCTTTAGGGGTGACATTGGCTTAGGCGGTAAGAGCAGACGTCTGGCAGTCGGAGGGTTGCCGGTTCAATCCCGCCCTGGGTGTATCGAAGTGTCCCTGAGCAAGACACCTAACCCCCAAATGCTCCTGACAAGCTGGTTGGTGCCTTGACATGGCAGCCAATCACCATTGGTGTGTGGGTGTGTGTATGAATGGGTGAATGAGAAGCATCAATTGTACAGCGCTTTGGGTAAAGGCCTATCATTTACCACCTACCTAAACATTGTTGCAGACCTGCCACTCTCAGGACAAAGAGTTCAAGGTGTTGACTTGGCCTCTCAATCCGATCAAGCATCTGTGGGATCTGATGGATTAACAAATCCGATCCATGGACCCACCTCGCAACTTTCAGGACTTAAAGGATCTGCTGCTAACGTCTTGGTGCAGATACCACAGGACACCTTCAGGGGTAGAGCACGAGGGGGACCTACACAATATTAGGCAGGTGGTTTTAATGGTGTGGCTGGCCGGTGTATTTATTTGCCTCTGTAACTGCAATTTGAGATTTGTAATAAAAAAACCACGTCAGATTTTAATAACAATCATTTTTATACGTTTTGAATTTGCCATGTATAGATTACCGCAGTGTTTATACTTAGTCCTCCCATTTCAGGGCACCATAATATTTGGGACACCGCAATGTTGTGTGAATGAAAGTAGTATATATTTAGTATTTTGTTGCATATCCTTTTCATGCCATGACTTCCTGATGTCAACATCATCAGACTGTGTATCTTGTTTTCAGGTTGTCCTACAAGCAATGCTGAAACTCACTACATTTAATTAATTTCTATGGGAATTGGGGGGGTGGGACTAGATTCAGCTATAAATTATGCTGATACAGTATGGAACTAAATGGCTTTAAGTCATTAAGGGTCCAAGGTACCAAATGAGCCCCAAACCACCATGCTGCAGGCAGATATGCAGTAGATATGAAAATAATTGTTTCTCCTGAATATTTTTCACCTCAAAAATTTGTCAGGAGAAGGATATGCAAAAGATATGCACCAAAATACTGAACATGACTACTTTCATTCACATAACATCATGGTACCCTGAAATGGGGGGGACTAAACCCTGCTGTAATTTCTACATGGTTAATTATTTTTATTATTATTATTATTATTATTATTATTATTATTAAAATCTGACAGTGCACTTTAACCATTTAAAAAAAAATTACAAATCTCAGATTGTGGAGTACAGGGGCGAATTGATCAATGATGGGTCCTTGTCCCAAACATTATGGAGGTGACTGTACCTCTCTCTGCCACGTGTTTCCCATCTTTGTCACGCTCCATCCTATGCTAATTCCGTGTGTTGCGCTCTCGTTTGCCTGTTGCCAAATGGCGTGCTGTTCAGGTAACATCCTAGGGTTCTATTTTGCCTTCTGTGCCGTGATCGATGGTGTGGAGTACAAGACCGGAATGGGGCAGACCAAGAAGGAGGCGCGCGCCAAAGCAGCACAACTTGCCCTGGAAGACTTGTTGCCCACCTTGGGGTCGCAGTCCCTGCTGCCGGACGTGTCAGGTACGTCCAGCACTGTTGGCAGCAGTCAGTGCCATAGGAGGGGTCAGGGTCAGGGAAGGGAGGCAGGGAGGCATGCAGGTGAGGTCATTGCAGTGGGTAATAGGAGGTGAGGTTATTGGTGGGTGATTTATTTGGGGCTGAGGTCATTGGTGGGTGATTTATTTGGGGATGAGGTCATTGGTGGGTGATTTATTTGGGGCTGAGGTTATTGGGGGTGATTCAATTGGGATGACATTACTGGGGGTGATAATATTTTCTTGGAGAGGTAATAGGGGAGGTTAATGGGGGGTGATGTAATTGGGGATGTTGAATTTACATTTACCTGTTGATTTCTTTGGTTGTTGTCTCTGGTTTAGAAGGTCCTCCTCCACTGCCTGTGAAAGAGAAGGAATCTACTGTGGCAGACTTCCACCCTGGGAGAGCTTCATGTGGTACATAGTCCTCTTTCTGTTATCATAAGGGGTTCCTTCGTGGCCCATCCTGTTCAGGCACTGTACCAGTGTGTGGATGAGCCCCGTGGTCTGGTATTGGATTTCAAATCATGCATTTGTTTCTAAACTAAAAAGAAATTGTCCATAATTACATTACTTTGGCAAGTTAGCTGTGGTATAAGCGGGATAATGCTCTATGAACGACTCAGTTATGAGGAAATAATTGCCCTTCAGGGTGGTAAACGGCACCACCCGCTCAGGCAATTATTTCCTAATAACTGACTCGTCCATAGGGTATTATCCCTTGTATAACTTACCCAGTATGTTCTTATTACATTCCAAGGGGCATAATAAGGGTGTAAGGCTAACTAGGATGGTTAAAATGAGTGATTAAATCCAGCAGTAGCAATAAAGTTATGATTTGTTGGGTATGTTACTTAACATTTAATTTTTGAAAAAGTAAGGAAAAAGCGCAACTTTTTTAAAAGTTTAACCTCAAAAAAAGCTGCATCTGCAAAAAAACTCTACCAAGGTGTGCAGGCCCTCTCTGGCTTTGTGGGACTTAACATTTAATTAAAAAAATTTCTGGTATTTCAAAATATTTCTAATGACTTGAGGCTTACTTGTGACTTGAATAAAAAGGATTTGGCCCCATGTCTGCTGTTAAGGCACTGTTCCAGTGTATGAATGGGCCATACAGTCTCGTATCAGGGCTCACGGCTTCTTATTGATCATTGTTTGTTTTCCCCTTATAGAATGCATCTTTGAATTTAAATTAAATTAAAAACGTTCTTTTGGTGCTGTGTGTAATATTTGAGCATTTGTTTTTTTAAGAGGATGGAGATATTTTTAGCAGAGTTCTGCAGATTGATTAAATATCCTTTGAAGTAACTGATTAATGATAAATAAATGTTTTTCCTTACTTTTTGGATGAACTAAGAGAGGAAGAGTACCTTCAATACACAGATCCCGAAAGCCGTGAAAGAAGCTTACAGTAAGCTCATGGAGGGGTACCCTGAATTCTCCTCCCGCGAGAAGACTTTGGCGGCTTTCGTTACTCAATCGCGTAAGTCTCACCCCAACACCAGCCAGGGGCTTGCGGTCAAATTTTGTAGTGGAAACAGGGAGACAGTATCTTTGATTTTGCTGGTTGGTTTAATGTGAGATGTGTGAGACACTGAGGGTGCTGCGTTAGTGTGAGATGCTGAGCACGCTGCGTTAGTGCGAGACGCTGAGCGCGCTGCGTTAGTGTGAGACGCTGCGTTAGTGCGCGCTCAGTGAGCTTAGTGAGCGCGCTGCGTTAGTGTGAGACGCTGAACACGCTGCGTTAGTGCGAGACGCTGAGCGCGCTGCGTTAGTGTGAGACGCTGAGAGCGCTGCGTTAGTGTGAGACGCTGAGAGCGCTGCGTTAGTGTGAGACGCTGAGAGCGCTGCGTTAGTGTGAGACGCTGAACACGCTGCGTTAGTGTGAGACGCTGAACACGCTGCGTTAGTGCGAGACGCCGAGAGCGCTGCGTTAGTGCGAGACGCTGAGAGCGCCGCGTTAGTGCGAGACGCTGAGAGCGCTGCGTTAGTGTGAGACGCTGAGCGCGCTGCGTTAGTGCGAGACGCTGAGAGCGCTGCGTTAGTGTGAGGCGCTGCGTTAGTGCGCGCTCAGTGAGCTTAGTGAGCGCGCTGCGTTAGTGTGAGACGCTGAGCGTGCTGCGTTAGTGCGAGATGCTGAGAGCGCTGCGTTAATGCGAGACGCTGAGCGCGCTGCGTTAGTGCGAGACGCTGAGAGCGCTGCGTTAGTGCCAGACGCTGAGAGCGCTGCGTTAGTGTGAGTGGCTGAGCGCGCTGCGTTAGTGTGAGACGCTGAGCGCGCTGCGTTAGTGTGAGGCGCTGCGTTAGTGCGCGCTCAGTGAGCTTAGTGAGCGCGCTGCGTTAGTGTGAGACGCTGAACACGCTGCGTTAGTGCGAGACGCTGAGAGCGCTGCGTTAGTGTGACGCTGAGCGCGCTGCGTTAGTGCGAGACGCTGAGAGCGCTGCGTTAGTGCGAGACGCTGAGAGCGCTGCGTTAGTGTGAGACGCTGAGCGTGCTGCGTTAGTGCGAGACGCTGAACACGCTGCGTTAGTGTGAGACGCTGAGAGCGCTGCGTTAGTGTGAGGCGCTGCGTTAGTGCGCGCTCAGTGAGCTTAGTGAGCTCGCTGCGTTAGTGGGAGACGCTGAGAGCGCTGCGTTAGTGCGAGACGCTGAGAGCGCTGCGTTAGTGCGAGACGCTGAGAGCGCTGCGTTAGTGTGAGACGCTGAGAGCGCTGCGTTAGTGTGAGACGCTGAGCGCGCTGCGTTAGTGCGAGACGCTGAGAGCGCTGCGTTAGTGCGAGACGCTGAGAGCGCTGCGTTAGTATGAGACGCTGAGCGTGCTGCGTTAGTGTGAGACGCTGAGCGTGCTGCGTTAGTGTGAGACGCTGAGCGTGCTGCGTTAGTGCGAGATGCTGAGAGCGCTGCGTTAGTGCGAGACGCTGAGCGCGCTGCGTTAGTGCGAGACGCTGAGCGTGCTGCGTTAGTGCGAGATGCTGAGAGCGCTGCGTTAGTGCGAGACGCTGAGCGCGCCGCGTTCGTGTGAGATGCTGAGAGCGCTGCGTTAGTGCGAGGCGCTGAGCGCTCTGCGTTAGTGTGAGATGCTGAGAGCGCTGCGTTAGTGTGACGCTGAGCGTGCTGCGTTAGTGCGAGACGCTGAGCGCGCTGCATTAATGTGACTCTGAGCGCGCTGCATTAGTGTGAGATGCTGAGCATGCTGAGTTAGTGTGAGATGCTGAGAGCGCTGCGTTAGTGTGACGCTGAGCGCGCCGCGTTAGTGTGAGACGCTGAGCGTGCTGCGTTAGTGCGAGATGCTGAGAGCGCTGCGTTAGTGCGAGACGCTGAGCGCGCCGCGTTAGTGTGAGATGCTGAGAGCGCTGCGTTAGTGTGACGCTGAGCGTGCTGCGTTAGTGCGAGACGCTGAGCGCGCTGCATTAATGTGACTCTGAGCGCGCTGCATTAGTGTGAGATGCTGAGCATGCTGAGTTAGTGTGAGATGCTGAGAGCGCTGCGTTAGTGTGACGCTGAGCGCGCCGCGTTAGTGCGAGACGCTGAGCGCGCTGCATTAATGTGACTCTGAGCGCGCTGCATTAGTGTGAGATGCTGAGCATGCTGAGTTAGTGTGAGATGCTGAGAGCGCTGCGTTAGTGTGAGATGCTGAGCGCGCCGCGTTAGTGTGAGATGCTGAGCGCGCCACGTTAGTGTGAGATGCTGAGCATGCTGCGTTAGTGTATAACGCTGAGCTCCCTGTATAGTGGTGTGTTTTTGCTGTCCAGCTGCAGGCTGCGAAGTAGTTGCCATGGGAACAGGGGATTTCAATACCAAAGAGAGCGTCACTCCCAATGGACGGACCCTCCATGATTCCCACGCAGTGGTGACTGCACGCCGATCCCTGATGCGGTAAATAGGGGGCAGTCTGGCACACCTACTTAGCAGCGCTTTAAACTTGTACCATTCACACCTGTAGAGCAGAGTGACATTCACACCTGTAGAGCAGAGTGACATTCACACTTGTGTAGCAGAGATTTTGGTAACACACGTCTCTGGACCAATTCCCCCTCCTTGCAGGTACCTGTTCAGACACCTACTGCTATTCTTCAGTAAGAATCGTGCCCTTGTGGAGAAGTCTGTTTTCCAGCAGGATGAGACCACCAAACTACTGAGCCTGAAGAGCCACATCTCACTACACCTATACCTGAACCAACTTCCCAAAGGCGCTGCCCAGATCCCTTCTCATCTGTGAGTTCCCCCACACCTTTAACTTGGGAGTACCCCCACACCTCTCACCAGGGAGTATCCCTACACCTCTCACCAGGGAGTAACCCTACACCTCTAACCTGTGAGTCAACTTGTAGACACTGTAAACATGTTTTCACTATTTGCACGTCATCTCTCTGGTTTCACACACTAGTCATTCATTTGACTGGTCAGTTTATAAAGACCATTGTGGTCCCGTGTTGGGTGTATGTAACAGGCTGGTTCGTTGTTCATTTGTTAAACTTCCTTTACCTTTTCTACCCACCCGAGTCGACTGAACCCCCTGTCCATCGCAGCCTGGGAGGTGAACAACCAGATCGGCCTCCATGTCACCATCCAGGGCAAGGTCTTCTCTGTCTTCTCCTCCACCTTTGACCAGACAGCCACCAAAGTGGTGAGCGCTTCGGCCAGCGACAAGCTGACCCAGTGGCAGGTGCTGGGCTTCCAGGGAGCCCTCCTCAGCCACTTCATCGAGCCCGTCTACGTGAGCAGCATTCTCGTAGGTCAGTGGGACATCACCCTTGGGCCTTTTGGGTGAACCTGGGTTGACCTTTGAGCTCTGAAATGCTATTCCTGAGCTTGGTTGGAGCTTGGAGCTCCCCAAGCAATGGATTATGAGTGTGGGAGAAATGCAAGATTGAGAGTTTGAATTGTTTTGTAGACATGGCATGCTGTCATTCTATGGGAAACATACCTGTGTGTGTGTGCATGTGCATGCGATGGGTTTGTATGCTTGGTTTGTGCTGCGTGCATTGCATGTGTGTGCCTTGCATATGTGCATTGTGGATGTTTGTGTGTTGCATATTTGCACTGTGCATGTGTTGCATTGTGTGTGTGTTTGCGTGTTACATTGCACATTCCAGGGGATGCCTTGTGCAGTGATGTGCGCGGGATGGAGATTGCGGTGAGTCAACGTGTGGAAGGCATCACGTCGCGCCTGCCGATGTTCTACTGTGTGTACCGGCCCCTGATCAGCCTGGTGCCCGCTGTGTGCCCAGAGAGCCACGCCCCCTCCCCCACAGGCCCCACCCACCAGGCCCTCGCCATCAACTGGAGCCAAGGAGACGTGTCCCTGGAGGCTGTGGATGGGCTGGAGGGCCGGTCCATCGAAGAGTGAGTTTGGGTTTTCAGGGACCGAGTAGTTTAGGTGCTGAGGAGGGCCTTTTCAAAATTGTCCATTAAAAAAAATAAAAATAAAAATAAAATCAACTGAGAAGCTGATTGGCTGCTTTGTGTATGTAGATCGTATTCTATGATGGCATATATCGCGTCATTCTTCTGCTGTAGCCTATCCATGTTCTGATGCATTGTGTGTTCTGAGATGCTCCTCTGCATACAACTGTTGTAATGTGTGGTTATTTGTGTTACTGTCACCTTCCTGTCAGTTTTGGCCAGTCTGGCCATTCTCCTCTGATGTCTCTCATCGACAAGGCATTTCTGTCTGCAGAACTGCTGCTCACTGTTTTTTGTTTTTTTGTTTTTTTGTTTTTTTGCACAATTCTTTGCAAACTCTAGAGACTAGTGTGCGTGAAAATCCCAGGAGATCAGCGGTTTCTGAGATACTCAAACCATCCTGTCTGCCACCAACAATCATTCCACAGTCAAAGTCACTTAGATCACATTTTTCCCCATTCTGATGATTGATGTGAACATTAACTGAAACTCCTGACCTGTATCTACATGATTGTATGCATTGCACTGCTGCCACACAATTGGCAGATTAGATAATCGCATGAACAAGTCTTTATTGTAATAAAGGCCGGTCGGACAGGCAGGGTTCAATAGCCTGCAAACGGGAATAGGCAGTTTGTTATTAAGTGTACAGGCAATGGGTCAATACACCAGCAAACAGATCAAGGATAATCCAAAGTGAAGTCGTAGTCACAGGCAAAGGGTCGGTAACGAGTGGGCAGAGCAGACAAAAACAGAATCCAAAGGCAGAATTTGAAAAACAAAAACCAGTTGATAAACAGCGGTTCAAAGCTAGACAGATGGGAAAAGCTAAATTCGGAAGTCAAAAACAAAATGGGTCGTAACGGCTATCAATCAGAATATATTAGGCTGGAGAGTATGGTAGGAACACATAACAATCTGGCGACGAACTAGACAAAGGGGTGTTTATAACACAGGTAACAGGCAATCAGATGTGGGAAACGATCTGGAAGTGAAACAGGTGAAATTAATGAAGTGAAGTGAACTGAAAGACAGATGGACTACGTCATGGGGTTCACTTTGTGGGGATGTAGTGGGGTTGAATTTTATGCTATGTCATGGGGTTCACTTTGAGGGGATGTAGTATGGTTCACTTCGGGGATGTAGTGGGGTTTCAATATGAGGGGGTGTAGTTTGGTTCGCTTTGAGGGCATGTAATGGGTTTTACTTTGTTGTGTTATGGAGATTGTGTTGTGTTTGTGTCTAGCCGACTTGTGCAGGGCTCTTGGTTTGCATGTGAAGGCTTTGCTTGTGGCTTGACTGAGGCTGGTTACTATCATCGTACAGGAAGTGAGTCTGTTTCCTGCTCTACTTAGAAAGTTCAATCACTATATTCTTCCAAGCCAAGAGCACAAAGTGCAACCTTTTTATCTCAACACACAAGCACACCACATGCATGACACACACACACAGACATCTGTCACGCAGACACACAAATGGGGCGGGTGTCCCATACAGTGGGTTGCTGAGGGTAGGGGGTGTGCGTTCAGGGTGGGGCAGGTTTGGTGCTCTGCGGTGTTTTCAAATGGGATGTTTGGTCTTTTCTAGCTCTCCATTCAAGAGTGGGCCCGCCTTGGCCAGCCGTCTGTGCAAAGCTGCAATGCTGAGCCGCTTCAATCTGGTGGTACAGGAAGCACAGAGACCCAAACTGCTGGCTGCTGTTTCTTACAGAGAAGCTAAGGTACTTTTGCACTATATTTGTCTCTTACAGAGAGGCTGAGGTCTATGTGCACTGTAACTGTAGTAATCATAATAAAAATAATCATAATAGCAATAATTATAATAATAATAATATCTTTAATTTGTATTTTGCATGAATCACCACAGAAATGTATGATTTTTTTGCAAGCACAACATTTTTGAAATGCAACAAAGTGTGTGTCAATTTGGTCCTGTAGAATCAAAGTAGCCCTCACTGCTGCACTGAAGTGAACTGCTCATTCATCATTAAATCATTACTGAAAAGGCACGGAAGCATGAATCCCATGTGAGCGGAACCCTCTTGTTTTTCTTTTCAGATGATGGCGAAGTCGTATCAGGAGGCCAAGAATGTGCTTAAGTCCTACCTCTCACAGAAAGGCTATGGGTCTTGGCCAGTCAAATCCCCGGTCAGTGACCACTTCTGCATGTGAGAGCGCCCGCAGTCATAGCTCCGACCGGTCGTATTAGCGGAGACGTTAAACCTGCAGACATCGCGGTAACAGCCTGGTAATTTAACAAAAAACTGTGACCCAGGTATATGACTGGCTCATGTGAACTGCACTGCTGTTGGACTCACACCTGGATCTAGTGCCTGTTTGAAGTGCTTTATCTTGAGAGGTTTGGTATGAATATTGGTGATTCCTTTTTTTCTTTTTTATTATTATTTAATTTAATTTTTATTGGTGAAAACATTTCTTTTAAAATGTATGTAACCTTCTGGCATTGTTTTGGTTTTCAAGGGTTAAAATATGTCAGATACATATTTGATCCAGATGTGGTTGAGATCGACTCGCTGAGATGTTCTGTTTGGTCCATCTGTTCCCGGCAGAGACCACACTTAGAGGAAAAATCAAGGTTGCACGTTCTGCATTGATGCCATCGTGTATATAATTCTAATATGAAAATTTCTGGGCTCTTAAGAATATTTGGCATTTGTCTTGATTAGTAATCACCACGCAAGTTACTTCTGCTCAGTTTGATGGTGTGAATAGATAAGTTTAGTTAAAAAGAAAATGTTTTGTTTTGAATGAAGTTTTTGGAGTAAAAAATAAAATAAAGAAAAAAAGCATTTTTTTCACATAAAGTTTGCCTTCTAACCTGATCTTGCATTATATAAAAAGTATTGTTGAACACGAGCATTGCAGGATGATTCAGTTGTTTCGGGAAAGAAGCATTCATTTTGTACTGAAAACAAGGAAGTGAAATAATTAGTGAAATCAGGTGGTGTAGTGCACAGTTGGAGTGCGCACCAGGGCCTGTTGTTGAGTAGTGCTGGTGAAGTCTCTCTGGTCCGGTGTGCTAATGGTTAGGTACAGAACGGTTAGGTGCAGAATTCGGACCGGACCATGACCGACTGGCCTGCAACCGCAGCATATTGACCCTTACGTTGCCCTGAAGTTGGGAGGCTTTGGGCGACAGTGTATCGCTGCGCACCATTGACACAGCTAGTTGATTGGCCGCTCACGGCTCACCTGTAGGAGCTGCATAGGAACTGTGTCCCTGGCAAAATTCCTGACCGCGGTGTGGAAAGAAGTGGTGGTGGCATCATGCGCTTCGAGGGAGAGCAGGTCCAGTGAGCTGTGCTGAATCTATAGCTGTGGTTGCAATGAGCATCACAGCGTGAGTATGCTCAGAAACTACAAACAGGAGAGAAAAAAGAGATAGATTACGTGGTCTCTCATAGTAGTACGCATTATTAAAGCACAGGGCAGGTTTTTGGGCTGGACATTTTTTAATTCCAATGGTTTAAAATTGGACCTTCTCTCAATAAGCAAAATTTTTGTCTCCGTTTGTGTTTTTACACCGAGGGATGTATTGAAGTGACCTCTTCTTTCATATCGCTTGTTGCCCACTCTGAGTTGTTTACTCTGAGTATACAGGAAACATGTTGGTTTCCTGTGCAGGTTATCTTGCAGTTCTTGCCTGATAGTGAGACTAGCTTTGGTGTTTTCATGTAGATCCATGGGTTAGATATCAGCACCTGTTCCGATGAATGATATCCCATGGTCACATACATTCAGTGACCACTTTAAGTATTTATAAGACTTCTTTTTTAATAACTCCTGCTGTAGACCATCCACTTCAAGGTTTGACATGTTGTGTATTTTGAGATTTAGTTACGGTCGCCTTCCTGTCAGCTTGACCCCCAGTCTGGCCATTATCTTCTGACCTCTCTCCTAAAGTAAATAAGCCATTTTTGCCCACTGCTGCTGCTTTCTGGATGTTTTTTTGTTTCTGTTAATTCACATTTCTTACCTTGCCTTGCCTTGCAAACTGTGCCAGATGTGAACAGTTCTTGTATTTCCTGCCATGCTTTGCAAGTTTCCTAAAGCAGTGGAGATGCATGTGAGTGTGCGTGCATGCTTATGCGAGTGTCTTGGTTGTTGTGCTGCATCTTCCCATAAGTCACTGAAGGAAAACAATAATGATCTTGTGATATCACTTTTATTTTTATTTTATTTTTCACATTTGTTTCAGATTTTTCCCGCTTTCTCCCTATTTTGTAGCCAATTGTGCCCTGACTTTTTTTCCAATTGCGCTTCTGTTAGCTAGGGACTACACCCCCCCCTCGGAGCGGCGAGCCAATTATGCCACTCCATGTGAGCTGGCCAGACTCATCTTTGGCAGGTCTGGGAATCGAACCTCGGCCCTCTGTGCAACTGCAACAAACGGATGCCTGGCCTTTTCTCACTTTTGATGGTAGTTTTATAGACCAAGTTGAAACCAATTTTGTGACACTTTATTTGAAGGCTCCTACGTAAGCCCTATATGCAGTGGCTCCAGAAAGTATTCAGACCCTTTCACTTCACTGTATTTAAAATAGCCATTGTTGCCCATAAATCTACACCAGGGGTGTCAAACTCCAGTCCTGGAGGGCCACAGTGTCTGCTGGTATTTGTTGTTTTCTTTCAGTCAGAAGCCAATTCAGGACTAGAGAACAAGTTGTGTGGACTCTTGCCAATGAAAGACTTTGAAATGTATCTCTCGTGCTGAAACACACCAAAAACCGGCAGACACTGCGGCCCTCCAAGACTGGAGTTTGACACCCCTGATCTACACCATGAGTGAAAATGTTTTTAGAAACTTTAGCAAATTCATAAAAAAATAAATTAAAAAAAATCTCATTTAAATAAGTATTCGGACCTTTAATTCAGTACTTTGTAGAAGCAAAATTGGCAGCAATTACAGCTTCGAGTCTTCTTGGGTATGTCTGCAAGTTTTGCATGCCTGGATTTGGGCAGTTTATCCCATTTCTCCTGGCAGATCCTCTCAAGCTCTATCTGTTAACTGCCGTCTTCAGGTCTCTCCACAGATGTTCTATGGGGTTTAAGTGTGGGCTTTGGCTGGTCCACTCCAGGGCAGTCACAGACTTGTCCCAAAACCACTCCAGTGTTGTTTTGGCTGTATGCTTCAGGTCATTGGCGTGCTGAAAGGTGAACCATCGCCCCAGTCTGAGGTTTTCTTGAAGCACCTCTCTGTATTTGGATGTATTCATCCTTCCCTCAATTCTTCCTGTCCCTGCCACTGAGGGCACCCCCATAGCATGATGCTACCATGCTTCACCGTAGGGATGGCATTAGCTAGGTAATGAGCAGTGCCTGGTGTTAGCCAGTTCTGCTCAGAGAGTTCAGTTTTTGTCTCTTGAGACCAGATAATGTTTTTCCTCTTACTCTGAGTCCTTTAAATGGCATTTGGCAAACTCCAAGCTGGGCTGTCATATGCCTTTTACTGAAGAGAGGCTGCTGAAGAGAGTATGCTGCTGAGATGGTCATCCTTTCAGCAGGTTCTCCCATTTCTGCAGAGGACTTTCAAAGCTCTGTTCGAGTGACCTTTGGGGTCAAGATCCAGGTACTTGGTCACCTCCCTGACTGAGGCCCTAGAAGATTATAACATGTACTTCCTGTCAAAAAGGTGATTGGGGGGGTTGTACACGTGCCAGCCATGCTTGGTGCAACAATCGAACTTGCGGATAAAAGGGTTTTAACAACATGTATTTATTTACAAAGCATAACCCCCCCCCCCATTTTCTTCCAATTTGGTTGCTAATTGTACCCTGTTTATTTCAATTGCCGATGTTAGTTGAGGAAACGTCACTACTACCCTATCCCCCGACAGCCGGAAAGAGATCAAACCACATCGTCTCGAACTCCAAATTGTGATTTCAAGTCGATCAGGGTGCTTTTGTATGCTGCGATCCACCCTGTCGAGTCCTTCCCCCCCCCCCCCCCCCCCCCCCTCTTTGGGGTGGGCCAATTATGCCGCTCCCTCGTGTGCCAGCTGTACTATGCTTTGGCAGGACCGTGATGCAAACACTGGTCCTCGGTGTGCAGCTGCATTAAACTGATGCCTGCATCAAGGTTTGATGCCTTAGCCATGCTTTTAAGGCAGTATATAAAGCAATGAGAAAATGTCTAAGTAATTGAAAGTTAAGTGGTCAAAGAAGACCAGGTTTGGAAAAGGCATTGTGTAGATGATACTAATGAAAAGAATGAATAATGTTAATAAAAGCCAGCAAGCAAGCAGTGATTTAAATATGTAAATTGAATAGTGCATGTTAAAGGCAGTTTTGAGAAAATGGTTATGAGAAAAGCCATGCGGTAAGTGTAGAAAATTTTCGGAGGAAAACATACAACAATGTACCTGTTACAATAATGTAATTTAAACAAAAGGACTCTATTGGCCTGAATTGAATGTGATGTAATAAATTTGCCTTTTTTCACATTTAAAGGTTCTTAAATTGTCTGTGTTTAGGGAAGCTTCAAGGTGATTCATCCTGCTAAAGTGCTAGGTTTCAGCCTGGAATGAAACCCTGAACCTGGCCTTTGGTTCTCGCAACATCTTCTGACATGGTTCAATTAATTGTAGGGTCCTCGCACGGGCCGCCAAATAAATGTAGGGTCCTTTCACGGGCCACCAAGTAACGTAGGGATTTTACTCTCGACGAAACCGGGGCGCCAATTAATGTTATGTAGCAGTATAACTGCAAAAAGTAATCGGTCTCATAAAATTACTGTTATCAGAAATATCTAACCACAAATTTAGTCTTTTAATTAATAATTAAAATAACCAATATTAATGATTAAAAATACCAATAACCTGAAGGTTGGAAGTTCTTCGAAAGAATGCTTCAACTCGGCTCTCATGTCTATGTGACGCCAAACCAGACACCGGGTTTAATAAAATATATTTATTAAACAAACATACAAACACAGAACAGATAAGCTAACGGAAAGTTAGTAGGGTAAATTAGTAGGGTGTGTGTGTGTGCGTGTGTGCGTGTGTGCGTGTGTGCGTGTGTGCGTGCGTGCGTGCGTGCGTGCGTGCGTGCGTGCGTGCGTGCGTGCGTGCGTGCGTGCGTGCGTGCGTCTTTTGAACAAAGAAAAGTAAAGTGGGTGTGTTCGTTATTGTTAGCTGAGAGAAGACTACTTGCGTAGTTTACTTTATATATGCGCAAAAGACGGCAAATCAATTCACGTAAATATATAGCTTACAAAATACATTCCAATGATAAGACGGCAAATATGGAAACACAGATTCACAAAAACAGTTCAGACTAAACAAAACACTGGCTATGCCTGAATGTTTGTTGTCTTACTGAGTCCATACGCATTGCTGGATCCAAAAGATGTGCTGTCCTTGTAGAAGCGGCGATGGTAATGTGAATGTACTGGAGAGATGCGCAGGCTGGGGTGTTCCTGTCTTAGCCGCGCGTTGTTGTCTGGTCTGCTCGGTTGCTGGAAGGATGTTCGCTTGTCCTTTTTCCGGGTGGAAAAGTTTGTTGCTGTTGGTGAGCTTTGCAGGAGTAAACTGATGTAGCGTTCTGCGTACACCAGTTTCCACTCGTTATAGGCCACTAAGTTACCGCAAGGTAACTGGGTGTGTCCGTAGGCCTGGTAGTGCACTGTGCAGCATTCAGCCTCTGTCCAAGTCTCGGAGCAGATGAGCTGAAGCGAATGGCCAAAAATGGTGCGTCAAAGAAGGGAATGAATAGAATGAGAAGAAGAAGGAAGAGAGGGATCCCGAGAACATGTCTTGCTCTTATACGGGAAAGTTTATTGCTCCCGCCATTACGGGATTGGCTGAACCAAGCTAGACGTCATGCGGGGTAGATGTCGCGGAATTGTCCTGTGGCATTGTGAGAGTTGTGGTTCCTACATAACAAAAGGTTCTGTATAATGCGAATGAGAACTCACATGAGGGTTTGTAATGTCCTAATTTGTAAAACCATTGCTCTGAAAGAGGGTGTAATTCTTCAACATATGATGCCTTAATGTGTGGTTTTGTGTAGTTGAATCTTTTCAGGGCAAAATTCTAGTAATGGTGGCTTGGAGCTGCAGTGGGGTAACAGGAGAGGATCTGTTGAAGCAACATGTGCAATATTCCAGAAATTGACCAACTTATACCTAGTGAGGATATTTGGATTAAGTTTATTGGGGAACAAGAAGAGGGTCTTAATATGGGAGTGTGTTACTGACCGCCAGCCTCAGATAGTAGTGTGATTACAATGCTCTTTAAAAATATAAAACAAGCTTGTCAGGGAAGTGAGACTATTATCATGGAGACTTCAATTACTTGTATATTAACTGGAATTTGGTGAGCAGACAGGGAAAAAGCGAGGAGGAATTTTTAGATGTTATGTTGACACCGTATGTCAGTCAGCCTACAAGAGGGCAATTGATTTTAGATCTGGTGATTCGGGCAGAATTTGCAGTATAGAGGTAATGGAACTACTTGATGTATTTTTTTGATGCAAGTTTTGATGTATTTTGGCAAATCAAGATATCAGTCCTGCAAATCTCTTCAGTCCAGGATTTTTAGGCTTGCCAACTTTAAAAAGATATGATCAAATTTAAGTAATGTAGACTGGGAGCAAGGTCTTGATTGCAGGACTGTGAATGAAAAGTGGGGCAAGTTCAAAAGGGCTATACTTGATGCACAGTGTAAATTCATTCCAAAGGTGCAGAAACAGTTTCCACAGTGGATGAATAAAGCTATACATAAGAGTTTGCAAAAAAAAAAAAGAATAAACTGGAAATGTATGTATGTGTATGTATATATGTATGTGTATATCTGTATATATACAGTGGGAGCAATAATTATTTGATCCCTTGCTGATTTTGTAGGTTACAAAGAATGGAACTGTGTAGAATTTTAATCATAGGTACATTTTAACATTGAGAGACAGAATATCACAAAATAATCCAAAATAACTTGCTTCTGGTTCCTCTGTCCTCCCTGCCGTAACACTAAGGGGACAGGACGACTTCACCGTGTCGAGGGGAGGATGAATGGGGCCATGTACCAGGAAATTTTGGGCGACAACCTCTGAAAATGGGTTGTGGATGGATCTTCCAACATGACAATGACCCAAAACATACGGGCAAGGCAACAAAGGAGTGGCTCAAAAAGAAGCATATTAAGGTCCTGGAGTGGCCTAGCCAGTCTCCAGACCTAAATCCCATCGAAAATCAGTGGAGGGAGCTGAAGCTTCGAGTTGCCAAGAGAGCCTCGGAACCTTAAGGATTTGGAGAGGATCTGCAAAGAAGAGTGGACCAAAATTCCTCCCAAGATCTGTGCAAACCTGGTGAAAAACTACAGCAAACGTCTGACCTCTGTGCTTGCCAACAAAGGTTTCTCCTTTGGTTAAGTCCTATTGTTCTATGGATCAAATTCTTATTTCATGTGAAAATATGATATAAAATTTATATGATATTGTGGATTATTTGGTGATTCTGTCTCTCAATGTTAAAATGTACCTATGATTAAAATTCTACACAGTTCCATTCTTTGTAAGTGGGCAAACCTATATATATATTGTAATATGCATGCTAAGGTTAATAAAGTACCAAAGGCTATTTGAAAGGCAAATTTCAGATGATGCAAAATGCGATCCCAAACACTTCTTTCAATACTGGAAAAGAAAAGTTAGAGGAGGTTCAGTGCATTAATAATAACAAAGGAGAACTGCTCTATAAGAATAAAGATCTTACTGATGCCTTAAAAGGCTACTTTGAGAAGTTTACCAGGGAGGAGGTTACAAGTAGGCCGAAAGGCATACTTTATACTCTGAATTTCTTATTCAATATTGAGATAGGGGAAAAATAAATATTAGATAAATGTCATAAACTAAAGACAAATAAGGCAGCAGGCCCTGATGACATATTCCCAAGGGTAGAGTTAAGTGAGAAAGTATTTTTAGACAGTCTTTAGAAACTGGACAAATACTGGATGACTAGAAACAAGGTATATAATACCAATACATAAGAAAGGGGACTGTACCGGAAACTACAGGTCTGTCAGTTTAACTTGCATCACATGTAAAATACTGGAATCTAGTATTGGGGACAAACAGGAATTATTTATTGAAAATAATAACATTCTAATCTAAGGGATAGCCAGCATGGTTTTCATAAGGGGAGGTCATGCCTGACAAACCTTTTGGCATTCTTTGAGGAATCTACCAAGTGGTAGCAGTGATTGATGATAGCTGGGCTTATGATATTGTATATCTAGATTTCCAAAAAGCATGTGATATGGTAAGTTAAATTTACAGATGATCCAAAAACTAGAAGGTTTAGCTAACAGCTTGGATCTACTATAGTAATCCAGAAGTGAGTGGAAACCTGGCACATGAAATTCAATACAATTAAATGTAAAGTTCTACACGTAGGGAATAAAAATATGAGGCAGGATTACTTCATAGGGGGTACAAAATTGGAAACAGCTCAAGTTGAAAAAAGCCTGGGGGTAATAGTTGACCGAAGTCTTTCAGGTTCTGGTCAATGTGCGGTAGCAGTAAAAAAAGGCAAACAGGATGCTAGGATACATAGCCAGGAGTATTGTGTATAAGTTTAAGGAAGTTATACTCACCTTATACAATACTTTTGTTAGACGACACTTGGGAGTACTGTGTACAGTTCTTGGGACCATACTACAGGAACGATACAAGGCTTAAAGTTCTCAGGCCGGATTTCTGGCTTTTGGCATTTTTTTTCGCAAAATTATATTCTTGCAAAAAAATGAAAGCGAAAGCATAACAACCACTCCTCGGCCAAGTCAAGATAATGCATCACTTTGCTACTGTCCCCCAAAAGTTGTAGTATATAAAGGGGGAATAACAATAACATCCCTTCTTTTCTAACATGCAGCACAAGGTCTTAAAACATAACATGATCCCATTTGTCTTTGTTTTTGTTCTGGATGTGTCCTATCCAATCACGTTCAGTCCTGCAACCATTTATTCATTTGCCGATGGTGTGTGTAAAACCCCACGCTAACCCAACGACGGAATTTAGCACGGGCCGAAGGTATTTGCATGCTTATCCTTCTGGTGTTGCTGGAAGACTATTAGTAGGGTTAAATAATAATGACCGCTATGCAGAGAGTCTAGATCAGCCAATGAATAAACCACGTTACAAAGACAGTAGTACCACTCTGCCTTCTGCTCTTTACTGGTCCGGGCTGACCAAGAATCTCCACAATACGGCCAATACATTCACCTTCGTTATCTGACTCCATTTAAGATATAATTTAGAAATTTGGTTTTGAAACAGACGCGAACCTCGGGAGTGATTACACTCGACTCTTATCTGCGCCACCATTACTCAATATATGCTCCCGGGATTAGCATTATTGCTGAATCTCAGTTCGGCAGAGAACTCTGGCTGAGGGTCTAGCCAACACAATACATGCACTACATTTGACATGGATAGTTGCGAGCCCTGGTCGGCGTGCATTTAGAGGGCTCCTTAGAGCTAGCTTGACAAGAACTGGCGTAGAAACGCCCATGGGTTCCCTTTGCATCAAATTACAAGAGCCATGCACCACCAGTCCTTTTTATGGGCCAAACTTGGCTGCCTTTCCCAGCTTGGAAACACCATTAAAATACCAAGCCACTGATCAGTTGGTCTTTAGTCAATATTGTCCCCCTGAGTATTCAGTCGTAATTTAGGCTGAAAAGGTACAAGATGAATTAGAGTCATGGAGATCAAATTCAATAAAATAATTTATTTGCAGACAGGTAGGTTATTAGCTTTAGAATATCAAAGTCAATTACAAAATACACTAATTAAGAATAGAGATAGAGTAAATAATCATACCATGCCTGCTTTGGCTACACACAAACACAGAACGTACATAGTGTGGGAAGACGGTTACGATCTTCCCTATACATACCGAGGACATGTACATACGCAGAATATGCAGTGTGGGAAGTCGAATGCGATCTTACCTATACATACCCAGGACAACGTGCACTGTATGGGAAGTTGATTGCGATCTTCCCAGATTGGTGTGTCTTCCTTCGTTTTATCCCAAATCACACGTTTGAACCAGGCGGCCGTGCCATAAATTAACCTGGAGGAGTGGTCAAATCTGAAATTTAGACCCCCTCCCTTGGAGGTTGTTAAGTAGGGGAAATTAGATGATTACCAGAGAGGACATGTAGGTTTTCCCTTGAGTTACTGAAACTATGGTTTATTAAACTCCATTTGGTATGAAATGTATCTCATCCGATTCCTTTATTTGACCGGATCACATCCATACCAAACAGATGATCCTTATGTTTTATTATGTTGCAGTTATCATGAAACTTCCCTCCTGATTATCCATTTTACATGCTATTCCTGTTACTATTACATAAGACCTAATGCAATAATATAAGGATCACATGGGCAATGTTTTCAAGGTTTTACCAGGTCTATTGACTATCTCAACAGCAGTTTTGAATATTTAATCCAGGAGAGCAGTCACTGGTGTAATGACAGCAGTGCCCGAATGAGGGCACTGTGGCATTGGCTGGTGTCTTTCCCCTAGGAAGTGTCCAGGTGTTGGGTCATGTGAGAGGGCACAAATGCCCTGAAGGATTCTTTTCCCATGACTTGGTCTGGGAAACCCTTGTGACCCAAATGCCCTGAAGGATTATTTTCCCATGATTTGGTCTGGGAAACCCTTGTGACCCAAATGCCCTTAAACCACCCATACAACCACCATCCATCTTCCCCTTATCTCCTTTGGAGCCGATGGCCTGAAACCCCCCAAAGGAAGTCCGGACAGCTTTGTCCTCTGTTCCTTTGAAGTGTATCATGAGCCCCAGCTCTCAGGTTCCTCACAAATGGCAGCCCTTCCTGTGTCCCACTTTGCCTTTGGATACCCAGGGTCGTAGGGCTGACTGTGAGTTGAGGTGTGTTCTGTAAGGAGCGGATCAGATGTCGGTTGGTCGGGGGGAAAAGGTTGCAAGATATTATATCTGAATTATGTAGTTGGGAGTTTTCATGATAATTATGCTGTAAATATGTATTTGTACCTCTCATGGTAATATACCTTTTGGATAAACCTGATTTGGGTGAATTAAAGGAAAGGAGACAAAACCCCAGATTGCTTGGTTTCTTCTCCTTATCACCAAAATCTAGGCCTTTCTTCTTGACCATAAAAATGGGTCAACCATCTGGAATTTAGCAAGCTGACCAGCACATGACACCAAATGTTAAGTATTACTGGCTTACATGTGTAAGGGAGTTTTTTCATCAAATGAGTAGGGAGCTACTGTGTCTGTCAGTCTCCACGTCAGTCTTTATGCTGTGCATGAAATTCAAAGTATCCGCTCAAACATGGAAGCGAAGTTCATTCAAACTCAGGAAGACTCTAGCCTAATTGAGTGGGGAGTGAAAAGTTAATGGAGATGCAAAAACTCTGTGAAGCTGGTTGTTGTTTCTGCAAGGTGTGTGACAGGACACTTATACACGGCAGTAGCATTGTTTGTCTGACAAGTTGAAAAAAGGAATGTTTTGAATAAATGCTGATGAGTCTACAAGCCTGAACATGGATAGAATTATTTATGTGCTAGTCATCTATTATGATGATGATGATCTTGGCAAAGTTATAACCCAGCATCTAGCATATTCAGCGTTTCCCGCAGTGGTTTATAGTTAAGGGGGGGCTGCCTGAACAAAAAACGGCCCTGCCTTAACTAACGTTAGATTAAAATGAAAATCGATTAAAAAGAAATATATGGAATATGAAATCTGTCGTCGAACAGCATCATTAAAGTTTGTTATTCAACAAATAAGCAGACGAGCTACCCCTACACGATTTCAGATTATTCTGATCAATACATTTAAAGCACAGAATGTTTTCTTGCTTGTTGCCATGAAGACATAGAGGTGCTGGAAAAGGTGCAGAGAAGAGCAACCAGATTGATTCCATGTATAAAAGATAAGATTTACGGGGATAGATTTAAGATGCTTAATCTCTTTAAATTTAGTAAAAGGAGATTAGGGGGGGATTTGATTAAGGCTCTTTAATTCATTAGTGGGATCATCGAAGTGAATTATAGGCGATTCTTCAGGGTGATTCAGGTTGCAGAACGAGGTGGCACAAATGGAAATTGGAAAAGGAGAAATTCCGTACGGATATTGGGAAGTATTGTTTTAACACAGCTAGTGGTCAATGTGTGGAATAACTTGCCAGGATACTGTGGGTTTCTAAGACCAGGCTTGATACGGTGCTGGATACTATTTAGCTTTTAGGCAAACTAAGCAGTCTGTACGGCCTGTCCTTGCCATTGCCTTATGTTATGTTATGTTTCTAAAGCTTGTTAATAAAAGTGAAGAACAAAGTTGTGTGATAGTATTTTCTAACAGGTCATGACGGTGCATCCGGGTTGGAATATAGGTTTAATCTTTTGTGGGGGTGTGTATTAATACCAAAATGTTCCTCCATCACTCATCTACTCCAATCAGAGGGCTGTGGTCATTACTGGGGAAAACCCTAGCAGAGCATGTTCAGATTTAACCCGTGTACAATTTTACGCAGCAATACCGATGCAATATTGGACTGTAATCGTTTCTATTATGCCCTTTTAATAAAGCAAGAATGACAGTTATCAATTCACAACATGTTTTTATTCCGGTTATTCAGCACTGTCATTCTGGTCACAGTCAAAAGTGTAACTCGAGTTAATAAATAGGTGTATAAATAAATAAATAAATAAATAAATAAGCAATTAATTGGTCCTGTAATACTAGAATTGAAAAACATTCAAGTATTAGCATTCAAGAGTATTTCAAGAGAACGTATGGGGCATGTCCTCTCTAACATGATCGAAACAAGCATTCCAACTCTGCAGAGGTTCATTAAACCCTGGAAGTTTACATTATACGTACAAAGCCAAAGTACTTAAAGTACTTCAGGAATAATAACAAAATGATTAATTAAAAATAAATAAATAAACATTTTTGAAGAGGAGGACAGGTTATTCTGCCAGAAGTTCTGTATTTTCCTGTTGTATAGCATTTCCCAGTCAGTATCATGAATATGAAGTCAAAAGAAAAGATAATGGTTGAAGCATTTTGTTTGTGTAGAACAGGGTATGCTCCTTTCTGGTGATGAATTCAGTGATCCGTAACTCCCTGAGATTAGATAGATGTTCTGGTTCTAGTGGGACGGACCTCTGTTCTGGCTGTTCCCCAGCTGCCACCAGCGTATGAGTTTATTCTTGAAATCCTTGAAGGGCTTCGCCTTACAATCACACCCGTCCGTAGAGTTGCTTGTCTTCTAGAGAGACAGACAGAGGTGTGTTGGTTACTACAGTAACTGGCTGAGAGGAAGCTCATGAAAGGTTTTGTTTGTGGCTGTGGCTTCTTCAGGGGTGCAGCCTGACAGAAATACAGCCAATACAGCAACTGGCCTGAGTGCAGTTATAGAAAGCAATCAATTCTGACCTATAAAACACATGCTTCATAACATGAAGATGTTTGCCCCCGTCAGCCATCCAAGTGTACACTGTATTGGGGGACATTCATACACACCATTTCTTCTGCTGTATCGTTCAAGAATCCTCTGATGTTGTCAATAGTGTCCCAGCCATAGTCCTCGTCTAAGGTGTCACTGCATTTCGTTTCGAGGATATGCAGTCCATCCATGAAGCATTTCTGAGCATCCCTGAAACAGTATTCCTGTGACAGAGGGAGGAAGAAATGTTTCAGCACTGTCGGCATACCAGTGTCAGCGTGTGTGCCTGAGAATGAGCGACCTATGGCTCTCAGGTTTTACTCTCTGTGACCGAATTACACAGTGGTGCATTTCCTGCCGCATTCTCCTGCCTCTCAGTTTACATGTGTGCTGCGCTGAGCCCGTATGTCAGGTTCTACCACAGCGTTGAGTATCAGAGTACCACACTCTTACACCTTAACTGCCTTTATAAATTCAAGGAGTGAGAAAAGCAAACCTTACCTGTACTTCTACAGGAGTGTACAGCTGCTCAGCTTTTTTCTGAATAAGAAGGAAAAAAGTTTAAAATTGTGGACGCAAAGAAAAAAGTATATTTATATGCAAACACACGCACACAGACAAGGGTGTTACTTACGCAGTTCTTTAATCTCCCAACCCAAATGGAAAACTCTTCAACTGGGCTCCCTTGCACGGAGGCTGACAGAATGAGCAGCAGGACAGTAATCGGCGTGAAGCACTTCATGGTGTATTCTGGAAGGCTAGCTGTTCTCTGCTGGGCTTGCGGAGGCCACCACTAGGTCTTTGTCTCTATGGCAGGGAAACTGCTTGTATTTATACCCCAGACTGTGGAAAACCAGTGGGGTGGGCAGAACTTAAAGTTTAGATATTACCTACATGTTTCAGAGAGGAGAGTGTGTGTATGCCCAACACCCTCACTGCCGGTGATGAGTTTTTTTGGGGTTTTTTTTTTTTTTTTTTAGAAAATTTTGAGGATGGTAAAATCCCTCTTCTGGCCCACACAGGTGTTGGGCTGTGGGCCTGAGGTTAAAGAACTCTGAATGTCACTTTGCTGATTTATCAGAGGGAGGGGGCGGTGGGGGGACACTTTCTGCTCGTTTAAACATTGTCCCCCACTAGTACACACACATTCTGAAAAAACACATGGTTGGTGTTCATCACAGACAGAGTGAAACATTCTCCATTATGACCTTGTTAGATTTCGGTGTTTTCAAGATATAATGAGTTAAAATGTTTTACACACAAGTTCTGCTCCTCTTCCCACACCTTCAAATGCATGTCCCCACAATCACCCTGTTTTCCCCCACTCTATTTAAATTTCCTTTCCTGGCCTTGATTTGAGGTCCAGGTGCCGACAACCATTTGTCTTTGGCCTAACCAGGAAACCTGTCAATAGGCATTATCAAATCTAAAGGAGTGAAGCACTTCCTTTCGGATAGTTTCCATTGTTCAGATACGGAATATAAACTGTGTCATTCCGAATAAGGTGTGTGAATATTGGAGAAAGCTCAGGAGAATGTACACATTACCTGGAATCACGAATAAAGAGCTGAACTTGTCTTACACCCTCGAATTTCGACTCTTTCTTTCCTGAATGCGATTCGAAGTACCTGCAGCGAACAGTTATAATTAAGAAGAAACTTCAAGTTCTTCAACCTGGATCATTTGTTAATCCATGTGAAATTGAAACATGTTATGGTTAATTGGCAGAGAGATCGACCACCTTTTGGTGTCTGGGCTGGTAGCTGAGTAGCTCTGACACTTTGTGCCCTCCCGAATCACGTTCCTCTCTTGTTGATGACAGGGAGCTTCACATTTCTTTTTTCACTTCTCTTCGCTGTCCAAATAAACTAAAAAAATACTAAAACCCTGTTACACTCACATCAGCTAATTTACACCCATATCTGCTAGTTTACTCTCACCTCTGATACCTTACAAGCACATCTGATATTATACATCACATATCCAACATACACACTCTATCCAGTGGCTTATACTCGCATACGATTATTATCCGACCCATATTTGATAGTTTGCACCCATATCCGATAGTTTTCACAAGAATCCAATTACACTCACATCCACTAGGGTATACTCACATCGATAGGGATGGGCATTTTCAGTATTTTCATGTTTTGGTTTACTGCCAAAATTGAATCGATTAGCCAGATAAAAATCTATTTTTTGAACCCCAGTAATAGGCTGTACAATAGGCTGGTCCTCACAATACAATTCAGTATAAGCATATTAGATATGTTACTGCACAACAGGGATGTCATTTCAGAAAAAACTTGGGGGTGATTAAAATGAACAACAGATGTGACTTGACTTATTTGGCTTGAATCTCCAGCCTGTTATCCAGAAGGTAATGGGCGCTCAAACTCCACCGTTGAATGCAGAGACTGGTTTATGGACAGCCACCCATACAGGCGATCACATGACACTCCCAGACAATACAGTAATGTTAGCATGCAAATATCAAGGAACCTACCATTACGACCTGGTGACAAAAAGATGTCAGAAAGATAACCTTGGGAGATGTTTCAAAGATAATGTAACTGAGCCAGGAATAGGTTGGCCAAATGGAAAATGATATACGCAAAAAAATAACTACATGTGCCTTTGCCATTTTGACTGGCAGCAAGAGCGAGACATGCCAGCTGATTTTGACAGCTTCAGTGCTATAAAAATGAGGTCGTAAGAACCCCCCAAATACACCAAAAGGTGGAAGTGTCTGAGAGGCGAAGGAAACGCGTGTAGTCTGTCCAATGCTACAGGAACAGGGATAATTTAATTTTGTTCTTGTTTATCTGACTCCAAAAGATAAGTTCAACAGTTCAACAAAAGGTACTGCAAATGTCCGCCAATAGCCTGTGCTCTATACGATCACTATCTATCTATGTAGACGCAGACGTATAGGCGACTACACGGTGCAGGTATCCTAGATTGTCTATGTCTGTCAAGAGGGTGCAGGTAAATCCGTGCCTGAAGTAGAGAGCGATTTTGTTATTAAGGATACAACGGAATTTGTTCAGTCGTGTGGAATACCCAGCTTAGCCTACTGCCACCGCGACCCGACTCCGGATAAGCTGTTTAAATAAATAAGATATCAGTTGCGTGTCCTCCCAGTGAGTGACAAGAAAATACCTTTCTATAATTTCAGAAATTTGAGTTTTCGGTAAACTTAAATCTGCTTATTTCGATTTTGTTATTAAGGATACAAAGGGATTTATTCAGTCGCGTTGGAAGACGTTGAAAGGTACGTTGAAAATAAATATGACTTTCAAATGGACAAAGATAGGGTTTGGAGCTTGAATGATATAAAGAAGGCTTATGGTAAATTTCAACGTGTGTCGGATAAATGTAAACCCCCTTGCCGTGCTAATTGTCAGTCATATGCGACGGCGGAATGAGATCAATGTCAAGGCAGAGACAGACCGACTCCTTGACATTGAAAGAGAAAAAGTTAAAAATCTAGCCGACGAATTGAAAAGTGTCAAAGCAAAGAGGGCTAAGAAAGATGCAATAAATAATAGCATTAAAAAAACAAATTGAAAATTGGCCTCTGAGAGTGAAGCGTTGGCACGATCAGTTCAACCTTCTGCCCCACCTTCTTATCAGGAAAGGAAGCCAGTTGTTTCAGCTCGTAACGATGAATGGACGAGCAGTGGTAGTGAATCAGACAATGACATGGCACCTTAATTAAAGGCAGTAATATAAAGACGGGCAGAGGGTGAAATTCAGTTTACCCATAAACCAACCAAGCCCCAAGATATTGACAAGGATATATTGGTCGCAGGATTTAAAACATCCGCGTGTTGCCAGCATGGATACATGGACTAGAATTAGTCATTTGAAAACTATTGTCTGCATCCTCATGACGGCGTACAGTTGATGGCGACAATATTAACCCCCACAGAGGTTAAGAAATTACATTCATCTGTCACTACGGCTTTAGGAGGTGATAGTCAGAATCTTGACAAGGGGTGGGAAGCAATTGAGGAGTTTATACGGAAAGCTACGAATGCAAGTAGGGGAGACCGGGGATGGTTGTCACACTTTTTACTCATGTATGAATTGCTCATCTTCAAAAAAACTTTTAACAGTAATTCTTATATGAAATGAAAGCTTAAGGTCTTGGCTTGAAATTGGTATCCTTTTTATTTTTAGAACTTATTCCAACAAGAAGTAATTCACCATGAAAGACACTCTGACACAATGTGACAACCAGCTCCATCACAGGGTTGGTTGTCACAGGGTATGGGGTTGGTTGTCCCTATGGAGGTTCAGTATAGGGTTTCAGTGATAAATTTGGATCTTAAAAGAAGTTTTTTGTTTTTTAAGCTAGACTAAGTTAAGTTTTGAAATGAATACCACCTCTATAATAGTTGTCATCAATGCCCCTTCTGTTTAAACAATAAGATTTATGCAGGTGAACTATTGGAATTATCTTCTGTAATGAGAAGTAAAATGAAATCATTTGCAGTGCCTTGTCTTCTTGGCTTTCTTCTTTTTAGGTGGGACACTACTTTTTGAGGGTGTCTTTGGACACCTTTTTCTGGCTGAAAATTCTCTTTTTAGCATCGGCAGACCTTTTTGTGGGAAATTGAGTCATTATTGGAGGCAGTGCGGGGGACCAAAGAAAAAGAGACAATGGTCCCTCAACGTGCAATTTCACAGAAGATGACATTGAGGACGTTGACCAACGTTTTGCAAGTTTAAGTGACAGTCAGAAAAAGGCCATTTTGTCTGCGGTCCCTTTAAACGAGAGGACCACTCACTGAGACACATCGTGACAGTCAGAAGACAGACTTTATGTGTGTGCAACCATTAACCGGCAAATAGACGTTGATTTCCTTCTAAATACTGGAGCTGAACTGACTGTTTTACCTGCTTCCTACGCAAACAACAATATCTTACCTTTGACAGACCGTGTACAACGTTGCTACAGTGGGAGCAATAATAATTTGATCCCTTGCTGATTTTGTAGGTTTGCCCACTTACAAAGAATGGAACTGTGTAGAATTTTAATCATAGGTACATTTTAACATTGAGATACAGAATATCGCAAAATAGTCCACAATAACAACAACATATACATTTTATTAATTTATTATCGTATTTTTGCATGAAATAAGTATTAAAATCGTAAAGCGATGTGCCAAAACTGACGAAGACTCCCTGGGATCGAAACGTCTACAATAAAGGTGTGTAAGGAGCATATCAGTGTGGAAACTAACTTCTAAATATTAGTAATTAGCCTACTTTTTTGATACAAGACTGGAATAAAAACTGTGTAAAATGTGGAACAGGTAAAACAGAAATGGTTTGACAATGGTGGCAAGATATATCAAGGAGCGATATATCTTGTGCCAGTCTGCAAGAAGCTGACTGGCAGTAAGCCATGCTTTAATCTCCTATTAAAGCAATACAAAGCTACGCCTTATTTATAGCTAACTTTTTACGTGTTTTATGGAATTTATATTAAACCCCACTTAAGCATTAATTAATCAGGATTACCGGAATGAAACAGCTCCCATTTTCATGTTGAATCCTGTTGCGTTTTTATATGATATTAATAATTATAACATTAAATTGTCGTATTAAAATAATTTTGCCACTCAAAATCTAAATAAAATCTAAATAAATGGCATAATAAACGCACAAAGCATGCTTTACAACCGCACACTTCATTTCATTTCCTCGTACAATACATATATATAGCGCCTTTATCCAAAGCGCTGTACAATTGATGCTTCTCCATTCACCCATTCATACACACACTCTCACACCGACGGCTGCCATGCAAGGCCCCGACCAGCTCGTCAGGAGCATTTGGGGGTTAGGTGTCTTGCTCAGGGACACTTCGACACAGCCCGGGCGGGGGATCGAACCGGCAACCCTCCGACTGCCAGACGACTGCTCTTACTGAGCCATGTCGCCCCAATCAAGGAAGGCATTATGAGAAATTAGTTGAGTTGTTTGTTGATCAATATCACAATCTTAATAAAGAGTACGTATTTTAATGTATTTTATTTATTTACCAGCTCATTAATCAACATTTTCAGTTTCCACATCATTGCAAATGTGCCAGAGTTAGCTAATGAGCTCATTTTCATCTGTAGTCCCTAACCTGCATGTCTTTGGACTGTGGGAGGAAACCGGGGTACCCGGAGGAAACCCATGCCAACACGGGGAGAACAACATGAATGTTTGTTGTAGCAAATGTATTTAAAAATGATGAACTTGCCATGAACTTACTTTTGCCTGGCTGATGATGAAAAAGTGATTATCCACATTGAAGACCGCATGTAGAGGAATGTAAAAATGGTGACTTGAATCTAGTTTTGTTCAGCAACTGTTCAGTGCAAAGGAGCAAAATGAGTTGCATTCAGAAAGATCACCTTTGCCGGGTGAATCTTCTCACTTGCTAATGGATACAATAGAGTTGTGCCATTGTGTGTTGATATTGAGAATTTTACACTCGTATCTGATACAGTTCACATTCATATCTGATAGTCAAATCTGATTACTTTATATTGAATAGAGTAGGTTTGCACTTAGATTTTAGATGTTGCATATCTGATTCAGTGCATTCAGACTGAGATTGCATTTGCCCAAACTTGATGGGTAATTACATTCTATATGACATTGTTTAGCTGTAAGCGTGTTTGTATGCCTACTTTAGAATTAAACATTTTAATTGTTATTTCAACATCACTGAAATATTTGGCAGAAAAAAACTGGTAGAAAAGTGTTTCTGCTTCTTCTGCTGCCCTCTAATATTTGAATTTTTTTTTCTTCATTTTACATTTGGCCCCGCCGTGATGTCAGAGTATCTCTTTGGAGGTACTTCTACATCATATACAGTGCAGTCCATAAGTATTTGGACAGTGAAACAAATTTTAGCCCTGCACAGTTTTAGGGGACCAAAAGTAATTGGACAGTTGGCAGCACGTTGACAGAAGGGGGAGAGATGTTTGTTACTGCCATTCCTCTCTTAACCAAAATGACCTATTGTACCTTTAAGAATAAAGAGAGCACTGGTGAATGTTTGGGATTGTTATCTTGCTGTCCATCACCATCCAATGAGTTGGAAGGAATTTAACTTGAGCAGGTGAGATCCTTCTGTACACTGCAGAATTCATTCTGCTTCCACTATCAGAGGTTACATTATCAGTGAAAGCAAATGAGCCTGTACCTATGGCAACCATGTATGCCAAAACTGCAACACCCCCACCACCATGTTTCACAAATAAAAGGGGGTGCTTTGGTTCTTTGACAGTTCCATTTAGCCTCCACACTTTGCTCTTCTCATCACCCAGTTATCCCGCCAGCCAGTCGCAGATGGCCTCCCCTCCCTTTGTAAAGTTGCTTTATGACAATGTCCTTTGTAAAAAATAAAACAAAATTGAAGAAAATAGATGTTAATACAGTATGTTTCATCTGTTCATATGTACAGCCCATTGAAATATCAGGAACCCCCTTTGGCCATGTATTGTTACCGCTTCCAGCAGTAACAATACATGGCCAAATGGGAAGCGGGGATGGTTGTTGTCGTGGCTGGAGAGATCGCGGACCAGGAGTGGGTTCAAAAAATCTGAGGGGGCTCAGTTTCAATGGGTATGACACTACTGTCCGATAGTGGCCAATATTCTCCATTGCACGCACAAACTGTCTTGGCCAACTGACAACACCCTGAAACTAAAATAAACTCCAGAATTTGATCATTCCATTTAATGGAGTCCATGGGAAGTTGGAACTGGCCTAGTCAAACTCATCCAGGGAAAGAGGTTTCAGCTCTGTGGCTTCACCAGGATGCCCTGCAGTCTGGTGACCAGCCTTTCTGTCCCTGGATTGTCAAACTCCATAGTTCGTAGCATGTTTTCCTTACAGCTCGCAACTGATATTCTACATCTTCAGTGAGAAAACACTCTCCTCCCAAATTAAAATGTTTAGAAACATTAAAACCCCAGTTTTCATATCTGCACTGGCATGGAGGGCAATTCAGTAATCATCCCAGCTCTTGGCTCATTCTGTGCAGTGGACTTGGTCAGTAATGCAAATAATCATTTTGACTACCGCTCTTGCTTTGATTTGTGGCTGTATGTGCTCTTAGCTGTCCAATTAATTTGTTTATTCAGTGTTAGTATCCTATTCTGTTTCACTTATGTGTTGTAAGTGATAGATTTTGTTTAGCTGCATGATAGCACCAGAGGTCTCTACTCAGCTAGAGTCTGTGTCAATGTGGAGTACAACGTTTGTAACTGCTGGAGAAAGAAAACAGGAAATAAGTTGGTTTTGGTGGGTTGCACTTATAAAGGGGAAGGGGTTCTCACTTCTTTGGCAGTCACTCATCTGTCCCTTCACTTGAATTTAGAATGTGTGCTCACCCACAGCCTGTGGGAAATGGAACAATTAACAAGAAAATGGGCTTCAGTGGCTTTTTGGGTGATTTGATGAGTCACAATCCTGCTGAACAGGACTGGTCACTTGTGTGTGGGCATCCTTTTATACTTTCTCATAATGTTCCATTCACAACTGGAGGAGGTTGGCTATTGACATAAGACTTTATAAATGCATTGTCAATAGCTGCATATATTCATAAGGCATATTGCATCACCACTGATATATCAAGTGACATTATCGTGATGTATCACATGTAACACACACCATCCAAATATCTTTGGTAATTGACATTAGAATTGGAAAATGCATATAATAATGAATCAATTATAAGTGTTTTAACTTGTTGAACAACTCTTGTAGAAAACACAGGTTATTTTAAATAAGAGAACAGTATATGAATATGTTTTCAGTGTAGGCAGTGCTGTGTATATTACTGCCTCTTGCCCAAACTTGATCTAGCAGCAGCATCCATCCACTTCCTCCAGGGAGGAGCAGGATTGGAAGTCCTCAGATTGGCTTGGTTTCTGGTTAGCCAGCCCATTGTGTGGAAAAATGATCGCTGTGGTTATTATATGTCAAAGCGACCATACTTTCCGCGTGGGCATGTAGGAATCGTGACTTGTGGCAAACCGCCACTAAAGGTGGAAACAGTCCAAACTGTCACAATGGATTTTCTTAAGCATTGAAGGGGTAGGATATCAATAAAATATTCTTCTTAAAGTGGAAAATTTTTCAGAATAGCCTTCACTATACTCACACTATACCCTGGCCTATCCCCTGCAAAACAGTGGGGCTTTAGGCCAGTGGCAATGACAAACTCCCTGGAAGGAATCTAATTTTAAATATCGAAAATGTTACTATAAAGAGCAGCGGACAGCTACAAACTATATCAAATCAATATTTGTTGTGTCCACCCTTTGCTTAAAAATGCATTGGTCTCCTGTCTTGCTTGCTCTTGGCTAGCCAGGTAATCCCAGATCCATCATTTTTCTATTTGAAAAGTGGTCTATTACTTAACATGTAACTTTTTTTGAAGAAATACAAAAACAACATACATTGTTCATAGCATTTACATTTTCAGAAAAAATAAAACAAAAAATAAACACCAGACCATTTATGTAAAACAAATTAAATCAATCTTGGGTGCTCAAGACTTTTTCACAGCATTGTACATTAAAAATATGAAATAATATGTATAGACAGTTCCTCAATGAAATATGCACGTACAGGGGATGGGGTGGTTTGAACTCTGCCTTTTGGATCTTTGAAAGTTGTGCCAAATGAATGAATAATTTGTTATGCTATTGATTGGGATCACTACATCTGTTTGCCTTATTTTTAATAAGACCACTCTCATTTAGTAGTCAATGTGAGGCTTGACACAGTTTGGAGGTTGTTGGGTTGCTTTTCCATGATGAGGTAAGACACCTGTTAGGACAACTCTCTCTCAGCCAGTGAATCTGGGGATTCCCTCGATGCATGGAGTGCGACCTGGGAACCCCGTTCATGACCTTCTTATTGTGATGCTGAAAGAGATTCAATGACGTGAGCTGCTATTCATTTGAGCCGGCCATTGGTCAGCCTTGATCATACATAACGCCTTTCTGCTGCGCTTGTGTCAGAGCCACACTGTGACTCATCTGCAATCAAAGTGTGGGGGAAAATGTGTGTAGTTTCAGAGCTTTCACTTTATAGTGTGCTTATGACCTGGGGGGGGTTATAAACCACTGAATTTTTTGCCAGCTTCAAACTACCCAAACTACAGGTTAGTGATCTTAACTTTCATCCCATGGGAAATTCAGGAATAAATCAAATGACAAGACTGAGACGAGTTTTTTCAACAATACATTCATTATAATGCATACCCAACACATAGAACATGCGCATGCATGCTCACACGTGCACACACACATATAAATGCACATAAACACATAAAATGTATATATGTATCAACATGAAATATATTGCCTCAAACAACCTACTAATCCCACCATGAAATTGTGAATCAGAATGATCACTCATTGTAAAGTGGAAAATACACCAATTAGAAAGTGAGAACCTCTCAGTTTGTGTGCAAATGACTGGAAAGTCATAATCCATGTTTAATCATGTAATCATACTCAAATTATCTATTTACATACATCTGTGGGTTAGGGTAGGTCCCCTACATAAATGTTTTTCCATCTACCCACTATGCGGTCACATGCTCTACACAAACCAATAAGCTTCTGACTGGTGCTCAACCTGACAAGCTTCAAACTTACAACCAAGTATTAATCGCTCCATTTAATTAAATAGTAATTTATTTACTTGTGTTTATTGTGTTTTATATAAAATCAGATCCAGCATTATTGGCATCCTTGGCACAAAAATACTGTAAACCAAAAAATACCATTATTGACATAAACTTTATTTCCCAACATCTGCAAAGTAGTGTGCTACATTAATGATTTCTACAAGCAATTAGCATAGCTTGCGAGCACATCACAAATACTAACAGTTGCACTTGAAGAAGAGGCAGGCTCATTGTACAGGTGACTCAGCAAGCATCAGTTTGTGTAAACTACAGAGATAGCATTGTAAGTCACCTGAAAATTCCCTGACTGGGAAGTCCCTTTCAGGAAGTTTCAACTTTGTTCTGAGACATGAATGCAATTTTGGGACAAAACAACTGCATGAACACTGTGCAGTTGGTGTATAGTCGGGTCCAGATAAATAAAATAAATATTTTCCCCAAAAAAACTTTTCACAATTATTGGCACCCCTTGTTTAATACATCACATTACATTACATTACATTATTGGCATTTGACAGACGCTCTTATCCAGAGCGACATACAGTTGATTAGATTAAGCAGGAGACAATCCTCCCCTGGGGCAATGCAGGGTTAAGGGCCTTGCTCAAGCGCCCAATGGCTGTGTGGATCTTATTGTGGCTACACTGGGATTAGAACCTCCGACCTTGTGTGTCCCAGTCATTTACCTTAACCACTACACTACAGGCCACCCCTTAATACTTTGTGCTAAGTCTTTTCCTATAATATATGGTCAGGACACATTTGGTGGGATTTTTGGCCATTCCTCCATGCAGAACTTTTAAAGTTAATTGATACCCTTGGGTTTGCGTTTATGGACTGCCCTCTGCAGTTCAGACCAAAGATTTTCTGATGGAATTTCAGTCTGCAATGGTCATTACAGAAAATGGATGCTGATTCCATTTCTGTGTGGATTTTGGTGCATGTTTGGAGTCATTGTCCTGCTGGAAAATCCACCTTTGACCAAGTATCAGCTTCCTATAGAAGGCGCTTCCAGCAACGTGGCCCTCCATAGCGATGGAACCCCACCAACCTCTGCTACCCCTCACTGACCCCCTGTCACAACTTCACAGTTGCAGGGAGGCTATGGTACTGCCAGTCTGCCTCACGGAAGGCTGACTTCATTACTGGTTATGCCTCCCTCCTGTCCCTACAGTTCCTTGCCCTCACTGAGACCTGGATTACACCAGAGAACACCGCCACCCCCGCTGCCCTCTCATCCTCATTCTCCTTCTCACACACCCCCCGGCCATCCTGCCGTGGAGGTGGCACTGGCTTGCTGATCTCCCCCTCATGGAAATTCTCTGTGACCTATCCCCTCATTGACCTATCCCTATCCACCTTTGAATGCCACGCAGTCTCAATTACTCACCCCGTTAAACTTTATATTGTCGTTTATCATCCTCCAGGTCCCCTAGGAAGTTTCCTTGATGAGCGTGACACTCTACTCAGCTCGTTCCCTGAGGATGGCAACCCACTGATCCTCCTGGGAGATTTCAACATCCACCTGGAAGCCTCCCAGTCTGCTGCCTTCTTACCACTACTTCACTCCTTTGACCTCTCCCTGCAGCAATCTCCTCCAACCCACAAGTATCTCTACTTCCTTTTCTATCCAAGTCCATTGAACGAGCTGCCTCCAACCAACTATCTTCCTTTCTCTCACAGAATAACCTGCTAGACCCCCACCAGTCCGGCTTCAGACCTGACCACTTGACGGAGACTGCACTCCTCTCCATCAATGAGTCCCTTCAGGCTGCACGAGCAGCCTCCCTCTCCTCTGTCCTCATCCTTCTTGACCTCTCTGCAGCGTTCAACACGGTCAACCGCTCCATCCTCCTAGCTTCCCTGGCATCTACAGGGATCTGTGGCACAGCCTTAGACTGGATTAAATCTTATCTCTCTGGCCAGTCCTCCCAAGTGACCTGGGCTGGAAGAGTGTCAACCCCTCGCCCCCTTGTTACAGGAGTCCCCCAGGGCTCAGTCCTCGGACCCCTCCTCTTCTCCATTTACACAAGATCCCTTGGCCCTGTTATCTCTGCTCATGGCATCTCATATCATTGTTATGCCGATGACACCCAACTCTTTCTCTCCATCCTCCCATCAGACACACAGGTCTCTACCCGTATCTCCGCCTGCCTGAGAGACATCCAGAGCTGGATGGGAAACCACCATCTAAAGCTCAACCCAGGTAAGATGGAGGTAATCTTCATCCCTGCTCTAACCTCTCCCTTCTCCGATTTCACTAGGGGATACCACAGTGACCTCATCCCCTAGTGCAAGAAACCTTGGAGTGGTGATGGACAACAGGCTGTCCTTCTCCGAGAACATCGCTATGGTGGCCCAGGCATGCAGGTTCTTCCTGTACAACATCCGGAGAATCCGACCCTTTCTCACCACCTACTCCACTCAGCTCCTTGTCCAAGCAAGGGTCTTGTCCCGCAATTCTCTGCTGGCTGGCCTTCCAGCATCTGCCATCAGACCCCTACAACTGATCCAGAATGCCACAGCCCGTCTGGTATTCAATGTTCCCAAAATTCACTTGTCACCCCCCTGCTCAGCAACCTCCACTGGCTGCCTGTTATGGCTCGCATCAAATTTAAAACTTTCAGCCCCTGTATATATTCAATCACTTATCAGGCCCTATCCACCAGCAAGACCCCTCCGTTCTGCCACTTTGTGCCGTCTGGTGCCTCCCCCTCGCCACACCTGCATTTCTTGCTCACGAGTGCTGTCTGTCCTGGCCCCACGGTGGTGGAATGACCTCCTGACTGTTTGGATGTCAGAACGGCAGAGTCGCTGACCTCTTTCAAGCTACAGGCTACACCTTTCCCTCCCTAACTCATCACCATGATTAGCCTTATATGCCATAGACTATAATGGCACTTATATAGTTATATAGATATTGTTGTTTTGTATTATTATTGTATTGTTGTACTCGGGGTATTCTAGCTGCCAACTGTGGTATGCTAGTTTGGAAGTTGATGTATTCTTCAAGGGTTCCGATTGTATCTGTATGGTCACACTAGGACTCGGAACCATACTGTCCTCTCAGGTCCTCTTCACACTTGTACTTGTGTTTGATCTGCACTTCGTTGTACGTCGCTCTGGATAAAAGCGTCTGCTAAATGCCTTATAATATAATGCAATGAAAACCAGATTTTCTGACAGATTATCCTGCTTTTTTATTGAATTTGTTATGCCATTGATCTGAGATGGTGCCCCTGGCTGGACCACTGGCAGAAATAAATCCCCAAAACATCATAAGTACAATGACTTTCCCTGTTCTTACCATACCCCAACCCCAGCTCCTTGTTTTAAACCCGCCCCAACCCCAGGCCCCGTTTCCCACCTCATGGATGAGGTGGTATGCTTTGGATCATTGGCATTTTCTTTTTTCCTCTTTCCATCACTCTGGTACATGTCAATCTTTGTGTGAGGGGTAACCTTCATGGCTTTTTGTGTTGTGCCGTGTGTGTGCTCCTGCCTGCGTGGGGGCTCTGTGGGGGAAGGGGGGGATGCCTAGTGGGTGGGACTTGGGGGAAGTAGGTAGGGCAGGGTTGGTGCGAGGTTGTGGCGTGCTCTGTTTTTTAACAATAAATTAAGTAAATTTTTTTGCCCTTTACCTGCTTCGTCCTGAGCTCCTTGGGGTGGGTGGGTTCTGCAAAGAAAATAATAGGACCGTGGAGGGGGCGGGAGTCAGCTGGTGCTTTTCCCGCTATGTTATTATAACACAACTTGGTTAAATACTTACTAAATACTTGGATGGGTGTGCATTATTTCCCAGTAAATGCACGGTAATAATCCTCAGCTATAAAGGAGTTGCAATGAAAGTGGTCTTATCACCGTTTGAAATTAATACGCACAATTTCTCATTCAGCTAATTCAAGACTATTGAAGATTCCGTTCACAACTGAATGTAACGGCATCAATTAAACGACAACATAACACATTACCAGTGGCATCTCGTGAGCTCCGAATTGGTGGGGCGCAAAACTAATCATTGACCTCATCCCATTTTCATTCAATTATCTTTATTAACAAAGGTTTCAAATGATTGGGCTAATCAATTAACCACTTAATAGCCTAACCAACACTTATCAAAAAAGATGCATCACTCTGTTATCTACTGCATTAGCTTTCAGAATGACCAGCAATACCAGTTTACAATCTGCAGATAATTTCCACCCCAGTCTATTTTCTGACTGCAGAGAAAGAAGTCTATATGTGTCCGCAAATAATGGTGGTAAAATGTGCACGATTTTGTAATGCAAACATAATGAAATGCAGGCATAGGATACTAAATAATAATACCTAATTGGGGAGAGCTGGCTATATCTGACGTATCTGAGTATTTTGTGAATTAATTGTTGTATTGATAGCCTACTCAAGGAAATTCCGGGGAAGTCTCTGCCACTGCTTATATGATTAAAACAAATTTTTGTAAACTGTATTCATCATTCAGCACAATGTGATGAAGCTGCATGTTGATTCCTGATTGATTAGTCAGATCATCGACTCATTTGTGAATCAAGGAAAAGTTTTGCACCCCACCAATTCTGAGCTGACGTGACGCCACTGCGCATTACCCGTCAACAAAATTATATTGCGATCTAAAAAGAAGGGATTCTCCAAAATGTTTTGTCTTTTTTGCATGTATGGATACTATAATTATTTTGACAGATAACCTGCCAGACAGTCCAGTAAAAAGTGGTCTGCTGTCAAAACGGCTGTTTTGAAAATGCCTGTCTTGACGAGACCAAGCACTATGAATGGATCATGTTTTCCCTATAAAGAAATTCTCACCCACCACAACGAGAACAAAAATGTAAACGGCCGGTGTCCCATCTCCCTTGTTTAAGATGCCGTTTTCAAACATTTTTTTCCATATCAATATAGAAACGGTTTGGTTTCAACAAATGAATATGATGTGGTCTAGTCATAGTTTCCACATACGTAGGCTACGGACAGTGTCGCTCAGTGGCGGTAGCTATTTAGGATGGGCCCCAATGCAAGATTTTTTTATGGGCCCTTCCTCTGAAAAATGCCAAACAAGATGCAGGCACGCGCATGCAAATGCATATAACCTATGCGCGTGCGCGCACATACACACACAGCACCATTAGACAGATATTTTACAGACAATACTTTGGACGAAGGCTACTTTGTTTGCGATACTTTAGAACATTTGTATTAATCAAGTCAAAACCATGGACCGACGTGGATGGTCATAGAATCAAATCAACAAGTCAACAAATCAACTAACGATAGTTGGATGTTTACATAACTAAAGCTTAGGCCTATGCTACTCATGTGTCAGTATCAGAGGAAAAGCAATAATCAATTCTCTGAAAGTATTGTTCACTGTGTTCTTATGCCTAATTCACTGAATGGATTTTTTACAATGAAATATGAATTAATATATGAAAATCATTTATTTTCTTAGCTTTTTAAAAAATCTATTCTTTAAAAAATGAATAGTATATTTATACTTATTGTAGGTACTTGTTCTTATTATGGACGTAACTCCTCCTCCCTCACTTCCTCTTTGTTAAGCGATACAATTTACACTTTCTATATCATAAGGTTTTTTAAAACAGCCCCCTGACTTAACATTGGTTGAACGCTTTGTTTACAGCAGAAAACCACTTCATTCTTACATTTGTCAATCTTGTAATCATTAATTAACATTAGTCATAAATGTACTTCTGGGACAATTTGCAGTTTCCTTGGCTAATTTGCAATGCCAGTGAAGTACATTTATGACTAATGTTAATTAATGATTACAAGATTGACAAATGAATGAAGTTAGTTTCAAGTGAGTGGTTTAAATATAAAGACCTGAAAAAAAAAATGGACATACTGATATAAGACACGTAGAGACATGGGCCCTCCTAGACCAGGGGCCCCGGTGCCACTGCACCTGCTGCTATATGACCGCCACTGGTGTCACTAACATTGATGTTAACATGAAGTAAATTAACATTAACTAAGATGGACACTGTTTGGTTAACATCAGCTAAACTCTAATGGGCAACATTTTAAAACCACGTTATTTTAATTATTTATCCAAACTGCAGATAGTGATCGCTAAACACATTGATAATTGCTATTAGCTAAATTCCATTTAGTTAGCAAGGGTCTAGCTATATTCTGCGGATATGCACATACACTCAGTGAGCACTTTATTAGATATTTATTACACTTATTTTTTAGACTTCTACTGCTGTTGCCTAACCACTTAAGAGTTATGATGCGTTATGTGTTCAGAGATGCATTGTGTGATCAGAGATGCTCTTCTGCATAACACTGTTGTAATGTGTGGTTATTTGCGTTACTGTCACCTTCCTGTCAGTTTTAACCAGCCTGGCCATTCTCCTCTGACGTCTCTCATTAACAAGGCGTTCCTGTCTGCAGAACTGCTGCTCACTGAGTTTTTCATTTATTTGCACCATTCTTTGCCAACTCTAGAGACTAGGGTGCATGAAAATCCCAGGAGATCAGCTGTTTCTGAGGTACTCAAACCACCCTGTCTGCCTCCAACAATCATTCCACGGTCAAAGTGACTTGGATCACATTTTTCCCCATTCTAATGGTTGATGTGAACATTAACTGAAGCTCCTGACCCTTATCTACATGATTGTATGCATTGCACTGCTGCCACTATGGAATATTCTCCCTATTTATTCTATGTATCAGTATTAACCAATGATGTTTTTATATTTACACAGCACTGAAGTATGATATTTGCACTGTATTGGATTATATTTTATATCCTCTGATTACTGAAACTACCAATATTTTCTTAGGTCAAAGTATTAGAGGGAGTGGTTAGGCAAAAGAGAAAAACGTCATGATATGCCAGGTGACCTATTAGAAGTTGCACCACAAGTATTTCCTAAAAAGTGAATGAGAATGTCTAAGCCAATCACAACAGAGGGGTGGTGACCAGAAACCAATCAGAAGCAAGTAAACCACTATGGTGCACCCGGAGGGGATGAGACCACGCCCAGAAGGAAGGAGGAGCAGAGGCCACCACAAGCACATATAAGAGAATGTGCCAAGTGGACCGTTGGGTTGTTCTGCGGACACCACGGCTTTTGTGACTGAATTATATCTCTTGGAATAAAAGTCAACACTTTGCTGCAAGACTCCTGATTATAAGTATTGGACTATAAGATTTGAATTTGGACTAACATTTGTCAGCTTTGGGAACCACGACACCACACAGTTGGCTGATTCGATAATCGCATGAATAAGGAGGTGTAATAAAGTACAAATGTTCCTAATAAAGTGCTAATAGAGTGTATATCACTGTAATACTCTTCTGAAAATAATAAAATAGGAATTTAAAATAAACACAGAATTATTTATTTGGTGAGTAGCTGTGGTATAAGTGGGATAAACCACTCCAGTTGTAAGGAAATAAACCACTTCAGGGTGGTTTTTGGTGGTGAAGGTGTCATTACACTATCAGAGCATTCGAAGTCAGGGCGAAAAACACGTGCAATGTGTCACCAACTAATGAGCAATTCAATTAGTTGTGAACTAATTTGGTAATCAATTTTAGTCGACTACGTAGATTATTTATCTACCTTGGACCCTTGATGACTTAAAGCCATTTAGCCAAGAAATGTGTTCTATACTGTATCAGCATAATTTACAGCTGAAACCAGTCCCACCCCCCAATTCCCATAGAGATCCATTAAAATCCAAAGACTTATAAAATATCCAGATTCTGATCATTTTGATAGGTCATGGACATCAGGAAGTCATGGTCAAGTCAAGTATAATAAAATGACAATTTAATCTATGATTATGTTAATTTGTCAAATTATTTTTGAGCACCTAAAATTGGGGGTACTATGTATAAAAATGGCTGTAATTCCTACACCGTTCACCAGAATATCTGCACTTTGAGCTCATATTCATTATTGACTTCCTATGGTAGACAGACTAATAACAACTTTGTCAAAGTTCAAATATTTATGGGCCTGACTTGTATGTACATCCTTAAAAATATTTAGTTAGAATGCTCAGATTTGCCAAAATATGCCATCCTGACAAGTTTATCAGTATAAGTATAACCCCACATGAAAGTGCAATCTAAATATAGATCAGAGCAACTGTCATGTTCACTTTGTCAATGAAAGTCTGACTAAGTGAACAACTTTTCCAATGCTCATGCATCAGGCTGTGAGATGGTAGTGCTGAGTAAACTCTGCCTCACGCCCACATGCTTAGAGCCTTCCCCCTGGAACTTCCTCTATCTCTTTTTCCAATCTCAACTGCTCTCTCAGCTCTGGACCCAGTGACCGATCACCTAGTAAGTTACAGTGCCCTGATGAAGTATTTTCCCCCTTCTTAATTTCCTATGTAATTGCATATTTGCCAGACTGAATGGTTTTGTATCTTTAGACAAAATGGAATATTAGACAAAGGGAACCTGAGCAAACACAAAACACGTTTAAAATGTTTTTTAAATTTATTTAGTGAGAAGTGTTATGAAATACCAAAATCAAACCATGTGAAAAAAGTAATTGTTACATTACATGGCATTTAGCAGACGCTCTTATCCAGAGCGACGTACAATGAAGTGCAAATCAAACACAAGTATGAGTTGTCCACTTCAACTTAATAACTGGTCTGACCACCTTTAACAGCAATAACTGCAATGAAACAATTCCTATAATTTGATATCAATCTTGCGCTGTTGAGGAATTTTAACCCACTGCTTTAATAAATAAGGTAAGATTTTCAATCACAAACTGCTCTTTTCAGGTCTTACCACAGCATCCCTATTTGATTCAATTCAATTCGACCACTACAAAAAAATTATTAGCATTGTTTTCAATCAATTGGGTGTGGGCTTGTTTTTGTGTTATGGATCATCTTGCTATATAAACCAGTTTACATTTCAGCTTCAGCTCATGGACAGATGACAGAGAAATCATGGTTCCTTCAATAATTGCTAGTTTTCATGCATCATATAAACTCTGAGCACAGTGAGGTATTTATTAGACTTTTTGGTCTTACTGGTCTTCTGCTGCTGTAGCCTATCCACAGGTTTGACACGTTGTTGTTCAGAGATGTGCTTTTGCATACCACTGTTGTAATCCATGGTTATTTGCGTTACTGCCACTTTCCTGTCAACTTCCTCTCTCATTATCAATGCATTTTTGGCCTTCAATGAATCAAAAATTTTTATTCTGAAGTAACTCCATGTAACTCCAACTGCACTGGTATATCAGGCCTGTAGAACACCAGATCCAGTCACGAGACCAAGCTTTTCGAACTTTCGAACTAAAATAAAGGCAGGTCAGACAGGTGGGTTCGATAGCCAGCAAACGGGAATAGCAGGGAATAAGTAGTTTGTAGCTAAATGCCCAGGCAATGGGACAATACACCAGCTAACAGGAACAATACGGATAATCTAAAAGGAGGTTGTGATCACAGGCGAACAGGCAAATCAGACAGAAACAGAATCCAAAGAATTAAGTCAAAAAACTAAAACCGGTTGATAAATAGCGGGTTAAAAACTAGACAGATGGGAAAAGCTAAATTTGGAAGTCAAAACAAAACAGGTCCTAACAGGTATCAGTCAGAAATAAATACTGGAGAGTATGGTCAGGACACATAATAATCTAGCAATGCACTAGACAAACAAAGGGGTTTTTATAACACAGGTAAGAAGAGGAAATGGCAGTCAGGTGTGGGAAACAATCCGGAAGTGAAACGCAGGTGAAACGAATAACAGGGAATGAATGAACTGACAGTGATTACGGTGTGCATAGAGAGTAGCAAAACACGGAAATGCAGAGCAAAGTCTCGACAACGAAAAACACAGAACATTTTAAGACTTATTATGACTGTCTCTATAAGTCTGAGTGCACGCAAGACACACAGGGCCTCACTGACTTTTTGGATGGTCTTGATATTCCCTCCTTAGACTCCCCATCAATGATCGAACCTGAGGCTAGTTGGGCTCCAAAAGAACGGAGATGCCATAGCCTTTCTGCAAAAATGGCTACCTGAAATTCTGAGCCCTGAAAATGTCCCAAATCCAATAATCATCAAACAAGCACACAGACTGCCTAGCTGCCTGACACCGAACACTCTCCCCCGAACCGTCATCATTAAATTTTACCCTGACTTTATCCACAATTACCAGAATACAGTCAGGGTAATGAGAGTGGCTACTCACTGATTTTTGGATGGTCTTCATATTCCCTCCTGAGATGAAGAAACCAAGAATAAGCTTGATTCTCCAATTGAAATTATATTACACTATTCAAAATATGAAAGGAGGGAAGGCATCCGGCCCAGATGGCATTCCCAGATGTTTATATGGCTTTTAAAGATAATTTAATACCCCCACTGCTAGATATGTTTTTGGAACTTTTGACTGATTGTTACGCCGGGGGGAACAGAGGAACCAAATGCAGACAGGGGTGCAGAAAAATGGCAGGTTCAATTGCAAAAGCAGGGGCAGAAAAAAACAGGCCAAGATAAAAAAACTAGGGGGTAGAGGTACAGATATCCACAAAGACCAAAGAAGAGTCCAGGGAAGCAGGCAGAATGCCACAAGGGCAAGGACTCAGGAACAAGGGCTAGGGAACAAGGGCTCAGGAACAAGGAGGCTAGAACTGGGGAATGGAAAAAAGGGCTCGGGACTCAGACATGACGAACTGGCAAGGTGCAACTGAAAAGGACAGGTATAAATACACAGGGGAATGAGACAAACTAGGTGGGGCATGGGAGTGAGGGCGGTCTAACAAATAAACATCAGGTGAGACACATGAAAGGGAAATAGCACAATAATGAGGGGGAAACGAAAACGTGGACTGGATTCACAAAGACACACGTAATACAAACGGCTCCGGACTAGGGAGTAGACAATTGCACAGAATCAGAAGATGCAGAGATAAGGAGAGACAGGTGTGAATACTTGAATATGAAAAATAATAAATTACAAGAAACAATGATAAACTAACAGACATAACTCAGGATCATATATGCTCTTATAATTTTGATTTTGATACCTGACAAGCCACCTACAAAGTGTGTATTGTTAATAAATTCAGATGCTAAAATTATAGCAAAAGTTCTTGCAACAAGGCTTGAAAAGCCTTGAAAATGTCCCTCTCAGTACCTGTCCAAAATTGATTTGTAAAGTGGTATCAAGCTTTGCACAGTATCAGAAGAGTGCTCAATATCATTTACACAAAAAATGAGTCGCTGGATACAGCAATATTATCATTGGATGCAGAGCAAGCATTTGACAGGATTGAAATTAACTTCTTGTTTGGACTGCTTTCTCTGATTTTGCAGCAATTTCTGCAATTTGGTTTTTCAGTTTATAAAGTGAATTCATTCAAATCCACTATTCTTTTCCTTCAAAAATCTGAAAGAATAAATCCTCCTTTGCAAACCTCTTTTCAAAATACTTGAAACAGTCATAGTATAAATTAATTAAATTAATCCAGACATAGACAATATGTTTCCGATAAACTACAATCCCATAATCTCTTCAGTGCCTGAATCTATAGACTGAATTGATTATGATTTGGTTTTCCTCAGAGCAATCACTACCTTGGTCAACATTGAGAGAAGTACGACTTTTACTTCACCACTTAACTTGTATCTATATTTGTCAGATAAATATAAAATATTAAAGATAAATAAATATAAAGATAAATATTAAAGATAAATTAAAGAAATTCACAGATAATCCATTTGTCAAAAATGATCTTGAAGTATGGCATAAGCTACAAAGATATTTGGAGGAGACACTACAGCTAGCCCAATTCATACCAATCTGGGGAAATAAGAATTTTACACCGGGTGCCAATGACATGGACTTAAAGTTGTGGGCTGCTAAGGGAATAAGTAAAATTATGGATTTATACAATAATTACATACTTTCATCCTTTGAAGATCTTAAAGGTAAATTTAATAGACAACAAAAACATTTCTTTAAATTCCTGCAGATTGGTAGTTTTATATTTAATTCCTAAAACCCACGCTCACCACAGAAAATCCAACTATAGGACATCAGAATGGAAGTGCCCAAATTTCCATGTTTTACAGAATAATTGTATCTGGTGCCCATGAATCTGACAATAAAAGATTGGCATAGTGTGAAGACTTAAAAGAAGACAAAACCATGGGTGAGTGGGGAGGGATCTGTTTAAAGGCCCAGGTACAAACTATAAATTCATATTTTAAAAGGCTTCAATATACACTCACCAAACATTTTTACTTTATCACACCTACTTATTCATGCAAACATCAGCCAATTGTGTGGTAGCAGTGCAATTCATACAATCATGTAGATATAGGTAAATGTTCACATCAACCATCATCATGGTTTGAGTATCTCAGAAACTGCTGATCTCCTGGGATTTTCATGCAGACTAGTCTCTAGAGTTTGCAAAGAATGGTGCAAAAAAAATCCAGTGAGCAGCAGTTCTGCAGATAGAAATGTGTTGTTAATGAGAGACATCAGAGGAGAATGCTGACAGGAAGGTGACAGTAATGCAAATAAGCACACATTACAACAGTGGTATGCAGAACAGCATATATGAACACACAATGCATCATAACAGTAAGTGGATAGGCTACAGCAGTAGAAGTCTAAAAAATAAGTCTAATAAATACCTAATAAAGTACTCACTGAGTGTAAATGGATAATGTACATTACAACATTGCTAATCCACCACATTAATCCCATCACCCCCGACCTATGTATCAAATGTGGGACAGAGTAGGGCACCTTATTTCACTGCCTTCGCTCCAGCACATAGAGAGAGAGGGAAATCGTCAGTTTATGAATATCATTTAAAAGGAAATTAGGCAACGTGTTCAATAAAGTGCAACATGCATCCTTCATAATTTACAATTTCATTATTTGCATGAAAACCATTGTGAAAACCATTCATTGTGAATACTGATTTTTCTGAAAATCAAGAACCAAGGAAAATTAGAGCGGACATGAAACAGAAAACAGCAAAACAGAACAGATATGGAGTATAACAATAAGTTGAAAGGACCAGCGTGGCCAGATCTGGAAGGTAATTGTTGGTATGCCTGTTCTTGTTAGTGGCAAACCTCTGCAACAATCAACAATTCCCATGACGAACAACTGCAGAACATCCCGGTTTATCCCCCATTCCATGTCAATGATTTGGTGAAAGACCGTGGAACGTGAGCTCCACTTCCCCCATCAACAATCTCCGAAATGAAAAACATCAAAACACGGTGGCATGTGGCAGTTTCAGTCTCCTGTATATCTGATGAGTCTAACTCTTCAGTCAGATTCACAGTTCTGGTCCATATAAATTGCCTGGCCTTTGTTAGTCAGCCTCTAAAAGCCTGTTTTGTGTAATCAGAGGGACATCTTTATTGTGTTTCATTTTAAATGCAGAAAATAGCCATTTTTGCCTATTAAAAGAAGGGCCAGACTGGTCAAAGCTGATGGGAAGGTGACAGTAACACAAATAACCACATATTACAACAGTGGTATGCAGAAGAGCATCTCTGTACACACAACATGTGAAACCTGTAATGGATAGGCTATAGCAGTAGAAGAACAATAAGTAAAAACATTTTTTAAGTCTAATAAATACCCAATAAAGTGCTCAGTGAGAGTACATTTCCTGTTCATGTTTCCTCCATAAACTCCTCATCCACAAATGTGCAAATTCTGAGGTTGATATGCCAAACTGAAAAAATTGTACATTGCTGTAAATAATAATATAATCATATATACTGTACCTACTACACATCAAGAGTTTTGTCTATCAAAACTCACTTTTGCATATTTTTCAAGTGGGAATTATTGCATTTTCATCAGTGTTGTGTCTAAGATGAAACATTGAAAAGTAATGCAAACACATTGTGACACAGTGTGGTGTATATCCAGTGCCTAAATATGGAATTCTTCTATGTTTTGCTGCACTCTATAGCATAACAAATGGTGCAGAGACATTATTAATCTTCACAAATGACACTCTTTATTTTTGTAATGAAAGAGGAATTGGCCCCAAGCACAAGGTAGTTGCCCACCACATTCCTTCAGGCTCACGCACCCTCGAGAGTGATTAACAGTCCGGCTTACTCAGTTTGCCAGCTTTGTATGTGTCCAGGATTTTTACAGGACTCAGGTGGCTACCCTAATGGGATTACATTTTACAGATTTCCAATAATTTGAACAAAAAACATCTTCTGGCACCAGAGAAAACAAAAATTAGGCCTCAAGGGGAGGATGTATAAAACTGTAAGTTATGGTTGCAAAGCTTTGCGAAAGGAATGTCAGTCCTTGTTGCGCTGTTATCTCTTAACAGTTATCTTATCTGTCATCTGTTATCAGTCCTTGTAACTTACTTAAAATCACACAAGCGATACACTGTTGGAAAGCTTATTCTGTTCTCTACTCAATTCCCAATCAAAATGGAAGGGTGTGAAAGGAGTTGAAACATCTTTAAATACAAGTGGGTTATTACGCATGGCTGATATAATGCCTACCCCTTTGTGTGTTTTTTTCTCGAATGGATTATTCAAGACAATAATATATGATAAATAAATATACTGAATCTTGAAAGGGACATCTCTGTGAGCAAAACCAATGGTAATATCAGTATATTTATTCCATATTGAGTAGCAGATATTGACAGTAGAATGATGTGATATGATTACACGTGTATTCTAGCATATTAATACCTATATTTAAAGCAGGGTGGATTATGTAGACTAGTCAATTTAAGTATTCAATCTTCGCAAGAGAATCTATTGCATACTGTAACACTTTGTAATCTTTGTAAAGAACCAAGACGAATTAAAATCAACTAGCAGTTAGTATAAAAACGTAGTTCTCATTTTCAACAGTTTTTCTGCATATGCAGGGGCAGTTCTAGGATTATTTTACTGGGGTGGTCAAGGGCGGTCCAAGGGTTGTCTTGGGGTGGCCACCATATCTCCTGGCTTTGAGCGCACAAACTATTTTTGGCATTATTTATATCTTTTTTTATTGTTTCACGTGTGAAAATCTACTAAGTATTACTGGTCTACTAAGACTAAACATAAATTAATAGACTACAGATATGCTAATGTTCAGGATGACATTAACAGTGACAAATAAATACGCTATCGCCTTTTTTGTCCTCAAGACCCTTCTCTGAGCTCACAAACAAAAATTAAGGCTTTTCAGTAGACAAAAGCTCTAAGCAAACCATAAAACAAAAATGCATTATGCAAACCCTGGGTTTTATCTTCCTAGAAATATTGCTCTGACCTGTAACTAAGCCTGTTCAAGAATCTGTTGTCATGGATGTTACATTACATTAATGGCATTTGGCAGACGCTCTTATCCGGAGCGGCATACAGTTGATTAGACTAAGCAGGAGACAATCCTCCTCTGGAGCAATGCTTGCTCAAGGGCCTAACAGCTCTAATCCCGGTGTAGCCACAATAAGATCCGCACAGCCGTTGGGCCCTTGGGCAAGGCCCTTAACCCTGCATTGCTCCAGGGGAGGATTGTCTCCTGCTTAGTCTAATCAACTGTACGTCGCTCTCGATAAGAGCGTCTGCCAAAATGCCAATAATGTAATGTAATGTACACCATAAGATACTCTAGATCGAGCCACCGAGCCACTCTAGATCGAGGTCCCAGTCATTTACCTTATCCACTACGCTACAGGCCACCCATGTGACTATGTGGTGTTTTTGAAGCGACACAACAAGGGCCTAATACAACAAAAAAAGGCAGTGATCAGAAATCCCCAGAGTGTTGGAATGTACAGATGCAAGTGTGGTTAAGGATGATGAGAGAAAGAGCGTTTCTCTTTCACATTTAACATTTTGTTAAATGTGCACCTGCGAAAGATTGTGATTTCAGTGGGGTTACAGTGGTGAACCAGTTCAGCGCATGACCTTGCAGAAAAGGCAGTCGCAGCATTGTTTTATGATCACCACTTCACATGCATTCCCATTTGTGGTTAGAGGCAGCGGCAAAACCACAGCACAGCTTTTAGTCTTTTTTCATCTGCTGCAAAACTGATATACTTTTTTGCAACAAAAAATCATTAAAAGAAAAAGTAATGTACTGCACAAGGTCAGACAACAATATCCATACAAAAAGCACAAATATGACATATTACATATGCAAATTTGACACAATGACAGTTAAGCCTACAAGACAATGTCTACTCAAAGTAACTACTTCACAGTCAATAGTACTTTTTTGTTTCTCATGTAGTTTAATTCTATGTTGTATGTGTAATCTAATATACCTAAACCAATTATTATATTACACTGATGAGTCTTTAGCCTTAGCCTTGTTAAGCCTTGCCCTCAGTCTATTCTTATAGACCAGATAAAAACTTTGATCTGAAACTTTAATCTACATTCAACATGGTAACAGGCTGTCGGTTAGCCAATGATAGAGGATCTCTGTTGGTTGTTAGAATCCAAGAGATCAGATTGTATTTCTTCTTCCCCTATAACTCATTTCATACAATTCATACATATGAATAATATCCCAAAATGTAACAGAATTAAACAGATAAACCATCTTTCCCAAGGGATTTCTCCAACTTCATTGAATGACTTGCCACTGAGATATCTACTATAAAGAAGAAAAAAAAAAGCGTTAGTGTCCTCCTTCACCCTTCAGATACCAGGGACACTTTTCAGAATGTGTTTGTAATAAGTGCTTGTATAATAGTGTGAGCAAAAGTGATAAGTATGGTTTTACAAAACATCTGTTAAAACAAACTTTCCTGAATAACTGATGCCAGGGGCCATTGATGAAGATTAAAATGGTGGTACACTGACCTTTTCCAGTTTTGAAGTTTATTATTGAAAATACAGTAACAAATTGGCTATCACTGCCATCGCCTGTTGTTCTGCATCAGGGGGCTGATGTTGACGACAGGGCGTGGGCTATAGGGTTCCCATAGAGCTTAAAGTGAAGCTAATAAAGAAATAGAACTTCCGGGTAAAGCGGTACCCATTGTTCTATGAGTTATTAGCAAGCTTTAAGCTCTATGGGAATTGGATTTTACCCAATCTCGAGACTGAAAAACGATCTACGCAATGCCAGCTTGATGGCCAATTAGGGCAAAGATGCGCTTTAGCGACCTAATTTACATACGGTGGCTATATAAGCGACATCGCAGGCCGTCATTCTTTCTTCGAGACAAATTTTCAGCGAAGGAAAGAGACAGGGCCTGTGAAGCTTAAAGCTCGCTAATAACTCATAGAACAATGGGTACCGCTGTACCCGGAAGTTCTATTTCTTTATTAGCTTCACTTTAAGCTCTATGGGAACCCTATAGCCCACGCCCTGTCGTCAACATCAGCCCCCTGATGCAGAACAACAGGCGATGGCAGTGATAGCCAATCAAGAGGGGCTCCCCTAAACAGCCAGCCCTTTTTCATGCATGAAAAAAAGGGGGAATGTATAAACCGAGGAGACACAACCATCCCCAGGGCTCGGTTCATGTAAACCAGCTACCGAATACCCAAGCCGGGAGATGGTCAATATAAACATGCACGCCTCTAGCCACCGCATAGAGGCGTCGCACATAATGTGTTTGAGCAGCAGCTACGTCCGATTGGACGCTGAGCTCAGGACTGCATGCGCAACCGACGGTGTCGATGCATCCAGCAGATAGAAACGTACAAAGGCGCATGGCGAACTCCATGACGCCGCTGTACAAATGTCCTGCACACTGACCCCTTTAAAAAGTGCCCGAGAAGCTGCCATGCCTCGAGTAGAGTGGGCGCGAACCTCCGACAGAGGGGGCAAGCCCATACACTCATACGCCCAGTTGATTGCGTCAGTAAGCCAATCGGTAAACGCGGGGTTCGGTCTCAGCACAACTCTGTCAGATCCTGAAAAGGAGAGACAGTCCGGGTGCACAGACAAGGCGCATAAATCGCTTACTCGCTTAGCAGAAACTAGCCCAGTAAGCAGCGCCACCTTAAGGGACAAAGCTCTCCACTCAACGCTCTCCAGCGGTTTGAAAGGAGGGCTACACAAGGCTTTTAGTACCACCGTTAAGTCCCACTGCGGAACACGGGGTGGGGCCACGGGTTTCAGACGCCGGACGCCCTGGATAAAACGCTTTACCAGGGGGTGGGCAGCCACCGTAGAGCCACCATAGCCAGTATGGCACGCAGAAATTGCGAAGACATACCCCCTTAACGTGGACAAAGATAACCCCTTATCAAGTAGGCTCTGCACAAAGTTGAGCACTACGGATACAGGGCACACCAGGGGGTCCTGAGAGCGTTCGAGACACCAAGTCTCGAAGGCCTCCCATCTGCCTTTATAAGCCATTGTAGTTGAGATAGCGCGAGCATGCTGTATAGTATTTACAGCTGCCTCGCTCAGTCCCATGTTCACGAGCCTGCTCCTAACAGGGGCCAAGCCGTGAGGCGCAGCCTGCTTGGGTGGGGATGAAAAATGGTCCCCGCCCCCTGTGACAGGAGGTCCCGGCGCTGGGGAAGTCGCCACGGGACGCCGGTCAGCAGCAGGGCTACATCGGCCATCCACTGTTTGTGCGGCCAATCTGGCGCGATCAAAATCAGGGGTTTCCTCTCCTCTCTCGCTTTGGCTAGTACCTGCGGTACCAGACCAAAGGGAGGGAAGGAATAAAGGAGGCCCTTGGGCCAGCAATGGGCTAGCGCGTCCACTCCCAGTGGGGGCGAGCCGGTTGCTGTCATCGCAAACCATAATGGGCAATGCGCATTCTGTCGGGAGGCGAATAAATCCACTCTCGCTTTCCCAAAGCGTGACCACGCCTCCGCTACCACGAGTGGGTGAAGACCGCCCCGAGACAAGAGGTCTGCACCGCAGTTCAGCTGCCCCAGGACGTAGAGCGCCCGTAAGGAGCGAACTCGCGGGTATGCCCAAGTCCAGATCCTCACCGCCAGCCGGTGTAGATGTGGACATTTGGTGCCGCCCTGTCGGTTTAGGTAAGCGACTGTCGCTTTGTTCTCGCTTCTGATTAGAACGTGTCTGCCCCGAAGAAGGGGTTCGAAATGTTGTAATGCAAGCCATACTGCTGTGATCTCCAGCACATTGATATGAGGCAGAGGAGGGTTACACAACCCGCTCGCCATCATTCGATTGCAGACCGCCCCCCACCCCTTGGTGGAGGCGTCTGTGTATACAGGGACATGAGTGGAGATAGCGCCCATTGGCACACCGACACTCAGCATTCGCCCATTTTGCCAGTGCGAGAGTTTATCTGCAGTCGCCAACCGACTGCGGAATGCGACACAGCTTTGCGCGGTCTCTCATTGGATCGAAATGCATTCGCTTGAGCCAGAATTGCACCGTTCTCATGCGTAGCAATCCCAACGGAACCACGGCGATTGCTGCCGCCATTAAACCCAACAGGCGCATAATCGTGATTCCACTGATGCAGCGACCTGGGAGAAATCGGCAAGCGTGGTCTCTCAGGGAAGCAATTCTCTCCTGAGAGAGACGCGCCGTCATTGACAATGAGTTCAGCTGGAGCCCTAGGTACTGAACACACTGGCTCGGGGTGAAAACACTCTTGTCGCGATTGATGGTGAAACCCAATCCTTCGATGTGGGTTATCAGCATCTTTGTATGCAGCCAACTCCCTGGAAGGGGCTAACACAAGCCAGTCGTCCAGATATGTTAAAACACGTATGCCCTGTTGTCGCAATGGGGCGATAGCAGCCCGCGCCACCATTTCGAAGGTGCGGGGTGCCAGGGACAGACCGAATGGGAGTTTGCTAAATTTGTACGCTCTTCCCAGAAAAGCGAAACGAAGGTACTGCCAATGGCACTGTACAATGTTCACATGGAAGTAAGCGTCTTTTAAATCTATGAGCGTGAACCAGTCCCCTTGGCTGATTGAGCTCATTACGCACTTGTGCGTTAGCATCTGAAAACGTCGTTTCACCAAATGACGGTTCAGTGCTCGCAGGTCCAGTATTGGTCTCACACCGCCGTCTTTCTTTGGAACGAGGAAATAAAGGGAATAAAACCCTCGCATTTCGTCGTGTTTGGGGACTAGGCGGATCACGCTTTTTGCCAAGAGAGTCTCTATCTCTTGGGAAAGTGCGCTGTTTAGATGCAGGGGCATATTCGTTTCCCTTAGTCCTACAAAAGGAGGAGGGGGGACAGCGAACTGTAACGTGTAGCCCGCTCTGATTACAGTACTGAACCATGGCGTCAGCTTGCACTTCCGAGTCCAAGCACAAAGGTTGAACGCGGACCTGGTTGAAAGCAGTGCAGACCTTTCCCACGGGCTTCTGAATTTGCAGAAGCCCGGCTCTTAAGTGGGGGCGGGGTCGAATTTCAGCCAGCGACCTGGTGTTTATCTGGGATAGGCCGACTTCGATTCTGAGCCGGCGAGGACTCCAATACTGCCTGAATGTCGGGGAAAAAGGCCCCTTTTGACTGGGAAATCACCAAGCGCTGATGCCAGCTTTGAGGCAGAGGGCAAGGGAAATGTTTGTGTAACAATAGGGGGAGTGTGCTTTGTGACTGTAAGGGCGAAACTCGCTCCCGAGTAGGCGCTAGTAAAGTCAGTGATACAGGAGGGGTGTCCGGTCCACTCGACCGGATCGCCTCTACGACACTCTCCCGCGGAGATTCAGGAACGCTTCTGGGCTTTCGATTGAGGCGGGTGAGCCCTGGGTGCAGCAGGGTTGAACGGCTTTGTCCAAGCCTTGCCGCTAGCAATAGCGGTAGCGTCCCTACGGCCACCGGGCTGCTCCTCAGTTGAGCGCCGGGATGACGACACAGGAGTGTGGCGAGTCTTAGACCACGAACGGCGATCCTGGCGTCTTGCATCTGAAGCAAGAGGCAGGTGCTTCTGCAGAGTAGGTCTCTCCTCATCCAGTCGTTTAAACCTCACTATCGCTTCGGTCACCGCTGGACCGAAGAGACCGTCAAGAGAGACTGGGGCATCAAGGAGGGGGACCTTGTCCGCTTCGGGGAGTGCCGAGTTCGCTAGCCATAAGTGCCGGAGAGAGGCTACACTCCAGCCCATAATCCGTCCAAAATCCTGTGCCAACACCTGGGTGAGGTGCAGGATTGCGCCCGCGTTCTTCCTCAGCTCGGCAGAAACATCATCTGCGAGGGAGGAAGTAAGGGACTCGATCAAGTTCGTCTGTGCTATCGCTAGGATAGCAAGATTGTTCGTTGCATCGGCGCCTTGGGAACCGCAGATAAACGAACGTTCAGACAAGGCAGCTGATATCTGCCCAGACCGAGTGGGAAGGTTAGGCTTCCTTGCGCTCCACCTTGCTGTGGGGGCGAGGAGATGAGTAGCCAAGGAATCTTCGAGTCGCGGAACCCCCTCCGTCTGAAGCTTTTGTCGGCCCGACACCACCGTGAAAGGCGAAAAAGACACTACTGGGGCTTTCGTAGAGAAAGGCTTGTCCCAGGTTAGCTGCACGTAGTGCTGTACAGACGGGCAGACGGGGGTCGGTTGCACACCTTGCCTCGATGTGTCGCGCCTGTACACTGGAGCCACCAGCTGGTTTACAGGCGCTGCAGGAGGAGGGGGCCAGGGGAGCTCCGCTCTGGTCGCCGCCGCTTTCATCACGACCGGAAAGTCTTTCAACAGGGAGGGGTGGTGCTCCAACTCACCCGTCGCCGTTGGGATAGCGACAGAGCCGGAAGGCTCCAAACTGTCATCTGGAAGCATCTCCTGATCACTAGAGTGGAGAAGGAGGTCGTCGTCCTCGTCCCCAGAGCTGTTAGCGAGGGTTAGGAGCGCCTCTTCCAGGTGGGCCGTGTCAGACCGAACCCTGCCATCGCGCAGGTTCGGTCTGTCCTTCTGAGAGTGCTTGGCAAAAGCCTCCGGCCCAACTGGCATCTTCGCGGTGCATGCTTGCCCGGCGCAGTAACTCCTGCGCCCCGAGTGCAGCGCAGGCGGTGCAGGTCACCTTAGTTAAGGCCGCGAGAGCATGGGTCTTGCCGAGACACATAACGCAAGAAGTGTGAGGGTCCATACCCTCCACGGCTGCGTCGCACCCTTGGCACTGCTTCATGGCGAATCTTCGAGCTCGACGTCGTCTAGCGAGGGCCTTTGAGTCGGGGAAAAAAATCTCCTTCCTCACAGCGGCGCGTTTCTGCTCGCAGACGAAGAACTTCGGCGTGGTAGAAACGTAAGTCTCCAGCTAGGTTGCTAACCTTGCGCTGAAAATTTGAGAAGAAAGAATGGCGGCCTGCGATGTTGCTTATATAGCCACCGTATGTAAATTCGGTCGCTAAAGCGCATCTTTGCCCTGATTGGCCATCGAGATGGCGTTGCTTAGATCGTTTTTCAGTCTCGAGATTGGATAAAATCCAATTCCCATAGAGCTTAAAGTGAAGCTAATAAAGAAATAGAACATTGTTTGAGCTACATAGATTTGGAATCTTGATTCAAATATAAATTGAGCGGAGAGGTTAAAGGTACAATCGGTAAGATTTCTGGGTTAAAACATTGTTACAAGACCATTGTAAATCCCTTCCTATCATTGAAAAAGGCTCATCTTCTGCCTGTGTTTGTAGTCCTTAAATTTGTGTTTCAAAATATGCAGTTGACAGACCGACACTCTACCAAAATATTGTATAGCTGATTCAAGCTCATTGGTTGAAAATTGGTTCTAATTGCCACAGCCAATGGAGTGTGTGGGTTTCAACATCAGCACTTTGACAGAGAAGGGAGAGGGATAAACAGTGTTGTGGTTTGAGGGTGTTTGTTGCTGCAATTCCTATTGTGAACATTAGAAGTCCAATATTACCAGTTTACCTTTAAATAATTAACATAAAAAGATGAATACATACAATTAACCAATTTAAGTGATTGCTTATTTCACTTAATACCAAGCCCTGTACTTCATCAGTAAACTAGTTGCTCACTCTGGACTCTCTTCAAAGAGGTAGGGTTGGCTTTTTCAGACTGATAGGTAGATATGCAAGGTATGTAGGTATATTCTGCATATTGGGCCTATTATGTCCAAGCATAAATATTTAGTAGGTTTTACTCAAAATAGTGATACTTCTTCACTTATCAAATATATACTGTGTTTATAATTTGATTGAGTTCAACTGTACAGTTATAAAATGTTCAGATATTACATAGGCTTATGTGAGGTTGAGGATAATGGGGTTTGCGTATGTGTGTGAGTGATGATGTACTGTAGCCTGCATGTTTGTGTGTGTGTGTTTGTGTTTGGTGCATGCATATGCTTGTACGTGTGAGAGGCCGAAGTATTAAATAAATACCGTTGCACCATCATGTAACGCTATCTGGATGCTCACTAAAAACTTTACACTAGCCTTTCTCCAGTCTAAAATACATGGTTAATACACAGTAACAATGTGTACCAAAAGTAAATAAATTAATAAATAAGTAAATATTATATTATATTACAATATATGGTAATTATATTTACAAAGCTATTACGCTGCAAGAATGCCATTGTACTGTAAAGGGCTGTCTATGAATTGTAAACGAACATGGTGGTGCCCACAAAGATAACGGTGGCTAGCAAAGTAGCCATGAAATAGCAACAGCTATACTATTGAACGCGCACACAATAGCCACTGCTACAATAACTTTAACCTGGCTAATGTCAGCTAGCTAGCTTGCCAACGTGGCTACTGTTGTATTCACTGGCTGGTTAAATTCAGTGATTTTTGTTATTTTCAACAGTACATCTGAGATCGAAGTATGTTTTCTATAGACCAAGGGACTTTTTCCATAGATCGATGGTTGTTTTCCTTCAACCGACAGCCATTTTCCATATTTCCATAGGACCATGAACTGACAGGTTGTTTTCCTGAGATGTCGTTTGAGGTCCATGAACTGATGTCATTTTCCTGAAATGTCATATGAGGACCACCTCATATGGTTCAACCATATAGTTGCAGATGACAGCAATTTTAACTTTTAACCTTTTAGTTTACTTGTGCACACATCAAGGCAGTCACCAGCCCCATTATCCATCTCATGTCATGTTACCCATTCAGTAATGGTTCCCAAACTCGATCCTGGAGTATCCCTGTGTATGCTGGTTTTTGTACCAACCCCAAAATATTTTATAAACTGTTAATCTTTCTTAATTGGGTGTCTGTAGTGTTGTTAGGGGCGGCCTGTAGCATAGTGGTTAAGGTAAATGACTGGGACACTCTAATCCCAGTGTAGCCACAATAAGATCCATACAGCCGTTGGGCCCTTGAGCAAGGCCCTTAACCCTGCATTGATCAAGGGGAGGATTGTCTCCTGCTTAGTCTAATCAACTGTACGTCGCTCTGGATAAGAGCGTCTGCCAAATGCCATTAATGTAATGTAAAAGGTGCTTGCTAACTAAAGCTGTATTATTTACCTTAAACCACATTATGCCATGAATAGCTTTGCAATGGCATGAAGAATAAAATGACCATGTTCATATTGTGCTTATTGCACCAACATGAGGAGTGGTAACAAAAGACTGAGGTTAACCAATAGGTTCATAATTAGGTAGTTGAACATGTGTTTAATTTCATTTGCAATTTCATTTCCTTAAATGTATCAACACAATGCAGGGTTGCTTTCTTATCACTTGCTTTGCTTTTGAATTCTTACAAGTGGTTAGGTTTGGTGGCCATGTGTCAGACCAACTTCACCAATGAGGAGCCCACCGATTCACTTCAGTGTTTCATTTAAATAGGTCAAAATGATGTACCATGCTGTATGCCATTTTTATGCAGAATGTATGCATTGTCTACAATATTGCATGATAAGCACAATACAGTGCATCCGGAAAGTGTTCACAGCGCTTCACTTTTCCCACATTTTGTTATGTTACAGCCTTATTCCAAAATGGAATAAATTCATTTTTTTCCTCAAAATTCTACACACAACACCCCATAATGAGAACATGAAGAAGTTTTTTTGAAATTTTTGCAAATTTATTAAAAATAAAAAACTAAGAAATCACACGTACATAAGTATTCACAGCCTTTGCTCAATACTTTGTTGATGCACCTTTGGCAGCAATTACAGCCTCAATCTTTTTGAATATGATGCCACAAGCTTGGCACACCTATCTTTGGGCAGTTTCGCCCATTCCTCTTTGCAGCACCTCTCAAGCTCCATCAGGTTGGATGGGGAGCGTTGGTGCACAGCCATTTTCAGATCTCTCCAGAGATGTTCAATTGGATTCAAGTCTGGGCTCTGGCTGGGCCACTCAAGGACATTCACAGAGTTGTCCTGAAGCCACTCCTTTGATATCTTGGCTGTGTGCTTAGGGTCGTTGTCCTGCTGAAAGATGAACCGTCACCCCAGTCTGAGGTCAAGAGCGCTCTGGAGCAGGTTTTTATCCAGGATGTCTCTGTACATTGCTGCATTCATCTTTCCCTCAATCCTGACTAGTGTCCCAGTTCCTGCCGCTGAAAAACATTCCCACAGCATGATGCTGCCACCACCATGCTTCACTGTAGGGATAGTATTGGCCAGGTGATGAGCGGTGCCTGGTTTCCTCCAAACATGACGCCTGGCATTCACGCCAAAGAGTTCAATCTTTGTCTCATCAGACCAGAGAATTTTGTTTCTCATGGTCTGAGAGTCCTTCAGGTGCCTTTTGGCAAACTCCAGGTGGGCTGCCATGTGCCTTTTACTAAGGAGTGGCTTCCGTCTGGCCACTCTACCATACAGGCCTGATTGGTGGATTGCTGCAGAGATGGTTGTCCTTCTGGAAGGTTCTCCTCTCTCCACAGAGGAACGCTGGAGCTCTGACAGAGTGACCATCGGGTTCTTGGTCACCTCCCTGACTAAGGCCCTTCTCCCCTGATTGCTCAGTTTAGACGGGCGGCCAGCTCTAGGAAGTCCTGGTGGTTCCAAACTTCTTCCATTTACGAATGATGGAGGCCACTGTGCTCATTGGGACCTTCAAAGCAGCAGACATTTTTTCTGTACCCTTCCCCAGATTTGTGCTTCGAGACAATCCTGTCTCGGAGGTCTACAGACAATTCCTTTGACTTTATGCTTAGTTTGTGCTCCGACATGCACTGTCAACTGCGGAACCTTATATAGACAGGTCAGGTGTGTGCCTTTCCAAATCATGTCCAATCAACTGATCAGTGGAAACAGGATGCACCTGAGCTCAATTTTGAGCTTCATGGCAAAGGCTGTGAATACTTATGTACATGTGATTATTATTATTATTTTTTTTAATAAATTTGCAAAAATCTCAAAAAAACTTTTTCACGTTGTCATTATGGGGTATTGCGTGTAGAATTTGGAGGAAAAAAATGAATTTAATCAATTTTGGAATAAGGCTGTAACATAACAAAATGTGGAAATAGTGAAGCGCTGTGAATACTTTCCGGATGCACTGTATGAACATGGGAATTATATTATTTTTGGTAAACATAGCTAGCTGACAAAATGCGGTTTAGGAGTGTAGGTATTCCCTCTAAACATGAAAAGCACCTAATTAAGAAAAAAAAAACAGCTTGTTAAAAGTTGGATTGCAATTGTGGTTGGAATGAAAACCAGCATACACAGGGATACTCTAGGCCATACAGTAACACAGACTTCCTATTCAGTATCATAGATGTTTAAGTAATGGTCAATTTTAGTGTATTGTTATAAAAAAAATGTAAACAGACAATGACAAAATACAACAAATATTGAAATACTATTTGTAGGCCAAAGGTGATGCAGATTACAGATAATTACATGTTATTATTTTTATTAAATTTATTTTAATTCCTTACAGAATAAATAATTTCATTATTTTTTTAAATATCTTTTGATTTGTCTAAAGATGGACATTTCACATGAACTGCCAGTGGTCAGAGTCATACAACAGAACTGGACCAGTTTTATTGGCAGATGAACTCTTTTTGTTTCTTTTTGACAGTGGAATTCCACTGGCAGTGAATATGAAGCATTCTGCGAAAGATGCCCTTATCAGCTTCACCATCCGACTTGGAAGTACAGCAGCCCTGGGAGCCAGCCACAGGAAGTGGGTGAGTGCATTGGGGTGGGGTAACATGGGGCTCTCTCTTGCATTCATTGCTGCAGAATCAGGATGGGGGGCCATTTCGTCAAGTTGTTTTTGGCCATTCCAATTTGTAGGTGAGCAAAAGTACTGGATACTTTTTGGATTTGACTGACAGGTTTTTATTGGTTAAACAAGTCTACTCATGGTTTTAGCCTTGGGTTTTGCCTGTGAGGACTGCATTTCTGTTAGAAAAGATAAACGAACATGAAGACCAGAGAGTTGTCTTTTGGAGAAAAGCAAGCCATTTTTAAGCTTAGAAAAGAGTTGAAATCAGAGCCATCGCACAAGCATTGGCGATAGCTTGTACAACAACTCGGAATGTCCTGACGTATTGAGCAGCAGACATCAAACAGGCCGACCAAGGAAAACAACAGCAGTTGATGACAGAAACATTGTGAGAGCTGAGAAGAAAAACCCCAAAACATCAGTCAGTGACATCACAAACAATCTCTCTAGGGCAGGGGTGACCAAATGTTCGAAGAAGACTTAGGAAACAGCAATATAGAGGCTATACCACAAGATGAAAACCGCTCATCAGTAGTAAGAATCGGAAGGTGAGATTACAATTGGCAAAGAAGTACAGAGATGAGCCACAAAGGTTTTATGGACTGATGAGACCAAGATTAACCTCTACCAAAGTGATGGAAAGGCCAAAGTGTGGAGAAAGAAGGGATCTGCCTATGATGCAAAACATACAAGCGCATCTGTGAAGCACAGTGGAGGTGGCTTGAGCTTGCATGGCTGCTTCTGGAGTGGGCTCACTTTCCTTTATTAATGATGGTGGTAGCAGCGGGATTAATTCAGAAGTCTCCAACTTTACAGAGAAATGCTTCCAAACTAATTGGGGAGAACTTCATCATGACCCAAAACATACACAACAAAGGACTTCATTAGGGAGAAAAAGTGGAAGGTTTTACACTGGCCAAGTGAATCACCAGACCTTAACCTAATTAATCTCTGAAGAGGAGATTGAAGGGATAAACCCCCCTGAAACAAACAACAACTGAAAGGCTGCAGTAAAAGCCAGGAAAATCACAAAAGAAAAATACAACAGTTTGGTTGTCAATGGGTCATAGGCTTGATGCAGTCATTGCCAGCAAGGGATATGCAACCAAATATTAAGTGTTATTTACTTTAATTTACTTAAATACTCTCTGTTCCAATACTTTTGCTCACATATAAATTGGGTGGTTTGATACCACAGGTGCTCTGTTCATCTTGGTGTAAATAACAGGAGATTATTGTGTGTATATATTGTGTGTGTGTTAGTATAAAAGAACACACTTGAGAATAAATATGAATTTTCTAAAAGATTTAATTTTACAGAGACATTTGTTTATTCAATTTTAAAAAGTAACATATTACTGTAAGCAATTGACTACTTTTTACATAAAAACTTGATCAAGGCTGTCTGAGATCAGAAGCAAGGAGCCAACCAAAAGAACTGTGGCAAGTTCTCCAACATGCTTGGAACAACCTTGTCTTATAGAACTGCAGGACAGTGTTGGCTATGAGAAGTGATGCAGTTTTAACACTAGTGTGGTCACAAAAAATATTAAATTGATTTAGTTTTTAACTATTCTGCCAAATTACTCAAATGTTATGTAAAATGTATAGTACGTTTATTTAGGACCTTTCACTGTATTCTTTTTGAAAGAATCCTATCTGTACAGAATGTTATACAGACTTTTGCACAGTGCTGTAAAATCTGAAATTCTGAACTCTCGTCTCGTGTTCATCCTTTTATCTCAACCCCAAATGTATTCAGTGTATTGCAAAAGCAAAGGAATTGGCCTTGCTGTTCCAATACTTTTGGAGGGGGCTGTATATAAAATGGTAAATGTATGTTTTATTAAAAAATAATAATAATTTCCTGTTACTAACTTCCATTTGCCACTGATGCCTCCATGCCTGGATTTATACCAACTCTGCCTTTTTATGCTCAGCCCACAGATTGCTTGAAATAATTTTGGATTCAGATTAAGAATGCATTGTTACATTTTAGCATGGTTCTTACCAACCAAATAACCAGGCAACAATCAACAATCAACAATCAACCAAAAGGGTGCTAATGAAAATATTTCACATGGGTTGTCAAGTGGGTTGTAACCGGTAGTTTTATTCAGAATAATACAAATTGTATATCTATTCAAAATAATACAATTAGTATATTTATTCAAAAGAATACCATAGAAATAGGAAAGAATGAAAGAAAAAGACAAGATGTGAAATAATTCCATTCCAATTAAAAATGACTTGGAAAAGAGGTGATGATATTCTGCAAACTACGACAACTTGTGGTTTATTGTTTAAACCAGCATTGATAAAGAATAACCTGATCATCAGAAAACCCTCAAAAGGGAGAGACTGCTCTGGGGAAATTACCTAATGACGTCAGATGCATTGCACTACTTCTCTTCCAGCACCTTATGAGGTACTGACGCAGTGGGTACAGACAGCGCCTGGGTGGATGTGGCCAATATCTGCTTGTGACTTGCGGTGAAGATGATCCATTGCTCAGTTCAACAGTTATGTGATGCGGTCCGTTTGGCGTGAACCGGCCGTGGAACACCACAACATGCAGCTATCTGTCTGTCTGCCTGTCTGCTGTTTGTCTGTCTGTCTGTCCATCAGTCTGACTGCCTGACTGTCTATCTGTCTGTTGTGAAGCCCACTGCCCTGGTGTGCTGGTCTTTTATAAAATACATTCTACTTCTGAATGGGATTTCCTGGTTAAATATATTACATAAAGCTATTTAGACTAATAGCACTTCTCTCTGGATATTCATGTTAGTTCTTTGTGCATACAGTGAAGTACTCATATTTGAACATTCAAAGCAGGACTTGTTTCTTCACAAAAAAATGTCCAGTGTAAATTCAACTCTAGAGTTTATATGAGTCCAGTAGCTACTTCATGTATAGTGCAGTTGTTCATTTGTCACTTTTACTGTGTTGTTTTCATTTTTTTCATATTCTCAAGATAAAAAGCTTATTTAAAATACAGTCTTGGTTGCCTTGTCATGTTTCATGTTTGTCACGTCATGTTTAGTTGTTATGATTTATTTGTTAGTCTTGTCACGTTACATAGTTCATTGTCATAGGTTCGCAAACTTGTTATGTCACAATTTATGTTGTTTCATGTTGTCTGTTCATTGTTTAGCATACACTTTTTTGTGTCTTTCTTCAAACCTTGCATTCCTGCTTTCTCTCTCTCCTGCCCCCTGTTCGTCAGTGCACTTTTGAGTGTTTTTGTCAAGCCATTGTCTACCCGTTACGATCCAAGCCTGTTTATTGACCAAAGATTATTGACTTCTGTTTTGTTGACCATTGCCTGCCTGTAACACGACTTTGCCTGCTGTCTTTGTGCTTTTGCCCCGCGGAGCAGACTTCGGTCTTGACTCTTGCACCGTCATCGACCCTGAGCCTGCCTACCATCCGCCTGTACTTCTGCCCCGCTAACAGCTTTCCTGGCTACCAGACTTTTTGCATGGTGTACCGATTACGAGACTGCCTTCTCCCTTGGTACTGTACTTTGGTTTTGGCTGGATTTTACATGTATGAACATTGCTTGTTTTTTGACTACGCTCACTGGACACTCCCTGAATAAAGCCCTGATGGGATTACACCCCTGTTTCTGAGTCGTGCATTTTGGGTCCAACCTCCCACGTACCCGTCTCATGCCTTTTATGATACTGATGAAAAAAGCTTTTAAAAGCCAAAATGGCTACATGCGTACTATATGGTGACATTTTAGAATACAATCAAAATGCTCAATAAATAACAATAAGGAGTAACAGTGGTATAGTTCCTTAAAACTTTATTGTAAATTATTTCTTAAATTGTGTAGTTGTGTTGTCAGGGAGCGGTCAAGGGAGGTCAAGGGTCCCATATTGAAGTAGACACTGGTAATATATCCACATTCTTATATTCCTATTATGACACTGACAATGGATTATTCCATTAAAATAGTAACTGGTAACATAGTATGAACCAATACCATAATATCCAGCAATACTCGCTGAGGCTACACTAGATGTAGGACACTACAGTACATGCGGAACTGCGCATATAGCTCAGGAAAGCATAGGCTACCGGTAAGGTAGGCAAGATCTGGAAATATTTGAATTACAGGTCGCAGTTTTTGGCTTGTAAGAAATCTGGTTGCTGGTTTGGAAATGTAACAAGCAACATGTTTTTTTTTCACATTTATGGTTACTATTGTTCAACAACACCCTGAAAGCACAGCTATTATAGGGGATATGAAGTTTAAGGTGAAATATGATGAATTTCTGAATCCAGCAATTTTAACAATCAATACCCTCGTTTAACGTTTGTGAATACTGAACTGTTAAAACCCTCCACATATGCAACATGTAAAATAAATGTATTTGATTTAATTTGTTAATTAGTATGGGGTGGCCTGTAGCGTAGGGTAGTGGTTAAGGTAAAAGAATGGGACACACAAGGTCGGTGGTTCTAATCCCGGTGTAGCCACAATAAGATCTGCACAGCCGTTGGGCCCTTGAGCAAGGCCCTTAACCCTGCATTGCTCCAGGGGAGGATTGTCTCCTGCTTAGTCTAATCAACTGTACGTCGCTCTGGATAAGAGCGTCTGCCAAATGCCAATAATGTAATGTAATGTAAAAATATATGAGTTACAAGGGGTTCCTTATTTGTCTCAAAAGCTGCGAATACCACTCGTCAAATTCATGTTCATGCTATGAGTTGTAATGTTCTTTTATTCAAATGTACATTTCATACAAATGACCAACACAATTTTTTGAGTCATTGGGAATAGGAAAATTTACTAAATGATACATTTTCCTTTTGTTTGACTGATTACAGGTTACAATGGTCATTTTACAATCCACATTCAGTGTTGAGCTAATCTGAGGTAAACTGTTTCTATCCCACCTAGTAGATAAAGTGGCATGTAATCCAGAAAAGCAACATTTCACACATTGTATGACATACCTGGTAATAAAAGCTACATACGGGAGTCTGGCTACAGACACCCTGTACATAGAAGTGATGTGCAGTGTGCATGAGAGTCTGATTGCATCCTCCCCGATTGCTTGGTTTGGTCTCCTTAAATCCAAAATCAGGCCTTTGATGTTGACTCTAAAACTGGGTCCGCAATGAACCAATGAACCATCTGGCGTTTTATAACCATTTGGAATTTGGAGCCAGGCCTCCCCAGGAAACGAGATTTGATCAGGGGGGGTTGAGGCACATGGCTTTCACTGGGGCAGAGCTCCACACAGATTCTCCTTGGTTCCTGGTTGTTTATGATGTCCAAGGTTTGCTGTTGCAGAAATGAAACCATTGCACCAGTCGCACTGAAACAATCAGAATAATACCAAACATGAATATTATCTAAACTGACTTTGTCATGAAACATCCGATGCTTTATGCATACTTTCAAGGAAACTGAGGAATGAGGGAGATGTGAGAGGGAGGGAGTAAGGAAGGGGGCTCGAAGAGAATAATGGCTGGGCCCAACAGGCCGTGCTTTCTGAAACCTTCCCGTGCCGTAACGGATGCCGCACCCTGAGAGGGATTTACGGGGGTTCAGGAAGACAGCTGTTTTCGGAACAATGCATTCGTTTTTTCCCCCACAGGCTCCTGCCCGTATGGGTGCGGAGACGATGGGAGCTAATGGTGTATGCTCCTAGGGTTAAATTACTTTACAGCCACATATTGCCACCGTACCAGAGGAAGCCAGCAAGCTGACCAGCGCACTGAGTGACAATGCCAGATTTGAATAATTTCCGCCTTACAGCAGCACGGATGGTGCAGTCGGTAGCCCTGCCGCCTCACAGCAAGGAGGTCCTGGGTTTGAATCCCCGTCGGCCAGGGCCTCTCTGTGCGGAGTTTGCATGTTCTCCCCGTGTTTGCGTGGGTTTCCTCCGGGTACTCCGGTTTCCTCCCACAGTCCAAAGACATGCAGGCTAGGCTGATTGGAGAGTCTAAATTGCCCATATGTATGTATGTATGAGTCTGTGAGTGAATGGTGTGTGTGCCCTGCGATGGACTGGCGACCTGTCCAGGGTGTATTCTTGCCTTTCACCCAATGTATGCTGGGATAGGCTCCAGCCCCCCTGTGACCCTGTTCAGGATAAGCGGGTAAGGATAATGAATGAATTAATTAATGAATAATTAATTAAATAAATCACTATGGACAACAAGACTACGGAGTCTAATTTTCTGTAGCTTATAGGGCTTGCCCTTCCCTCACTGTAGGGGTAAAGTATTCAGACCAGAACCATTCTCTTGGTCAAAGCCACACATACCATTGCCAACTAACCAAGAATATGGTTATGGAGGACTCATCTGACCCACATCTTCCATATCATGTAGACCAGTACTTATGGTTTTTGCATCACTATATTATCCCTCTCTATGTAGCTGTTGATGCACTCTTCTTCCGGACACAGTCTGATCACATCCGGAATTGATAATCTCAGTCACCTGAGGAAGAGTTGCTCTTCCAGGCACTACCAGTCCCGGGATTCTTGTGGGGCGCTTGTGTGTTATTTCCCAATTTTCCATTGCATCTTTCTGTCTTTTATTTTCAGTTGTGTTCTATATGAGGTAGTTGCATTTAGTTGGCGTACTTGTAAGTCTCCTGTATGGTCAGTTGAGCCAAGGTGAATGTCAGGTGAATTTCTATGGGTTTCTGACTTCCCTAAAGTCAAGGGGTGTACATGGTCATTGGAGTATCACCCCACTCAGTGGAGATTTTTGCGAACTCGCCGATAAGCCCAGGTTAAGACCCCCGTCGCTGTTCGTGTACACTTTCTACCTCTGTATAAGTACTCCTGCTTCGTCAATTGAATTAGAGGGTTAATGTGTTTCATGTATTTCCATCTCTGTTTAAGCAATCTTGCTTCGTCAGTTGAATTAGAGTTTTAATGTTTTTCATATATTCTAGTGTTAGCAGGGGCGCCATTAGGAATGCCCCCCCCCCTCCCTTTTTACCATAATGATAATTATGGTAAAAACATCACAGAAGGGAAAATATTATATAACAAAAAAGACTTTTAAATAAAGATAAATATATAGATAAGGACATAAAAAAAAATTATATTACACATTAACCAAATTCCAAATATTACAATATAATATAAATATATTTCAAAACAAACTATATACAAGACAAGGCAAGCCTAATTGAGGTCTCTGCAGGTCAAAACGGGTACTGCAGTTTACAGTTCAACAACAGTTGGGACATTCACTGTTCCATAAAAAATAGACAGTTTACTCCCCAAGAACCCAGCGCTGAGCCTTCTTGCTGGCAAAGTCACTGATCAAGTCCTTGAGGTAGTTTTTTAAAATTAATTTCAGTTCACTGAAACTCCTCTCACCACCAGCAACCGTCACAGGGAGTGTGCAAAAATATTCTTAGTGCAATATTCACCTCTCCAAAAATGCTTTGCATTGAAGAGCTCAAGAGGGGGCAGATTAGGGGGAAGGGTGGCAGCATAGACAGCATTAAGGTGTCTTACCTCATTCTGAAACTCTGGGGTTAGATCGGTGGAATATTTGTTAATTAGCGATTGGCACACAGTATGGACTTTGTCCTCACTAATTTTAAAATAGCTGCAAAATCTTCAAGTATTTCTGCAGTGGTGTGGAAACAAGTGTATATATAATATCACTGATGATATTGTCCATGGCATTGTAAAACACTTTGTTGTGGAATGCAATGTCTGCACTCTCTTGAACTGCCTCCACTTCAGCAGTCTCATCATGGAAATGTTTTCTTTTCCTCTGCCGGCTTTGTTTCTTGCAAAACTGAGGTGTTACATCCATTTGAGTTGCCACCAAGGAGGCTTCACACAGAAGAGAATCCCATCCATCATGCAGAGCCTGCATCTCTTGTTTTAGTACCTCAATGTTGACTGCTTCTGTGTCAAGAGAGATGTTTCCTCACTGGAGAATTAAGTTCCTGTCTTCAATGCATTGCAGTGCTGCTGCAAGTTTTTCCACTTCAAATAGTGGAAAATTCTCTGTGTCCCTTAGTCCTCTCATGTATTTATCATATACATTCTGCGCCACTTAAGGTCAGACATCTTGTACTCATCTCATCTTTACTACTCAGTGCACTCTGGGAAGGCCTTTTCTGTTCATGTGAGTAAAGCACACATGGGATGCAATATAATGCATCTGTGCTTTTGCTGTGGGTGACCCAGTCTCTTTTAATCTTTTCCTGTCTATTGGCCAACTTTGTGTATTGCAAATACTGGGGAAAAGGCTTGCCTTCTGAGTCCTGCGGCATTGTTTTTGTTTGGTCTGTGTCTGTTGTGGTGGCTAATTTTCTGACAATCGCTTCCCTGTCACTGTCTGTCAATCTATCTGGTCACAATCCTGGATCATCAGATAAAACTTTTTCTTCCTCTTCACAGGCCTCTTTATCAGTCCTTTGTCCTTCAGCTTCCTCACTTTCACTCGGTCCTGCATCTTCCTCACTTTCCCTCTTTGTCCTCTCTCTTGACCGTTCCTCATCATTGCTGCTGCTGTTGCCTCCACCATGTCCGCTGCTGCTGCTGCTTTTGACCTCTCCTACCCCTTCCTCCACATTCTCTAACTGGGCTGTAGAGGGCAGAAGAATGCACAGGGCTATATAGCCTAGTCTAAGAAAACATCTGTTCTGGCTTCTTATCTTATCTTCTTAGCTAGCTAATGTTAGCTCTGTGTTACTTACTAGCTAGCCACTTTGCAGGCAAGGCAAACCTGCTCCACACACACGCAGCATTACGTAGCTTGCTAGCAAGTAACTCACCTTTACTCGTGAAAAATTGTGTTAGCAACTGACTACCCTTTTTTTCTTTTTCAGCTCTCTTCTTTTCTAGAACCTGATTTGCCTTTCGGCAGAGGAGGCATGGCGTGCTAGCTAGCAAGTGATGTAAAATATTGTGATGAGCGTCGCTGTGGGGGATTAAACCATTTTATACATGGGGAGGGGGAGAGGGAGGGGGCGAATGGGGCTGGGGGGGACAAGGAGGTTGTGGATATTTTGGATCATCATGCAATCATTTTTATGTCGATTCTATTAATATGCTTTTATATTAAAGACCATTATTTATTCATGTTCAGGAGACATAACAAAAAGGTATAATAACCATGTCATTTTTTTGGGTCCCCCATCCAGCAGGGCCCTTAGAATCTTCCAAACTTTTCACCCCTTTACGGCGCCTGAGTGTTAGTATCAGTAATCCTGCTGCATCAGTTGAATTGGAGACGGGATGTGCAGTGTATCTTTTCGTTATCACTTTGCCATTCCCAGTCCTAGGAAGGCTATAACGCAGTAGGGAGCCAGCATAGTTTTCTCCCTGGTGCTGTTTATATACCTACTTCCTACTTTCCTCGTTTTCGATCGGCGTAATTAGTAGAACGTCAGGTTCAGTTTCCCTGCGGTTTGTGATTATGATTTCCTCTCTCAAGTCAGATTAGACTCCTTGACCATTTTGAAAGGTCTTTCTATTGGCTGGCTAAGTGGTGGAGACTTATTTATTCTCTTCCTCCATTAGGGCTTATCCCTTGTCTCTAGGGATACCCCTAGAAAATATTAGTTGTTATGCCACATCTGGAGGGTAACTTTTAGGACCCCTCTCGGTCACGTTTTGGCCTCCGACCGACAGTAAAACAAAGTGAAAACGTTTTTGGACTTTTTGTAAATGTATTAATATTAGCAAAAATACAGTACTGTAAGTCTTAGGCACCCTAGACTTTATTATATATATGTTTATTTTTTTGTGTGTGTGTGTTAGTATAAAAGAACACATTTGAGATTTCCTAATATTCATTTTCCAAAAGATTTAATTTTACAGAGACATTTTTATTTTTATTTTTTTTAAGTAACATATTACTGTAAGAAATTGACTACTTTGATCAAGGCTGTCTGAGATCAGAAGCAAGGAGCCAACCAAAGTCTGCAGAAGAACTGTGGCAAGTTCTCCAACATGCGTGGAACAACCTCCCAGCTGATTGTGTCATAGAACTGCAGGACAGCGTTGGCTATCTCAGAGAAGTGGTGCAGTTTTAATGCCGAAGGGTGGTCACAAAAAATATTGATTTGATTCAGTTTTTAACTATTCTGCCAAATTACTAAAAATGTAATGTAAAATGTATAGTACGTTTATTTAGGACCTTTCATTGTATTATTTTTGAAAGAATCTTATCTATACAGAATGTTATAATGTCCCTTCTTTTTCCATGCTTTGGTGCCTAAGACTTTTGCACAGTACTGTATATAAAAACATTTTGAACCTGCCATTATGGCTACTGATTGTAGATTTATGGGCAAAAATGGTATTTTATCCATTTAAAATTTTGGATGCTATTGTAAAACCCCACGCTAACCCAACGACGGAATTTAGCGAGGGCTGAAGGTATCAGCGTGCTCGTCCTTCTGGTGTTGCTGAAAGAATACTAATAGGGTTAAAAATGAGTGGCCCCTATGCAGACAGTCTAGATCAGCCAATAAACAAACCACGATACAAAGGCAGTAGTACCACTCTGCCTTCCGCTCTTTACTGGTCCGGGCTGACCCAGAATCAATAGATTCACCTTCGTTTATCGGACTCCATTTTAGAATAATAATTTTGATTAGTTATCCACATTTAGTGGATGTCATATTTATAATTTTGACTTGATCGCTATAGGAATCCTGTACTGAGATTCACTCTCCGAACAGTCCTCTGCTGGTACCGCCGCATGTCACATCGCGCGTTATGTGCACGTCTCACGAACTGACTAGCTATCTGTAGTCATCAGAGGTCGCAGGAATAGCTACTCTTGGGTATATCTGTTTACAGCCTAGGGACCCAAGCAGACCAACCTAGCTACGGCTGTGCTCGACATGAATGAACTACCACGCGGAGGCGAGGGATTTACCATCATAGGTCTACGGGTGCTATACGCCGTGATACATTAAGCGTAAATATTCATCCTCCCTAGACCAGTTCGAGGGGGTAAACCAAGCATCCCCTGTATAACTTTGAGTGTCAGTAAGCGAAACCACACAGATCAAGTTTTAACAATTTATTTACCAGGCAGGTTACATACGTAATTACACACTAGTTCCAAATCAAAAAACATTACAACGGAAACCAAATTACGGAGTCTTAAAAGTCATACCTGGTAATAAAAGCTACATACGGGAGTCTGGCTACAGACACCCTGTACATAGAAATTATGTGCACTGTGTGCACGGGAGGCTGATTGCATTCTCCCAGATTGCTTAGTTTACTGTCCTTAAATCCAAAATCTGGCCTTTGATGTTAACCCTAAAAATGGGTCACCCATCTGTCATTTGGAGCCACGCCTCCCCAGGAAACGCAGGGGGGTTGAGGCACATGGCTTTCACTGGGGCAGAGCTCCACACAGTTTTCCTCTGGTTCCTGGTTGGTTATGATGTCCAAGGTTTGCTGTTGCAGAAATAAAACCATTGCACCAGTCACACTGAAACAATCAGAATAATACCAAACATGAATATTATCTAAACTGACTTTGTCATGAAACATCCAGTGCTGTACACATCATTTAGTGACTGAGTAAAGAGGGAGAGAGCAATAAAGGGGGGTTCAGGAGAAGGTCAGGGCCTAACAGGCCGTGCCCTCTGAAACCTTCCCGTGCTGTAAAAGTCGTAACGAGTTTTACGGCTGGAGGCCTGAGTCTTCCCCCACAGGCTCCTGCCCGTATGGGTGCGGAGATAGTGAGGGTTAATGGTGCATGCTCCTGGGTTAAATTACTTTACAGCCACATTTTGCCACAATACCAGAGGAAGCCAGCAAGCTGACCAGCCCTGAGTGATAATGCCAGAATAATAATTTAATAATTAATAATAATGAATAATTTCCGCCTTTTGGATGCTATTTACTGATGTCCCACAGACCTAAATGCAGATGTCACTTTAGTCACTGTTCCTACTGAAACACTTGCCTACTGAGCAGTCTTTGTGACTGAAGCTCCTGCTGTCCTTGCCCCAATAATGAATCCTCTTTCAGTCACTTAGGTCTTTTCCTCTTGCCATCTTCATTCAAAATTAATCAATTATTACTTACACCTTGATGAGTAAGTACTATAGCACCTTTGGTATCAGACCACCCATTTTTTAGGGGAGCAAAAGTATTGGAACACAAAGCGTTTATTGTAAGTAAATGAAGGTAAATAATTAATATTTGGTAGCATATCGCTTGCTTAAAATAACTGCATTTGTGATGCTTTTACCACAGCCTCTTTCAGTTGTTTTTTGTTTTTGGGGGTATTTCCTTTCAATCTCCTCAGAAGGTGAAATGCATACGGAATTGTTAAGGTTTGGTGATTGACTTGGCCAAACGTTTTCTCCCTAATGAAGTCCTTTGTTGTGTTATCGGTGTGCTTTGGGTCATTATCTTGCTGCATGATGAAGTTCCTCCAAATTAGTTTGGACGCATTTCTCCATAAGTTGGCAGACAGAATGTTTCTATAGACTTCTGAATTCATCCTGCTGCTACCGTCATGAGTTAGATCATCAATAAAGATTAGTGAGCTCACTCCAGAAACAGCCATGCAAGCCCAAGCCATGACACTTCCACCGTGCTTCACAAATGAGTATGTATGTTTTGGATCATGAGCAGATCCCTTCTTTCTCCATGCTTTGGCCTTTTCATCACTTCGGTAGAGGTTAATCCTGGTCTCATCAGTCTATAAAAACATTTTTCCAGAACGTTTGTGTCTGATCCCTGTACTTCTTTGCAAATTGTTACTACTGATGAGTGGTGTGCATCTTGGGGTATAGCCTCTATATTGCTGCTCTCTAAGTCTTATTCGAATGGTTGATTGAGATTCCTTCACCCATGTGTTGCACACTTGAATAATGACACTTTGTGATATCCAGGTGCTCATATTTTGTTGTATTCTGCAACAACACATGAAAATATTGTTAGCTGAACTGTAGTCACGATAAGCAGCTATGATACGCTTCAGCTTTCTGCTTTCATTCACACTGACATGACTTGCTCTGCACTTACAATATTTTATGATGATCAGAGAAATTATCATATTATAATATATCATAATATAACATATATTATATTACTATACTACCATTACCAAAACAAGAAAAAGAAATAATAACAATGATCCAGCTATTACTACTATTAGCACCATATTTTATAACATTCACAGTTTAACTTTTATGCTGTGACATTACCAAAACTGCACCTTTAAACCCAGAAACAACAGCTCACTCCCAACTTCAATAGTCTAACGTTATTCTCCGTGCCGAGCCACGTGGCTATGCTAACAAGCTATCGTCGTCACTTTCATTCCTCTCCTAAACATAAACACCGACATTCAGCATGAGATAATATAAACCATGAGTTATAAACAGTACTTATCGTGATGTTATATTACTTTCTCACCTGCAACAACACATTAAAATATTGTTAGCTGAACTGTATTCACGATAAGCAGCTATGATACACTTCTCTGCTTTCTGCTTTCATTCACACTGACATGACTAGCTCTGGCCAAGGTACAGCGCGTGTGGATGATATCCGGTGTGACTACTGCCACCTAGCGGCTAGGAGTGGTGTGCGAAGAACAGTTGCAGGCAAACTGTTTCCAAAATACTGTTTGAACAACCAAATAAATATTCAACGAACATTAAAAAATGCACTATGAGGGTATCATAAGAAGCAATGCATATTACAAACAAAATGCATATTATGAACAATATTATAAACAGTACCACATTCCATGGCGCCACACATGCACTATGGAGATTGGTTGCAATGTCACTGACTGATGTTTTGGGTTTTTTCTCCTCAATGTTTCTGTCATCAACTGCTGTTGTTTTCCTTGGTCAACCTGTTCGATGTCAGTTGCTCAGTACGGCAGTGTTTTCTTTGGATTTTAGGACATTCCAAGTTGTAGTACAAGCCATTCTCCTCTATTCTAAGCTTCAAAATGGCTTGTTTTTCTCCCAAAGACAGGTCATGGTCTTCATGTTGGTTTATCTTTTCAAACACAAATGCAGTCTTCACAGGCAAAATCCAAGGCTAAGAGGAGACATATTAGAAGAACTATTATTGTTCAATCTAACAGGACAAGCTGTCAGTCACATGTTCCAATACTTTTGCTCACCTAAACATTGGGTGGTCAGATACAAAAGGTGATATGTTCTAAGTTGTTTGACAAATCTAGATAAAAATACCAGGAAATAAAAGCTGAAATTCGCATTTATCATCTCATGTACATCATCTCATGTATAACAAAGGAAACGACCTTGCTGTTCCAATACTTTTTGATGGGACTGTATGCCACAGGGCGGCACGGATGGTGCAGTGGGTAGCACTGCCACCTCACAGCAAGGAGGTACTGGGTTCGAATCCCCGTCGACGGGGGCCTCTCTGTGCGGAGTTTGCATGTTCTCCCCGTGTTTGCGTGGGTTTCCTCCCACAGTCCAAAGACATGCAGGATAGGTTGATTGGAGAGTCTAAATTGCCCGTAGGTATGAGTGTGTGAGTGAATGGTGTGTGTGCCCTGCGATGGACTGGCGACCTGTGTATTCCTGCCTTTCGCCCAATGTATGCTGGGATAGGCTCCAGCCCCAGGATAAGTGGATGGATGGATAGATGTATGCCACAGAGCATGATAGAATGTTAATTGCTTATTGTATTCTGCAGTACACCTGTATGGAAGCATGCTTCTCCACTCATTTATTCAGATGTAAATTCATTTTCCTTCAATTTGTCATTTGTCTGTGTCCATCCTGTTTTTACATAGGGACACTCACTTCGGTATTTATTAGACTTTTTTGCCTATCCACTTAGAGGTTGTGTGTTCAGAGATGCTCTTCTGCATGCCATTGTTGTAATGGGTGGTTATTTACGTTACTGTCACCTTCCTGTCAGCTTTGGCCAGTCTCTTCTCCTCTGACCTATCCGAAATAAGAACGTGTTTTTACCCTCAGAACTGCTGCTCATTGGATGTTTATTGTTTTTTGCACCATTCCCTAGAGACTGTTGTGTTTGCACCAACCATCAAAGTGACTAATGACATGGTCAAAGTCACTTGGATCACATTTCTTCCCCATCTGACATTTGGTCTGAAAAACAGCTGAATCTTTTGATCATGTCTGCATGCTTTTATGCATTTAGTTGCTGCCATATGATTGGCTGATTAAATATTTGCATTAGCAAGCTGGGGTACACCTACTAAAGTGCTCACTGAGTGTATATATGGCCATATATTAGAATAACGCATGGGCACACACACAGACATACAGACACACGGACATTACAGTTGTCCGTGTGTCAACTGTTGAATATTTTTAAAATTTATTTCAGGAATAATTAAATAATGTATTGTTTTTAAATGATCCGGATGGATTGTGTTTGGGTAGTGGCCGCTACCTTGCTCACGTTGATTTGTGCTAAGAGTGTAGGTCTTGATAAACATGACAGTCTAGCTTGTAGTAGCCTATGGACAGTGTCTTTTGTTTTTTCTGGTTTGTGTTCAGACTGTATGCCTCCTCAGAAAAACTAATTCTAAACTTTAATCCTGTAAGGGTAATTTTCTTAAGTGATTCTTAATTTACAATGTGGGTTAACATAAAGACAATCACGTGATTAAAAATAACCTTTTAATCCTTATTACTATTAGACCCCTTTCTGAATTAAGTGCTTACTAGGAGTCTTTCTCTGTCTCTCTCACAGCAGACAGACAGCCTTTGACCTTAATCTCTCTGCTTCTCCTAGAAGGGGGTAGCTAGCACATTCCGGTCTGACAGCAAGGCCAACAAGGAGTAATCAGAAGACAAAATACAGATAAATGTTAGTGGCCAGCTTCATGTCTTTTTGTTTTGGTAAAGCCCCCCCTTCTGGGAGAAAGTACTGAAAACTATATACAAGTCTTACTATGTCTGATTCAAATCAGAAAGCAGGTAAGCTTCCTAATTTTCTGTTATTTCTTTGCAAATAAATACATAAATACAATACTATCGTTGTTTTACTGTGGATCTGTTTCATCAGACGATGCTCACCTCTGAAATGTTAGGGCATTTTCCATAATAATTTGGCGATGAGGATGGGATTGCAAACTTGGTTTTTCCCTATTAAAAAACGAACTTAGAGTGAGACGCGGACAGTGTACACTGCCGAGGGGTTAGAGTCCCTTGAACCGAAAAACCCACCCCACGAAGGGATTATAAGCAATCGCCTACGGGGAAGGACGAAGGTATTCGGTCCAGTTCTGACACGTTTATGTGTGGGGTAACCAATACCTGATCCTAATAAAAAGAACACTCAGGTGAGGCCCCGGTAAACCACGAAAACATACCTTGTTTGACTTGGGGCCGACTGATCCATCACTCTGGGAGTGATTCAAACACGAGAGCCGGTATGCTCTCACTAACACTCTGGGGACTGGGTCCCAAGCGCTATGAGTGATAGAGAGTGATTAGTAGTAATAATAACACTCTGGGACTGGGTCCCAAGTGCTGATAGAAGTAATAGTTAATAGTTAACTATAATAATTGACAGGACTTCATGAGTAAATACGTATAAAAAAAGAACTGAGCTCAAAATTAAATTACCTTGTTGTGTAATATCGTATCTTTTGTTGTCTGTGAGAGCAAGCTGAACTCGCCAGTGCGATAGAGGCATTGTGTATGTGTGTGTGTGTGTGCGCACGTGTGAAAGTGTTGCCAGCAAAGACAAATTGTCTAGTGCGGAATTTGAATCCAACTCCGATTAGATTAGGTGCACCTTAATAAAAGTTAAGTTCATTAAGTTTAAAAAAATGTCTTAAAAATAAAACTTGCGCATTAAAATAAGTAAAAAGGAAAAATATTAATAATATGGGGCGGCACGGATGGTGCAGTGGGTAGCACTGCCGCCTCACAGCAAGGAGGTCCTGGGTTCGAATCTCCGTCGGCCAGGGCCTCTCTGTGGAGTTTGCATGTTCTCCCCGTGTCTGCGTGGGTTTCCTCCGGGTACTCCGGTTTCCTCCCACAGTCCAAAGACATGCAGGTTAGGCTGATTGGAGAGTCTAAATTGCCCGTAGGTATGAGTGTGTGAGTGAATGGTGTGTGTGCCCTGCGATGGACTGGCGACCTGTCCAGGGTGTATTCCTGCCTTTCGCCCAATGTATGCTGGGATAGGCTCCAGCCCCCCGCGACCCTGTTTGGGATAAGCGGGTTCAGATAATGGATGGATGGATGGATTAATAATATGGTACAGACTAGTAGTGGGGTGAGGTAATAACCATGGGCTTGAAGAGTTCAAAGACCCAGAATTTATGGGTCCTATGAAAATAGTGCATGACAGTATGGGTCGGCAACCGCACACCAGTGTATTATAATTTTATACTGTAAAATACACCTCAGCAAGCCCAGATTCCACAGGAAAGGTAATTTCCACCACGGGCGAACTGCACAAAATGCCCGAACCCCAGAGTGGGTCAGGAAGACCAGGGTCTGACGGTCCTGGTGTATCATATCTGGAAGCTGACCATGTGTGAGGACCTGCCAGACCCGACTCAGGTGGATGGAAAAAAATTGGTGAAACTGTTAATGATGTACTTGAGAGACAAAAAAATACGACGCATAGAGCGGAATGGAGAAACCTGGAGATAATATACTAATTGACTGCTTCATGGATGGTTTGCGGAAAGAACTGGCTTCAGCAAAAGGATACTGGACATTGGGAAATGGCTCCCCAGAGTAATGTCATGATCCAAAACCCTGGTGGCTGCCCCAGATGGAATGGCTGGACTGAGATGCCACAGGGCACTAGTGTTTTCCCGAATCCTGGCAGCCAAACTGGATTACAAGGACAATGAAGGTGTGCAGGGGAGGACAAGGTGCATGCACAGGGTGGTGAGTCCACAGGTTTTCTATATGGAACGACCACAAATTCATTACCAATCTAGTCGTTAAAAGTAAATGGGCAAACATTAGACTTATGGGGGCTGGTCACATTCTGTAATAACAGCAGAATTGTGGGGATCAATGCAGGTTCTACTATCATTTTAATACATGCATTTTTATTCTCGCCTGTATGTCTGGTAAACCTGCTTTGTGGAGATTTAATGTGCAAGATTAGGAATGGTTGTCGAATGTACAAATAACGGCTTAACAATTGACAGAATTGAGAGTGCAGAAAACTTTGAAATGTACTTCTATGCGTGGGATCAGGACAGATGCCCAGGCACAGCTAAGGCCACGTAAATATGCCAGAGATGAAAACTGCATGTAGTCGGAGTAGAGATTGTGAATATGAAGAGAAATGGTACGGTGAAGCTAAATTGAGTACTTCATTGTTTTTGGTAGGACAAGATTTTTTGCATTGTCTGTACAATTGAGCTCAGCACAACAGCCATTTTGTACCATTTTAAGAAGCGCACCCCATGTGTCTCTGTGAAAAGCCTCAAACAAAAAATGGGAGGACACAGGACCCTGTGTTAAATTATGTTTGGACTACAGACTGGAAAGAGACAAGAGAACTAACAAACTATTCTCCCTCTCTGGGTGTTACTGCACACCAGTTACCAGATTCTCTGACAGCTGCTTGCAGCATTCATGCATTGCCTTGTGACACTCACACGCAATTCCCTCTCAATTATGGGCCACGTGCAAAAATGACTGGGGCTTCTTCACTTCAAGTTACAGAGTACAGGCCAATGCCAATATCCCCTCCACCTAGAGGCTGAGGAATGAATTGGCCCTGTTTTTCATGCGTTCTTCAAAGCTGGTGCTGTGGTTCCCTGCCCTAACTCTTTGTGCAATACAATTCTGCCTGTAAAGTAAAAGAAACAAAAAAACATTGACCTCCAATCCATGATGCCGTTTTGTGCAAGATTTAAGAGTTGTAAACACTGTGCTCCAGTGGTATCTAACCTAAACTACTAGTTTGGCCAAAGTCCCGGGCAATGCAAAACATTTCACTCTGATCGATCTTCCTAATGTTTTTCTTTTTCAGTATACCGGTTGATATTGATTCCCAGCACTGGTTTGCTTTTACGTTTAAGGCAAAATGATACACCTGGTGAGAATTTAGAACAGTTCCAAATACTAATTCAGTATGTTGTTAACATTCTTGTCCACTCACCGGGTAAGGACAGCTGCATTCAAAGCTCGCTCAAGCTGCTAAAATTACAAGTAACAGGGCTGCAAGGTCAAACAAGAAAAACTCCAGTTCAGCCTGATTCAAGTTATATATGTGGCCAAAAAAATTCTAAAGCAGGAAAATCTTTGGGAAAGTACAGAATCCGGGCGATTCTCGATCTTCCTAAACCCCAAAGTAAAATACAAAATTATATTTTTGAGGCATGACAGGTAATTGTGGACAGTGGATCCCTTACTACTTGGCCCATGGCCTAAATCTCTCTGCCAACGATAAGGTTATATGGACAGAGACTGCTGACATGTATTTTCTGAAATTAAAACGACAACTGACATTAGCCCTGACATGAACAAACCTTTTCTTTTGACTGTGGATGGTGACCGCGAAGGGACATGGTGCTGTCACTAGGGGTCTCCCCCCTTGTCTGCAATGATTTTCAGCAGCTGCTTCTGCTGTTATGGCTCCTGCATCAATCGTTACTTATCATCCACAGGCTGCTGAACCTTTTGCTCTCACACACGCCTGCTATTTGTCCCAAGATACAACTGTAAATATTTTCACTGACTGCAGATATGCTTTTGGGGTGGTGCACGATTTCAAAACACTTTGGAAACGCAGAGGTTTTCTTACTTCCTCAGGAAAAGCTATTCGTTATGGACATGGAGCCTCCTAGAGGCCATTCTTTTGCCTACATCTGTTGCAATATGTAAATGTCCCGCAAACACAGGCCAGCCAGACACAATCTCTCAAGGAAATTCTGCTGTAAAGGTCACTGCCTCAGCCCATCCCAACACAACTCTCAGTCTGCACACACAATTGTAAATGGGACGAAACTTGCATTTACCGCGCTATTTGTTTCCCTACTATGCTAAATTGACACATGGACAGGTGTCAAAAGGGGGAATGGTATCTTTAATGTCCCAGTGTTTTTCAACTTATGCATACATTCATTGTGAAAAATTTAAATAAAGCAGGGCAGGGCCAGAAGGTCCATAATGCAGTCCTCAAAGGTATCCGGAGGAGGGTCCACTCTGCGACAGGGTTGGCAGCCCATGGGAACTGGATGTTACCCCCCTGGGTTGATGCTGGACAAGGACCTGGCAGACACTCGAATGGTAAGTTACTGTGTTCAGCTAACCAATGTTCTGAGATCTGTGCATCAACAGGTTCGAGCAGCGCTCCCAGCGCCAGCCAGTGGCTCTCTGCACAATCTGCAGCCAGGGTGGTGATAAAAGACTTCTGGAGGAAGAAGCGGCACCAGGCTAGGTGGAGAGGCCCTTACCAGGTTCTACTCACCACGCCGACAGCCATGGAAGTGGAAGGCCAGGTCCACGCCAGCCACTGCAAAAAGGTTTCATCACCAGTGCTGTACATTGATCACTGTGAAACAGTTATTTGTAGTTGCTCCCCATAAAACTGGAATGTTTTGACTGTCTGTGTATCACTTGTAGCCGCAACATTCTACACAAGGTTGTTGATGTGTATAGAAAGGAGATGTCACATGCAATCCAGTGTCATCTGATTGGTAGTGGCTTTTTTGGGCACTGTTTACTCGGAATTTGTGCCCTTACTGCTTTACAGGATTCCACATTTGTAATTTCTGACATGTCCACATATATACACCACACGAAGAATACACAGAGTAAAGAGGGGCCTTACAGATTGCAACCCTGTCCCTTGGGAACACTGACTTCCATTTTTCTGTACCCCAGTTCCTGTGTTTTCGTGCATACCTGATTCGTTTGGCCTCGTTTCCACGTCAGAGGTGTGGCTTTTTGGCCGCAATTCTTCCATGAAGACCACTTTGGACCACAAGTCTCCGCACAGTAGATGGGTGTACCTGGGTCTCACTGGTTTCTGCCAATTCTGAGCTGATGGCACTGCTGGACATCTTCCGATTGCAAAGGGAAGTAAGCATGATGCGTCTCATCTGCTTGGCCGAACACTGCGTCTATGGTTCTCAACGTTGCCCGTTTCTTTGTGCTTCTTCAACAGAGCTTGGACAGTACATCTGGAAACCCCGGTCTGCCTTGAAATTTCTGCCGGGAGAGACCTTGCTGATGCAGTATAACTACCTTGTGTGTTGTTGCTGTGCCCAGTCTTGCCATGGTGTATGACTTCTGACATTAAACTGTCTTCAGCAACCTCACCTTGGAAGCAGAGTTTGGCTGTTCCTCACCCAGTTTTAACCCTCCTACACAACTGTTTCTGTTTCAGTTTATGATTGTGTTTCAACCTACATACTAAATTGATGATCATTAGCTCCTGTTTGGTATAATTGGGTAATCACACACCTGACTTTATGCCTACAAAAAGTGCACCAAGTCCTGTTCACTCACTTTGCATTTTGTTAATTGATAAAAATAAACTTACATTTACATTTACATTTTAGTCATTTGGCAGACGCTTTTAATCCAAAGCGACTTACAAGTGCATAGGTTCTACCATAAGTCAAAGCATCACATCCAGAAACTAGCAAAATACACATGAAATGCTGTTCTAAACATAGTTGTCATCATAAGTGCATCCGTGTGGTGACTTGGGTGTCGGGGGGGAAGGAAATGAAGAGTTGGGTGTCATCAGCGTAGGAATGATAAAAGCCATGGGAAGAGATAACAGAACCAAGAGACATGGTGTATAGCGAGAAGAGGAGAGGCCCAAGAACCGAGCCCTGCGGGACTCCAGTTCGTAGGGGGTGAGGGTCGGAGACTGAGCCCCTCCAAGTCACCTGGTAGGAGCGACCAGAGAGGTAGGAGGAAAACCAAGCAAGTGCAGACCCTGTGACACCCATCCCAGACAGCGATGAGAGCAGAATCTCATGGTTGACTGTATCGAAGGCGGCCGACAGGTCGAGGAAGATGAGGACAGAGGAAAGGGATTTTGCTTTAGCAGAGTGGAGTGCCTCAGTGACCGCGAGCAAGGCGATTTCAGTGGAGTGGCCACTCTTGAAGCCAGACTGGTTGGGGTCATGGAGATTGTTCTGGAGAAGATAAGTGGACAGTTGGGAGCAGACCGCCCGTTCCAGAGTTTTAGCGAGAAAGGGAAGAAGAGAGACAGGCCGGTAGTTGTTCAGAGCAGAGGGGTCAAGAGTAGGTTTTTTGAGCAGGGGAGTGACTCTGGCCCTCTTCAGGGAAGAGGGCATGGTGCCGGAAGAGAGGAAGGTGTTGATTAGAGAGGAGAGAAAAGGGAGAATGTCATCAGATATAGATTGTAGGAGGGGAGAGGGGATGGGGTCAAGAGGACAGGTGGTTGGGCGGTGGGAAGTAAGGAGTTTCAGTGTGTCGGCGTCAGAGAGGGGAGAAAAGGAGGTTAGGGAGTTGGGGAGGGTAGGAGGGTCAGCAGGGGTGGAGGGTTGGGAGAAGGAATTGCGAATAGCATCGACCTTCTTTTCAAAGAAGGAGACAAAGTCATCAGGTGTGAGTGATGAGGGGGGTGGGGGGGGTGGGGGCCAGAAGAGAGGAGAAAACAGTTTGCGGGGATTAGAGGCGGCCGCGTTAATTTTCGAGTGAAAGAAGGAAGATTTAGCTAGAGAGACAGAGGAATGGAAAGATGATAAGAGGGCATGGAAGGAAGCTATATCACTGGGGAGACAGGACCTTTTCCATTTTCTCTCCGCCGCTCGCAGTTCGGTTCGGACAGCTCGTAGAGCATCAGAAAGCCAAGGACTGGGGGGGGAGGCCCGAGCTAGTTTGGTGGTGAGGGGACACAGAGAGTCAAAGGAAGATGAGAGGGAGGACATGAGAGTTGTAGCCGCATCATCGGGAGACAGTCGAAAGAAAGACTCCGCGGATGGTAGGGAGGAGAGGATTGTAGATGAGGGTGAAGGAAGACAGGTGGCGTAGGTTCCGTCGACAGGTGACAGTGGATGGTGGGAGAGATGGATGGGTGTAAGAGGAGAGTGGAAGAGAGAAAGAGATGAAGGAGTGGTCAGATATATGGAGTGGTGTTACAGAGAGGTTGGTTGTTGTGCAGCTCCTTGTGAAGATGAGGTCAAGAAGGTTGCCTGCTTTGTGGGTGGGAGGGGAAAGAATGAGGGTAAGGTCAAAAGAAGAGAGGAGGGAGAGAAAGGTAGACTCGGTGGACTCTGAGTTGAGGTTGAAGTCACCCAGGAGGACCAGGGGAGTGTCATTGACTGGTGAGGAGCTGAGGAGGATGTCCATCTCATCCAAGAAGTTCCCCAGAGGACCTGGGGGGCGATAAACAACAATAATAAACAGTTTGCACGGCAAAGTAACAGAAACCGCATGAAATTCAAAAGAGGAGAAGGAGAGGGATGAGGAGAAGACACTAGATCTCCATGAGGATGAGATTAGGAGACCTGTGCCACCTCCTCTGCCAGAGGATCTGGGTGTGTGGGAAAAAGAGAAGGCAGAGGAAAGGGCAGCCGGGGTGGCCGTGTTCTCTGGTGAGAGCCACGTTTCAGTTAAAGCAAGAAAGTCAAGGTTGAGGTGGGAGGCATAGGCAGATATGAAGTCTGCTTTCTGGACGGTGGACTGGCAGTTCCAGAGGCCACCAGTCACACAGAGATCAATACCAGGGGATCTGGGAGGGAAGATGAGGTTAGAGATATTCTGCCCATGGTGGCGGGAGGCGAACCTCCTACCTGACTGGGACCTGGGGAGAGGAGAGAGGACAGGGATGGGAAGGAAACACATGGAGGGAACTAGGGAGGACAAGAGGAATACTACACAGTGGAATGAGGGCAGGCAGCAAAAACAAAATCAGACATCAGGCTCTCGGACAGCCGGGATGGACACCCGTAGATAGACACCCCCGACTTTGTACACCTGCGACTTCGTACGCCGAGGCAAGTAGCCGAGGCTGCCGCACACAGCTGCCGCTGGTGCGCTACACAACTGCTTAAATAACACTGACGCTGAATACAGAAAATGCAACCAACCCACTGCAGAACACTAATGCACACTGAAGGGAGTTCAGGTGTGCCAGTAATTATACCCTGAGCAGGGTGCAAAGTATTGGCTCCTCCTACAACAAAAGCTGTGGCCTGCCAGCCAGTAAAACAATAGCCTAACTTAATAGCCTAGCTCACCTGAGAGAAACAAACACCTAACCCAGTTTCACTGAATCTAAATAAACACCACTTGTAATAGCTAACAAACAAACAAACAAATACACAGCAGCAAACTATTAACATTTCTATTTTTGAAAGCATTCTTACTTTACAGCATTTTTTCACAACTGCCTAAAACTTTTGCACAGTACTGTATATATAATCTCAGGCAACTAAACTAACACTGAATAAATGTGTTTCATCTTTTACCAACACGCCATTTGAAACGCATTTTTCATGCAGACAAAGCATTAAAAAATGTTCATAATCTCAGCAAATTAGGTTATTGCAGCATGACTTTGGGGTGATTATTCCACTTTTACAGCCGCCTCTAGTTCTATTGCACAGATGATCCATATTCAGGAAGATAGCTAACTATTATGTCAAGGATGCAAATGAAATGTATAGCCATTATTTACTAAAATGATGGCGAACATGGCCAATAAACCCGGAGGAATGAATTGCACAGACGCTGTGTCAGCTGTTTTAGAACGTTAATCATCATGGATCATTTTTGAAACCCGGATGAAATTTGTTTGCCGAAGTAAGGGTTAGGTCATTTTAGAACCTTCTTCTAGCGAGCAGGCAGCGTCGGTATAGCAACGGTCGGCGTTGTAGAACAGTAGGGACTTTAAGCAACAATGGATTTTGGGACAGCTTACGGTGACCGGTGCTCTCTTGATTGAGACTTACTCCGCATTGCTGCCGTAGCCTGCAGAAAAAGTTGCACTGTCATGTAGTCACGAGAACATGTGATTTAGGGGAGTGAATTCTCAGTTTTTATTGTGATTTTGAAATTAAATTGGTTTTTACAATAGATATTGACACTATTATATGCTTAAAATTATTTCAGTGAACTTTTTCCATAGACACTGATTAATGTTAAGATTTTCCCAAAGCGATGTAATCTGCTTTGTCTGCTCCTTGAGATGACAGTTGTGTCAGTGTTGGCGGTACAAACAAGCATTCCCATAAGATTACATTTAACTTAGCTTGGCTACATGTTTATACAATTACAGTGTATATGTACATTGTTAATTAAGAAACTAGTGACAAAAGTTGATTGTATTAGGGGTGCCTCTAGTAATAACCTTTTAGCAATAGATTTACCTCACTTTCCCATATGCTAACGTTAGCTAGGTTAACAAACGTTAACATAACTATGCTAGCTAGTATCAAACTGATTGTGTAACAGGTAACTTAACGTTAACTAATAAAGGGTATAACGTAATTATAAGGTTAATTGCGTTCAGGGTAACTAGCTGGCTAACTACTGTAACTTTAGTGACTTTAGTGACCGGCCAGCTGTTCGAAGCACTTTGCTTAATAACTTCTATGGATTTGACGGCGGCGATAGCGTCAAGACAGATCCATTTCTGGCCACTGTGGTTAAAGTCCCTAGTAACAGAGACCAGTAAACTGTTTCGAATTTTAGACATGTCACGCAGATCATTTTTGCAGCCCAGCTAAAATTTGTTGTGACAGCACCCCTGACTGTGGTGCCAATAGAATTTAAAACATCTGCATTAATTTCATTCCTCATCAAATAATGACATTCTCACAGATTGAGCAACCATTTTATTTTCTTCAATATTTTACAAAATATGAACATATAACATTTTAATGATTACTTAAAAAAAATAATAATAATAAAAAAATGACTGAAGTAGTAAACCTTAAAAAGCAACATCCAGTTCCATCAACAAGTCGAAGGTGCAAGTCTGGCAGAGAGTTTATGAGCATGCTGGATGCTCTTATCGCAGCACTCTAATACAGACTTGTCTTTTTCATTATCCTCAGGAACTCCTGTTCATTTATCTCTCCGTCTCCATCCCGATCTGCCTCATCTATCATTTCCTGTAGGACCAGAATGGCAAATAAATGTCTCCTGCAGTCTGCTATATGATCAGTCTTCAGAAAATGGTGAGCAAGTACACAATGTTCAGTGTTAAACAAACTCTGATCGAGTGCTTTTGACTAACAGAGAAAATATGGGGCTCAATCTTCATGGTCCAGGGGTCGGATGAGAATGAGAATGAGAAACATCAATTGTAAAGCGCTGTGGATAAAGGCCATTTAGGGCGTGGTCAGATGCACTTTTGCTAGTTTCACGGCGGGTAGTTCAAATGCACAAGGTTCAAACGGGATGGAATGACTTAGTTAATAGGCGTACCATAAGCGTAATGTGATAAACCAATCAGAATGTCATCTTCCATTGCCTTTAAAGCCAAGTGCATTTGCCCCTTGGTGGATTGCTAATATGATGGCAGATTTAGCAAAAGTAGACATATTTACCTCTGAGGAATAAAAACCTGCTTGTGTGAAAGTCCATTAAATTTGTCTAAATTGTATAATTTCGTCCAATTTGTTTTCATTTTATTTTTTCAGTGAAACTAAAAGGCACACAAGTATTCTGGGGCAAAGAGTTCATGTCTTCTTTGTAGTCATGATCACATGATAATATGCTATTTTATGTGTGATGGCATGCATCTCTCTGAAACTAGAAACAACACTTTAACACTTGGGTTTGGGTTATCACCATGTTGCTCCGAGTCCAAGATAGACCCCATTGTCCCTGTTAGCTTCAAGTTTTTATTTGATCTTACTTGATTTGACAAATGTTTGCATTAAGTTCTGCTTTTGGGAGCTTTTAGATGAAGTATAACTGAAACATTTGACTAGTCATTGGCACCCGACCTGGGTAAAATACACCTTCTTACATACTCTTTAAATGCTGGTAAATTGCAAATCTCTACCTCTGAGTTTTCTGTTAGGACATGTCACTAATCAAAATGTGCAATGTAAAATAAAAATTTGGTGAACAATGGCGGGGCTAACCTGGAGCTCCTCGTCCGTCAGGTTTTCTCCAAGCTCTTTGGCCACTCTTTTAAGATTTTTAAAAGAGATTTTCCCTGTGCCGTCATCATCAAACAACCGAAAAGCCTTCAGAATTTCCTCCTTAGAATCCTTTTCACTCTGAAATCACAAAACAAAAAAGCAGCCATTATGAATTACTGTGGACCTGGGTGAAATTATGAAATACTTAAAAGTAAAACATGCCTTTTTTCCCCGACTTACCGAGAAGATATGTTCGATTTCATTTACATTTTTGTGCTTTCACTGGTTCAATTTCCACATTAGAATAGATAAGTGTTAGCTTAGCATAAATACTTACCTACCTCCTTCAAAGTGAAGAAATACACCTTACAGGAACTCCGAAGTTGTCTTATTTATACAGGGCATCATGTGTATTTGAAATAGACGTGCAAGAAAAAAAAAAAGGAAAAAAAAAAAGAAAGACGCTGTTTTCTGAGAAGTTAAGACAGTTGGAACTATAACCGCTGAACACACATGTATCCTCTTACGTCTTCCACTGGTTGAGCGCAGTGATCGTGCACCTTCTGAAGGTAGTTTTAAAAGGTAGAACTTCACTTTGAAGGAGGTAGGCTACTGACTCCTATAGGCTTCAAGTATTTATGCCAAGCAAACACGTTATGTTAACATGGAAATTGAGCCAGTGAATGCAGAAAAATGAAATCGAACATCTCGTCTGATTGGAAAAAAAGGTGTATTTCCCAAATTGGTGTTTTCCTTTAAAGAAGATTTATGGAATGCCGATGCCGGGTGGTTCTAATCTTGCACGTTTGCCCAATGCTCTCACAGCTGCGGGCCAATTTTTCTTACTGCAAAATTGTGGCAATGGCGCAGTTTGTGGGAAGGAAGCAGTGCAATCCGAGGACCACGCCTACTGGTACGCAAACACTTGGACTACGTTGCAAATTAGACCAGGCTTTTACTATGTGTGCTCTTTCTGCAGTAGGTGGGTGAGACAGGGGAGCCGCCACATCAGTCGAGAGGGAGAGTTCAGTTTGAAGACACCGGACACTTGAAAAGCCAGCCAGCTGAAAAGCTACATGTGAGTCGGGTTATTTCCTTTGCATTTATTATTTTAATTTATTATATTTATATTTTTTGTCTGGGTTCCGTGAGAGTGATAGCCGAAGACGTTTTTAAAATGTCACTCTCTCCCTTCCCTGCTTCGCATTGTAATAAAACAGATTACATTTCCATATCTCCCTGTGTCCAGCTCATCTATCCTTTCAGATGTGTCCCGTCATGTGACAAAAATATTTCAATTTAACAGTAACTTGGGTAACAAACAAAAAGTTGTATTGATTAGATAGTGTGACAAGCACACTTGTGTTTTCCGTTTGGTGTCTGTCTCTCTTGTGTTTCTCTTTTGCAATGATCAGTGGTTGGGCGTGGCTGCAGGCTGAATTGGTAAATTGATGGCAGCTGGTCTGCATCTATAAGTCTTAGAAGGGCCAGCACTGGGAGAGCCCCCCACTCTCAAAGCAAGCTGCTTCGTAGTTTTAGCATTGTGAACCGCAAAAGTAAACCAGTTGTTCGGCATTTCTGGTTGGGTCATGTTTTGGCTATGAGCTGGTCATTACAATAGCTACCAATGCAAATACATTGGTTTATAAAAAATGTAGGCTACCGTGCGCTGCCAAAATGTAACTAGGTACATTGGCTTCAGAAAGTATTCAGACCCCTTCAGTTTTTGCACACTTTAAAGGGTTGTACCCATTAAATTACCATTTATGCCGTGGTGGCGCAACAGGCTAAGATGCAGCAGACTTGCAGTTGCAGTTCACTGCAGTTGCACACCGGGGACCGAGGTTCGATTCCCGGTCCTGCCAAAAGGATCACGTGGAGCGGCATAATTGGCTCGCTGCTCCAGAGGGAGGGTCTTGGCAGGGCTAGCTGATTGCCGCACAATAAGCACCAAAATACTTTTTACTTCTGCTTCCAACAACAGGTCATACTTGTAGACAAATGATTGTTCAATCTGGGGAGTCACAATCTCCATCTACATATTCTATATAATAAAACCAAATCGCACCGCATTGGTTTCTGCTTGAATCTGGAACTGCTTCTATCAGTGATGTAGATTTCAACTGTCCAGATTCAACAATCACAATCTAAATAGACACTAAATGAATGATTTCAATTGAATGTTACAGACTGCATTCAAAGTTAAAGTGGGCGAAAAGGAAATTCTGGCAGGACCCTGCCCTGATTCTGGTGTCTCTTCAGTGCCCAACTCTGCAGGAGGTCAGGCCCATAGATAGCAGGCCTAGATTAGGGCATCAGTGTGACTTTGAGGAGTAAATCAGCATTCTTAGAAGCAATATAACATTGCCCCATACAATTATCCTGTTCCTCTCTATAAGGCCATAATCTCAACACAACACAGGTAGCAAGCAGATTGTATTGCAGATTAACCATAAGAACTAGCTGGAAAATGCAATGAATATGAAAAATGTGAAAAAATTACTTTAACAATTCATTTTAGTTTGTGTTCCTAGATTTAAATCTAATGTGAGTGAACGCTGGTAGTTGCTAAAACCTAGTGATTTCCGAATGGGCCAGTAGTTTCAGTGTGCAGACCAATAACCTTGAAAAACCACTGGCCACAGATAACCAGTGGAAAATTTACCTGCATGTCAACCTTTGATATGAACTCACCATTTTCACAGTCATCATGGACAGAAAGTCGTTGAAATCGATAGTGCCAGAGCCCTCCTTATCAATGTCTGCAATCATCTTCTTGATCTCCTCTTTCTTGGGTTCAAATCCCAAGGCTCTCATGGCCACCTGCAACACGAATTGCACCACCGGTGAGCAGGGACACCACCAGGGATTTTGGGCCACGTTTCACATTGGACCCCACCACCCCAGGCCATCCCATCCCAGCACAATTACAGCCCTTGGAATCGTCCTAACCCCCCTATATAGCACCCATGCCCATTTTCCAGTTCACGGCAATCAAACAGGGCTTCCTCAAACATTTTACATAGCAGAGCTTCTTTTAGATTTCTAAGATAACTGATATTCACTGAAAGTTCATCACAGAAGTGAGACAGAACACAATTGTATGTGCAGGTAAAAGCAACATCCTTAAGTGCTCAATACAACACATGACAAATTATATAAAGTATGTACATTGTTCTACCAAAAGTTCTTATGAACACCCTTGTTGAATGAACACATATTGTGTCTGTGCTCGCCCACTTTTTTTCTTTTCATTGGCCAGATTAAAAAACTTGAGGCCTTCCATGTGGCCAGGGTAACCATCACAGTCCTTTTGCAAAGTGCCAGTTGGGGTGGCAAGTCACAAGTGCCTGTTGGGGTGCACAGGAAGCCCATGATAATTCATGATGTGACCCCGTAATGCTAAAGTTGGATTAGTAAAATGTAAATAAATAAATAATAAACACTGCTGGTCAAAAGTTTGGGGCCAACTTGTCTTTTTCTGCTTTTTCTGATTTAAGATTTTATTTTCTCTGTTTGTAATCAAACAATTCAGTGTTGTCAAAGTGCAGACTCAGAGCTTTTGTCAAAAGGGTATTCTGGTTTCACCATGTAGTAATTACAGCACTTATATGTAGTCCCCCATTTCAATGTTTGAGACACATTAACATAATGCCAAAAACGAGTCATGTTTTGTATTTCGTTGCATATCCTTTGCATGTCATGACTTCCTAATGTCTCTGAGCCATCGGCATAATCAGAGTCTGGATATCTTATTTTCAGGTTGTGCTACAAGCCATAGTAAAACTCTTTGCATTTGAATGGATCTCTATGGGAATAGTGGGGTGGAACAAGATTCAGCTGTAAATTATGCTGACACAGTATGGAACACATATGTTGGCTAAATGGCTTTAAGTCATCAAGGGTCCAAGTTATCAAGCCTCAAACCACTGTGCTGCTGTCAGATATGCAGAATTGTTTCTCTTGACAAATTTTCCTGTGGGACTCAATGGAAAAAATATTCAGGAGAAATAATTCTTCATTAGGAAGTCATGACAGGGGATACATACTAGGGGTGTAACGATTCACCGATATGGGTCGTAGATTTTAACGTTAAAGATGCGACTACATCGATACGCGGACCCATGGATCAATCTAAATGTACCATGAATCGGTCGTTTGCCCGATTCTATAGTTAGGAATCGGTTGACTGACGCTTTGCTGCTAATTCTACTTTAGTATAAACTACACACATCAAAAGTGGTAAAGAAATGGTTAACTCAGGCAAGAATGAAGGTTTTAGAATGGCCTTCCCAAAGTCCTGAGTTAAACCCCATTGAGAACATGTGGACTGTGCTGAAGAAACAAACCTGTGCCAGAAAGCCAACAAATTTAGTTGAACTGCACCAATTCTGTCAAGAGAGTGGTCAAAGAAAAAAAAAAAAAAAAAAGAAGCCTGCTAGAAGCTTGTGGATGGTGACCAAAAGTGTCTCATTTCACTGAAAATGGCCAAGGGACATTTAATAAAATATTAGCATTGCTAATATAAGACTATCACTTTATAGGATCTTGAAAGAACACACCTTAAGCTCTTTAACATCGATGGTCCCCGATCCGTCTGTGTCAAAGAGGTCAAACGCTTCACGGATCTCCTGCTTCTGTTCCTCTGTTAGGTCAGGTTTGGGTCCTGCTTTCTTCCGCAGGTTTGAAGAAGTGGGCTTTCTGTAGCTAGATGCCTTGGAGAAAGAAAGAAAAAGAAAAAAGAAGCTATTTTAACCGAGCCAGCTTCCATTATACGATCAATGTTACATTCCATATCATCCAGGTATCCAGCCCCAAACAGCCAACTTGCTTAACTGCTAATGGTGCATTCCATTTGTACTGGGAAGTCGGAATTTCCGAGTTCCCAGTCGGATATTTCAACTGGAACGCCCCCTGAGGTGGGATTTCCGACTGGGAAAGTCGGAAGGACCGGGTAACCCCGAGTTAGAAATCCAAGATGGCTGCTCCGTGCGTCAACGGTTAATAAAATCTCTCGTAATGTATTATTTAGCACTTCTGTTTTGTTTTTGTGTAATTAAATAAGTGGTATACGTAGTACTGTCCAACGTCTATCTGTGGACATGTTACTACGGAGTTTGTATGTATAGAATACCGTGTAATGTGGTGTTTTCAACTGGTATTGCTAACAATGGCTACAACGATAGCAACAATAGCACTGGAGGCGTCCATCTTGGTTATCCGAGTTGTTTACTCGGGTGTGACGTCATTCCCAGCTCCGACTTCCGAGGTAAATGGAACGCGCCATAATGTCATAAATTTTCCAGACCTGTTTACATTTGAGACAGATGTGCCTGCGAATCGCCATCTTTGTTTTCGATGCAGCCTGATCTGTCCTAAAATTCATTATCAAGAGTGCCTGGACCCACAAGCGTTGAAATGCGTTTCCATGGCAGCACAATTATATCGAGAAATACAGTTTTTCATTTAGATCAAACCTACTGTACGGACCATGTAACTACACTTCCCATAATTCCACAGGACACTTATGCAAAGTTTATTGCCACCCTGGCGTGAAGTCTAGTTACCGTTAAGCCAATACTGTAATGCTGGGAGCAATAAACTTTCACAGTATAAGAGCTAGGACAATGGCATTGTCCAGCCCTCTTTTACTCATCTTCGTCCTCTCTGCCCTCTCCTTGCATCTTGCCTCTGGCTCCTGCAGCTAGATCTCACCCAGCTTCCGACACTTGGACAGAGCACACCACAAGGCCTCACACCTATCTTACCTTCCTGTAACTAAACGTGGCCTACCTTAAGTTGTAAACTGGTGTATGCGAATTGCTATATCAGCTCACCACTAGACACTGCAGCAAACAAACTTTTCTCACAGCTAACACTCCCACCCAGAACACTAGCCAACCACCCAAGCTAGCTACTTTTACCCTTCCTTTGTTCAAGTGACACGCGCTTGCTCACATGCACACACACATTACATTACATTACATTATTGGCATTTGGCAGACGCTCTTATCCAGAGCGACGAACAAAGTGCATACCCATAACCAGGGATAAGTTCGCTGAAAGACCCTAGAGGGAAGTACAATTTCAACTGCTACCTGTACAACAAAGATAAGGACGAGGGCCAATATATATATATATATATATATATATATATATATATATTTTTTTTTTTGAAAACAAACAAACAAACAGAGCGAAAGTGACCAAAGTTAATTATCCAAACACTGCTTACCTAGCCAACTAAGAATTCCGATACACAAAGCAAGTCACAGAGACAACAATTAAGGTTCACAGGGAGGTAGGGAGGGATGGAGAGAGGTGCTGCTTGAAGAGGTGTGTCTTCAGCTTGCGCTTGAAGGTGGGGAGAGATTCTACACATCAACCATACCTTATCCTACCTAACTTCCCATTAGCTCAACCCAGTTTATGTTCTGTGATTGCACGTCTGTTTAATACATTTATTTTAAACCTGGTATCTGTTTTGGTCAACATGAGAGCCAAATCAAATCAGTCTTTCGAAGAACTTCCAACCTTCAGGTTATCTGTATGTTCAAACATTAATATAGGTTATTTCTATTTGAACTATTAATTAAAATACAAAACGTGTGGTTAGATATTTCAGATAATAGTCATTTTATGAGACGATTACTTTTTGCAGTTATACTGCTACATAACATTAATTGCCGCCATACCTATTAGCATAAACATTGAATGTATCAATCCTCGCAATCCACACAAAATGTAGGGGCATATCCTATATACATATATACGTTTCAAATAGTCAATATTTTGTGTGTAAAATACCTACATTATTTGGTGGCCCATGTGAGGACCCTATACTACCATGCATTAAAAAAAATAAAAAATAAAAAGGAAAAAACACTTGTTCCTCATGTGGTGCTAAAATCTTTCCATGAAGAGTGCCTTATCCGCAAGCGTAGACCCCAGCACCACTCCAAGAAATTCATGGGAGAATACGCAGCTTAGAAAGCAGAAGCAAGCCTCAGCCATGCTTTTGGGTTAATTAAACTAACTGCACATGTAAAGCTGTTATTACTGAGGAATTGTTGAAAATTCACGTCTTGTGCCCTTCTAACGTCAAGTGTCAAGTATGATGGATAAATCATTCTCTCAATGGTTTCCTACAGCCTGTCGTCTACCACCTATTCTATGGGCTTTTAGTAGATGTCATTATTTGGACTGCTTTAAACGGTGCTTAATTCGATATGTATTGCGATCCAACAATTTAAGGTATTTTTATTATAACCTCTTAAAATTTACAGAGTAATTTATTCCTGCACGGTTATTTTCTGTATCTCTATCCGCTTGCTGAAAACGAAAGTACAAGAGCACGGCAAACTCATCATACAAATAAAAGGGGTAATCGATCTAAAGTGGTAATGTGCTGCTAGTTTATACTGCAATGAATTTCTCCTCCCAACAAGTTTCCCAATCTTTCAAATAGATGCACTGCGTCAATGGCTGTTTTAGGAATGACTTTACACCTAGTAGACAGTAGGTGTAAAGTTTAAGTTGTATCACAACTCTGTTTTTTGGCCATCTTAATAGTTAAATGTCAACATTGTAAGTCAGATAATAGCTTAATTGCCAAATTAAAGAATTACATTTACATTGACTTTGTGCAGTGTAACCTCATAGTTGCAGAAGGCTGTAGTCATCCCTGTAGTTTACGTCCAGGCATGGTGGTCGATTGTGTGTCTTTTTTTTCTTCTTTTTTTAAATGCATCGGTTAAAATTATATTTCTTCATGTTTTCATCCCTCTTCCCTATGACTTCTGCCAGACAGACTTGATTGGCATTAGCCTAAATCTGTAAATATACTCCTTTTCAGAACTTTGTAATATAATATGCAGGTCTATTTTACCATAGGCAACTGGTCTAATGATTTTACTTTTACACCAATACAAGTCTCTGTACAATTTGATATTTTTGTATGTACCGGTAAACTTTGCCAATGCATTTTATATGGCGTGGGACAATCGTGGTGGTGAGATTAACATGGTCCATTTTTTGTTGAAAGCAGGGAATTTTCACTTTTAATATCCGATGGATAAATAGCCTAATGATAAAAATAAATGAAGCAATACATTATGTAGATGTAGCATAGAGGAAAGCGATGTTCAGTTTACCGGTAGTTTGAATTTACCTGTCAATGAATAAATACAGATGAAGAAATGCCATACAATAAGCCATAAGTGAACCAACAGATTTAAAACACACATAAATTATTTGATAACTATTGTACTTTAGCATTCAATTCCCTGCGGTGTTTGCATCCTTAACCCTCTGAAATGGTCGCAGATTGCTAGTTTAGAATGGAAACAGCGTATTTGAATATTCCGTCCAGCATTTGTGAAATGATGCATTAGCTATTTCATTTATTTTTATGTAGATACAGCCTAGTGGAAAGCTACGTTCAGTTTGGCAGTAGTTTGAATTAGCATGTCAACGAATAAACACGGATCTTCTGTGAACCTAAGGTTTAAAACTCAGGTCCCTTTTGCCTTGATGAACCGATTGTGCTCTTCCGTGTGATGCACCTTCAAATGCTTTACACGATTATATAAAATATTGGCAAATTGTTGACATTTTGTTGGCTCTTACTACACTCTCTGCTAGCACCGCACATGTTGTTGTTTGCCTGAGTAGGGTAAATGAGCTACCATCACATGAAGTATCTCAATCAACCGTTTGAAGAACACTTAGAGAGCAGCAATATAGAGGCTATACCACTCATCAGTAGGAAGAATCGGAAGGCGGGATTACAATTTGCAAAGATGAGCCACAAAAATTCTGGAACAAAGTTTTATGAGACCAAGATTCACCTTCAACAAAGTGATCAAAGTGTATAGAAAGAAGGGATCTGCACATGATGTAAAACATACAAGCTCATCTGTGAAGCAGGCTCATAAATCAGTAGGGAGAAAAAATGGAAGGTTTTAGACTGGCCAAGTCAATCAGCGGATCTTAACCTAACTGAGCATGCATTTCACCTCTTGAAGAGGAGATGAAGGGCAAAGGGATAAACCCCCCCTGAAACAAACAACAACTGAAAGAGGCTGCAGTAAAAGCCAGGAAAAGCATCACAAAAAAAGAATGCAACAGTTTGGTGATGTCAATGGGTCATCGGCTTGATGCAGTCATTGCAAGCAAGGGATATGCTACCAAATATGAAGTGTTATTTACTTTCATTTACTTAAATACTCCCTGTACTTTTGCTCACCTAAAAATTGGGTGGTCTGATGCCACAGGTGCTCTGTTCAAACTAGTTTAACGCAAGGACCAAGAAAGATTTCAGATAGAATGGCCAGAGAAATGCTCAGAAGAACCCACACACCACTGCAAAAAAAGAAAAAAGAAGAGTAGCAGACACAGGTCTAGTTGTATACAGGACAACAATACAACGTACTTTAAAGTTACAATAGCAAAGATTTTTGGTTTAAAACATTGTTGTAAATCCCTTCCAATCGTTGAAAAAGGCTCACTGACATGCTGAGGTCAGGTTCGCTTTCTTTCACTTGGATATTCATTGTAAAAGGTTTTTTGACCAGGAGTGCCCAACTTTCTGCACGCTTTATATCCGGATGGTGTTTTTTCCTAAAATCATTTTTTATAGATATTTAAATCGTGCTACATATTGAATGCAATTACCATTTTGGATAACATGGAAACCGAGCCAGTGAATGCACGAAAATGAAAATGAAAATCGAACATCTCGTCAAAGTTTGGTTAAGTCGAAAAAAAGGTATATTTCGCAAAATGTTGTTGTATTCCTTTAGAAAATAACAAAATAACCAAACGACATCATTTTCTCTACTGAACGTGCGAGTAGCGGAGATTTCCTGAAGTACATCTTCGCGAAAACACGATTTACCGCAAAGCGCAACGTAGATGCGCACCTACATTTTAAGTGCAGATAGTTTGACCAACGTTTTTCGAAGTGCAGATGGTGTGACCGCAGTTAGTAAAACGACCATTAACATTAATTAACATTAATCCACGCGTTATCGTCGTCGCAGAACAGCAAGCTAAAGGGTAATGAATTATCTTGTTGGTTAACTTCATAACTTTGATAGCTAACGTAATAGCTCGCTAACGGTCACCATTCACTATTTGCCATTTCACCATTATCAATCGCACAGCTAAGCTAACGGAGCATGGGCAGCAAACGGATGGTTAACAAGCTTGCTACGACCAACGCTGGGGCAAGTAATAGGTATGTCAATTTAGTTGGCTGGTTTGCTAATTTAGATAGATTAGTCTACACATTATAAGGTACAGATCTAGCTAGTTAGCTAACCGTAAATTACACATAAGTTACCTTGTTAAAACTGGCTGACTGGTGTTCTCGTCTCATAGCTACGACTGATAGCAACTAGCGTTAAGTTACACAAAACTTTATATAGCTAACCAATTTTAACATACAGGTTTGGCTGTATGTCTTTTACTTACCATTTCCAAATAAATTACGCAGGCTTGGGCAAGGCTAACACTTTTGTGCAGCTCCTGACAAATGTGTTCAGAGATAAACAAACGAGCTAACAGCGGTCGTCCAGAAGATTTAAATGACAATATATTTGACCAATAGAAAAACGAATTTGTCCTCTTAGAAATAATATTAACATTATGGCCAATTGTAAACGCGCGTAGGCGGGACTAACGAACAATAGTTTGTATGCAGTTGCTTTTTCCGTCTCCTAGTTACAAGCGGGTTTATTGCCGCCGACAAAAAAGTGCGCATGCCCACTGAGATTAGTCTGGAGAAATCCAGAGTCGTCGAAACAGATAGGCTACCTTTAGTTGTAGTGTTGAAATACATACGAGGAAAATGATTATTTGTGAGCGATTTAAGGTATTATTTGCCACTATTTCGCTGGTTATCTTGTATTATTCGTATTATACTGTGACAAGTGTAGATTTCATGCGTTAACTCGTTGGCGTATTACAATGAGCTAACTGGCTGTTTCCCGTCTGCTGGCAGTCTTCGGCGAGGAATGGTCTTTCCTGCATGGACGTGCACACCGGATATACTGCATGGATATACTGCAAACATGTCTACAAAATGAAGAATGCATATAAAAACAACCCAACATCATATTAATTTCTGGATGCACCTCTATGATTTCAGATGCCAAAGTTAGGTTACTTGGCAGTAAATCAGGGTCGGCACATTGGACTGCAGCAGCTGGCAGCATTAGCTGCAGCAGCAAATGCCTTCTTGGGCCCTGATAAAAAGTTCAAGTTCGTGGAGGACCAGGAGAGCGGGAAGTCCAACATGGTGTGCTCCTCCTACCGTTTACTGGAGCAGCTGGATCTGAGCTGTGCTGCTGGACAACTGCTCAATGAGACTGTGCAGGCGCACCAGAAGGTGTTTGGTACAGGAACAGGCTGTCTGCTGTTCATGGTGGGAGTCTGGAGCGCAGCGGCTCTGGAGTGCCTTCAGGAGGGGGTACCCGTTCAGCATATTGTGTCAGCCATGTTGGAAGGGTTGGACTCATGTTTGATAGCCAGCAGGGGAATCCGCCTGCCGATCAAGGAGGCTGTCTGCCATTTTGGCTCTGGAGGGGACAAACGTCCAGACAGGCACAGAGTTCCCATGGGTAAAGGTTGCCTCGTGCCTCTTAAATCCACTATTGTCTCCTCTCTGTCATTCGCACATGATGCGAGTGGGATGGCGGCTTGCAGACTTAACAGCAGAAAAACACATAAGGCTGAGACTTGCAAGCCACAAGCTCTCCTGAGGGGAAAAGCAAAAATAAAACTGACTCACAGTAGGCATTTTGGCCCAGGTGAAAAAACAGAGACGGGAAGCTCAGCGGCAGCGATGACTCCATTCTCATCACTTTCAGGGAAGCCTGAACCCCTTAATATTGCCCATCTGGCTGGCTCTGTGAGTCATGGTTGTGAGGACGGGATGAGTCTGGTTGTCGAGGCCTGCAGAATTCAGATGGAGAGCAACAGGGTCGATAGCGGGCGTGGAACATTTGACATCAGCAAACTAGTGACATGTGTCCTGCCCTGGCTGCCCGAGGGGTGTGCCACCGTCCTTCAGGGGTTCCTCACTCTCATCTCTGAGGAGCAGGCTCCGACCCCCAAACTCCTTGGGGACCGAAGTCTTTACGTGGCTGTTATCAACGGTGACCTTTCTGAGAGTTACCGCCACCTGGGCTTCATCAGGCCGGCTGATGTCCGGCACACAACTGGAAAATTGGATTCTCTAGGGTTAAATTTGGAGAGTGAGTGGGCTGGGAAAACATTAATGACTCTGCGGAGGCTGAAGGTCGACGTGCTCCTGGTTGGTGGAGTGGTGGCAGAGAGTCTACGCCAGAACTGCATTGAGCAAGGGCTCCTAGTTGTTGAGAGGGTGACACGTGGTGTCTTGCGGGACTTCACTGAAACAACGGGGGCCGTGGCAGTCACCTACGTGTCCCAGCTGGATGAGGACTGTGTGGGCAAAGGTGCAAGGGCATCCATGTTGCGGGAATGCGGAAAAGCTGTAGCGGTTAACATCCAGGCCAATGGGACCCTGCTTGTAACAGTGGTAATCTCCAGCTGTGTTAGCAGTAAGCTACAGGTGCTGGAGGACCGGTTTTGGGGCTGTGCGCACCGCCTGTACCATGCAATGGGGGACGGGCATGTCCTGCCTGGTGCGGGGGTCACTGAAATTCTCTGCGCCCACCATCTCAGAGAACTCTCAAAACTTGATGGCAACAAAACACGCCCACAGGGAGACTCAAACTCGTACAGGGGTGTGGTGCTCCAATACATGGCGGAGGGGTGGATGGAGTATATGGCTACGGTGATGTACAACACTGCAGTATGTCCCTCAAAGCTGGAAGCCTGGACAGTTATTAACCAATCTCTGAAGGGCTTGGGGGCAGGGACATTATCATACGCCTGCCTCTTGGAGCATCTCCACAATGATGGAGGAGGTGTGGTCGTCTACGACAATGTGGAGGCAAAGTTGGAAGCCTGGAGGAGGGCCTTGGACCTGGTCCTCCTGGTGCTTCAAACCGACACTGAGATCATCACTGGCTTGAGCACAAAAGATGCCAAGCAGGAATCCCATCTCATGTTGATTTAAGGAGAATTTTTTTCAAAAAAAGCATATGAATGAATAAAGTTTGTCAGCAGATTGTAATGGTCTTGCTTGCACATACTTAACATAAAAACATACTTAAAAATAGCAGCACAACTGGAGACCACTGGTCCAGCGTGTGTTTAGTGCTTTTTGTGTAGTTTATAGATGACAGTGTAGTATAGAAAGCATTTGGAAAAATGTAAAAATATTTCCAAGATTTACATTTTTGTAGCTCTTTTACTGCACCATGGAAAGGGGAATGCTCTGTCTGTTAGAACTGATGCCACCACAAGATGGAGACAAATGTTTGTGCATGCTAGTGCTGCACAGCCTCACCCGGTAAACATATGTTCCATTTGAAATACATACCACTGATGGGGAATTGTATGAAAAAGCTAGTCAGAGGGAATTGGTTAAGGATTTAAGCAAACAGTAGTTTTTATGTTGTAATCTCCATAGTTCACAGTTAAGGTCATTTGGTAAATTGTTGGAATTCATATAGCGCCTTTATCCAAAGCGCTGTACAATTGATGCTTCTCATTCACCCATTCATACACACACTCACCCACAAATGGCGATTGGCTGTCATGCAAGGCACCAACCAGCTCGTCAGGAGCATTTGGGGGTTAGGTGTCTTGCTCAGGGACACTTCGACACACCCAGGGCGGAATCGAATCTGCAGCCATCCAACTGCCAGATGACTGCACTTACCGCCTGAACCATGTCATTGTTATTTGTGGCGCTCATTGTGATAAATGGGTAGCAAAACCTCTGGGTGACATTAGTATCATGTCTAGTTATGACAGTAGTTGATTTCTGTGCTTTCCAAAGGTTTTAATAACGTGCACCATATACTATAAGTATACTTGTATTATCTTAGCCAATGCTCTGTCTTGTCATTTCAAAACAAACAGGAAGTTTGAAGAAGGCTACATTTAAATGTTCATGTCAGCATTGTTTTTAAAGTGGCAGAATTTCACTTCTGGTGGCAGAATGCATAGTGAATTACAGATACAGTCATTAACTTGCTCACGATCACCATCATCAAAAATGCATAGACTGTGGTCTTCCTCTTCTTGGCCAATTTGTTTAATTTTGTGTTTCCAGTCAACAACTATTTACACCTGAAAGGCTTCCTTTCAGATGTAAATAGTTTTGTGTACAAGTGTAATTGATGACAGTAATTATAAAGAACACTAAACAAACATTACCCTGAGATAGGTTTGAGTACAGCATTTAGCTTTTCCATCGAACCCAGTGAATAGTTAGTCTTGTGCATAGTGACTGCTTTGATAGCTCAGTCCACCCTTTCATAATGAGGTGGGCATTAATAAGCTTCTAAGGCCTCAAAGCATTCATTGCCCTGCTAAAATAAAACCTGTGACATTCTGTAAGTGTAGCTAATTACTTGCTGTGTTCTGTGTATCTGTGTCACTAGCAGTGGAGGCTGGTGACTTCCAGAATTGAGGAGGCCATTTTTTTCCGCTTGCTCACTTCACTCGCGATGGAATGTTCCCTGTTCTCTTATCTGTCTTTGTGCTGGCCAAAGGCATACTATTTGGAGTGTAAGCTACAGTCAGAAAGTTCTGGCTGATGAAATTCATTGTGCAGAGCTTAGCCTTGTGCCTTCCTGAAGAAATGACATTGCTGTAAGTCTATGAGCCTGCCTGATAATTAAGCTGAGAAATGACATTTGGATGTAATATAAATGCCAAGTGAACATGTGTAAAAGGCAGGAATTTTAATTATGTAGTTAAAAACAATTTTGTTTAGCTTACATTTTTCATTCTTCTACAGCTTCAACATGTAATCACCAATTTAATCAAGTTTAGCATATAAAAAAGATAAGATAACACTTTCTTTATCATATGTAGTTTTATTCAATATATTTAATATAAAATATGTAAAAATATGGTTCCAGTTGGCTTTATCTAACGTTAACGTTATCCACTAGAGGGCAGCACTCTATTCGTATTTAGAGTGAATTTCCTCACAGAGCAACAATTCGGTAATTTGATATGGAAGATTATTAAATTGACTTGTAATAAAACGAAATGGACTACATTAAAAATAAAACTGTTCAATAAATCCCAAATGGTGTCTAACATGACCTATTGAATGTCATTCTCACTCCCTAGTATCTGGAATCTGCATATCTCCAGCCCAAGATCTCAAATTGCGCTAGAATCTCGCCGACTTCCGAGGTAGTTTTAAGCAAAAGTGTGTGGCCAAATGAGCTATAAACTCCAGGGATGATAGCCAGGGGTGTTCTCTAAATTTCCTGCAAAGCACAAGTTGATAGGACACTCGTAGCCACTATGGCGAGTGTTTGTTTGACTGAAGTGACTAGCGAATTCTCAAAATGGCTTCTGTGTTGAATAGGAAAGGAAAGGATAGTTGATTCCAAATGAACCAGTAGCATGTGATTGGACGAACAAAATGTCAATCTTTCAGCCCTGGACACAATGCATGGTGAGGCCAGGCCTCCGTTGCCCACCCATTTTCAGTGATCTGGCCAATCACATATTGGCATGAAAAAAAATGCATTACATTGACTTCTATGAGAATCTCATTTCCTAGGGGAGGCCTGGCCTGGCCTGGCCTCCCTTAATACAAACTGATAGGGAAATCTGGGCTGTTGCTTTACAATTGCAATATTGGGTTTTAGCCATGGGAAAATTTAGATTTATGAACAAAACTAAAATAATATGAATATAAAAAATAAAAAATATGTTTTTTGTTAAAATAAATAAATAAAATAAATATATTTATTGTTTTTTTTTAATCTCTCTCTTCTCTCAAATTATTGGGGAGGCCAGGCCTCCTCCACCTCTATGGAGGAGCCTCCACTGGTCACTAGATATTAACTATGCTGGTGTAGTGTGACATAAATGTTCTTGAATTTCCCCTTACTTTTTACAGTTTCTGTTTGATAAATGCACACAACTGAACCCTCCTCGGTTTCCTAATACAGTTCATAGTGCTCTTTAACTTGTTGTAACCTTGGTTATGGTAATTTAGTTTGGTAGGATATTTGCCCCCCCCCCTCCCCAAACACAGTACAGACAGTCTTTGAGGGTTGATGTTAGTCTGGTTTTCTGTCCATGGACTGCAGTTTACCGGCTTACACTGGCTACTAATGAAGAGGTCTGGTACTGGCTGGATCGCCAAAATGAGAGCCCCGTTTCCTGTGACAACAGAGCTTCTGTTTGTGCAAGGATTTTTTTTTAGCTCCGAATTTACACAACTCTGTCAACACCAATCTAGGTACACATAAGGGAGTGTTGTGGGTGATGTAGGTGGGTCTCAGGTTCTGTGATTAAAATAGGCATGCAGAACAAGCCTGGCACCAAGACACTTGTCCCTAGCAAGCTAGCAATGTCTAAATGATCTTTTGTTTTTTTGTTTTATTTAAATTGTACTATTTAACAAGGAAGGTTGCAGTAATTCAGAGGTCAACTGAATGCACTTGACCCTATGAATTAAATTGAACTGGGAATCAAAGTGGGTTGGGAATGCAAGGGATTGAAGCACCCAATCAGAAGTAGGGGATGATTAAGTAGGCAGTATACTCAATACAAACCGCATGTCCTTAATTTTATGTGACACAAACTTGTCATGCAGGTTTTTTTGACCAATCACATTTCCAATGTTCTGATGGACTAGAGAGGCACATGTTCTCCACCCTCCTCTCTTTCTCTCTCTTGCTCTCTCCTTTTCTTTTTGCTCTCATGTTCACTCTCACTCACTTGTTCTTTCTCTAATGCTTTATTTTGTATTGCTGCCTCACAAGTTCAGCAATAAGAGGTGATTACTCATGGTTCCTGTTTTGTGGGCCCCAGACTGAGTGGAGAGCAACAAAGGAACTAGCACTCCTTTCCAGGGTGTGTTTGTGTGTGTGTATGTGTGTGTGTGTGTGTGTGTGTGTGTGTGTGTGTGTGTGGTAAATAAATTATAAAACCAGCATGTGACAGAATGAGTAGAATGTTTTGGCAGGCCAGTGAGGCTGTGCTGAATGAATGAAGCTGCCAAGGAAATGCACTTAAGCATGCTGGGTGCTACACTGTGTCATGATTCATCTCAATTTCATTCAGTTCCAGTTCAATTCAGTTTTATTTCTATATAGAAGGCCACCTCATACCAGTGTTTTCCGGGGTAATGAACAGGTCATTTCCAGCTACAATTGTCTACAAATTACATAAAAGCACAATCAAATCAATTGTTTTACAACAAACTTGGCATATTTTGGCATTCCTGTTCTTAGTCGAGTAAAGGAAGGGATCGGTGTAGGAGGAAGGGTGGATGAGGGTGTTGACATATTTTAGAGGTCAGGATGGGGACATGGAAGTTTCTACATCGTCATCCTGCCTGCAACCCAACCCCCTTACTGCTCCATAGAGTAATTCTGGTGTTCGACACAGCTCGGAAAACTTCGAGTAAGACAGCTGAGCTCCATGACTCTTACTCGCTCCTGTGAGGTAAACACACGCATGCGTGTGCACACACACACACACACACACACACACACACACAGCTTTGAATCTTGGATCTTGATGTTAGATCTCAGTGTGGCTCATTTTTAAAATGCTTATTTCTGCTTTAATACTGTAATTGTTAGTTTGGTTTATTCCAATCAATGAGATGCATACAGTATTTACCCAGCTTCCTGTGTTGTTCATGGCACAGGCTTTATTTAAAGGGACAATGACACAATTGTATCTATAGATACATTATATTAATGGCATTTGGCAGACACTCCAGAGTGTCCAGAGTGACGTACAGCTGATTAGACTAAGCAGGAGACAATCCTCCCCTGGAGCAATGTAGGGTTAAGGGCCCAATGGCTGTGCGGATGTTATTGTGGCTACACGGGGATCAAACCACTGACCTTGCGGGTCCCAGTCATGTACCTTAACCACTATGCTACAGGCTGCCTGCCACAGATACCTAGAGCCATATCGGCAGGTATACAGAAACATAGATACAATATTAAAGATATTGGCATGAAAAAACACAGTGATTAAAGGATATCAGGGAATATAGCAGTAAGTGTGATATGATCTCAAGTGAATGATGGCCTACATATTGGACATGAGGACTCACCTCATTGCAATGAAATCTTCAACATTAAATAATCTAACAAGACTGTATGAGAGTCAGATGTACTCCATCAGAGGTGATGTAACTCAGCATTTTCCTGCACTCCCCTGTCAGACAGCGGGACCTCCTGCACTCCCCAGTCAGACAGCGGTACCTTGTCTCGCCAGATTGAACAGGCTGTCGGACCCCTGTACAGGGCGAACCATCCTCTTCACATCTCAGGAATGACAAAGCAGCTCATCAGGGCTTCATCAAAACGGTGTCTCTCTGAAACAGACACGTCCACCAGCTCACATTTATGTGATTGTGCTTTTGGGTTAGAACAAATGTTTGACTGGGATCTGCAAATTTTCTGAAATTTTACCAGCATCGAAAGAGTTGGTATTTCAAGCACTTGGAACTTCAGTGACAGTGAGACAATATACTGGTCACTGCACTCTGCATATGGAGGGGTTCTTTCTGTTCCCTAAATGGCCCCCCTGGTGGGAGGGGGAGGGCGGTTTGCTGGTAGGAGGGATTGTCACATGACCTGTTTCTGTCAGCCCCCCTCCCAACCCCCCACCTTTGTCTGAGACCAGTCCTGCATGAACGTAAGGCAGGCTGGCTTACTGAGCGGGAGGTGTGTGTGTATGTGTTTTGGGGGGGGGAGTGGTGGGCTTCAGCGCATGTGCAGGGGGTTTTAGGGGGAGGTAAGATTACACAGAGGCTGGTCTCCTGCCAGCTACCCTGCTGTAAACACTCCATTGCTGGGCTGAGAGAGAGTGAGCAAGAGAGTCACGGAGGAATAAACCCCACACGCATCGCGACGGTCGGTGGAACATGAGATCCGGACTCCTCCGGCGCAGCGGCTGTCCGTAACGTGGGGAGGAATACCGCTGAGAAATGAGGAGCTGAGGCCTGGGAGCAGTGGGAGTCTCCACGCTCCAGAAGGCAGTCCGGAGCCACCACCAGCTGCCCTTCATTAGCTTTCGTATCAAGGCCCTGTGCGTCTGTAGGGCTCCTCTGTTTGGAAACTGCTGGTGGGGCACTACCATCAGGGAACCTGTGCGTCTTTCTGTCAGTAGAGCAGGGAACCTGTATCTCTCTATTGCAAGAGCAGGGAACCTGTGTGTCTCTCTGTCGGAAGGGCAGGGAACCTGTGCATCTCTCTTTCAGAAGAGCAGAGAACCTGTGCGTCTCTCTTTTGGAAGAGCAGAGAACCTGTGCGTCTCTCTTTTGGAAGAGCGGAGAACTTGTGCGTCTCTCTTTTGGAAGAGCGGAGAACTTGTGCGTCTCTCTGTGGGAAGAGCAGGGGAGCCGGGAGTGTTGATAAGGAAACCCACAGCAGGCGATGGCTACGGGGGAGATCACCACTCTCCCACCAGTGCCCGAGGATGGGGCCAGTGCCACCTTCCCCCCGGGAAACTTCAAGGACCCCAAGAGACTGTACTGCAAAAACGGGGGATACTTCCTCAGACTCACGGCCGATGGACATGTGGACGGCATTCGCGATAAGAACGACCCGCTTAGTAAGTGCTTCCATATGTTTCATCCTCGTCTTTTCCAGGGAAGCAAAGCTTTCTATGCTTAATAATTAATGCACATGGTGGGGGATTACTGCTGTGAGTAACCCCCCCCAGCCAATAGAATAAATTAATGCAACATGCTTTTGCATTGGTGTGTTCATCTTTAGGTCTTTACTTGCAAGTGTGCAGTTATACAGATATTATTTTAAATAGAGAGAGATGTTAAGCACATAAGCACATATAATCTGTAATAATATAAAAAAATAAGTGGAGAGCAGATTTGAGTTCTCTTCTTGTCCTTTAGTGACCCCTTTTTTTCCATTATTCCATTCCATCCTGTTATTACCTGCCTGTACATTCCTGCTTTGTTGCATTCTGGCTGCTAACTTGCTGCTTGAATGTATCAGAGAAAATCAGTAGTTGAAATGAGATAGTTTGTCCTTTTGTGGCCTGGTATTATGTTGTTTGTATGACTTATTGTCTTGCATAACCATTCTAGCCAGCAATGTCCTAATCTGGCTGTTTACACACTAAAAACACTTTAATTTAGCTATGACAGAGTAAATCGTGCCCTGCCTGAGTTGACTTACCACCTGAACATTCTACTGTGTGCCCTGTAAATACCTTAGAGGTTTTGTTGATACCAAGCTTTATGCATATTTACATAGCCAACATTTACTATGAGAGGCATAGCTGGACTGGAGGTATTGTCTGTGTTGTGATTTGCAGTGTAGCATCTAGTATCCTGGTCGCTATCAATACCAGTTGTCATGATAACCACATAAGCGATGGAGAACATTTATACCTTAAGGTAAATGTATTAAATAGTATGTTCAGTGGCATTGTGTTGTAGATTTCATTTTAAATGGATACAATTTACACTCAATAACCAATAATGGCAAAGTGAAAAGATTCACTAAATAGTGTTTAGACATTCTTGCAGATAAAAAAAATAATCAAAAACTGAAATCTCTCATTTACATAAATATACAGACCCTTTGCTGTGGTACTCCCAATTGTGGTTGGGTGCATCCTGTTTGCTTTAATTATCCTTGAGATGTGTCTAGAAGTTGATTGGAGTCCACCTGTGGGAATTGAATTCATTGGACATAGTTTAGAAAGGCACACTCGTGTGTGTATATAAGGTCCCACAATTCACATTGCATATCAGGACAAAAGCTTCGGAAGTCCTTTGCAGAGATGGTCATCCTTCTGGCAGGTTCTCCCATCTCCACAGCACTCCATCAATCAGGCCTTTATGGTAGAGTGGCTAAGTGGAAGCCACTCTTGAGTAAAAGGCATATGACAGCCTGCTTGGAGTTTGTCAAATGGCATTTAAAGGACTCTAAGAGCATGAGGAAAAAGATTCTCTGGTCTGATGAGACTAAAATGTAACTCAGTGCTCCGGCACTGCTCATTACCTGGCTAATACCATCCATACGGTGAAGCATGGTGGTGACAGCATCAGGTTATAGTGGTGCTTCTCAGTGGCAGGGATAGGGAGACTGGTCAGAATTGAAGGAAGGATGAATGCAACCAAATAAAGAGAAGTCCTTGAAGAAAACCTGCACGCGGCCTCTGGCTGGGGTGACGGTTCACCTTTCAGCACGACAATGATCTGAAGCGTACAGCCAAGACAACATTGTGGCCCAGTCACAGCACAGACTTAAACCCTATAAAAAATATATGGAGAGACCTGAAGATGGCAGTTCAAAGATGCTTCCCATCCAATCTGAGTATGAGAGGATCTGCCAGGAAGAATGGGATCAACAGCCCAAATCCTGGTGTTCAAAGCTTGTAGAAGGTTTCACCTTAGAAGACTCGAAGCTGATGGTGATTTTTAATAAATTGGCTGAAATTTCTAAAAACATGTTTTCACTTTGTCATTATGAGTTATTGAATGTAGATTAATGGGCAAAAATTGAAATTCGATCCTTTCAAAATTAAATCAACAACAAATCGGGCAGCCTAGTGGCTAAGGTACACGGACCTGGAAAGTTGGTGGTTCACAATAAGATCCACACAGCAGTTCGGCCTTTGAGCAAGGCCCTTAACCCTGAATTGCTCCAGGGGGATTGTCCTCTGCTTAGTCTAATCAACTGTCTGTCAAGTCTGTCAGGATTCGGGACAGAGGAACCAAACGCAGACTCAGGGATAATGTAATCACGCAGGCTTTAATGACAGAGTGGCAGATCCAAAAACAGGCAATGGTCAAAATCCAAGCAGGCAGGTACATGAAGGGCAGGCAGAGCGAAGTCAGAAAACAGGCAGAGTCCAAGAACAAAAACCGAAAACAGAGTCCAAAAACCAGGCAGATATCAGAACCAGAAAAATACAAAAAGCAGAAAGGACAAAATATCACAGGGCACAGGTACAGGGAAGCTAGAAATTGGGTAGGGAACAGGAATGAGACAACCTAGGCGGGGCATGGGAGTGAGAGCAGTCTAACAAATAAACATCAGGTGAGACACATGAAAGGGCAATCATACAATGACGAGGGAGGAACGAAAATGCGGGACTGAATTCACATAGCCTCAAGTAATACAAATGGCTCTGGGTTAGGAGTAGACAATTGCACAGATTTAAGGAATGCAGTGATAGTTCAGGAACAGGTGTGAACAGAATTAAGCCAGGCAAGCAGAGAACAGGGAGCTGGAGCTACAGAGCAGTGCAGAGATAGGGAGAATGTTAGTTATGTGGTTAAACTATAAATACCCAAAACTAGTGAATGTTAGTTTGTTAGTTAGACAAACATATTAGTGTGTTACATTACATTACATTATTGGCATTTTGGCAGACGCTCTTATCCAGAGCGACGTACAGTTGATTAGACTAAGCAGGAGACAATCCTCCCCTGGAGCAATGCAGGGTTAAGGGCCTTGCTGAAGGGCTGTGTGGATCTTATTGTGGCTACACCGGGATTAGAACCACCGACCTTGCGGGTCCCAGTCATGTACCTTAACCACTACACTACAGGCCACCCCAGGCCGTGTTAATGTAATGAGTACTGTACAAATTATATGTTATACGGGATTAGTAGATTAGTGCTATCAACAAACATGAATGGAGGGAAAGCAGGAAGCAAGTAAAGCAAGACGGAGAAGGAATCGTGGGAAACCGGAAAATTCTGAAAACACCTGAATAGTGAATCAGGCAGACAGGGTAGTGACTCAGGTCCAGAACTACATAAAGACACAGACGTCAAAGGGGAATACGAATGCATTGAATAATGAATGTAAACGGAAGCCAGACATGTTACAAAGTTACAAAAACACACAACCTGACAAAGTCGCTTCAGATAAAATTGGATTATCCCTTGCTTATTACAATAAAACCTGCAAAAAGTGAAGACTCTGTATATACAGTATCTAAATTCAGTCAATGGTCACGTAAAGGAAAAAGTGATACTGCTCTGATACAGGTCAAACAATGCTGAGACCGGGTACCATGTCCGTGACCAGTGTTCGAGCCAAATCATGAGCTGACAAGCCAGAAAGCCCAAGCTTGCTGAAAATTTGGCTAAATACAAAAAAAGATCATCATCCAATCTTGTTTTTTGCCTGATATGGTAACTAATTTATTATCCATTCATAACCATACAATCACATTTACATTTACCTTATAATATAACACTCATTTTCAGGAAAAAAGTGAACATTCACTCATTATATATTATATATATTATATATTATATATCAACCTTTACCTGTCCCGCCACCACAAACTGCCTTACCTGTATCATTCCTTGAACTTGGACTGTATAACTCTGTGAATAAACCTACTTGTTCAGCCAACACTCTAAATAACCATTAGCTATCACCAGCAGAGGGGCAAAGCAAAGCCAGGGTGGGCAAACAGGGTCGAGTACGAGTGATACATTGGGGCAAACAAACCAAATAGAATCATAATGAAGCAAGCATCAAAATCCGATCAGCAAACAAATCAAAAGGGGTTAGACGAGGGGCAGAGCCAAACCAGAAATACGGTCATACACAAAGTCAACAAAGCTATCAATAATTCTCAAGTCACAGAAGCAAGGCTTCGCAGAGCTAGTCTACCTAGATCAGTACAACAAAGAAAAGAACCAGAAGCGTAAATTGCCAAGTAAAACAAAGATAGTCATGCATCCAGCCAAGATACACAACTGTTGAAATTGTAGAGGTCAACAGCTTATTACGAGGTGTGGACAGATGTTAGGCTTCTGAGTAGTGTTCTCTTAAACACAGAGCAGCTAATTATTGATTCATTCTGGGGTAAAACAGGGGTTGGTTCCCTCTCATTAGCCATAGCATGAACCCTTAACTGCCTTGTTCCTGTGAAACAGGAGTGCTTGCTCTACTGCTCAGGTCCCTGCAGACATTTTGGGATGGTCTTCATGTGATTGGAATTATAAGGTTCTGTCTGCATTCTTTTGTGAGTTCTTTTGAGATATTGAGCTCCAAAGCATTTACATCCTAACATAGCAAAACACATCAGTTCTTCATTAATCAAAATGACAGACGCCCTAAAAGTACTCTGAATGTACAATATCAAAATCCTATCAAATTGCCCCCAATAAGCAACATATTTATGACACATACAGTACTATGCAAAAGTCTTAGGCACCTGTATTACATTCTGTACAGATAAGATTCTTTCAAAAATAATTCAATGAAAGGTCCTAAATAAACATACTATACATTTTACATTACATTTTAGTATTTTGGCAGAATAGTTAAAAACTGAATCAAATAAATATTTTTTATGACCACCCTTTGGCGTTAAAACTGCACCACTTCTCTGAGATAGCCAACGCTGTCCTGCAGTCCTATGACATAATCAGCAGGGAGGTTGTTCCAAGCAAGTTTGAAAACTTGCCACATTTCTTCTGCAGACTTTGGTTGGCTCCTTCCTTCTGATCTCAGACAGCCTTGATGTATTTCTTACAGTAATATGTTACATTTTAAAATTAAATACAAAAATGTCTCTGTAAAACAAAATCTTTTGGAAAATAAATGTTTGGAAATCTCAAATGTGTTCTTTTATACTAATACACACACAAAAAAACCCCCATATATATTAAAGTCTAGGGTGCCTAAGACTTATGCACAGTACTGTAGTTATACCAAATTTTGGTTAAAAAAAACTCTTAAGGACTTCAGTGGAATTGCACAGAAATGAAGTGTACAAATATCCATCCATCCATTATCTGAACCCGCTTATCCTGATCAGGGTCGCAGGGGGGCTGGAGCCTATCCCAGCATACATTTGGCGAAAGGCAGGAATACACCCTGGACAGGTCGCCAGTCCATCGCAGGGCACACACACCATTCATTCACTCACACACTCATACCTACGGGCAATTTAGACTCTCCAATCAGCCTAACGTGCATGTGTTTGGACTGTGGGAGGAAACCGGAGTACCCGGAGGAAACCCACGCAGACACGGGGAGAACATGCAAACTCCGCACAGAGAGGCCCCGGCCGACGGGGATTCGAACCCAGGACCTCCTTGCTGTGAGGCGGCAGTGCTACCCACTGCACCATCCGTGCCGCCGTGTACAAATATGAATTCTGTTCAAATTGAAATATAGAATAATGTTTTACTGAAACCTAAACCAGTGTGAGCCCTAACAATTATTTATTCAAATGAAATTGGCAATCCAATTTTATTTTAATGTAGTTAATTTCAGTCTAAAGAAACTATACTGTGTCATTCCATCACTTCTTGTTTCACTAGAGTATACTAAATTAGGCAATAAGCATGGAAGATTAGGCCTGCAGAGGATGGGCATCCCCATATAATCGGGTTCCCATTAGTTGGAGCTTTTTTTGGGGGAAATGATAACATTTCTAATACTCACTCCAGAGTAACTTATTCCTGGGATAAATTGCTGTGCAATGTGTCTCATTTTCTTTCAAAGTTAATTGGCAGCCATCCTGTTTGAAAAAACATCCAGAGGCCAGGTGGCAAGGGTGGTGCAGTGGGTAGCACTGCTGCCTCACAGCAAGGAGGTCCTGGGTTCGAATCCCTGTCGGCCAGGGCCTCTCTGTGCAGAATTTGCATGTTCTCCATGTTCTCCCTGTTTTCGCATGGGTACTCTTGTTTCCTCCCACAGTCCAAAGACATGCAGGTTAGGCTGATTGGAGAGTCTAACTTGCCTGTAGGTATGAGTGTGTCAGTGAATGGTGTTTGTGCCCTGTGATTGACTGGTGACCTGTCCAGGGTGTATTCCTGCCTTTCGCCCAATGTATACTGGGATAGGCTCCAGCCCCCCTGCGACCCTGTTCAGGATAAGCGGGTTAGGATAATGAATGAATGAATGATACAGAGACCAGCATGACGTATGTCAGCATCAGCCACACTGGGTCAAACTGTATTTTTTTTTCTTTTAGTTTACAGCACATTTTGTGCATATTTATCAAGGGTGACAATAATTCTGAAACCCACTGTAACTCTCTTTAAACAAGTGACTTAAAAGAACTTGCCACATTCATACATTTTTCTTAGGTAGGAATAACATTTAAGTGGTTCCGACCTGTAGTACGAGTCATGTATGATATGCAGTGCATGTCAGCACAGCTTGCCTGGCAAACAGAACTCAAACTTTCTAACTAGGCGTTGCATATCAAATATGAATCAAGATTCAACAACTGTAATTTGCTTATATGTTTTAATGGATTGTTTAGGGAAACAAAGACAAAGGGCCAGATTGTACATGAAATTCGCAACAAAAGGCGGCCTGACGAGGGTACATTGGTGCGGTCGCAGTCTGCCTGAAATTAACGTCTTATTTACGAAGGCCACAGCTCATTACGCAGTCAGCGAATGGGACTGCTTACTAATCGCATTTTGCGACTGAGGCAGTTCTTAAACGTTGCAGTTAAAACACCTGTATCTTCACTGAATGTAGCGATATCCATGTATCTGGTGCCGTGTAAACGTTTATAAAGCGCAGGACGAAATGTGTACATAATACAGCTGTGGCGGCAGTTGTCGTTTGAATTAATCCAAATGTATGGGTGGTACCAGTACATCATTTATTTCTCCCAGAAGCGTAATTATTTGTATGGCTGGGTGTTTGTCACAGTCGCAGGTGATTTTCTCTTTTTGGCAATCCTTTGAATTCCACATTTATTTTCCGCGATTGATTTGGAGGATAACTAATCGAAACAAACACACGCTCTTTCCGCAATGGAAAAAGGCGACTAAAAACAGCATTTCAATGTATTTAGTCTACTCATATTTTTTACTACCGGCAACACTTTTTTCAACTTCAGATACTTGTTACTGTCACTACAAGAGAGCGTTATTTCGTTGCAAAAGGCTTTGTTTTGCTAAAAACTATGGAATACATAATCAGGTTTCAGTTGTTCCTTGTTCTTGTTATTCCCATCTATCCAACAGAACCCACCTACAGTCTCGTATGTACTTAATTATAACGGACATCTTAATTTAGTACAGTTGCCTGAAGTTAGGTGCGTTTGTTGAATCTGATGTGGCACACTCGTATGAGCCCTCCGTACGGAAATAATAAGATAAATATATTATAAGAATATGAAAATGTCCTTGTATAAAGCCCAATGCTTTAGCCAGCATATGCTGAACCCATCAAGAACCCGAACCGGCAAACGGTGTTGCAAAGTAGCTTGCCAGAATATAATCGTCTACCTGAACACAAAAAACCTCCCATTTCTATGATGAACTTGGTCAGCGGAAGAAAATGAAAAAATGCCCTGTCCACCACGGTGGAACCACACGAAAGGCTCCGCAGACCCGGATGTGGGAAGAGGCTAATTGCAGTTATTTTTAAGGTGAGGAAGGCTCGGCGTTCATTGAAGTCTGCGAATCCTACCATGAGCCACTTATGAGGTTGCAGTCTGCCGTTTGTTTAAATAAAGGGCTCAGTCTTCAGGCTATAAATTAAACTTGGTGTCAAAGGCTAGGGTGGAATTCCATAGGGGGCATGAAGAAAGCTTTGAGAACATTTCTCCATTGCAGCCATCCTGTTTATTGTCATGACTGCATGATCATTTGAAATTATATATTAAGAAAAACACATAGACAGGTGTGGGGACACTACACCAGCATGACGTATATCAGCATCAAGCACACTGGGTCAAACCCACCCAGTTTACACTAATGCAAATATTTGCCCATGTATGCCGTCTCTAACCAGTCTGGACTCTGAGTCTCCTCACAGATTAATTATTCTAAATGGAGGAAACATCCTGGCTAAAACTCTTACAGAACAGACTGATGATGTGTCTGACAGCCTGTAACAAACAAACCTAAGAAAATTTGTAGGGGAAAATTCACAGAACAAAAGATCTCCCTCCTAAAAGCATGATAAACAATCACAAGTCAAAATCAGACTCAACCTTGATGAGCAGGCTGGTTCCTCCAAAACTCTTGACGATGTATGCTAAAAGTGTATCAATATATCCATATTAAAGTATGATATGTACCCTGTATAGTTTCAAACTGATTAACTGCTAAATTGTGCTAGAATTACACAGTGAACCCATATGTAAAGCAGCCAGCTGGCATCTTGAACTGTGTAGACCAGACAGTCAAGGATGTTGGGTGTCTGATATGACTGTACAACTGGTTTCTCCAAAACTCTTAATGATTCATGCCAGAAGTGTATCTATATGTAAGTAGCTTGTAATCAATATATCACATGTACGCTGCTTGTTATCCAATCAAATGAACATAGAACATTAATTACAGCTGAGCTTATGAAAACGCAAGAAACCACAGTGAAAACTGTTTAAATGAGAGCAAAGAATGCAAAGAATGCAACGTACAATTACTCACGTAAAAGAGAATATTAATAAAATGTTTCGTATGTCTGTATATTAGAAAAGAATGTTAGAAGAGAATAGTAATCAAATGTTTAGTATGTCTGTATATGTTCAATGATTTACTGCTGATAAGTTTGTGTTAGAAGTGCATAAGTGACCCATGTGTAATCTAAAGTTGAGTAAAATAATTAATAAGAAGTGGAAAGTACCAAAAATGATTATTATGCTGCAAAAGTACCAAAAACGATCTATATAGGTCGTAGAAAGTTCTGGAAAACACTATATAGTGAATAGCACCGTGTTTTACATGAGTCCTATGTTAATGATTTAATTTTGTTAAAAATACAGCCTACAAAGCAAGATGTATGTAATAAAATCCTTTTTCTTGTTTTGGAAATCAATAGGGCGATTCGCCACGATGGTTTTTAGAACCGAGAAGGTAGCGCTGCCAAGTCAGCTGATGGTTTAGGAGGAGTTAAGATAAGAAGTGTGGGTGATTGGCCAGAATGATGTTTTAACGGTGTATAAAATGGGTGTAAAAATGGCAGTCCATGTCCATGTTTTTGGTCCAGCTTTATGCACTTGTGCTAAATAAAGTCTGATTTTCCTGAACAGCTTGCTGCCGTGGTGTCTTTTCCCTCATGAAGATGTTTTTTGACAAATTGGAGATTTGGACTCTGTCGTTTCCTAGACACGACAAATTCTGTAAAACCCTTTTAGACATTCCAAAGTTTTCATAACTGACACACAAAACAAGGTATCTTAAAAAAGCCTTTCTTTCTCTCTGGCAACACCCTTCTCTATGGCCCACATCTGAAACAAAGCAGACATCCTGTTCCACAGGATGAATGTCACAGGATAAATGTCAAATTAAATGGCTTGTTCAGGAGTGTGTATTATCATTACTTTGCTGACATTGACATTACTGCTGACATTGGGCACAGAATTCAGTTTTCTTGGCCATAGTTTTATAAGCAATTATACAAACGGCAGACCTATACAAGTAGGCTTACATAATTTATATATATAGAGTAGGATATTTTACTATACTTGTATTTGTTTTTTTATTTTTATCTTTTCTTCCAGTCAGGCTGCAGCTGCAGGCCACCTCCGTGGGAGAAGTGGTCATCAAAGGAGTCTCATCCAACCGCTATCTCTCCATGAACAAAGATGGGAGGCTGCTCGGAGTGGTAAGATCAACACTTTCTTATAAACATGGCCTAGAGCTCTTGCCAGAAACCAGTCTGAAATTAAGGTTGTGTTCATAGTTATATCATACAAAAACTGTGATGTAATAAAACCGCAAAAACGGTGATGCCAGATTGTTAAAAAGACTCTCAGCTAGCAAGAACAGCCGTTTAGATTTGTATCATCCTCTTATTTGCAATGCAGGGCAATAAAACAGCAGGCTCCCCCATGCCAAGCTTAAGGGTTTATAACCACAACCTTGTCACAGACTCAGACAATAAAATGCATATTCTAACAATCCTTGATACCATTTCTCCACATCAAAAAATCATGTTCCAATATTAGAACAAAAATATACAATTCAGAAGTTGCATGAATAAACTCATTTTTTCAACTTTAAACTTAAAATAAAATTCTTAGCTCACTTTCATTCCACATCCAGCCGACATATTTCTGGTTTGGTAGAAATACAAGTTTGTTTAGAAAATTATTAGGTACAGCCATATTTATGGAACCAAATATCCCACCTCATTATGACTGTTTTCTGATTGCCGGGACTATACTGAAGCAAATGCTGTCTTGAACTACTTGTTATTTTTGCATAAATGCATTGCTAGGCCATTTCCTTACTGATCGAATGTAAAACATGGCACACTTTTTATAGGGGGTTTCCTACCCTTTCCAACCAGGTATAATGTGTCATATTCTGGAGACAGACAATTTAGGAATGATGCTGTGTTCACATAGCAGAATCAATATTCGGACGTGTGTGAAACATCAAGTGAGCTTTTGCGTTGGACTTGCTAGAGATAAACCCGTAATTTTACTGGCTAACAGGGCTAATGGGGCTCTGGTTAACCTAATTTTGAAATAAAGTTCCATTGATGCAGGTTTGTTAGGGTGAGTGATCCTTGGGCATGCTTTAAAAAATATACTCTCATATATGTGAATAAAACAAATGTCCATCCATCCATCCAATTCACTCACACACTCATACCCACGGGCAATTTAGACTCTCCAATCAGCCTAACCTGCATGTCTGTGGACTGTGGGAGGAAACCGGAGTACCCAGAGGAAACCCACGTGAACACGGGGAGAACATGCAAACTCCACACAGAGAGGCCCCGAACGACCGGGATTCGAACCCAGAACCTCCTTGCTGTGAGGCGGCAGTGCTACCCACTGTACCATAAAAAAAATGTGAAGGGTAATTTTCTTTATATTTTGTATAGAAACATTGGGTTTAATAGAAAAGTAAGCTTTTCTGATCACTCATGTCTCTGGACAGAAAGATATGCAGATTTCTTGTATTTGGAGAGATTTGGGGAAAACCCATGTGGAATTTGAATGCCTGTACATTTGTGCACAAATATAAAGTCATTCTGGATTGGTCCTTGACTTAGACATTTAGATATTCAGTGTTAAACTATAAAAACATAAGGCGTTTTTTAATTTCCGGGGGTGTATCTTTTGTGTACACTATGTACATGCTCTGACATACATTTGTTCTGTCTCAATTTTATTTTAGGTCTTCAACCACATGAGTGCAGTAAATCGTTTTTGATTGACACTTTTATAGGACTAGTACAAAATAGGCTGAAAGGGTTAAATATAAAAAAACTATTGAAATACCTTAGATGCCGTGGGTCCATGTTACTAAACAAGATGTTATGAAAGAAGAATGTTATGTTATTTTTTAACTTGAAACTTGAAACATATTTTGAAATTTGTCGCTGCCATATTGATTCGCTGATAAATCATTTTGGATATTGTTTTGTTTTCACTAATGTGACTGAAATCTTGAATAATAATTAAGAAATCCCACTGTAGTTTGTGTTGATATGAGCAGTTGTCATATGACTAACACGTTATTCCTCTTAGTATCTTGACAAGAGCATGTGATGGATTGATACTGTGGATATTTGCACTGCTATACAAATTTGGCAGGCCACATTTTATACAGTACCTTACAGTACCTACAGTACCTCGAGAACTCTTGCTACATTTACTTGCTACATTGGCTGCCATGTAAAAGTGTATCCAGTGCAGAACAAAATGTGTAGCCTACATATTCCAGCTGTGGTGGCTATTTTCGTTTGAATTAAATGTGAGATGTAACGTTGCAATGAACTTCACTATTGCCTAGATAGAATGGCAACGTAATAATTACACAGATGTACTGGAGGTACCAGTACATCTGCATAATTATTTGTATGGCTGAATTAGCAAGGGATTTTCTCTTTTTTGACAGTCCCTTTAATTCTTTCCACGATTCTTTTGGAGGATAACTAATCAGTTACTGTCACTACGGTTAAGCAGGTTATTTCAGTCACTTCCCATTGCTTCGCATGAGATATTGCTTAATTTCACAAATTACTTTGTAAATATGTTCTGTGACAAACACCCAGCCTTAATTATTGATTTAAAATCATCTTAGTAAATCTGGCCCTATGTTTTAAGTTAAATGTTTGCATTTGCTCAAAAGACAGGAAATTAAACTGATCAACCCTAACATTAACATCAGCCTGCTATCCATCAAGGTATCAGCACAGATCTCTGACAGGCTGCTGTAGCCATATATAATGTCGATTGTACGTCAACATGTGCTCACCACTGGGCAGATTGTTTAAGATTCAAATTTCTTAAATAATTCATATTCTTAGTGTAGTGCACTGTGAAGTGTATTGGCAATTCTGCAGATGAAAGTTAGAGGCAATGTACTTATTTTGCAAAAGCATGCTAGAATGGTAACGTTCTATGTTTTCTTAAGAATGCTTTATTTCCAACATGCCCATTTGGGACCACATATCTTGTATGTCCAGTGTGATGAATTGATAGATCCTGTATTAAAGTGTGTTAAAGTATAGAGTGTATATTGCTATGATCTCATTCATATAGGCCTACTGTCGTTCTAGTGTAGAAGCAGATATATAGCCTACAGTATGTGCGTATATAAGCCTATACATAATTATTAATATCTGTCCAAAAGTAATTTACCAAACCACCTAGTTTAAGCAGGTTGAGTGGCATTCAAACTGATCGTACCTTTCCAGTATGTGCACTTCCTAAGTGTGGCATGGTTCATGCTCGAAAGATTGTATCTACTACAGCAATTCACACAGACATCACATATACTTTAGTCTTCAGTCTTTATTCCAGGAACAGGAATAACAACACATAAAACACACAAAAATAAATAAAACGGAATAAATAGGCCTATATAAAGAAAACATTGTGCACACACACTACTTAAACACACTCTTATATATTTGCTACATCTATGGCTGAAAAACTGATCCAGGGTCAGGGAGGAGAGAAGTAGTTTGCCTTTCATTGAAGACAGGTGATTTTGCCTCTTCTAGCAGGGTTCATCATGCTTCTTCTTATTCAAAATTGAGTGATTGATTGAAACTTTTATTTTAACAGGGAAAACCCACTGTGACATGCCCAAACAATAATACACTTTTAAACATCACATTTTCAGTAAACTGGGTATTAAAAAAGGGGGGCGACTAATCACCAAACTACCAAAACTATGGAAAATGTAACCTGCTTCAGAAATGAATTGCATATTTGTAAGTTGTGCATGACGGAGATAACATTGTTTTAATGATAGACTAGCTAGCTACTCGCAAGTACCGAGGCTAGTAATGACGCAATTACAGTTTGAAAGTCCTACTGACCTATTTCATTTTTTTTTAACGGATGTATAATATAAAAAGTAAGTAAGTGTTGAGTGGATCTTACATTGATAAGGTGTATTTTTTCATGGCTAGTACTATACATTTCCCTCTTTTTTATAGAATATAAATAACAAATAAATATAAAGATAAAATGCAATTAACAGCAGCCAAAAAGTGGCACTTTTTGACTCTGAGGGCAAAAGGGCAGGGGCACAAGCCCCCCTTGGGCCCTATCTGTGCACGTGCCTGGTGGTTTTAATGTTGTGGCTAATCAGTGTATACACAGGTGTATACACATGTTCAATCAATTAAATTTGCCACAGGTTGACTCCAATCAAGTTGTAGACACATCTCAAGGATACTTAAAGCAAACATGTTGCATCTGACCACAATGGAGTGCCACAGCAAAGGGTCTGAATACTTATGTAACTGAGAGATTTCAGTTTTAGATTTTTTCTAAATTTGCAACATCCGTGCAAACACCCCCCCCCCAAAAAAAAAAAGATGTTTTCAATCTGGACTGTTTCAATGCTGACTGTGGCTGGTAGCCCCACAGGGTGGCACACAGTCAGCTGCGTCATCATGGGAGGGGTTTCAGTTGACAGGACGCCTCATTGCGCACCGATGAACCCCTTTGAGCATAGACCATTGTTGACAAACATGGCTTCAGTAGGAATCATGGTGCACAGAGAGCCATAATTCCGAAATAAAGTATCCTCTTCTGACTCAGTCCCAGTTTAAATTGAGGGCGCTTGTAGCAGCTGCTTGAGATGTGTCACACAGATTTTGGAGGAGAGTGTGTGTTTATCTTGTTGCAGTGATCGAAAATATGGGTATAAATCCCAACAAAAATAAATAATAATAGTTTTTTACCCCCTTTCAGAGACGTGTGACAGACGAGTGCTATTTCCTGGAGAGGCTGGAGGCCAACAATTACAACACGTATCGCTCACAGAAGTTTCCAGACTGGTACGTGGCACTGAAGCGGAACGGGCAGCACAAACTCGGGCCGAAGACCAGCCCGGGCCAGAAGGCCATTCTCTTCCTCCCCATGTCAGCTAAGAGCTGATCCCGACCCAACCTGTTCCACTTTGGAAATGTCCTGCTCTACAAACATAAGGATAACTAAGGAGTAGTGAATACACTGTGTGGGCAGCCAGCACCCACTGCCCCCCATAACCTTTCCCAATCCCATAAACTTTTCCGGAATCATCCAAACTTTCCGCTGTTTTTTTTTCACCGACAGAGCTTAGCATTTGCCGACTGTTGTTGACCAATTGTGTTGTGGTCCACCCATTGGTTCCTCTTGTGTTTTCTTGGTACTGAGGCAACTGGGGTGACTTTCCCATAAGTAGATAAGGTGTGGTGATATCGGTAATGAGAACAATAACGTAGTCTGGGATCTCGGTATTGGGTTGCCATATGGTATGACACGGTGGTAAGCCACCATCTGATCACCATCCTGCAGTGCTCCTTCTCCTTCCCCGAAAGGCTTTTCAAACACACCAGCATAATGTGAACGAAACAGCGTGATGGGAAATTAAACGAATACACACAAATTTATCAGGAGGAAACACACAGTTACATGCAGCTAAAGTGACAACTAGTGAGTGATAGCTAGTGTGAGCAACAACTAAGCAGTAAAAGATGAACAAAAGTGAGCATTCACCAACTGGCTGGTTGAACCCAAGTCTTTATTTGATTGCTTGCGTTTCTTTGGTTATAACCCAAATGCAGTTGACCTGCTCAAACCCAACTCCATGATTCCTTTACCATCTGCACCACTACTGAAGTCCTTCCAACTTGCTGTGGAATTAAAAAAATATTTTTCCTTTACGCATCTCTGTCCCTGTCAACAGGAAGAGAAAGGACATGTGCGGGAAATAAATAAGATGCAACAAACACTAGGGCAAAGGGCTTAATATGCTTTGATGAGACAAACACTCCACACAGAGATGCCCATCGCTTGCTCTCTCCCGCACCATCATCTGGCCTAATGAATGGTGACGGAAGCAGCTGTTTCTGCCATTAAGCCGCTTTCACATGACAAGAATCAAACGCTGCCTGGGCTCTGTGTTGTTAGTAGTGGAGGCTACTGCTTCATACAAAGTTGTGATGTGACTGGATATGCTAGGCTTTATTTTAATTACTCCAGGCTTAATTTTGCTGCCAAGTCGGGTATCATCATGGCTTGACGCCTTGTTGAGTGACGCTGATCATATGAAAGCCACTTTACTAGGTTAGTTGAGCGGGGGAGTGGGCCATCACAGCCTAATGGAGAGCAGAAACTTGAGCAGGGGGGCACATCTCATCCAGTTCCAGTTTAGTGAAGCCTATACCTGTGGCTTTTATAGGTTTATGGGGAAGTTTTCAAAAGTTAAAATAAAGGATTGGGCCTAGTTTAAATCAAGTGAGGAGGTGAAATCCTGAGACAGCTCTCGTCACACGACCCTGACTCAGGCCGCATTCACGGGCAGCACTCTGTGGTACAGCTGGTAGAACATTCCGGAGTACACGGCGGGCAGCTGCTCCACGGGCAGGTCTATGCGGTGGAAGCCGTGCTGCAGTCCGTAGAGGAGCAGCCTGGCGATGCGGCTGGTGATGGGCGTGGTGGCGTTGGTGTGGGCCAGCTCCTCCAGGGGGAGCCAATCGCAGCGCAGGCACTCTTGGGTACAGAAGTCTATGTGGAACGTCAGCGGCTGCAGGCGGCAGATCAGGTACATGTCCGACATTCCGAACGCTCCGGGGTGGTTGTGCTGTTGCCTGATGCTCAGGAGGGACTTAAACTGAGCCCGCACCCCTGTCTCTTCCAACACCTCCCGGACTGCTGTGTCACCTGCCCGGTCCGGGACAACGGATTGTCATTTTTCATATGACAAGGGTCCCGAATGAACAAAATCAATCTCATTTTAATATGATGCTTTTCAAAACCTTTCGTTACAGTAGCACTCTTCACACCCCGTATTTTCCGGCCTGCATCTGCCATGTTGCGAGCTGGCATGCTGTTCATTTGGATTCATATGAATTCATTATTTAATTGTATGTTATTTTTTTCTTTTGTTTGAGCAACAGTTCATACAGAGTCATTCACTGGTGCGAACAGATTGATAGCCTGTGTTATGATTTTCCCTGGTTTTATTTTGTTTAGAAAACTTACTTCAATACTTGAAAAACGTGTCAGTATTTCTTAGTTATACAATAGCGCGTTTAAAGTATTCAGCTACAGGTTTAATGGGGATTTAAAAGTAGCCCATAATAAACATTTATGCAATGCTTTATTGAAATTCTAACAGAATAAAATACACACCAATGCATTTTCAAACGGATTTCTCTTATTTATGAGATTTATTAGAAGTCAATTAAAAAAAACACCTACCACAAAATTACTTTTTGGGAGAAACATCTGTCTTCCACTGTATAGTGACCACGGAAATTGCCTATACATCCTGTGCAATATGCATGGATTTTAATGGTAATGAAAAGAGTTAATTTGATTAGATATTAATTAATAAAGGTGCACCACACCCACTGATATTTTTTGAGCATTATCCAGCCCATTGTCACTTAGTCACTTAGTCACTTAGTGTGGAACAATAACAACATTTTCCTGTGCTAATTTTCAGCCCTCGGTTGCTATTGGTGTCATTGAATGTGCCATTTATGTTAAAAACAATACAACTGAGATATAATTGAGATAAAATTTTAACATGTATTGTGTTACATAACCAAATTGTCTATTTGGATCCTTTGGGGAGTGTAAATATATGAAGTATTCTCTATATTTTCCATTAGTGTGATGAGAATGTGGAGGATAAAAAAATTTAATTTTTTAATTTGCTCAAAGGGAATATTTTTTATTTAACTGGCATTTTCTTGCTTGCTTAATACAAATAAGAGAAACCATCTTCACCTCACAATGCTTGCTTATTTACCTAGACTTAAAACACAAATTAAAAAGGTTATGTTTGAATAAACTCACTTTTCATTCCATAAAATGATATGTTTTGTCATGCCATACTGTGCAAAAATTTGGGCACCCCTGATGAAAAAGCCTTTTACAATTAATACCTAAGTGAAAGGAAGCGAACCTGACAATGTTACACAATGGTAAAACGTTAAATATGACACATTTCTTCACATTTTAAAGCAAGATTATTTTTTGTTGCATTTTTTTACAGTTTCAAAATAATTTAAAAAGCAAAAAGGTCCTGTGCAAACATTTTGGGCACCCTGTCAGTTAGTACTTTGTAGCTCCTCCTTAGGCAACTATAACAGCTTGTAAATCCAGTAGCCAACTAAGAAGACTCAATTCTCAGCTTTTCAATTTTTACCCATTCTTCCTGGGAGAACATCTCAAGCTGAAAAATATTCTTCGGCCACCTTGCATGCATGGCATGTTTGAGATCTCTCCGCAGATTTTCAATAATGTTCAAGTCTGAGGACTGTGGTGGAATACCAAACCTCTTTTCAACTTCAGTGTCTGGACTGACCTTTGAACATTAGCCTCTAGAATTTCTTGATATTTGGTGGAATCCATTTTTTTTCCTTCCACTTGACAATATTTCCTGTGCCCCCAGCTGCTACACAACCCCAAACCATAATGGAACCACCTCCATGCTTCACAGTTGGCAAGGTGTTCTTTTCTTCAAAGGCTTCACCCTTTTCTCTCCAAACCTACCTTCTTTTGTGGTGGCCAAAAAGTTTAATTTTGGTTTTGTCAGTCCAAAGCCCACTGTTCCAAAAGGCTTCAGGCTTCTCAATGTTTTTTGTTTTTTTTGCATACTTCAGACGCTTAATTCTGTGTTGAGGACATTCTTTCTGGCAACTCCGCCATGCAGGTTTTTGTTGTTTAAAGTATGTTGTATTGTTGTTGAAACTGTGAACAGCTATACCCGTGTTTGCTATTCTTTTTTTGCAGCTGTTTTGCAGTGATGTGTAGGTTCCTCAGAGCATTTCTCACCAGGTCTCGGGCCATTCTATCTCCAAGTCTTCCAGACCTTGCCTTGACTTCAACTGTTCCTATTAACTTCCATATTCTATTAATGTTTCTGACAGTGGAAATAGGTAGTTTGAAACATTGAGAGAGTTATTTTAGCCTTCTCCTTCTTGGTGGAAATGAACCATCTTCATTCTGAAATCCTTCGAGAACCGTTTAGAGGAACCCATGGTTGTTAACACCAGACAGAACAGCCACTGCAGTTGGATACTTTAGAAGGCATGCTTATGGAGTTACTTTAGAAAAAAAAGTTCAGCCCTGGAATTATACTCACCTGACTTATTGAAGCCCCAATGAGTAAATCACTTGGGTCTGAACCATTGTAATCATCTTTTTAAAAAGTAACGAAGAATAATCCTAAAGGGTTCCCCAACCTTTGCACAGGGTTCTTTTCCCTTTTTTATAATTTATAGTAACAGTAAAAAATTTAAATAAAACCAATGCTTAAAAATGTCTCACATTTAATTTAGAGTTTACTTTCACATAGAGATTCAGTGTAACAGACATTTAAACCAGGGGTACACATTTTTGCACCTCACTGTACTTCTTATATGTTGGCAATGTTAGGAAAAATGCTCCGTAGCATTTTATAATAAGTAATGATTTCATCATAATACTGTACATACATTAGAGTGTGTTGTTTAAAAAGAGTTAAACATTTCTCATTTGCTTGTGTAGTTTTTCAATCAATTGTCCAAAGCTGCTACCCTCAACACTTCTCTTGTTATTTGAATGAATGTGTAGAGACATAAAAAGCTGCTTTTGAAAGACTAGAATTTAGTCATTGAATTGGAATGGTTGTTGGGTGGCCAATTTTTTTTAACTTTATTTTTCATATGTGTATGTATTTATCAGGTCAGTATTTATGAAACATAAATGCTTAAACCAAGGGGATAGAATATTTAGCTTTGGTGTGGGCAGAGCAAATAGGGAACTTAAAGGTATGCAAGATTAGATGCTACATACTGTAAAATGAAACATTGGTGGTACAGGGTTCTACTATCAGTGAACGAATGTGTCTGGATACTTGGCTGAATTCTGCAAAATTGTTTTTGTCACTTACCAATATTTTCTCCTGGCTCTGAGAGTCCACCGGGGAACTTCCAGGCATTTTTTGTCTGAAAAAGCAACAGAAATAACAATTAAATGAACAAATAAACAATTTAAATTTGCCTTACTTTCTGAATGTGTTTCAGTGGTTATGCATCGAGAGAACTATGACTTCTATTTCAATCCATGCTTACACCATGTGTAAATTATATATTTTTAAATGTGTTCAAGGATTACACTGCATCTTTATTCTCGATTTAATCTTAAGGTCCTCATTTTGGTATTATACTGATCTGGATATTTACATTTCACCTTTTTCAATGCAAAATAAAATAAGTAATAAACATTTTCAGAAAGAGAAACATGTTTATGTTTTCATTTATATCTCTCCTCCACACATTGTGACACAGTGATGGCTGGAATTCATAACTGCAAGTATGCAGAACAGCGTGATAAAACAGCAATTCACTTTTAGATACCTACAGTATTATTATTTTTTTTATACATAGTACCCCCATTTTTCAGGAACAAAAGTAATTGCAAAGTTGGCTTCTCAGCTGTTTCAGATTAATCAAGTGTATTAAATTGCTTCCTTCAGGCAGGTTTGAGAAAGATTTCAGTATCTTGTCTTGATTCTATGCTTTTTGATTGCCTTTGGAGTCTGTGATAGGCTTTTGTCAACATGAGGACCAGAGTTGCACCAATGAGAGTATAATAAATAAGAAAAAACAGTAGGCAAAGGCAAAATAATAGGCTGACTAAAGAAAACTGTCTGCAACATCATAAGAAGAAATCAAGCACTGGTGTACACTCACCAAGCACTTTATTAGGTATTTATTAGACTTATTTATTAGACTTCTATTGCTGTAGCCTATGCACTTAGAGTTATGATATGTTGTGTGTTCAGAGATGCTCTTCTGCATACCACTGTTGTAATGTGTGGTTATTTGTGTTACTGTGACCTTCCTGTCAGTTTTGACCAGTCTGGCCATTCTCCTCTGGCCTCTCTCATAAGGCATTTCTGTCTGCTCACTGGATTTATTTTATTTTGTTCACCATTCTTTGCAAAGTCTAGAGACTAGTGTGTGTGAAAATCCCAGGAGATCAGCAGTTTCTGAGATACTCAAACCACCCTGTCTGCCACCAACAATCATTCCACGATCAAAGTCACTTAAGTCACATGTTTTCCACATTCTGATGGTTGATGTGAAAGCTCCTGACCGGTATCTACATGATTGTATGCATTGCACTGCTGCCACACAATTGGCTGATTAGATAATCGTATGAATAAGTAGGTGTAATAAAGTTAAAATGTACCTAATAAAGTGCTCAGTGAGTGTATGTGTGGGATGAAGCACTGTCTAATGGGTTTAGAGGCATTTTACTGAACTTGAGCAGACAAGATGCTTCTGTACACTTCAGAATGAATTATGCTGCTACTATCAGCAGTTACATTATCAATGAAGACAAGTGAGGCAGCACCTGTGGCACATTGTCAAACTATGTCACCCCAACAACACAGAGAGTTTCACAGAGGAGGGGGGGGGGTGCTTTCGTTATTGGGCAGTTCCTTTTAGCCTTCACACTTTGCTCTTGCTATCAGTCTGATACAAGTCAATCTTGGTCTCATCTGTCCACCAGACCTTTTTCCACAAACTCTGCAGGCACTCTTTTAGGAACTACATAGAAAACTGTCACCTAGCCATTCTGTTTGAGGCTAACTAGTGGTTCGTGACTTGCAGTGTAGCCTTTGTAGAGCTGTTTATGAAGGCTTCTGTTATAGTTAGAGAATAGTTACTAAAATGTCCACACCTGCCTCCAGAAGAGTGTTTCTCATCTGTCCAACAGGTGTTTCAGGTATTCTTAATTATGGATTAATCGATCATCAATTGTCATTTGTAGTTGTACCAGCCCCTTTGCAATTACTCAGCTCACCAGTGTTCTTTTTCCTCTTAATTATGTTCCAAACAGTTTGTCTTGGTAAGCCTATTGTTTGGCCAATGCTGCTGACTGTTTTTCTTCTTACTTCTCAGCCTCATAATGGCTTTCTTGACTGTTATTCGTACAACCCTGGTCCTTACGTTGACAAACGCCAATAACAAACTCCAAAGGCAATCGAAAACTAAAAATCAACACTAAATACTGAAAGGTTTATTGTACCTGCACTAAGATAGCAATTGACTAGCAACTGACAAATCAGAAACGGCTGAGAAGCCAACTACCCAATTACTTTTTGTCCCCTAAAATAATGTATAAAAAGGAATGTAATTCCTACACAGATCACCAGATATGAAAGGAAATACTCTCAAATTAAAAGTCTGCACTTAAACATCGATTGTTTTGTTTCAAACCCAATGTGCAGGAGTACAGAGACAAAAGAATCACAAACGGTACCACTGTTCAAATACTTATGGACTGCACTGTATATTCCCAATTTAATATATGCCTGCCATTTACTTTTGCAAACTAGTCTGGGGTCATTTGTCCCGTCTTTACCAAATTAGGCTACAAGGAATCTGTGGCGTCTGAAGTTCAATAATTTTCAAAAGAAATGTTGAATTTTCAAAACATTATGGCCACCACACGGAAACATTGCATGCTATGTCTATGGCTCAATCTCCGCTTGAATGTAAAAAAAGTAATAAAATATCATCGGCATCAGCCAATCAGTTGTCAGTGGCCATGTGACAGCAGTAGATTATCGTGCAATTTATTTGCTAGGGAATACCCTGTCAAATATTATTATTTAACAAAATGCATATGGTTCTGTCTCACCAAAAAGGGAAATTAAACCATCTAAAACATCAGCCCCCTCCCCAAATATTTATACAAATCCTCCCAATCCTTCACTCTGTTTCCAGCTTCCACAGAGGGAGGCTGGGTGATGGGAGGCCCTGTTGGTTCTACAGAAACATAAAAAATTAGAGCGGTGCAGGCCAACGGAGTGGCCCTGCCAAACTGGCACGGGGCCAAAGCTACGCATGTGGGGGCCTCCTTAAGGTTGCGAGGCAGGAGGAGGCACCCCAAACACTCCTCTCCCCTCAGCCGGCCTCTGATGGCTTGGTGTGGGACATAAGAACAACGTGGCATGGGGGGCACTGGGGTTGTTTCTACATGTCTTGCCAAACAGCCTAGCTTTTGCTTCAAGCCCTGTCTCTGGTGACATCTAGGAGTGGTGGCTGCTATCCATGTTAATTGAACTGAATTTGGAGGAAAATAAAGAAATTCCTTTTTTGATCAACTTTTTCTAATAAAAAAAACAAAAACTGACATTACACCTTAAAATGTTACAAATCTCCCTTTCCCACCCCAAGAAATGGGTAAAAACCTGATACGAGAAGCTCATTGACTGACATATAACCTACACTTAGTGACCAGTTCTTAGGTACACTGTTCTAGTACTGGGCAGGACCTCCTTTTTCTCCCAGAACAGCCTGAATTCTTTGTGGCATGGATTAGACAAGGTGCCGGAAACATTCTTTACAGAGTCTGGTCCATTGCTGAAAGTTTGTCGGCTGCACATTCATGCTGCTAATCAGCTGGTCCACCACATCCCAAAGGTGCTCTGTTGGATTGAGATCTGGTGACTGTGGAGGCCATTGGAGTACTCATGTTTGTGGACCCAACTTAAGATGATGTGTGTGTAGCCATCAGAAGATGGGTATACTGTAGCCATAAAGGGATGCACATGGTCAGCAACAATACTTACAAAAGCATTTAATGGATGTGCAAGTAAGACTTAAGGGGCCTAGAAAACATTCTGCACACTATTATACCACTACCAACCTGAACCATTGCCAGGAGTGGAACCTGGTGTGCTCTTCTGCTGCTGTAGCCCATCGACTTCAAGGTTCAACATGCTATGTGTTTAGAGGTGCTCTTCTGCAACTGTTCTAAGGCTATTTGAGTTACTGTCAGCTTGACCCCAGCTTGATCTGGACTCTCACATTAACAAGGTGTTTTTTTCCCCATAGAACTGCCGCTACTGGATGTTTATTTTTCCCACCAACATTCACTGTAAACTCGAGACTGTTCTGTGATACTCAAACGACCCTGTCTGGCTCCAACAATCATTTCACGGTCAAAGTCACTGAGATCACATCTGTCCCCCATTCTGATGGTTGATGTAAACATTATCTGAAACTCCTGACCCGTATCTGCATGACTATATGCATTGCACTGCTGCCGCATGATTGGCTGATTAGATAATCACATGAATAAGTAGATCTACAGGTGTTCCGAATAAAGTTCTCAGTGAGTGTACATATATATATATAAAAGTAATCAAAAAGGCCTACAAACAGAAATTAGCACATTCCTTAAGTCTGAGCGGCCTCCGGAATACAACAGCAGTTCCTGGGGCTGTTGCTGCAGTAACAGCATGACAACATGTGTGTATGAGTGAATGAGAGAGAGAGAGAGAGAGAGAGAGAGAGAGAGAAAATGACATGAATGAGAAAGATGGTCCTCATATCAGGAGAGGGATCTAGGATGTAAATGGTTTCCAGGAAAAGGCTCTTAAATAAACCGTGGGTTGTGTTTAGCAGTGGGAGAGGACAGAGCAGGAGTTCACTACTGAGGCCTCAGTGGGGTGATCTGGTACAGAGGCTCAGACAGTACCAAGGTTGTTCAGAGGGGAATGCGCAGTCCAAAAATCCCAATGTCTCTGGCGACAAACACTTAACCTTCCATCATTATCCGGCATGCTTGCTGTTCTATTTTTTATCTCAATGAAACTCTTTACTTTTCTACTGTGACAGAAATGTTTTGGTCAGGCTTGGAAACATTGTGCGCATTTGGTGGCATTTCTTTATGACCATTTTAAAAAAGTTTTTTTTTTGGTCGATTTTTCATTGAAAAAATAAAAATAAAACAATCAAAACCATGCAAAAATTTCGTTGTTGTGAAGTGCCCTTTTAGTACTATCCATATGTTGGTACGCAACTAGAAATCTGCTAATCCCAGAATGAAGGGATTATAAAAGGGCTTTGATTCATGGGTCCTGGAGACTTTCTAAATGCAATACTTTTTCATACTGAAATGGATGCAAAAGCCAGTTAATTATTCCTGAGTGTTCACAGAGGTGGATGTGGGATGGACAGACAGATAGACAGACCTTGTTTTTGTCTTGAACGACGAGAACTTTTCCACTTGCCTCATCGAGGACTGCACCTAAAGTGAGAAACAGATCATGGTGACTTCAAACCCATCACTGAAAGGGCCCTAAAAAAGGGCACTGAAACAGCCCTTTCACCTCACTCACTGTACGCTGCTCAAGAGGCCTTGGCCTGCATTTAATCAACAATAATCTTCAGCGTTAAAGTTTTACTTTGCAAATCCAGTTTGGCAAGTTGGTTTTAGTGACTGCTAAAATTGCCAAACTGTGAAGGAAAAAAGCTTACTTGCTTACTGTTGCATACATAAATTGAGTACACAGGATGAGAAATCCTAATCAGTCAATTTATTTCAGATACAAATTTCATTATGTGTAATAGCTTATGAAATAATGTTTGTTTTGTCCAGAAGTTTTGGGAAACTATTCAATTTTAATACCTCTTTTACAATGGAAAGCCTATGAATCCCTGTCTCCAAGCTCTTGTATATGAGGTCTGTAAGAACACAGGGTTGCCTGGTCAACTTGCTGGAGTGAGATTTTATGACATGAGCTGTATCTTTAGCATGTGCGTGTGTTGGCATCACAACTACAGCTGGCACAGTTGATAAAAATTAAGAAGATAGTGTTTAGTAAACAACACAGATACTAATCTATACATTATGTTCAAAAGATAAAGGAAAACTAAATTATTTTATTTCAATACATTTCTCTCATGTTTCAATGTTTTTTATTACAGTAAGTAATTTTTCTTAAAACCAAAATTATTGGCATGCCTGGTTTAATACTTAGTGCAAACAACCATGGCAAAGATGATAGCCATCGGTATTTTCATATGATTTCGGATGAGGATAGATAACGCATTTAGAGGGATTTTTGTCCAAAAAGTGATTAAGTAAGGTTTATTGAAGTGTAGTCGCTATTAATGATATATCCACATATTTCCAGGGTTTTTGTGATCTTGCTAAATATGTAGTCCCAACTAAACATACTGCAAACTGCCCAACATATTCTCCATGCTTTTTTTCCAACAGTAAAGTGGAATTTCCGTAAGATGCCCGCCAGTTTAATAAAAAGCCCCTGCCTCTTCCTCTGTGATATATTGGACTGTGATTTGACCCAAAGATGACTCCGCCTCTTCTGCTCTGTATGGTTGACTTCCTGAAATATCTGCTTGTGAATACAAAACCCAAGAAATATGTGCATTAATGTAAACTACATTGAGAGAAAATTTTGCCTGCTTAATAACTTGCTCATCCAGCGTAGTCAGGGTCTACATAAAGGAACACGCATTGCATACTAACATACTAAGCAGTGTTCAGTAGATGGCACATATTTTGAGGACGCAGTAGTCAGGAGGCTGTTTCGACACGGCCCAGGACTGTTGGTATCACTCATGTGGTATGAGCAGTGTGTGTGAGCGGGCCACATTTCGGAAGTGTTGGTCTGGTGAGTCAGATGTGGTAGTTCTGAATGCACTCTCGGACACACACACACACACTCTATTTGGAGTGGGCACAGTTTCCGGCAGGGTGTGAGTAAGCAGACCAACTATGCGGAGGGGAAGTGATGCTTTGTTTCTTTTTTTTCCTTAATCCATCTGCTTGTCTTCAGTGAGCCTCCTACACAAGCTGCCTCCAAAAGACACAGGAGGGGAGAGGAGAAGGACACTTAGCCCCCACCCACTTTGGCCTTTCCGTGTGGAAACTGACATCATTCCGGCTCTCGAGTCCTCCACTCCCCACCGGCAGGGCCACATGCTCAGATGCTGTCATCACGCGGCGGCTGCATGGGAATAGCAGTTTGCCAGAGAATGTGGTGTCATGGCAGGGGCTTACAGGAGCCATTATCAAAGGAGGGTCACCTGCAACCTGACTGCCTCGGCCCATGTATGTTTGGCATGGCCTTCACCTTTATGGGGGCTCACCAGATATCTGCAGAAACGGCTCAGTGGTGGTGGGGCTACAGTGAGCTGTCATTCACCAACTTGGCTTAAGTTAGATTAAAATATATTTCTATGCAGTGCACTTTGACCACTGTGTCCCACAGAACTAAACAACTGTAAACACACAAACTGAAAACTGTTTGAAAGGCGTTTTCCAGTTCCAGGTCCTATATGTAGTGCTACATACACTCAGTGAGCACTTTATTAGGTATTTATTCCACTTATTTGTTAGGCTTTATTGGTTCTGCTACTGTAACCTATCCACTTAAGAGGTGTTCAGAGATGTTCTTCTGCATACCACTGTTGTAATGTGTGGTTCTTTGCGTTACTGTCACCTACTGCCACTGACCTTTCTCATTAACAAGGTGTTTTTGCCCACAGAACTGCTGGGTGTTTGTTTTTTGCACCATTCTCTGCAAACTCTAGAAATTCTGCAAACTCTAGAAATCATTTCACGGTCAAAGTCACTTAGATCAAATTTCTTCCCCATTCTGATATTTGGTCTGAAAAACAGCTGAACCTCTTGACCATGTCTGCATGCTTTTATGCATTTAGTTACTGCTACATGATTGGCTGATCATCGAGCCGAGCATCTTCTCTGTGTATTATTGTACCTCACCCAATGAAATCAGGGAGTAAGGATGATGGATCTGTATCAGGTTACCATGATGGGGGCGACATGGCTCAGGCAGTAAGAGCAGTTGTCTGGCAGTCGGAGGGTTGCCGGTTCGATCCCCCGCCCGGGCTGTGTCAAAGTGTCCCTGAGCAAGACACCTAACCCCCAAATGCTCCTGACGAGCTGGTCGGCGCCTTGCATGGCAGCCAATCGCTGTCGGTGTGTGTGTATGAATGGGTGAATGAGAAGCATCAGTTGTACAGCGCTTTGGATAAAGGCACTATATAAATGCCAGCCATTTACCATTTAGGTCGTTTGTCATGCTATAGTTAGGAGCCATTATAACTTGTCTCAGTTTTGACCGGAACAGGCAGGAACTTTTTTTCAATACTGGGTCTCTGTCACAGATTTTTAATGGGAGGTCATTTATTTTTTTCCTTGCACTGTTTGCTATACCATTCCAAAATTAACAAATTTGCTTGGTAGCTAGATTTAATAATTCAGAACATCCTTAGAGAACATCCTGCATGCTGCTTAGCTTAGGATATAGCCAATACAATATGAAATTTTCAATTCCCAAAACTTGTGACCTTTTCTCGTTGTATTAAAAAATAAACCTTAACGGGCCAGTTGAACAGTGTTTATTTTATTCGGCTTTAGTATAACAGCCCCAATTAAGTGGATTTCTTATGCTTTTCTAAATGCTATAAAAGCACCAAACCAATGAGCATCACACCACTTCAGTATCCTTCAATGCAAACTATAACCAATATATTATTAATATGTAGTGGGTGTATGGTTGCATCTGTTCAAAGGGGCTTGCGTGCTTGCACACTTTTAAACTTGCATGGAACATGTGCGTGAACAGACTAGAACCAACATGGCGACATGGCTCAGGCAGTAAGAGCAGTCGTCTGGCAGTCGGTTGCCGGTGGAGAGTTGCCGGTTCGATCCCCTGCCCGGGCTGTGTCGAAGTGTCCCTGAGCAAGGCACCTAACCCCCAAATGCTCCTGACGAGCTGGTCGGTGCCTTGCATGGCAGCCAATCGCCATTGGTGTATGAATGGGTGAATGGGCGAATGGGTGAATGAGAAGCATCAATTTAACAGTGCTTTGGATAAAGGCGCTATATAAATGCCAACCATTTACCATGTAACCGAAGAAATCCTAATCAGTCAATTTATTTCAGATACAAATTTCATTATGTGTAATAGCTTATGAAATAATGTTTGTTTTGTCCAGAAGTTTTGGGAAACTATTCAATTTTAATACCTCTTTTACAATGGAAAGCCTATGAATCCCTGTCTCCAAGCTCTTGTATATGAGGTCTGTAAGAACACAGGGTTGCCTGGTCAACTTGCTGGAGTGAGATTTTATGACATGAGCTGTATCTTTAGCATGTGCGTGTGTTGGCATCACAACTACAGCTGGCACCGTTGATAAAAATTAAGAAGATAGTGTTTAGTAAACAACACAGATACTAATCTATACATTTTGTTCAAAAGATAAAGGAAAACTAAATGATTTTATTTCAATACATTTCTCTCATGTTTCAATGTTTTTTATTACAATAAGTAATTTTTCTTTTTATTATTGGCATGCCTGGTTTAATACTTAGTGCAAACAACCCTGGCAAAGATGATAGCCATCGGTATTTTCATATGATTTCGGACGAGGATAGATAACGCATTTAGAGGGATTTTTGTCTATTCCACCGTAAATAACTTTTCAGAATCATTGATATCCATAGGTTTGCACTTATGAACCCCCTTCAGTTCAGACCACAGGTTTTTGATGGGATTTAAATCTGGAGACTGTGATGGCCATTGCAGAACCATTTCTGTGTGGATTGTGATGTATGTTTGAAATCATTGTCCAGCTGGACAATCTACCTACGACCTCCTAGCGGAGACATTAGCATTAATCAGAGAGATAGATTAAGTAAATATCAGGGATTTAGAACTACAGAACCAAGTCGCAGAAATCCTGCAGGCAAGATTCAATTCAGAGTCTTTATTAAAATAAAGGCAGGTCAGACAGGCGGGGTTCGGTAGCCAGCAAACAGGAATAGCAGGGAATAGGCAGTTCGTAATCAATAGTCCAGGCAATGGGTCAATACTCCAGCAAACAGGTATAACAAAGATAATCCAATTCAAAGTTGTGGTCACAGACGAAGGGTCGAATACAAGCGGGCAAATCAGACAGAAACAGAATCCAGAAGCAGATGTCGAAAAACAAAAACAGGTCAATAAGCTACGGATCAGAACTATACAGACGGGATTCACACTAAGTCAAAAACAAAACAGGTCATAATGGGAATCAATCAGATATAAATGCTGGAGAGTATGGAGTAAACACATAACAATCTGGCGACAAATTAGACAAACAGAGGGGTTTTTATAAGACAGGTAACAAGAGGGAATGGCAATCAGGTGTGGGAAACAATCAGGTGAAACGCAGGTGAAACGAAGAACATTGAGTGAATGAACTGACAGGGTGACTACGGTGTGCACAGAGGCTTACACAAAAACAGAAATGCTAGGTACTTAGACAAGGACTAGACATCTAGACCTCTCTATGGGCAACACCTGGCGCCCCTAGTGTCCATTTCCGGGTGTTCCCGAAAAAAGTCTCTGATAAGGGAGGGGTCAAGGATGTGGCGTTCAGGCACCCAGGAGTTCTCCTCGGGCCTGTACCCCTCCCAGTCCACCAGGAATTGTCATCCCCGTCATCCCCGGCCTCAGGGAGGAAAACACAGAACCTGACAGTATAATTGTATTGCCAATTTCACTTTTATTTCCGGTAAGTGTTAGGGGTGGCAAAACAATTAATTACTTGATACATGAGATACATACATGAGACTAAATGTATTGAAATAAAAATACAGTTTTGCCATATGTTTTAACCTAACATGTAGTCTATTATTATCTGTGTTGTTTATTATATACAGCCTTTTTTCTTAATTTTTATTGGAGCCCGCTTTAATTGTTTATGATTGTTGCATGATTAGTGCAACTATGATTGTACAGAGAGACTAACATTCAACGATAAGTTTCACTATTGAAGTCTGTCTTATTCCATACTGTGGGACAACTCAGAACTCAGATGCAATAATAACTGTAATATCACTTCAATAAATATTCTGCTACTGTGCTGCATACCTGAGACGTTCTCCTGCACACTCTCTCCTCCTCTCCTCCTCTGACATTTGTGCATCCTCCTCACTTCTTTGTTAATGTTTTTTTACGGCTCTTCCTTGGCAGTTTGTAACGTTTACGAATCGATTACAGCTCGATATGCTGAAAACAGTTTTTTTGCCTTGCGAGTTATTATATATGCTTGTCTAGGGTTTCATCAGGGAGCGGATTTGTACTTAGTTAAGGGCTGAGTCTCAAATTGCAGACTTGTGGACTAGTGCGTAAATCAAGCTTGGAAGTTAATGGTTATGTGATCAGGTGCGTCCAAAACACAAGTGCAAAAACCATTGCACTGTATAATAACTGGAAATGAAATGTGGTCACGTGGTTCCATTCTAACCCATTCAATTAAGTTCTTCCACAAGTGGCACCGCCGCAATATGACTGCCATGGCCCGGAAATAGAATTACTGATGAGCCTGCCATTCATTTTCTGAGTGTTATCTAAACTCATCAGACTCCTTACAGAGTGAATTGCAACCCCAAAGCTCACATTCCAGGCATCAATAGAAGAAGGCAATATCATTAAAACATTTTCCAGAGTCAAATTTTTTTCTAGGCTGAACCAAAAAGAAAAAGAGGCCTCACTCCACTAAGCTTCAGTGTAGTTAACAAAACACAGAGCTACACAAGCTCACCAGCAATTTGCTTACAACTATCTAGCTTGCTGGCCACTTCTCAGCTAACAGTTATAAAGTAGCTAGCTTCGCTAGCTAGCTGTACTTTCCATTGTTATCTTCCATTGATGTCTTGAAATGCTTTGGCACATGTAACAGTTCTGAGGACATACTTTACATCTCAAGTTAATTGTTGATAATGTTAGACTATATAGCTACTACTTTTGAATTTTCATTGTTGCTGAAGGAACCTGTTCGATAACAGGTGCTTGAACGCTAGCTAATTTAGCATACATTAGTAGTCGTTGTTTGCTAGCTACTTTAGCATAAATATGTGATACGTCACTACACAACAAAGATATGCAAGGACCCCGAGCAGATTGTCGAGGTGAGCAGACTGTCGATTGACACCGGCACTAAACTCAGCGGAAGTGATGTCACACTTTCGCTTTCTATGGGTAAAAACCTCTTTTGCGCTCAGTAGTCATAGGGTGCCTCACTGCTTAGGTTGGCCGAGGGCATGCTTTCCTGCATTGTTATACAGTGGAAGCAATAATTATTTGATCCCTTGCTTATTTTGTAGGTTTGCCCACTTACAAAGAATGGAACTGTGTAGAATTTTAATCATAGGTACATTTTAACATTGAGAGACAGAATATCACAAAATAATCCAAAATAACAACATCATATACATTTTATAAATGTATTATTGTATTTTTGCATGAAATAAGTATTTGATCCCCTATCAATCAGCAATAATTCTGGCTCCCACAGACCAGTTAGTTTTCCATTAAGAAGCACTCCTAATCTCAACTCATTACCCAAAACACCTGTGTCAACTCGTTACATCGTTATGTAGCTGTATAAAAGACACCTGTCCACACAATCAATCAGATTCCAACGTTTCCACCATGGGCAAGACAAAGGAGCCAGACATCAGGGACAGAATTGTAGACCTGCACAAGGCTGGGATGGGCTACAAGAAAATAAGCAAGCAGCTTGGTGAGAAGTTAACAACTGTTGGAGAAATTATTAGAAAATGGAAGAAACACAAAGTCACCGCCAATCTCCCTCGGTCTGGGGCTCCACGCAAGATCTCGCCTTGTCAATGATCATGAGAAAGGTCAGGGATCAGCCCAGTACTACACAGGAGGAGCTTGTTAATGACCTGAAGGCAGTTGGGACCACAGTCAGGAAGAGAACCATCAGTAACACACTACACCGTGAAGGATTAAAATCCTGCTGCGCGTGCAATGTTCCTCTGCTGAAGAAGGCACATGTACAGGCCTGTCTGAAGTTTGCCAAAGAACACCTGGATGATCCAGAGGAGGCTTGGGCGAAAGTGATGTGGTCAGATGAGACCAAAATAGAGCTATTTGGCATCAACTCGACTCCGTGTTTGGAGGAAGAGAAATGCCGAGTACAACCCCAAGAACACCATCCCCATGAAGCATGGAGGGGGAAACCTTATGCTTTGGGGGTGTTTCTCTGCTAAGGGGACAGGACGACTTCACTGTATCGAGGGGAGGATGAATGGAGCCATGTACCAGGAAATTTTGGGCGACAACCACCATCCCTCAGTGAGAGCACTGAAAATGGGTCATGGATGGGTCTTCCAACATGACAATGACCCAAAACATATGGCCAAGGCAACAAAGGAGTGGCTCAAAAAGAAGCATATTAAGGTCCTGGAGACCTTAATATCAGCCTGCCTGGTCTCCAGACCTAAATCCCATCGAAAATCTGTGGAGGGAGCTGAAGCTTTGAGTTGCCAAGCGACAGCCTCGGAACCTTAAGGATTTGGAGAGGATCTGCAAAGAGGAGTGGACCAAAATCCCTCCCAAGATCTGTGCAAACCTGGTGAAAAACTACAACAAACGTCTGACCTCACAAAGGTTTTTTCACCAAGTATTAAGTCCTATTGTTCTATGGATCAAATACTTATTTCATGTGAAAATACGATATAAAATTTATTAAAATTTATATGATGTTGTTATTGTGGATTATTTTGTGATATTCTGTCTCTCAATGTTAAAACGTACCTATGATTAAAATTCTACACAGTTCCATTCTTTCTAAGTGGGCAAACCTACAAAATCAGCAAGGGATCAAATAATTATTGCTCCCACTGTATATGCATGTCTACTGAATGTAAGGCTATAACCAATTGCATCAAGCAATTGTCCCACACCCAATGAAACAGAGTTGACAGTGTATAGGGGTGGGGGACAACATGTTGGGGGCTGAGTATGTGGCCAGTCCATTCACCCATTCATACACACACTCACACACCGATGGTGATTGGCTGCCATGCAAGGCACCGACCAGCTCGTCAGGAGCATTTGGGGGTTAGGTGCCTTGCTCAGGGACACTTCGACACAGCCCAGGCAGGGGATCGAACCGGCAACCCTCCGACTGCCAGACGACCGCTCTTACTGCCTGAGCCACGTCGCCCCACTATGTCACAACGATGTGAGGATACCATGTGTTTGTTTGGGTAGTTGCTTTGGGTTTTCGACATTTGCAAATCAGAGAGAAGGCTTATTGAAGCTTATTGAAAAATGACCACCATATAGTAGAGGAGACTACACATATAGTAGAGGACTCTACAGGTTGCCTGTTAATCCAACAACCAGTCCATTACATCAGCCTAGTATACGTAAAAGCAAGAGATTTTTCAGGTTTTTGTTCCATCTGAACTATTAGTCTGATAGATTATTAACCCTTTGAACAGGTTTTTTTGTAATGTTTATTTAAAAAATTGACTTCTAGAATTGTTCTGGAATTCCTTTGGGTTGAAATACAGTAGTGATCGTTACATTCAGTTAAGAACATTCTAATCACATACCTGCGATCTTACATCTCAATGGGTTAAAAGCCCACGCTTCAACAGTCAATGAGTGTGAATGGTGAAATGCTGAGCGGCTCCAGTACAACACCTAAGGTCCTCCCCTGCAGGACATACAATCCCATCATGCCTATGGAGAGGCTGCTAGTGGGCCACCGGAGACGGCCTATTCCCACCGTACCCTTCAGAGCTGAGGATGTGGTGAGTACCAATTATTTCTCTTACACCCACACCTGTTCTTTATTACAATTTTTTTCATGTAAAAGGGGTACTTAAATTGCAGAGTGCAAATCGGCATTTACTTGCAATTTTTCCTGTTTGTATTTTGGGTCTTTAAATGGCATGAGGCCTGTTCAAAATGGCTGTGACACAAAAATAAATATTTTTGTTTCCGCCAGTAAGGAGCTTTAAAAGGGGAAAACCTGTTTTTGCAGAGGAGTAAGAGGAAGGTAGGAGATGAAGGTGGGTGGACGGGAAGTGTAATTGCGGCTGCCACCGAGTCTCTGAAGGAATGGCAGATGCCCCCAGAGTCCTCTGCAGAGGGAAACATCTGTAAAATGTGAGGATAATGTGCAGCAGGACAGCAAATAAGCAATGGTTAGCCAGACATGTTCTAACATGTCCTCATGTCCTCAGGTAATGATGGCACAGGGTACAAGGCTGCCCTCTGGTGGTCATCTTACACACACACACATTCTCTGTTCATGAAAATGTGAACTCCCACTGTGGTAACATTGCACACGCCCACTCTCTCACACAGGCAGTTTGGTGAGCCTAGAAAGGCTGAATGGCCTGCTCTCCTCATCAATCCTTCTCTCCTTTGAGACTGAGCTCAGTTAATTGTCCTTGCTGGTTTTGTCACCGATTTAGTATTCACCAGTTACATTAGCGACGAGCGACGTACAATTGATTAGACCAAGCAGGAGCAATCCTCCCCTGGAGCAATGCAGGGTTAAGGGCCTTGCTCAAGGGCCCAACGGCTGTGCGGATCTTATTGTGGCTACACCGGGATTAGAACCACCGACCTAGCGTGTCCCAGTCATTTACCTTAACCACTACGCTACAGGCCGCCCTATATCCTGTACTCAAAAAAGCCAAACAGACCCACGACTTGCACAATTTTCTTTTCATTTGTGACAATTTTTCCTCTGTAGCAGAGTGATGTCTGCTTGGTTGAGATGCATTTGTTCATCCGCATTTGTTTGTTTTTCCTCATTAAGTTTTTATCTCCTCTTAATTATCTCAGAAGGGTCACATCCTATTCCCAGACTAAAGGTCACGTCCAGAACATTCCAAAAATCCTGACATTATCCTGGCATTCATTAACATCGAGCTTACAGTGTGTGTTCTGTCTGAGATTAACCAACTATATTCAGTCATTACTAAGTAACTGCAAAAGTTAAATATGTTATGAATCATGAGCATTTTCTCCATTTCAGCAGAAACCTCATTCCGGGGACTGCAGATGTGAGTTACATTTGGTACAATTGACCGAAGTTGAACACACTCCGAGTCAAACTAATAGCATATAAAATTAAAAAAATAAGTACAACTAAATAAATACACTGAGTAAAGTCAAATTCAAAGCTGACATTTGAAACAGAATAGAACAAAAAACTAAAGATGAGGAAGTGAATGATTGACAGACACATGACATGAATGTTTTAATTTAAACTCAAAAAAGTTTTTCAAGGCTCTTTTTGGCTCACCATTTGAAATGAAGAATGAGAGTGGCCAAAGGGGTATTTTTACATAGCAGCTAATGCTTTTTACAACCTGGCCATTGCTGTTTCTCAATTTGTATTTTTATACATACACTCACTGAGCACTTTATTGGGAACATTTTTACTTTATTACACCTACTTATTAATGTGATTATTTAATCAGCCAATTGTGTGGCAGCAGTGTGATGCACACAATCATGTAGATACAGGTCAGGAGCTTTGGCCGTGGAATGATTGTTGGTGGCAGACAGGGTGGTTTGACTATCTCAGAAACTGCTGATCTCCTGGGATTTTCATGCACACTAGTCTCTAGAGTTAAAAAAAAAACTTTTTCAAATCCAGTGAGCAGCAGTTCTGCAGACAGAAATGCCTTGTTAATGAGAGATATGGCCAGACTGGTCGAAGCTAACAAGGAGGTGACAGTAATGCAAATAACCACACAACAGTGGTATGCACAAGAGCATCTCTGAACACACAACGCATCACAACTCTTAAGTGGATAGGCTACAGCAGCAGAAGTCTAAAAAAATAAGTCTACTAAATACCTAATAAAGTGCCCACTGAGTGTATGTGCACATAAGTCAGCTGTCAGCTTCACTTATGTCGCCCTCTGCTGGTAGGACTTGACTTTAAATTCCACTAATCCAGCCACAGTCCCGCAACCACTGTGTTCCAACAACAGTTGCAATCCTAGAATTGCTGTTATTATTATTTTTAATTAAGTGCTTCTCATGTTTTAAGTGATTATTTGTTCTCTTAGGCCACATTATGTCAGAAATAGCTATGCATTATGCATACCATGAGGAACAAAAATCCCATGTTCACATTGTGCTTACTGTGCTCTATTACAAAGAAAACATAAAAGGTCACAAAATTATTTAACTGATCAAATTAAAGACTGAGGTTGCAAACCACTGCTCAATCAAACAACAACAAAATTACCCTACATAATCTCACTTGAATATATAAAAAACATTTACACAAAATTGGTCACCCCCCACACTTCTGGTTGATTTTTCACAGAATGACCCTGACGCAGTTGTGGTCTCAGCTCCAGTCAACCTGGTTTTCTGGTTTAAGTTGGCACTGGTGTGGTGTGAATTTCATGCAGGCAATGGGACACTTCATTGAACCCTGTAGCATACTAAGCTTTCCAAGCTAAGAAAGTATGAAGTAGAACCGGTGCCTTACCTGCCACTCCGATCTGGTGCGTGGCAAATCCGGGCAGTCTGCTCTCGCCCTCCGCCAGCCACAGGCAGAGGGTGGACCAGTCATGCCGGGCGTGGTGGAAGGTGAAGCCATGTTTAGCGGCCGCGGTGATGAAGCGGCTCTGGATGAGGGGCACATGCAGCCACACCGCGATGCGACCCTCTGCCCTCCAATGGCTGAGAGAGTCTGACACATACAGTGCAGTCTGTGAGTATTTGGACAGCACTCCAGTAAACAACCAGTTAAAACAATCACTACGTGGTCAAAATGCACTTTTTAATTTAAAGGTTTTTCATATGATGAACCCAGTGGGAAATACAATTGTTATACAAAAGTAATTGGATAATTGGCAGCTCAAATGTTTCTTTGACAGGTGTGTTAAGCTTTATCGTTAGTGCATGCATAAAAGAGCTAGCTAGGAGTGCCATCTACATTTGGAGTCTGTTGTTGTTGTCTCTCAACATGAGGATCCTGCAGTATTGCAAAGGATTCTCAATGAAATAGCAAATGATTACTTTATTTCAGATTGTGTTCATTTGTCCAGTTACTTTTGGTATATGTATAAAAACAGCTGCCCACCCAATATGGATTCCTCAAATTAAAGCTGAAAGTCTGCACTTTAACCACATTTTTTTTTTATTTCAACTGTTTGTTTGTTGGGGTAGGACTACAGAGTGGGTTTCAGTCAAAAGTTTCCAAACTTTTTAGAATTCATAGACGCGAAAATAGAATAATAATCAGCCTACATATGCGAGAATATTCAGGCAAAACAGGCCTATTTCTGACACTTGTACAGTTTATAAATTACAAGACAGTAGCTTACCAGTTCATCGACATATTTGCTGTTTAATGAACTAGTGCTATGACATCAAAATTGCTTTCCTTTTGAATATTTCGGTAGGCTAACTTTATATAACTGTCTTGCTTGAGTCTTGACAGCATGACAGCCTATGACACATAACCGGCATCGTTTTTGCGACACATAAACAAAACACATTCAAAATGATCGCTTGTTCAGACATTATAGGCTATGCCAGTGTCGTGACATTGGTGTTAATCGTTGACACTGACACTGTAATTGCGGGTGAAGTGCTTCCAACATGACAGATAACAGGAATTTATTTCACTATATCCGTGCACCAAATAATAGCCAGTCAACTTGCCTCGCAGTTGAATACTGAAGGCACTTTCGCTGATGTCAGGTGGAAAGTCTCGTTCGTTGAGGTGCACAGTGATTCCACCGAACTTATCCACATTTCCGGTCATGACATTTTTGCCTGTAACATTTCCCTTCTCACGGTGGATTTGATAGTTTGTTCCCAAACAGGATAAATATCGATCTGTCATCTTTGTTATCCACACAGCACGCACACATCCACCACTCTGCTTCGTGATGACTTTTCTCAGGATAAGCGGCATTCTGCAATTTTGCACTGCCATGATCAGTCATCAATTAGAATAAGCAACGTTAGGTTAAATTACCTTCCATTCCGAACACGTCTTACACACTACAGGTCAACGGTCTTACATAAACCGTATGGCTTTCCAAAGGTACATAAAAACCGTAATGCTTATAGAAATACTGCAATTTAGATTAATTACTAACACAAAGTGTATCCAGGTGTTTAATTGCTTCTAATATTTCATATGTTGCTTTCTTACACCAGTGATGACGTATTCATTGTATTTGCATGAGGTGTGTACATCTAAATAAGATACATAAACAAAATTAAACCCCCAAGACTTCACGATAACATTTGCCTTTAGTCATTACGGTAAAGGGGTGGGATCCATAAACTTTAAACCGGAAGTTTATGTGTTAGCGAAGTGGCATGGTGAAAGAAGCATGCTTGGAAAGGCTGTAATGTTAATCCTGTCATAATGTCATCAAAAAAGAAAAATAAGGGAAAACCCGTAAGACCGAACGAATTTGAGAACAGCACCGATTGTTCCTTTGACTCTTCTGGACTCGCCCATGGAGACCGACCAACTACTTCCAATGATTCATTCACAGTAATCGACTTCATTGATAAAGGTAGACTTTGAATAAATGTATGACCCGATAATGGCTGTGCATTACCAGTGACAGTTCCGGCTTATTTGGGTGGGATGTCCACACAGATAATATAAATGGTTTGGACATATCTAGAGCGAATTTATTTGTATTGCATTGTAAACGGCTATTTACTTAAGTAATTATTAAGCGCCTTGCTCAAGCGTAAAACTGTAGTCCCTCGCCTGGGAATCAAATCCTAATTATCACGGTTATGCTACAGTACATTGCATATGAAATAGAGATCATTCTATCTACATTGCGTCTGAACTAAATGACAATATGCAACATGCAGTCTTCACCTCTTAACATTACACCGACCCACGTTATGCAAGCAGCACATGCATGAGAGCCTGGAGGATGTTATGCATTGCTTAATTATTTACTGATTTTTCCGACTAAATTGCAGTGGACGAGAAGGTACAGAAGAGATGCAGGAGATTTCTTGCCCAGCTGAGTCTGAACTCCATGAAGGCTGCAGATATCTGCATCGGACGACCTGTCCTGGTCTCTAGTCCTGCTGGGCAGGAGGTTTGTCCAGAGTCAATGTAGTGCATGTACTGTGTCACAAACTGTGTGTCATAAACAGTATTCAAACCTATCCAGTTAGTATCAGTGGATATGCACGCACATCATTAACATACAATTATGTGAAAAAATTAGGACACCCTATGGAAAATTGTGTGTTTTTTTAGACATATGGATATTTAATATCAATTTTAACAAAACTGAGAGATTCAAGTAATATAACTTAAGTAAAGTAAAACTGAAGAAAATACTTTTTAAAACTTTCTGTAAAATGTAGTAAAATAAAAATGCAATTTCTGGTGAGGAATAAATTAGGACACCCCTACACTTTTTCCCACCTAAAATGGCTGAAATCACACACAGGTGCATCACATCAGGTGCACATGATTAGAACATTGTTACTCAGCATTTTGAAGGAGGCTTGCCCTATTTAAACCTCAGACATTTAGTTTGGTGTGCTCCTGACTGTTGACGTGAGAGTGAACAACATGGTGAGATCGAAAGACCTGTCTGGGGCCTTCAGAAAGAAGATTGTAGCAGCTTATGAGTCTGGTAAGGGATTTAAAAAGATCTCAAAAAATTTTGAAATCAGTCATTCCACTGTCCGGAAAATAGTCTACAAGTGGAGGACATTCAAAACAACTGCCAACATGCCCAGGTCTGGCCGTCCAAAAAATGTAATCACGGGACCTACAGCAGGCTCTGGCAACTGTTGATGTGAAAGTGCATGCCTCTACAATCAGAAAGAGACTGCACAAGTTTAACTTTCATGGGAGGTGTGCAAGGAGGAAACCTTTACTCTCCAAGAGAAACATTAAGGCCAGACTGAAGTTTGCCAGAGAGAACATGGACAAAGACCAGGACTTCTGGAATAATGTTCTTAGGACAGATGAGTCTAAAATTGAATTATTTGGACACCAGAACAGAGGACATGTTTGGCGCGCACCAAATACAGCATTCCAGGAAAAGAACCTCATACCAACTGTGAAGCATGGAGGTGGAAGTGTCATGGGTTGGGGATGCTTTGCTGCAGCAGGACCTGGCCAGCTCACCATCATAGAATCTATCATGAATTCTACAGTGTACCAGCGGGTGCTTGAGGAACATGTGAGACCATCTGTAAAAAAATTAAAGCTGAAGCGGAATTGGACCCTGCAACATGACAATGACCCAAAACATACCAGTAAATCCACCAAGGACTGGCTGAAAACTAAGAAATGGAGTCCTGGAATGGCCCAGTCAAAGCCCAGATCTTAATCCCATTGAGATGCTGTGGGGTGACTTGAAACGGGCTGTCCATACAAGAAACCCCTCGAACATCTCACAGGTTAAAGAATTCTGGAGGAGTGGGGCAAACTTTCCTCAGACCGATGTCAGAGACTGGTAGATGGTTACAAGAAGAGTCTCACTGAAGTTATTTCAGCCAAAGGGGGTAACACTAGGTATTAGGGGGTAGGGTGTCCTCAGTTTCCTCAGTTAGAATATGCATTTATGTTGATGTCTTTTGTTTAATGAGCTAAACAAGGTTAATTTTTGTAGTTTACCTGCATTTAGATCACTTTCTTTTCCAGAGATGAATAAAAACAAGATTAGACATCGATATGTGATAATTTCTTAATGAATAACTGAATATTTAACGGGGTGTCCTAATTTTTTCACATAACTGTAATTTGCTAAGGTTTCTTCCTGTTGCCAGGGAGTTTTTCCTAGCCACTGTTGCCGTAGGTGTACTCTTTCTCGGTAAAGCTGCTTTGTGACAAAGCCCCTTTGTTAAAAGCACTATACAAATAAAAATTGCTTGATAATTAATTGCATTTAAGTTCTTTGAGACCACACCAATGCTGGCCGATGTATGGCAGCCATTTTGTGTCCGAGTAGCTTAGGTGGGGAGGGAGAGAATTATTGTCTGTGTACCTCTGTGGCAGGTGTGCATGGCCTGGCCTGTGGCTGCTTTTCCGGGGGGGCAAGTGGGCCTGCAGGGGGGAACCCAGCGTAGCCTGAGGGTGAAGTCGGGGGACAGGGTCACAGTTCGGCGGCTGACCGGACCTGTGCTGCAAGTGGAGGCGCTGCATCTGTCCCTAAGGTACCATAAGCCTCGCTCAAACTTCAGTGCTCCACTGGCAGGGACGGGACAGGATGGGACGAGACGATCTCCTTCCCACTCAGAATTCTGTTGCGTCCACTTCCACTGTGCTTTACAGTGTTGTAGCCATAAAAATATGATCAATATATCAATCATCATATGAACAATAACTATAAAATAACAAAAATAATGCATCACAGAAAATATTGTAGCTAAACAAAAAATCTATAAAAAAAAGATGAGGGAAATTATTTGAATAGAAGAGCAATGTTGTTGTCAGTATTGTCAATGTCAGCATATTGGAAACCGATTATAATGGCAAAGCCCTGTGATACGGTCTGCAGTGGTTACAGAGAATTGCAAACCTCCTGGTTGGGAGAATGGAATTTTGTGCTTTCCTGATTAAAATTCTTTCCTGATTAATATTCTGTTATGGCCAGCCTGTAGTGTAGTTGTTGTGGTACATGACTTGGACTTGGAAGGTTGGTGGTTCAAGCCCTGTTGTAGCCACAATAAGAACTGCACAGCTGTTGTGCAAGGCCCTTAACCCCACATTGCTCCCTTGGCGCACAGTGGCTGCCCACTGCTCCTAAGTAACTAGGACAAGTGAAATGCTGAGGACAAAGTAGCTTACCCCGTAGGGTTCAATAGAGTGTTCTTCTTGTTCCTATCCATATTTCTTGTGTTGCCATTTAATGCATCAGTCCCAACTAGGCTCATCATTTACCCTGCAGGCTGTTATCCGTTAACCTCAGCTTCCAGACAAGAGCACTGTCATTGATGGCAGCGTTCAGAGTTTGCAGTCATGAATCTATTTATTGAGTGAAATATCAGAAGATTGGTCTGGACATGGTGAGTCATGTTAACTCTGAAGATGGTTTGCACGATAGGTGCAAGAATGCTTTGAAACAGAGCTGTGTGAACCTTTCGGGTTCCAAACGCTTTCTCTGTTTGGGTTATTTAATCAGAGCTGGTAAGCTGATACAGGAAATCAAGGCTTTCTGAAATTTGCATTGCAATGAAGAGATCACAAGGTGCCATTCGGTAATATCAGGTATTGCAGTTCTTAAACAAGAGGATCAGCATGATCTGAACCCGAAGCTTAGGTTTTAATGCTCAGGTAAGCATGTACAGTGGTGTGCAAAAATGGGGGTGCCAGGGGTGCCCACATTTTGCTTATATGCTTTCATCTGGTGGTGCTGTTGTATAACTGCACTCTGATTGCTCCATTGTATGATTTGTGTTGAAGTTGCCCAGTTGTGGTATGTTTTTACACTGAGAGCCAGAGGTGGAAAGTCCAGGAGTGAGAATGTAAAAGTCCGGCCGTGTGTTTCTTTCACCATTTACCTCATCCAGCTGATTTCACTATTTATTTAGTGTGATTGTGAAGCAACACAGTTCTGTAATTAGAAATTCAAGTTCATTATTATTATTCCACTGGTTTTTTGACTACTCCTCCCACAGTTTGAGATATCAACAACAAACCAACTGGAAAATGCCCAGCTTGGTCCAGCTTTTGGGTAGTACTTATACTTTTTGATTTATGAGCATGTGTTTGAGAACAGCTTTCTTCTCACTCTCGTCTCACTCTAAATCCCATTACTTGCTCAATTTTGAGACTACATACAGATATAGAGCAGGTGCAGATGGAGAGTGCCGTAGATGTCAAACAAAGCTCTTGTTCTCAAAAACTACTCATCGTAAACATGTCAACTTGGTATGGAAATGCTCAAAATACTTTCAGCTTGTCGGCCATAAAATAAATAAATTGGTTATTGTCAAAAGTTATAGCTAATTTAGATAAAATGTCCTATTCCCGCAGTGTTATACTTACCCCCGGGAAGGGGCATGGCGGTATTGAGGCTTTTAAATTCATTAAAGGGATTAACAAAGTGAACTACAGGTGATTCTTCTGGGTGAGTTTGGTTAGCTGAACGAGGGGGCATAAATCGGAATTGGCCAAGAATAAATTCAGCAGATATCAGGCTTGATACAGTGCTAGATAGTATTTAGCTTTCTGGCAAACTAAGCAGTAGGTACACTTTAGTGAAAGGAAAAGGTGAGCATTGCTGGGCTGAATGGCCTGCTCTTTCCATTATGTTATGTTATTGTGGCAAATGCATGGTTTGCGGGAAGGAAGCTGGGCAATCCGAGGACCACACCTACTGGTTAAGTAGGTACACACCTGGACTAAAGTTTATTATATTATTGTGCATAATCTTTTCTGATTTTAGAGAAAAGGATGACACACTCAACATGGAGGAGTTCACTGATTTTGTTCTCCGGTCTCTGGGTGAGTTTGTATGTTGCACGTCATAACATTTAATTAAATGGCTACATGTATGCATGTGATTAACCCATTCTAATGAACAATGTTTCACCAGTCAGCTTCAGTTTGACTTCAGCCAATTATTTCAAATAATTGAAATTCAGTTCATTGTAAGAAGAATGTTTGATTCATTAATCCATTCAAGATTGTAATTTTCAGAATTTGAATAGATTTTCAGAATTGATTGAACTGTAGTAGAATTGAGCACAGTCCTGCAACGGCAGTGTTGAAGGTGATTTCCACGCTGCATGTAACAGGCACTCTGTGACCGCAGTTGTACTGTGTGAGAGGCAGCCGATAGCCTAGTGGATAAGTGGCAAAGCTTGACTGGGACCCGGAAGGTTGGTGGTTGAAGCCCCAGTGTAGCCACAGCTGTTGGGCCCTTGAACAACACGTTGTTCCAGGGGGGATTGGCCACTTCTTTTTCTGATGAACTGTAAATTGCTTTGGATAATGCAGTCAGATAAATAACTGTATTGTAATGCAATGTTTCAGATGGAAAAGTGGTTCTCCCGGGAAACACCCTCTTCCTGACCTTTTACGGGCGTCCCTGCACCCTGAGGGTGGAGAGGGTGAGAACAGTGGATGGGGTGACCCTAGAGAGGCAGGACACCCCTGCTGACGAGGCGGAGGTGGAGCCGTCGGACACGCCCATTGTGGATGCCACACCCGCGGACCTGTCCCTCTCCCTGGGGCTCAGTGCGCTGGATATTGATGATAAACAGCCCCCCCCTGCAACCAGCACCCCCTACCGGCCCGGCAACCTCTCTCCTGACTCCCGCCCCTGCCTGCCTGCGGCGCCCCGAGAACCCGGTTGCCTAGGCGATCGAAGCACTGGGAGCAAGGAATGCACGGTTGACTCTGAGCAGGCACTTACAGCGCCCCTTGGTGGAGCCTCCAGCGATGGCACATTCTATCGAATTTGCCTGCTGACCAAGGTCATGGTGGTGGGGAAGGGGGGCAAGGGGGAGGAGGTGGAGGAGGTTGGTGGGGCATCCAGAGTCACGTACGACATGATTGGTGGCCTCAGCGACCAGCTGGGGGTGATCAGGGAGACCATTGAGCTTCCCCTCAAACACCCCAAAATCTTCAGGAGCTACGGTACGAGCCCTACCGCAGATCTCCAGTGCGTACGTGCGCTTGCGCGTGCGTGTGTGTGTATTATTCTTATGACTGGACATTCCTAGCTGACAGGGAAAAGCCACAGATACTGAACAGAGGAGCAGATTTAAGAGTGACCCTGACCCCCCTGTCTGCATTGGTCTCTTCCTCAGGAATCCCACCCCCTCGGGGAGTCCTCCTTTACGGCCCTCCTGGGACAGGGAAGACCTTGATTGGCCGAGCAATAGCCAATGAGGTTGGAGCTCACATGATCTTCATCAACGGCCCTGAGATCATGAGCAAGTGAGGAGGCGGTTTTGTGGCTGCAGTTACCCCAACATCTACATTACTGTGCTGCCAACACTATATTGTGTTATACACTGTCAAGTATATGCTACTGTACAGTATATATTGTGTCATACACATTACAATAACAATACAAAGTGTATTTATTCTTGCTTTATCTGTGGATTTCTGGCTGCATGTCCTGTTATACACTCAGTGAGCAATTTATTAGGTAGACCTGTACACCAGCTTGTTAATGCAAATATTTATTCCGCCAATCATGTGGCAGCAACTAAATGCATAAAAGCATGCAGACGTGATCAAGAGGTCCTGCTGTTGTTCAGGCCAAATGTCAGAATAGGGAAGAAATGTGATCTAAGTTATTTTCATGCACATGTCTCTAGTGTTTGCAGAGAATGGTGAGAAAAAAAAAAACATTGAGTGAGCAGCAGTTCCGCCGGCAAAAACGTGTTGTTAATGAGAGACATCAGAGGAGAATGGCCAGACTGATCAAAGCTGACAGGAAGGTGACAGTAACGCGAATAACCACACATTACAACAGTGGTATGCAGAAGAGCATCTCTCAACACACAACGCATCAAACCTCTAAGTGGATAGGCTACAGCTGCAGACAACCAATAAGTCTAATAAATGCCTAATAAAGAGCTCACTGAGTGTATATGGAAAGATGTGAAGACAGTAGAGATAAAACACATTTTTTCACAAAGCAGTGGTGAACTGTATATCTACACATAATGTTCCCGGTCTGCAAAGCATGTTGCCTTTATTGTGTGCCTTTATTGTAGGTTTTACGGAGAGACAGAGGCACGGCTGAGACAGATTTTTGCAGAAGCTGCTCAAAGGTAGGAGCCGAACACAGACTTCATCAAGTGGTATTTTGATGTAACATTACAATTAGACATTGCATTAGTTATTTAGCTTTTATCTAAAGTGACTTACACTTATATACAGGCTGCCCCTACAGATGGGCAAGGGGGTTTGGGTGGCCCCTGCCTGCTTTGGAAGGGAGTTGTGTTTGTGTGTCCCTTGACAGTTTTGGGGGGGGCCTTTCCTCTGACAGGCAACCTGCGGTAATCTTCATCGACGAGCTGGACGCATTATGTCCGAAGCGGGAGGGGGCGCAGAATGAGGTGGAGAAGCGTGTAGTCGCCTCTCTCCTCACCCTCATGGACGGGATTGGTTCTGTGAGTACTCGGGGGTGGAAGCCCCACCCACTTGTGGATCACAAACAGTGCGCTGGTATCGTTCTCTGCAGCCTGAATTGTGGAGATTGAAATTAAAAAACCAAAAAATTTTCATTTTGCTCTGCTTTCTATTGAAAGTTGTCAGTCTCCCAGTAATTACTTATACAATAATACCATTCCGATAATGTCACCGCTGTGCTGCAGTCAGCAAGTACCATAGATCAACAGTTTTACCAGCATATTTATATATTTAGAAAAGGAAAATTAAAGAATAATGCAGTAATTTGAAACGTCTTTTTATGCTGTTTTAATGGCAAAACGGTGCGCTTCTGAAGTGTTGCTAGGTTACAAGTTTATGATATCTGATGTAACGAATCAAACGAACGTGAACATAGCCGTTTTGTTTTACCGAGTTAGAAGTGACGTATTGTGTGATGCTGTCACTCTATTTAATGCCTCTCAGCCAATCACAATGCAAGGTCAGAACTAACTGTTATATAATGTGTAAGTTTCACCAGGCTAAAATGAATCCAATTGTCCAAATGGGGAAAAAGAATCATGCACAGTGAATCCCTGAGACAGCATTTGAAAAACATTGCAATGCATGTAGGTGATTTAAATGTCCAAATAAAAGCAATATTCACTGGACAAGCTTTGGACTTTATTCAATAAAATAAACCATTCCGCCTGCTTACCGGGCATACTTTTAGAAGTATTTTGGTTGATTAATTGGCATACAGTTCAACATCACGCCTTCTAAAGTCCTGTAATCTGTTGATTTACTTGGGGTTTAAAGGGTTTAAAGGGTTCCCACCTTTTTCACAGGGCTCTGTCATTCATAAACAGTAAAAAAAAAAAAATTAAAAAGGCAATCTTGCTTTAAAAGTTGCAGAAAGGTATCATGTTTAACTGTACCATTTAAAGTTCAGGTTTGCTTTCGATCATATTCAGATTCATTGCAGACATTTAAACCAGGAGTCTCCAAATTTTTGCACCCCACTGTACAGAGGCTGGGGTCAGAATGATCACACTGATTCACACAACAACACCTTTGTATGCAATGTTGGTACTGGACTTTTGAAAACAGCTTTATGTTTATTGCATGTTTAGTGTTTAATCCCATCAAGATAAGAAAATTAGAAAGATCATGCAGTATCAAGGTTAAGTGGTTTTTAAGAGATGCCAAACACTGAATGGGATGTTAATAATATGAGGGTTAAAATAATTATCTGTGTGGAGAAGGCAAGTGAGTTTTCCCTCAAACTCAGCATGGTAGGATGGCGTCATGTAAGGAGGCATGGCTTACATGGGAAACCTATTGATGCCGTGTGGGCCGCCAAATCGGGGTAAAAATGATTTAAATAATATTTTACTTTTTTCAGTGCCATGCCGGAATACATTGTGTGACATGCGAACAGGAAATGGGCTGTGGCTTCCTAACGGGCCTCCAGGCCGGCGACTCGCAGCGCTCCTATTGGGCACTTTTCTGGGAATTTGATGAATGTGCTTCCTGGTGTGGGGATTGCGGCCTGGTGATTTAGTTGTGTTTAGTCCCCATGCAGTGAGGAGAGGCTTATTTATACCCCATGTCACAGAGACCTCAGACCACACACGCGCACACACACTCACACACACACACACACACGCATACATGCACATATACACATTCACGCACACAGAGAGACGCATACACACACACGCACACACACACACGTACACAAACCTGCACACACAAGCAAATACTGTATACAAACAGCCACACACACACATGTGGCTGACTTCCGGCTCCGCCACCTTCCCCATTCCAGCTTTCCCAGAGCTGGAAGAAGAGCGTGGGAAACAAGGGGTTTGTTCAGAATGGAAATCTGGGAATTCCAGCATGGAAGTGCATTCCTTTAGCATTCCCTGTGGTTTCTGTCCCATCTGCATCAGCTTAAGTGCTTAGAGAGCTTCCATTTTCTGCTGCATCTAACTGAGCTGCTCTGGGAAAAGCAGGCTGCTGCCGGCTGTTGTATTCGAGGGCCAGTTGGAGGCGCTCTTTCCAATGTACCGCAGAGAAAAGCCAGTGTCCTGTTGCACTGAGAAAGGCATGTCACACACTTACTGTTGAGAAGAATATTAACCCCATTCACTAGAAACTTCCTCCTTTCTATGATTCCTCTCTCACCATGACTGTGGATTGGGTGTACTATATCAGAGTGGGGCTCTTCAGCCCCAACATGGATAACGGTTAAATTTTTTTTACGATCTAATTTACTAATTTTCTGATTTACTGCTGTAGCCTATCCACTTGGAGCTATGTTGTATGTTGTGTGTTCAGAGATGCTCTTCTACATACCACTGTTGTAATGTGTGGTTATTTATGTTACCTTGTCACCTTCCTGTCAGTTTTGACCAGTATGGCCATTCTACTCTCTCATTAACAAGGCTTTTCTGTCTGCAGAACTGCTGCTCACTAGATTTTCGTTTCGTTTTTGGCAGAATTCTTTGCAAACTCTAGAGACTAGTGTGTGTGAAAATCCCAGGAGATCAGCAGTTTCTGAGATACTCAAACCACCCTGTCTGCTACCAACAATCATTCCACGGTCAAACTCAAAATCACATTCTTTCCCCATTTTGATGGTTGATGTGAAAATTAACTGAAGCTGTATCCACACGATTGTATGCATTGAACTGCTGGCATACAAACAGAGAGAAATGGCTGAAATCCAGATCTGTGATCTCAGAAACTCTGAGCATATTCAACTTGACATTACGCTGTGAAATGATATCATTATGGTGAGTTGTGACATCATTGTGCACGGTCATAAGGTCAAGGTGGATGGCGTCAGAGCGTTAGTTGTGATATCATCGCCCCGGGTCTGAGACTTTACCCCTCTGGTCTCCTTCAGGAGGGCCACAGTGGGCAGCTGCTAGTGCTGGGGGCCACCAATCGGCCCCATGCACTGGACCCTGCCCTGCGGCGGCCCGGGCGATTCGACAAGGAGCTGGAGGTGGGTGTGCCCAGCGCGGAGGGGCGGGCCGATATCTTGCGCAGGCAGCTGAGCGCCATGCCTTGCCAGCTGACCCCGGAACAGCTGACTGTGCTCACAGACACCGCACATGGCTACGTGGGGGCGGACCTGGCTGCAGTCTGCAAGGAGGCAGGTGAGTGTTACCTGTACCTCACCCGGTTCAATCAGAAAATGTTTTGCTATGGTTTCCGTGTCGAACGACCGTTGGGTTTCCTCCCAACGGTATGCAACGTTTTGCAACAGGCTTTGAGGTATGTTTGTTCCAGCGTGGTGGCCTATGTGTCAAAGGCCAGAGAACGTACGAAGTGGCCTTGAAAGATGCCGTGGGAGCAAACCGTACCTATGTCAGTCAGTCTGCCCACGGTTTGCAACAGGATGTTGAACGCGCCACAGTGTCCATTTTATATATGCTTTGTTTTGTCAGGGCTGAGCGTGGGCCCGATCCACAGGTGGCAGGCACTTTGAAACCAAAGTTTGTTACCAACCAGTGAGCAGGAAGGGGGATTATGATACATTTTCATTTTATTTTTTATTTAACTTCAACGCAAAACTGCATCTCTTTTTCGTTTTTTAAAATTTGTTTTGGATTTTTCCTGTTTTTTTTTTTTTCCCATTTCGTAGCCAACTGTACCCTATCTATTATTATCTATTGCCCATGTGTTAGCTGGGGCTACACTGCTGACGGCCTGGTGGCCCGGATGGATCAGGTGATCCTGAGGACGACGCACCTTCTCTAAGCCACATCATCTCGCCCGTGACCGTGATTCTGATGCGCTGTTGTATGCGGCGATCTCACTAACGCCCCCCTTTGGAAGAAAATAGGTTATCAGTCATCAGGGTTTTTCCTGGCTGAAAATGAGGCTTCGTTGGTGACTTTGTGTGACAGCAACTGACTGTGTCTGCTTTCAAAAATATTTTATTGGAATTGGACATTGGAATCTAAATATTTAATAAAGGGTTACACATTGTAGCTAAGTGCCCAAATTGGGTGTGAGATGTACAGTCCCCTCTAAAAGTATTGATTTATTTAATTTTTTATTATTATTATTATTATTTTGCAATACATTTGGGGTTGAGAAAACGATGATCATGAAACAAGAGTTCAGAATTTCAGCTTTTATTTCCTGGTATCTACACCTAGATGTGTTAAACTACACCTTTGGTATCAGACCACACACCAGGTGAGCAAATGTATTGGAACAGAGAGTATTTCAGTAAATAAAACTTGATATTTGGTAGCATATCCCTTGCTTGCAATAACTGCATCAAGCCTGTGACCCATCAACATCACCAAACTGTTACATTCTTCTTTTGTGATGCTTTTCCAGGCTTTTACTGCAGCCTTTTTCAGTTGTTTGTTTTGGAGAGTTTTTCCCTTCAATCTCCTCTTCAGGAAGTGAAATGCATGCTCAATTGTGTTAAGGTTTTGGCCAGTCTGAAAAATCATTTTTTCTCCCTAATGAAGTCCTTTGTTGTGTTGGCAGTGTGTTTTGGGTCATTGTCTTGCTCCATGATGAAGTTCCTCCCAATTATTTTTGAGGCATTTCTCTGTAAATTGGCAGACAGACTTCTGAATTAATTCTGCTGCTACAATCATAAGTTACATCATCAATAAAGATTAGTGAGCCTACTCCAGAAGCAACCATGCAAGCCCAAGCCATGATACTTCCTCCACCGTGCTTCACAGATGAGCTCGTAGGCTTTGGATCATGAGCAGATCCCTTCTTTCTCCACACTTTCCATCACTTTGGTAGAGGTTCATTTTTTAACGTTGTTCCAGAACCTTTGTGACTCATCTCTCTTCTTGCAAATTGTAATCTCGCCTTCCAATTCTTACTACTGATGAGTGGTTTGCATCTTGTGGTATAGTCTCTATATTGCTCCTCTCTAAGTCTTTGAATTGTTGATTGATGAATACCTTCACCCCTGCCCTGTATGGCTCAGTATACTTGAGTGTTGTACAGTTTGGAGCAGTATGACTTGGAAGAGTTTACTGAAGTGTTGCACAGTTTGGAGCACTATGACTTGGCAGAGTTTACTGAAGTGTTGCACAGTTTGGAGCAGTATGACTTGGCAGAGTTTACTGAAGTGTTGCACAGTTTGGAGCACTATGACTTGGCAGAGTTTACTGAAGTGTTGCACAGTTTGGAGCAGTAAGACTTGGCAGAGTTTACTGAAGAGTTGCAAAGTTTGGAGCAGTAAGACTTGGCAGCGATTATGGGAGTGTTGCACAGTTTGGAGCAGTATGACTTGGCGGAGTTTACGGGACTGTTGCGCAATGTGACGCAAGGTGGTACAGTTCAGCGCAGTTTGCTGCACAGCAGAGCTGAGCAGGACTCCTGGGTGGCCTTAGAGAGGGAGTGGGATGCACTATATCGCATTTCCAGCTGCGTTTCTGCAGCTGCGTTCTGGTGGGGACCCTGATTTGCAGCCCTGAAGGGGGCAGGGGCAGGATATGACTTGGTGCGATGTTTGTGAAAGCGCTCTCGCCCTTTTTAAACTCTTACCAAAACAAACACAAGATTCCCATCTGTGCCGGAGCCAAAATATCATCCCTCCAAGATAGAGCTTGTTTAGTGTCCCAATGCTCCAAAATAAAAATGTGCATTTTGAATTATGTTGACACTAAGGCATTTTGCAGATGCTCTTGTGCTTTTACGCCACATTTAGAGTTGCGTTACACAGCTCAGTGTTTATTGAAGCAATTCAGATTAAGCAGTTGTCTTGGGGTAAAGCAGCAGTGTATCACTTGAGAACCTGAAACCTCAGAGTTCTCAAGTGTTCCCAAGCCGTCATTAGGTACCGCACTGCGGAGCAGTAGCTGAAATGTTAATCTGAAGTCCTGATTCACCGCGGTCCCTAAAGATCCCAATAGCACTCACTGGGAGAATGGAATTACAGAGACATGGTAGGGAGTCGAACATACAGACACGCAGGGCGAGTAAACCTTATGACCGCCGAGGCTGACCCTGCCCGACGTATTGCTCCATAGTCTTTTCACCCCTTTAATGAAGTGAGCACACTCACTCTCTCTTTCGCCTGCAGCTGGGGAGGGGGGCTCTGAGGTCATGTGGAATCCTCCCACCCCCATCCCTGTATTTTCCCCTTTCTTCTTGGAAGGGGACTGAAATCTGATGAGCTGCGGTTGTTTCCCCTTCAGGTAGGGAGAAGAACCCAACTAATCGCCCCCTCCCCCCTAAACACACACACACACACACACACACACACACACACACACACACACACACACACACACACACTGTACCTGCCTCTCGAGTCTCTGATTTATGCTGGGCTTGCATGGGGTGGAAAGAAAATGTGCCTGGGCTCAGATCGATATCAGTGCATACCTCTAACCTACGGTCCTGTCAAGTATGCAAGTATGCAACTTCTGGGGATTTATTATATGCACTTGGGATTGCATAGTGGCGGTTTGGAATGTCACATATGATGGACAATCCAGTGACTGTGTTTGCCATGTGTATAGAATGCAAGTTTGCACTGAGGAGCACATCCCAAGTAACTGTTTTGACAGTTCTTATATGTCTCCACTGGAGACTTTCCAATGATCATGGGACACAACAGTGCCGTCGTTAGACTTAGACAATTGCAGGGTTAAGGGCCTTGCTCAAGGGCCCAGCAGCTGTGCCGATTTTATCGTGGCTACACCAGGGCATGAACCACAAACTTATTGAGTCCCCGTCATGTACCTTAACCACTAGGCTACAGACTGCTCTTATATCCAGCTGTGTATATGCTATGATTTCCCTTTTTTTGGGTAATTTTCTTGGTGAAAGCATTTTGCATGTCTGTTTAAGCATTTGTTTAAACCTTCAATGGTTTATTTTCGCTTACTATGGGTCTCTCTGGGAGGGGGTGGAGGGTGAGGTGGGTGGGTTTAACGGGGGTACAGAATGAGTGAACATCTGTACCATTCTCCACCTATGATTAGATTGTTGTTTTGAAATTACACAATAAAACTGTTGACCATGGCCTTTTTTTTTGTGCTCGACTCATCTTCAACCTTCAAGTAGCTGCTAGGATCAGATTCAAAGTTCTGACCCTGGCCTATGCTGCTGCCCACAAGACGGCCCCTCCCTACATATAGGACATATTTCAGCCTTACTGTCCCGACTGCAGAGTTTCTCCACCCTAGCTTCATTGGTGGAACCACCTTATCATCCCCATAAGAACTGCTCACTGACCTCATCTCCTGGGGGGTGTAATCTTTCCTCGATTAGGAAGCCTGTGAACTGGTAATGGTATTGTTTCTCTGGGTGCAAATTAGTCTGTTCCTAATTCTACACAGTGTAAAGGTGTGGATGGCACAACTGGGTACCATGTTACAAATTGTTCCAAACACAGTCAGGGCTGTGGTGTAGCACAATTATGTAGCACAATTATGTGGGCCCCCCCACTAGGTTGAGACATGAGGCCCCTCCAATATTTACTTAGAATGAAACTCTTGGGGCCAAATTTCTGTACATGAAGCTTGCAGCGCAAAATGTGGCCTAGGTCCAGTTGCAGTCTGTTTGAAATTAATGTCTTACTTATGAAGGCTGTAGCTCATTACAGCAGTTTATTTATTAATAAAAAAAAAAAATATTTGGTAAGGAGGATAACTAATCAAAACAAACAACACACAACCCTGTGTTTAGTATTTTAGCAGTGGCAGTTGAGCATGATCTGTTTCTAACAATGTTCTGTTAAAGGAAAAAATCATGTATTTCTGTGATGCACAAAAGCAATTAAAAGCAGCATATGCATTCAGTGTACTCATTTTTTATTAATTTATTTTTTACTAGCAGCAGCTTCAAACACTTGTTACTGTCATTATGGTTGAGCATGTTATTACAGTCATTTCCCACTGCTTTGCATGAGATATTGGTTCATTTTACACACACCCAGCCTTAATTATTGCTTGGTTGCCATTATTAATTAAAATTTAATATTATTAATCTGATGATTTCTTGGAGTTGAAATTGTGATTTTTGTTGCAAATATTTCAGTGCAAAGTTATTTCAAGATTCAGAACCTGTGTCTCTATTTTGCTTGTGGCTCAGCTTATGCCTGCTCTTTCGAGGCAGAGAGATATTACGCACAATCAATCATTGTTACGTGCATGAATTTTAACAAATTCAATGGAATACATAATCTGCCACACTTATATTATCTCCTCCCTTTATTTGTGTAAGCCACCCTTAAATGCATATGCAGCAGTTTCATGCATATGACGCATATTTCCTGGGCAGAATGTGTAATTTGTGGACCTGAAAATCATCGCAAAAGGCTTAGTTAATCTGGCCCTTAGTCCATATAATAGGCTAATGACGGGCAATCCACATAAACATACAGAAATGTAACAATATTTATAAATGAGCAGCAACGTTGACAAAAATCTTGTCTGATTGTTACATATATTAGCATCAAAGTGGTCTATTGAGTGTAACTTGTAGTCCTTTTGATAGCAAACATCTAGGGGGGTCCCCTGAATGAACAGCTGTGAAAATATTGTTTACATTTTAAGGGCAACATTTTACCGATTACTGATCAGTAATGCCGGGTATTTGTCACAGAAAATATTTACTGAAGTGGCAGAGCAGAGTTGAAAATCATGGAAAACTGCAGAAGAAAGTTGCAACAGTAGGCTAACCAGTGCATTTGAAATAAGTGAATTGGTTTTCACTGACTATTAATACAGCAATTAATTCACAAAATCAGATAAAGCTAGCTTTTCCCAATTATTATTATATACTTTATTTAAACTTGATAACCTCCCTCCTAACCGGTCTCCCAGCGTGTGCCATCAAGCCCCTCCAGCTGGTCCAGAATGCTGCAGCCCGCCTGATCACCAGTCAGCCCAGGTCGGCTCATGTAACCCCGCTTCTCATTGGCCTCCACTGGCTTCCTATTGCCGCACGCATCTGTTTCAAGGCCCTAGTGTTGGCATTTCAGGCTGCTAAGGGGACTGCCCCACCTTACATACAATCCCTGATCACTCCCTACTCCCCAGCTAGACCACTCCGGTCTGCCAGCTCTGGTCGCCTTATGGTTCCCTCTCTACGTGCACCTGGCGGTCGAGCTGCAGGTTCACGCCTGTTTTCCGTTCTGGTTCCTCAGTGGTGGAATGACTTGCCTACCACTGTCAGAACAGCAGAATCCCTCCCCCTATTTCGACGCAGACTCAAAACCCACCTTTTCAAACTCTACCTTAGTCCTCCCTCCTGATTTCCCCTGCCCCTCCTTTCTGATATCCCTATCCTTGTCTAAACCCCCCCCCCCCCCCCCCCCCAAAAAAAAATGCACTTCTGATGACAACTATGTTTCGAACAGCATTTCCTGTGTATTTTGCTAGTTTCTGGATGTGATGCTTTGACTTAAGGTAGAACCTATGCACTTGTAAGTCGCTTTGGATTAAAAGCATCTGCCAAATGACTAAAATGTCAATGTAAATAACATCATAGGTCAAGACATTAAAATGAAAAGAAAACTAAAATGATTGACCTCTTTTTGTGATGGTGGAGGGGGAATTAGGCAGTTTATTAGCATAAGCCTTATGAATTTATTTATATTATGACAAATGTGTGCACATTTTATCTGCATTATTGACGGACACATGTAGACTTACTCACACCAGGAAAACAGATGTAGATTGTAAACAGCTAGAAGCACAGGTTTTGGTATTGCTGGTTATTCTGACAGCTGCACACATTCTGGTAGATAACAGAGTAGATCTTTTTTGATAAGTGTAGGCTTGGCTACCATTTTTAATGGATAAAATGAATTTATGATTTAATACGAAGAAGCTGCATGTTACTTGTCAATTGAATAGTCCTATCATTGGTATGCTTGTTAATCAAGATAAATGAATGAAAATGGCTAGATCAATGATTAGGTTAACCCCTTAAGTGTCACCCCTTTTGTGGGTTCAAGCTTGAAAATTACATACCCAAAATAAAATGGTTACTATTCTTGAACCCTTCTGACTACAGGCATAGTCCTGGTGTCTTTTGAAAGGTAATCCTTTGGGGTTTGTTTTCCATGTTTTCCAGAGTTACGCTAAGTATTACTAAAACAAAGTTACTGTGGAAGTGGAAGATTTTTTGTTTTTGAGTGGATACAGATTACTGTGGCGGTGCCTGGCGTGCTTAGAAATACAATGGAGCCAGTGCCAAAAAACTGGACAAATGACAAATCCCCTTTAAAATTTGATATCTTAAAATGACAACAATAATAATTCCTCCAGACATTCCAAGTAAACAATGTGCATTCTATCAAAGTTGGCACATTTTTAGAATTTAAAACTATTACCATACTGTTACCATAGTGATTGAAAATTGGGCCTGTCAGACTTAGAGGGTTGAAGGAAAGTTTTGGGCCCCTCCAATTTTGAGTTCAAAAGATGCCACTGCACATGTCACTAGCAAACAGAAACTGCAATCCATGCAGGAGTAGCACTGTTTTCCCAACATGCATCAGCCAAAATAACTTTTCAAAATATTTTATATTCCATGTATACCATGCACTTATTCAGTCTATTTAGCACTCACACTTATTTATACAGGACAATTATCAGATGAAGAATGTCATTGGTAAGAAATGATAGATTCACCAAACTTTCATTTATATTAAAACAAAGCTTTTTCCAGTCCTTTTTCTGACATTTCTGATGCTGTTTCACGTTGCAAGTTTCACTCCCGCTACTTTCGACTGATCTGTAATCCCCAGGAATGTCCTAGAACTGTGCCGATGGTCTATAGTTATAGCAAAGACATGCATTTTCTTTCTGGATGAAAAATATTTCCTGTAATATGTATATATATTTTTTTAATTAAGCGAAGACCTAAAATTGTTAGGTTGTTCCTGGTCTCCCCGACTACATCTAATGGATATTCTAGGAGGTAGAATATCCATTAATTGAATCTGTATTTCAGTTAATATGACCCGTAACGCTAAACATGCTCACTCATATTTTCATTTATTTATTGTATAATTTCTAATTGTACCCTGTTTATGTTGAGGAAACATCGCTACAACCCTGTCCCCCGGTTGCCTTCTTCAAGCCGCATCATCTCATGCTCCAGACCGTGATTCCGGGGCAGTTTTTGTATGCGCCTTTCCTCCCCGCTGAGTCCCTCTCCCCTCCCTCAGAGTGGCGGCCCAATTATGCCACTCCCTCGTGCGCCGGCCATACTTGGATTTCGCAGGACCGGGAACCCTGGTCCTCGGTGTGCAACTTTATCATATTTGATGTACTCATAACCAGCAACAGGTTGTTTAGGTCATTAACCTTCTGGAGTCCACATCATGATAAGGTCTACTGCTGAGGTAGCCTATTTACGGAAGCTTTACTAAGCGCTAGCATTGTATCAGATATAAATTCTGGCAGGAGTGACGTGAACGATATAAACAGGGCTAAATTCTTCGATGATGTTTACAAAGACAGCCTTCCATATAAAGCGGTTCTCATTTCCCCTGCACCCTTGTAAGGCTGCTGTCTGACATTTTGGTCCAAATAACATAAATACTGCTGGATCAGTCCGTGAAGTTTATTTAACTGTTCTGTTTATAAAGTCCGGAAATGTTCGGCGTGCACCCCGTAACCTCTATCCTTACCTTCACCTAATGACGGCTTGTGTTTTGTAAGAGGGCGCTATTATTGCGCCGGTTCGGCTTGGAACAGCTGTTGGCTATTGTAAATACAGGTGCAAAGAGTCATCCGGAAGCCCGCCAAGTAATGAAAACATTCCTGTTTTTTATGGTGTAACGACAAAACTATTTCACATTTTGTCAAGGACATAGCTGCACAAGCCTTTCAGCATATCCTGCTCTTCAGATGTGCCCTTTGTTGCATACTTTTTATTTATTTATCTTATAATAGTTTTTTTTCCCTGTCCTGACACAGAACCAAGTCATCCATTTGTCCATCAGTCTGTCATATTTTTATCTTTGCACCAATGCTGTGCGTCCAGAGAAATAAACCATAATTGACATGAAGATAACGTGTAAGTTATGCACAATTGAATAAAAAGAGAGCTACCCAAAATTATTTTTCATTTGTAGTACTGTGGCCTTTTTCTTTGAGTTACTTGTGACTTGGAGATTTTGAATATGTGCACAACCACTGTGATCAAAACCAGCTTAGTGCATTTAAATTTGAAAACCAACTGAAAACATGTGTATGGGTGGTGCCAAAAGATGGAAACTTTTGCCTTCCTGCTGATATAATAAATGTATGAAGAAATCAAATAATGTGTAGGCCTAACCATGATTCCCTCATTTTGTGAGGTTATTTTTTGGGGGGGATTTACCTCTCTTGGGGGTGTATTTCAAATTAAGTTGTGTGCTGCAGAACTTACTTGAATTAGCCACCTTATTCAGGCACCCAGAAGGACTTATGCGGACCTTATGAGTCTCCAGAGCCTGGGGGAGGTTTCTGGAATCCCTTAAAGTCCCTGAATAGACTGCATTTTCATCACCTACTCGAGCGACGATGCGCAGGCCTTACCGTCGCACGACATGAGCTGCCCTAAATTGGGCTGGACAACATGTTTATTCTGTTAATTATTATTTATTATTTTGATGCCGGCCCACTCAACTGCTGAATGGTGGAAGATAGTGCTGTATGAGGCAGTAGGGGGGAGTGTAAAGCTCTTGTTTGGTACAATAAGGTGTAGGATAAAGCTGTTCGGGGCAGTAGGGTGAAGAATGAAGCTGTTATTTAGTATAGTAGGGTGGAGGGTAAAGCTGTTTGGGGCAGTAGGCCTGAAAGTAAAGCTGTTTGGGGCAGTACACCTGAAAGTAAAGCTGTTTGGGGCTGTACACCTGAAAGTAAAGCTGTTTGAGGCAGTAGACCTCAAAGTAAAGCTGTTTGGGGTAGTACACCTGAAAGTAAAGCTGTTTGGGGCAGTAGGCCTGAAAGTAGAGCTGTTTGGGGCAGTATCCCAGAAAGTAAAGCTGTTTGGGGCAGTAGGATGGAGTGCAAACCTTTTTGGGGCAGTAGGGTGAAGTGTAAAGTTGTTTGGGGCAGTAGGGTGAAGTGTAAAGCTGTTTGGGGCAGTAGGGTGGAGTGTAAAGCTGTTTGGGGCAGTAGGGTGGAGTGTAAAGCTGTTTGGGACAGTAGGGTGAAGTGTAAAACTGTTTGGGGCAGTAGGGTGGCATGTGCGTGCGTGAGGCGTATGTGAGGCGCGCGCGTTGTCCTGTGAACAATTTTTGACCACAATTTGGAGTACCACAGGTTCTGAATATGTAAATGAGAGATGTGAATGACAGTTTTAGATTTTTGATACATTTGCAAACATGTTTTCACTTTGTCATTATGGGTTATTGAGTGTAGATTGATTGGCAAAAATTGCAATTTTGTCCATTTATCCATTTGTGTGGATTTTGATGTATGCTTGAAGTCATTCCGTGCTGGACAATCTACCTATGATCAAGTCTCTGCTTTCTGCCAAGATTTCCTGGTACTTTGTTGAAAATGGTGCCCCTGGACCAATGGCAGCAAAACATCAATGATCTACCACCATATTTGACAGTATGTATGAGGTGCTTCTTGTATGCATTCCGTTTTGCCGCCAGTCAATGGTATCTATGGCCAAAACGTTCAATTTTGTTACCCATTCCTCGACTTGTGGCGGTCAATTACCATCTGTGCCTTCTGAATTGATAGTTCTTTGGCTTAGTAACACAGTAACGCAAATAACCACACATTGCAACAGTGGTATGTCTAAAGAATACACTCAGGTTTGACACATTGTGTGTTCAGAGATACTCTTATGCATGCCACTCTTGTATTGTCTGGTTATTTGCATTACTGTCACCTTCCTGTCAACTGACCCATCTGAACCTTCTCCTCTGACGTCCCTCATTAACAACGTGCTTCTGGCACGGAACTGCTGCTCACTGGATGTTTTTTGTTTTTCGCAGCATTGTCTGCAGACTGTTGTGCTTGGAAATCCCAGGAGATCAGGAGTTTCTGAGTTTCAATCATGCCACGGTCAAAATCACTGATATCACATTTGTTCCCCATTCTGATGGTTGATGTGAACATTAACTGAAGCTCCTGACCTATATCTGCATGGATTTATGCATTTTACTGCTGCCGCATGATTGGTTGATTAGATAATCACCTGAATAAGTAGGTGTATAGGTGGTCCTAATAAAGTCCTCAGTGAGTAAATTCCTAAAAGTGCTTGGTGAGTGTAAGTCTAATAAATACCTAATAAAGTGCTTGATGAGTGTAAGTCTAATAAATACCTAATAAAGTGCTTGGTGAGTGTAGGTCTAATAAAAAGCACAATGTTGAAGGTCGTATGGTTTGTTTGATGAAAAAAGGCTTGTGTTTTTCAAGGCTGATGGCACCACACACACTCTCCAGTCATGCCTTTCTCTCTGTCTTCCTCCACCACTTGCTGTCCTCCGAAATGATGCAGGGAGGACCAGGTGCAACCCCCCCCCTCTCTAGGGGAAGTTATTCTCCCCCTCCCCCCTTTCAGAGCCAGTTATTCTTTTCTCCCAGGTGCTGGTTATTGTGTATCAAGACATCAAGCACAAGTATGATTTGTTATTATGTGGATTGGAACCTTATTGCTCTAACGAAGGTCGTCTTCTTGCTCTCTCGCTCTCCTCACCTTTTTCCTCTCCTCACTCTCTCTTTCCCTCTTTCACTTGCTCTGGCCCCTTGTATCAGCTACAGTCTGGACTTTGTCATTGTGTTTGTTCGTGTAAATGTGTGTGTTTGTATAGTTCTGTACAGTCTGTATAGTTTGCGTGATTTGTGTTGTGTGTGCTCATCCAGAGGAGAGGTCCTTGTAAGCCTGTGTTCTGGCAAAGTCCCTTGTTTTTGTTTTTGGGATGGCACTTTGACTTTGACTTTGTATTAGTCGACAACAAGAAATTCAGTTGATTCATTGATTAGTCGATGTCATTTTATTTTAGAAAATTTTTATTTTTATCATTCAATTTAGACCTACTATTATACCTACTTATTCATGCAATTATCTAATCAGTCAATTGTGTGGCAGCAGTGCAATGGTGATGGCCACTGGGCTCTATTGATTTTAGATTATAGGAGTGTTGATGTAGTGTTGGAGTGTTGAGTATAAGATGTATGAAGTTAGGATAGTTGGAAGAGTTGAATAAACAAAACCCACTGAATGCCAAAGATAATGCTTTCTAGTTAAGTTGATTAAGAATGTAACTTTAACATAATCCAAAGTAGAGGGTCGGGCGAAATTTCTGAAACTAGTTTCCAGGCATGTCTAAATTTGGCGGAAATGGCCAAATCAAATATTCTGTGGATCATACTCATATTTCAGCTAATGTTATTAGTAACATTTTTATCTTATCTGAATGAGAAAGTGCTCTCTGACTAAATTACAAATAATGACACTAAGAGTGTGTTTACTTTTGGAGATATGACCCCCCTGAAAATTGGTTCCTGGTGGAGAAGAAAGTAAATTTCTATCTCCAGAACAAAAGTAGATGCATGTTTTCTGAGGTGGAATATGAATTCTACATACAAATTTACAAAGTTTTAGGGCTTTTCTTTACAAATAAATGGACCTCTAAATATCACATTTTGTGCCACGACATGTTTTTCATTGCGACTCCTGGCAAACTTCAAATGGCTGTACCGGCAAAACAAAATGGGTATAGTATAAAGTATAAAGTATACTTATACTTTATAGTATAAGTATAAAGCTCAAGTTTTCAGGAATTTCAGGAATCTCATAATTGTCTGCCAACACACAGAAAAAGAGAGGAGTTGGCATGGAATGGCTGTGATATTTCTTTTATTTTTGTTCAAATAGGCCAAGTGCTACTGTGGGGGAAAAAAAAGAAAAAAAGATTATACACTGCTCAGAAAATTTAAGGGGCTCATCAGATCTTGAACGATTTATTCAAGTTGAAAATCTTTACTGATGTACATTGTATAATTTTTGAGAACAAAATGACGTAACAACGGTCAAAGGAAACCAAAATCATCAACCCACTGAGGGCTGGATTCAAAATCACACCGAAAATCAAAGTAAAAAATTTGAATCACAGGCTGATCCAACTCATAATGTCTCTCAGTAGTGTGTATGGCCCCTGCATGCCTGTATGCACTCCCAACAATGTTTGGGCATGCTCCTGATGAGTTGGAGGATGGTGTCCTGGGGGATCTCCTGCCAGACCTGGATCAAGGCATCAGTGAGCTCCTGGACAGTCTGTGGCGGTACTTAGCGGTATCGGATGCACCGATACATAACGTCTCATAGGTGCTCAATTAGATTTAGGTCAGGGGAACATGAGGGCCAGTCAATGGCATAAATGCCTTCCTCATCCAGGAACTGCCTGCACACTCTGGCCACATGAGGCCAGGCATTGTCCTGCACCAGGAGCAACCCAGAGCCCACTGCACCAGCGTAAGGTCTGACAATTGGTCTGAGGATTTCATCCCGGTGCCTAACAGCACATACCGTTGACTATGACATGCTGGTCTGTGCAACCCTCCAAGGACATGCCTCCCCAGACCATCACTGACCCACCGCCAAACCCGTCATGCTGGATGATGTTACAGGCAGCATAACGTTCACCAAAAAAAGAAGTCGTCTTACCAGAGACAATAAAACAAAAATCAGTCCTAGTAGGGGTGAGCCGAGTACTCTGATGAAATTAGTATCCGGTACAATTAATGAAATTTTTCAGAGCTTGAGTGCTGTATATGCAATTAGATCAACTACAATTCTCCAATCATCATGGATATTGATGTAATTTATGTTGTATTGATTTATTTATTTCATTGGCTGCAGTCATAACGAATGCGTAACATCCGATCGAGGCGATGGTTCCCTTGTACGTTGGTAAAAATAATAAAATCTTATCTCACACAGGGATTAATGTTTTTCGTCTCCACAATGGTTTTACCTCATATTTATCTAATATTAAATCTGAACTAAAGGAACCGGACTCATGAGTCCATAATAAGAAAATTAATGAGCATTACGATTATTATCTGTTTATTTTATGCAGTATTTTCTGTTCATTTTCATCTAGGGTGCTGATAATTCTGGAGCTGGCTGTATACTTCATAGGGAATCCCCCCCCCCCATTATTTTATCAATGTTTTGTTGTTCGCTGTGCCAGTTTTAGCCAATGCCTTTCACCCTCTGACTTCCATATGGATGAGCTTTTTTTATTCTTTGGGTTCTTTGGGTTTGGGGGCATTTTGGCCTGGCCTGCATTTTATTTTTCTGCAATTTCGAACATGCCAACACTTACAAAAATGATTTTATTTTCAATTGCTAGGCCCCAAGATTACAGAAATGACAGATAATTCTTTGTAGGAGTTATCAGGAGTTATCATACAAAGCGCTGCTTCTGAACAGCTACTAAATCAAACTCTGCCCACTTCGGGGATAAACCACGCCTATTTCAGATTACTAATGCAGGACTCACTCACCGCTACTTACCAGATTCCTAATTCCAAATTCCCTACCAAATCAGTTCCATTTCCAAATTTACAAATGATTCACAGTAATCGAACCGCTGTAAATTGGCGCAGAAGGTGCACTAGTTTGTTTTCAACTTAAAATAATGACACACTTTGCTCCAGCTCACCACCATCTCTCACTTTCAAGCTGTTTTTTTGTGAAATAGGCCTACAGTAAATCCTCAAATTGTGTCCGGGATTCTATTTGAAGCCGGGCCTCGGATAATAGCCGGGGGCGTGGCCGATTCGGACAAATAAAGGCCAGCCCCCAAATACAAGCTGGGGTAATATTGCCTACCAGTAGGGCTATCAGTCCATGAGCACTAGAAGACATTGTTTTGATTTAACTCAATGAAATAAGAGCTCTTCTTAATATTTTATATTGTGGGTTCATTTAATTCTCTTGCCAATGAAAAGTCATTGTCCTACACCATGGGTCTCCAACACGTTGCTCTCAAGCTACCAGTCGCTTGCCGCCCCCTTCTGAGTAGCTTGCCAAAAGCTGAAGCTGTATACATTTAAACACAATTGTTGCCGCGAGGCATTCCAGCCTACGAATTTAATAAATAAGTAAATCAGGCAAAATAAAAAATTTACTAAATTTAGGCTACTTGGCTACGCAATAAGGTTTCCATGTATTTACAGCACAGAGCACGTTCAATGAATGAATGAAAGCGGCTGCCTTGGCTCGCAATAAACAGACGGGTGGAAATCCCGACACTCTTTCAACTACATAAAACTTAACAGTGAACCATCAAATACCCCCCAGATTTCAGTGTCCATCAGTCCCAACATTTAGCACTAGAATCAAACAGTCCAAAAGTAAATTAAATCCCAAACCAAAGCGAAAATCTTTTGATAGCCTTTTGTATGCTGTATGCTGTTCCAAACGAAACGCATGTCTCACAATAAAACGCACTTTAGGAAAAAAAGATCCTTAACTTGCTGTTATCTACGCTAATTTGTTATTGTTCATGAAGGCGTGTCTGGTAAGTTGTTATTTTATGGATTCTGGACTTGCATGTGATTTATTGTGTTAGTTTATTGCAAATATTCTCAAAGTCTGTTAAGACTGACACTATGACTTACCAAACGGTGTTCCTGATTAGCCTACACTAATTGATTTCTGAACAGTTACAGGAAGTGTTGAACAGTGTTGGGCCACTTTAAGTTTAAGCCTTTTACTTTATTTCTAAGAATAAAATTCTGCAACAGAAGCCTAATAAGAAATAAAGGCCTCCCACGAATACAAGCCTGCCCCAAATAAAGGCCTGTGCTTTGTGCAGCCTAAGTAAATAAAAGACCCCGGACACAATTTGAGGATTTGCGGTAGTTTCTGTCTCTGTGCTCCACTTCCAAACTGCACACTACACTGCACATGCAATTCAATTTTGCATTGTGCGTGTGCTACACTTATTAGAGACTGGGCAGAAACAATCAGTTTCTCCATTACACTGAGCCTGTATTATACAGTAGCCCTCCCATGTAAAACACTGAAATTTGAACCTCAATATCTCACCTGTTTCGAAACCAAGCTCCGTTTTGCAGGTGTAGTAGAAGGCAACAGGCTTGCCAAATACTGATTTTGGTATGGCTATATTACGGCATCACTGTGTTGTGGAAAATAAATAATTATTTTGCACAAAAATAACTTTATTTAAATCCAATGGATCCTGGCACAAGACCACTCATTCAGTTGGTAATTTTCGAGGCATGCTTTTTATATTTTATTGGCTGCAATTTGAATGAGGTGTCAAAATTCTACATTTTGACGAAGTCCCCATAGGCTTAAAATGGGGAGATACAATCTTAACATATAACTCAGGCTAGCGTCTCCAAGTTTGAATCATTCTGAATTCTAAATGGGCAAGCGTTATGTCTCAGCGGCAGCCGGAACACACTGACTCCCTCAATCAGTCTGTGTCTTACTCAGTCAGATTCAGTCGATCCAGTGAAGTTAAGAGTGAAACAACAGTCCTGCACACATCCCACCCTTGGGAAAGTAATTTACATTATTTTAAATGTGGTGCACATTGCTGATTTGCTGGTGACTTCTGTGCACTCCCAGGGAATTAGGAGCTGGTGCCAATTTTTGGCAGACTCCTGGGAATTTATTTGACTTCTGTAACTCCCAACGTATTGGTCCTAGCAAGTTGCCCATATGTCCTAACAAGCTAACCAGAAAACGCAGACAAATTACAAAGCAATGGGTGTTAATTCCAGGTAACTAGGTAACTGACTTGGGTTTTTTGGGTTTTTTTTTACTTAGGCTAGCTAACTAGCTGGGTGTCTGATATGAGAGCCTATTTCTCACATGGCTGAAGAAATTAGTTTCATTTAAAATGGCCCTGGACAACTTTTAAACCATGCAACATTATGTATGCTGTAAACCTATGGTTCAGAACTCAATGAACAGCTAAATATCAATTTTTGCCAGTAGATGGCATTCACATGTAAGAAATGGGGAGGAAGGGTTTGCAAGAGATTTTCTTTAGCTAGTCGGCCAAATAGATTTGATTTAAGTACAAGAAATGATGAAGAAATGTGTTGGTATCAGATCAGTTTTACTGTGTGCGTAATGTCTCCATCTGCCGGATATCATCTTTGGCTGCACAGTGACTGACCAGTCAGTGGCTCATTTTGCTCATCGATTAATAGTCATGTTAACACTGCATTCCTTGTGTCTTCCTCTATCTCCTGGCTGGTCTCACCTGTTCCTCATCTGTGGAAATGGAGTGATCTCTGATAGTCTAGTTTGGTTTCATGTGGAGAAAGGTGTGCACAGTACAGTTCTCAGGACAGGAACAAAATCTTTTCATGAGCGTTGCACCATAAAAAGTTTTTCTTGTTGCTTGGAATTGGCACAGTGGCTGTGAATAAGCTTAAGGGATTTGCCAAGCCTTTATGGAGTAAAAATCTTTCACAAATGCTGACTTAATCCATTCCCCTCTTTGTGTAAGTCGGAGTCCGTAGAGCCACCACGCACAGAGGTAAGGAATAATTCAGGTTTTCGGTACTTTAAACCAGAAAGGAGTTTAATCTCACGAAAGAATTCTCCGCAATCAACGATCAGACTAATGTTTCTGTTTTTTAACTGAGGCCTTCATCAGCATTAGAATCATTCAATGACAATTCATAAATTTAATCATGAAAGACTGTGGTCCATCAGCTCCCCTCTCGATATGATTGTGGCTGTATTTATGGGTATCTTGCTATGTATGGATTTCCCTCCCCATTCAAAACGTGTAACGGCCACATTCAGTACAGCAGAAAGGACGAACCAATAAGACAATGTAATTTCTTTAAACGATTGGATTTGTGAATGGCTCATGGACTCCTGTGCAGCATGGAGGACTGACACCGCTAAAGTGTGCCACTGTGTGCTTTTTGTGCAGGGCTCCATGCGCTGCGGAGGGTGCTATCTGGTGATGCTACCCTCTCAGACCAGCAGGCCATGGGTGCAGTGACGGTCACCTTTCAGGATCTCCAGTGGGCCATGTCAGAGGTCAAACCCAGCGCTATGCGGGAGGTGGCTGTGGACATCCCCAAGGTTTGTGTTCTGCTGGGAGGGGGGAATTCCACTACCATGTTAAGATTCAGAAGGTTTTATTAAAGTTTTGTGGAGGTTTGGGGTGTTGTGGAGGTTTGGGATGTTGAGAAGGTTTGTGGAGGTTTAGGGTGTTGTGAAGGTTTGTGGAGGATTGGGGTGTTGAGAAGGTTTCTGGAGGTTTTGGAGCATTGAGAAGATTTGTGGAGGTTTGGGATGTTAAGATGGTTTGGGGTGTTGAGCAGGTTTGTGAATTTTTGGGGTGTTGAGAAGGTTTGTGGATTTTGGGGTGTTGTGAAGGTTTGTGGAGGATTGGGGTGTTGAGAAGTTTGGTGGAGGTTTGGAATGTTGAGAAGGTTTGTGGAGGTTTGGGGTGTTAAGATGGTTTGCGGTGTTGAGCAGGTTTGTGAATTTTTGGGGTGTTTAGAAGGTTTGTGGATTTTGGGGTGTTGTGAAGGTTTGTGGAGGATTGGGGTGTTGAGAAGTTTGGTGGAGGTTTAGGATGTTGAGAAGGTTTGTGGAGGTTTGGGGTGTTAAGATGGTTTGTGGATTTTGGGGTGTTGTGAAGGTTTGTGGAGGATTGGGGTGTTGAGAAGTTTGGTGGAGGTTTGGGATGTTGAGAAGGTTTGTGGAGGCTTTGGGATGTTGAGAAGGTTTGTGGAGGTTTGGGTTGTTAAGAAGATTTGTGGAGGCTTGGGATGTTGAGATGGTTTGTGGAGGTTTGGGGTGTTGAGAAGGTTTGTGGGGTTTTGGGGTGTTGAGGTGTGTGAAGGTTTGGGGTGTTGAGAAGGTTTGTGGAGGTTTTGGGTGTTCAGAAGGTTTGTGGATTTTGGGGTGTTGAGAAGGTTTGTGGATGTTTGGGATGTTGAGAAGGTTTGGGGTGTTGAGCAGGTTTGTGGATTTTTGGGGTGTTGAGAAGGTTTGTGGATTTTGGGGTGTTGTGAAGGTTTGTTGAGGATTGGGGTGTTGAGAAGTTTGGTGGAGGTTTGGGATGTTGAGAAGGATTGTGGATTTTTGGAGCGTTGAGAAGGTTTGTGGAGTTTCAGGGTGTTGAGAAGGTTTGTGGGGTTTTGGGGTGTTGAGGTGTGTGAAGGTTTGGGGTGTTCAGAAGGTTTGTGGAGGTTTTGGGTGTTGAGCAGGTGTGTGGATTTTTGGAGTGTTGAGAAGGTTTGTGGATTTTGGGGTGTTGTGAAGGTTTGTGGAGGATTGGGGTGTTGAGAGGTTTGGTGGAGGTTTGGGATGTTAAGAAGATTTGTGGAGGTTTGGGATGTTGAGATGGTTTGTGGAGGTTTGGGGTGTTGAGAAGGTTTGTGGAGTTTCAGGGTGTTGAGAAGGTTTGTGGGGTTTTGGGGTGTTGAGATGTGTGAAGGTTTGGGGTGTTCAGAAGGTTTGTGGAGGTTTTGGGTGTTGAGCAGGTGTGTGGATTTTTGGGGTGTTGAGAAGGTTTGTGGATTTTTGGAGTGTTGAGAAGGTTTGTGGATTTTGGGGTGTTGTGAAGGTTTGTGGAGGATTGGGGTGTTGAGAAGTTTGTGGATTTTTGGAGTGTTGAGAAGGTTTGTGGATTTTGGGGTGTTGTGAAGGTTTGTGGAGGATTGGGGTGTTGAGAAGTTTGGTGGAGGTTTGGGATGTTGAGAAGGATTGTGGAGGTTTTGGGATGTTGAGAAGGTTTGTGGTTTTTTGGAGTGTTGAGAAGGTTTGTGGAGGTTTGGGATGTTGAGAAGGTTTGTGGAGATTTGGGGTGTTGAAATGGTTTGTGGAGGTTTGGGGTGTTGAGATGGGTTGTGGAGGTTTGGGGTGTTGAGCAGGTTTGTGGATTTTTGGAGTGTTGAGAAGGTTTGTGGATTTTGGGGTGTTGAGAAGGTTTGTGGAGGTTTGGAGCGTTGAGAAGGTTTGTGGAGTTTCAGGGTGTTGAGAAGGTTTGTGGGGTTTTGGGGTGTTGAGGTGTGTGAAGGTTTGGGGTGTTCAGAAGGTTTGTGGAGGTTTTGGGTGTTGAGCAGGTGTGTGGATTTTTGGAGTGTTGAGAAGGTTTGTGGATTTTGGGGTGTTGTGAAGGTTTGTGGAGGATTGGGGTGTTGAGAGGTTTGGTGGAGGTTTGGGATGTTAAGAAGATTTGTGGAGGTTTGGGATGTTGAGATGGTTTGTGGAGGTTTGGGGTGTTGAGAAGGTTTGTGGAGTTTCAGGGTGTTGAGAAGGTTTGTGGGGTTTTGGGGTGTTGAGATGTGTGAAGGTTTGGGGTGTTCAGAAGGTTTGTGGAGGTTTTGGGTGTTGAGCAGGTGTGTGGATTTTTGGGGTGTTGAGAAGGTTTGTGGATGTTTGGGATGTTGAGAAGGTTTGGGGTGTTGAGCAGGTTTGTGGATTTTTGGAGTGTTGAGAAGGTTTGTGGATTTTTGGAGTGTTGAGAAGGTTTGTGGATTTTGGGGTGTTGTGAAGGTTTGTGGAGGATTGGGGTGTTGAGAAGTTTGGTGGAGGTTTGGGATGTTGAGAAGGATTGTGGAGGTTTTGGGATGTTGAGAAGGTTTGTGGTTTTTTGGAGTGTTGAGAAGGTTTGTGGAGGTTTGGGATGTTGAGAAGGTTTGTGGAGATTTGGGGTGTTGAAATGGTTTGTGGAGGTTTGGGGTGTTGAGATGGGTTGTGGAGGTTTGGGGTGTTGAGCAGGTTTGTGGATTTTTGGAGTGTTGAGAAGGTTTGTGGATTTTGGGGTGTTGAGAAGGTTTGTGGAGGTTTGGGATGTTAAGAAGGTTTGGGGTGTTGAGAAGGTTTGTGGAGGTTTGGGTTGTTGAGCAGGTTTGTGGATTTTTGGGGTGTTGAGAAGGTTTGTCGATTTTGGGGTGTTGAGAAGGTTTGTGGATTTTGGGGTGTTGAGAAGGTTTGTGGAGGTTTGGGATGTTGAGCAGGTTTGTGAAGGTTTTGGAATGTTGAGAAGGTTTGTGGAGGTTTGGGATGTTGAGCAGGTTTGTGAAGGTTTTGGAATGTTGAGAAGGTTTGTGGATTTTGGAATGTTGAGAAGGTTTGTGGATTTTGGGGTGTTGAGAAGGTTTGTGGAGGTTTGGGATGTTGAGAAGGTTTGTGGAGGTTTTGGGATGTTGGAAAGGTTTGTGGAGGTTTTGGGATGTTGAGAAGGTTTGGAGTTGCAGGGTGTTGAGAAGGTTTGTAGGGTTTTGAGGTGTTGAGGAGGTGTGTGAAAGTTTGGGGTGGTCAGAAGGCTTGTGGAGGTTTGGGGTGTTGAGCAGGTCTGTAGGTGTTTTGTGGTATTGGGGGATTTGGGGGATGTTGATTGGGGTGAGTGGAGGTTTGGGTTGTTGAAGGTTTGTGGAGGTTGGGATGTTGAAGTGTTCTGGAGGTATTATGGTGTTGGGGAGGTTTGGGGTGTCTGGCAGTGTCTGGAGGTTTGTGGTGTTGAAGGTTTGTGGAGTTTTGTGTTGTTCATAGCTCTCTGAATGTATTTGGGTATTCATAGCTCTTCAGAAAGAGGGTAGCTCTGCAGGCTGAACTGACGGGAGGGCCCGGCTTGGGACAGTTCTTTCTGCAAAGTGTAACAAATGGCTCGGCAGGGGATGTTCGGGGTACAACAGGATGTTTGTAGTTTGCCCTTGCCAGACGTAACCCGCCCCTCCAGAGGAAGGACCTCATCACACCATCATCCTGTCTGGGTGTGCTAATGGAAAACAGATTGTTGTTTTGGGGGTGGGGGCTCTAGGGGGGGACGATAGGCGCTGATTTGTGCCAGTTATGGCAAGTCTCTTTATACTGTGTTGAGATCACCCCAAAAGATGGGGGGGGGGGTTCAGCCAGATGCTCGGAAACAAAGGCAGTCTTGAATTTCTTGCCACAGCTGGGAGAGAGGCCTCTGGGGGGGGCACTTAATTATGTCCACATGAGTGAAAACATTTGTTTCTAATCCGTTTATATAAGACACTTCCAGTGGAGCTGGAGCCAGGCCAGTTAAGGCCCCTCCCGCTCTCTATGCAGGGTGGGGCAGGGTGAGATGGATCCTCGGGGGAATACTGAGCCCCTTTCTCAATCAGAGAAAAGACAAAGATAACCCCACCCCTATAAAAACCTCCCCTCTCCAAAAAACGAGATGATAACAAGTGGTTTTTCAAAATGCATCTGCAGCAAGATGTCAATATAACTCCAGAAATACTCCTTCATTATAGCAGTACACGGCCCTTCTACACTTTTGATGGATTCTTAATATTTTGTACACAGAAATGAAATGAATCTTTCAGGGATGTATTACACCTGTTCAGTCCGGGCCTGGAGAGACAGGTACCATGGAGTCTGTATATCCTGACATCCCCCTCAGCCACTGCCAAAAGGGCTCTTTCATTTAGAGTGATTAAGCATACTTCCTGGTGTGGGGTCCTCTCTATATGCACTTCCTGTGCTGTTGCTTCCTGTTCCAAGGTTTTGTAGGGGACCTGCCAGTTCGAGAGTGAATGGATACTTGCGGGCATCAGGGCACTTCCTGTGATGTTATTTCCAGTCCTTTGTTTTTTGCAGGTGCGTTGGTCGGATGTGGGCGGTATGGAGGAGGTGAAGCTGAAACTGAAGCAAGCGGTGGAGTGGCCCCTGAGGCATCCCGAATCCTTTACCCGAATGGGGATCCAGCCCCCTAAAGGGGTGTTACTATATGGCCCCCCAGGCTGCTCCAAAACCATGATAGCCAAAGCCCTGGCTAACGAGAGCGGACTGAACATCCTGTCTGTCAAGGTACTGAGAGAGAGAGAGAGAGAGAGAGAGAGAGAGAGAGAGAGAGAGAGAGAGAGAGAGAGAGAGAGAGAGAGAGAGAGAGAGAGAGAGAGAGAGAGAGAGAGAGAGAGAGAGAGAGAGAGAGAGAGAGAGAGAGAGAGAGAGAGAGAGAGAGAGAGAGAGAGAGAGAGAGAGAGAGAGAGAGAGAGAGAGAGAGATTCATAACATCACATTCGGTACGTCACATCACCCTTGGGCCTCATTGGCCATAATTAAACACCCAACTCACACACACTTCTTATCAGAGTCTGTGAGCGTCATCGCTTAATTTCTTCTGTCTGTGGGTTTATTCTCATAATTATCCCTGCAATTCTTTGTGGGACAGGCAGAGGGGGCAGTTTCTGTGGTAATTACCCCAACGCCATTGTCTGTGGAGTAAGTATTGTGAAGAGGGGTAGATTCAGGGCAGGGTGTGGTGGCTGCTGTGTTTCTCTCTCCTGTGGAGGAAGGGGGGGGGGGGGTCTCTCAGGACATTTGGATCCCCCATCCCCCTTTCTGGCTCAGCCCCTCTTTTCTCTCCCACCCTCCCCTCCTCTCCTGCCCTACACTGGTGGGCAAGGTTTCAGGCATCCACAGGTAAGCTTTTGTTCTAGGGTTGAGGACACCTTATTTTGAGGGTTTATGGGAAAGCAGGGCTTGTGGAGGAAGTCATCCTTTATTTGGCTCTTCCATATACCTTCATAGTTTTTAGGTGATAAAGTTAATGGCTTTATTTTCACTTACAATATGCAGTTCAGCAGTTTTATCCAGAGAAATTATGCAGCGTATCGAATGCCAATGAAATCAGTCTCCCGTTTAACCCTTAATTAATCCTTCATTACAGGGTCCTGAACTACTGAGCAAATATGTGGGGGAGTCTGAGAGGGCTGTCAGAGAGGTGAGGGCACGAACACCCACACACACACACAACCACACTTTTACATTTTTATTCCTCCTTAATTGTAATTTCCTGCATTGCAGTGTTGCTTTTGGTAGTGGGAAAATACAGACTGAACTCCTGATGGCCATATCTAGCTTTAAATCTCGCCATGCTGAAAAATGAGTTATCCCATTTAAGGACAGTTTTGGGGTTTTCGAAGCACAGTTTGCTGGTAAACTGACTTTTTTACCGCTCAACGGATTAATGTTTATAGGCCTAATGATTTTACAATGTTACAATGGTTATTTGAGTACCGCATTGCACTGTTATTGTTTAGACTAATTGCACTGTCATCATTTGTTTCCTTTTTCTAAACCTAATTTGTTGGTAAACTTGTCAGTCTTTTTTCTATGATATCCACATCTATTTGTTCCATTAATTGCAGTATGACAATACAAATGTATGGATTAAGCCAATACATGAATCACTTCGGGGCTTTTTGTTTGCTTATTGTTTGCTTATTCTGTAATTTAATTTAACATTACTGAAATGTTGCAAAATGCTGGGCCTTGCGTGTGACCGGTTCATATTGTTTGTTCTGATTTGTCCCCTAGATTGTTCTGTTAATTCTGTATTATTTAGGCACACAGTAAGAAATTCTTAATAATTAAGTTAACAATAGTGGTAGGGTAAGTAATAATTAGGGTAACCTTTTGCACCATAGTGCATAGTTTCTTTGCTTTCAAGTAATGGTTTGCCTGCAAATGCTCCTGACGAGCTGGTCGGGGCCTTGCATGGCAGCCAATCGCCGTCGGTGTGTGTGTGTGTGTATGAATGGGTGAATGGAGAAGCATCAATTGTACAGCGCTTTGGATAAAGGTGCTATATAAATGCCTGCCATTTACCATTTACCATGTACCTCCAACTTTGGCTCATTGGTGGCGCTAGAGCTCTCGAATCTTGGTGAATCAGTGTGCCAAATTTCAAAACTGTTTACCATACAGTTCTAGGGGCTGCCAAAGAAGCCAGAAGAAAAAGATGATGATGATGATGATGCTGATTAATTATAATAAGAATAGGTAGAAACACACTGTGTCCCCAGTAACGCTGTCTGTGACGGTAGGTTTTCCGGAAGGCGAGAGCAGTTTCCCCCTCTATTGTCTTCTTCGATGAGATCGATGCCCTAGCCATTGAAAGAGGAAGGTAGGTGTTCAGCACCCTGTTCCATACATTGTTTTTTTCTTGGTTCAATACTAGTTGCAAAATAAGAATATTTGAGCAAATTTGCTCCTTAATTTATGAGTTTTGAGTTTTAATTATTTTTTTATTGAGCTGTGGTTCCCTGTAATTGCCAAAATGTTCTTGTGTGTTCCTTCATTGGCAGTGCGGGTGGGGCTAGTGTAGCAGACCGTGTTCTGGCGCAGCTGCTAACTGAGATGGATGGGGTGGAGCAACTGCGTGATGTCACAGTACTGGCTGCCACCAACCGTCCCGATATGATTGACAAGGTAAAGCCCCACCCCTTTACCCCACCACCAGCTCCCTGACAACAACACTTCCTGTACTGGTGATCAGAGATGGTCCCTCACTTCCTCTCAACCAATGAGAATGCACTAATCAGGACACCCTGCCCCAATGCACATCTTGAAGGTCAAAAGGTCAAGTGATGCTCTTCAGAGTGTTCGCACTTCACACACACCCACCCGCACGTATGCATGCACATACGTACACACGGACACATATAGCACTTCAAGAACAATTTCACAAAGTGCCTCACAGAAGCATAAAACATAAAATAAATAAGTGAAATATACATTAAAAAATTAATAAAACTGTCATAAAAACAAAACAAGACGAAGCAAGAACTTTACCTGAAAGCCATGAAACTGCAACTGTTACACAGGCACACATAGTGTGACCCTCAGACGACATCTCAGTATAGCTCGACTAAAATGGCGGTGCCCACGAAGATATAGCAGCTATACTTTTGAACGTGCACACAATAGCCACTGCTACAATAATGTTAATGTAGCTAATGCCAATGTGGCTACTGTTGTAGTCACCGGCTGGTTAAATTATTTTTAAATTGTTATTTTTAACAGTTAGCATGCTACAGCTACCTTTTTCCATAGATTGAGCGATGTTTTCCTTCAACCGACAGCCATTTTCCATCTGTCGTCTGAGGTCCATGAACTGACAGTCGTTTTCCTGAGATGTTGTCTGAGGGCACACCTTACACACACACACGGCATTATTGCCATTTCTGACCACAATAATGAATGCATATAAACAGTAGGTGGCAGCTTTTTAAGGGTTTCAGCTCCAGCCAGAGAATGACTGGTGATGGTAGGGAGGACATCCAAAAATCATTTTTCTGGAAATCAACATGAATTGTTAAAAAAACATGAAAAATGTCTGTTTAACCTTAAATTAACATGTTGTGGACCAATTTTGTGTGCTTTGAAGTAAAAAAGTGGACAAACTAAGTTTTCTGTGATAAATGTATTGTCGCGTTCACGTGCACACACATTCTAAAGCTCCATTTTGCCCTCCCTAGTGATAATGAACTGAATTTAAGGGCTCTCGTGATCTGATTGGTTGATGGCTGCCCACCTACACACACACACACACACACACACACACACAGGCATTTACACACATAAGGGGAATGGGTCTACTACCTGGGAAATGAGATTAACCCCCCAGCAGGGGCCCCCATTTGAATGTCAAATATGTTTCCTGACGGGGAGCACATATCCGCAAAATCAACTCCCCCCGACACCCCAAAAAACAGCAGCCTGTCATCACACACACTTGTAGGTATGTACCCTGGGGTGGTCCAACCAGTCCATTTCCATAGGAATGGGTGGATTTGATGGGCTAAATGAAGACTAATGGGATATTGGGGTGGTTTCAGTGACCTAGTTTATTTGAGTGAGAAAAGGAGGAAGAAGATGATGGAGAGACTGCAGGCTGGAGAGGGGATCTGTGTTTACAAAGCGGGGATGAAAGAATGGACCTGGAGGGTCTTTTTTTAATGGTCCTCATCAGAAGTGCTTACTTCCTGTTAATCTTATGACCTTACTTCCTGAAGTATCTTAGAGAGGGAGAGGGGCTTCTTACCCAAACATCATATCACATTTAATACGATGAAAGACATTTGCCTGCTTTGTAAATATTAAAAAGGTAAAAGGTAAAAATTGTGTTCAGAGATGCTGTTCTGCATATCACTGTAATGCGTGGTTATTTAAGTTGTGGTTCCAATCAGTTCTGGATCACCATCAACCACTATGGTCATTCTCGCCTGACCTCTCTCATTAACAAGCCATTTTCGGCCACAAAATTTCCACTAACTGTTTTTTATTTTTCACACCATTCTCTGTAAACTTTACATATTGTTGTGCATGAAAATCTTAGGAAATCAGCAGTTTCTGTGACACTCAAACAAACTTGCCTCGCACCAACAATAATTCCACTGTCAAAGTCACTTGGATCACATTTATTCCTGATTCTGAAGTTTGAACAACTGAACCTCTTGACCATGTTTACATGTTTTTATACATTGCCACATGATTGGCTGATGAGATCTTTGCAATAATGAGCTGGTGTCCTGGTCTACCTAATAAAGTGGTTACTGAGTGTATGTTAATTAAAGACAAGCTTTCTTATGCAAAATCAAAACTGGCATTGCATCATGTGACAGCAAGACATAGGTCAGGTCTATAAATGTATTGTTGTTTTAGCTGTCTACCACAGGGGTTCGAAAAGTGGGGAGGTATTCCAGAGGGTCTGCATCAAATTGAAAAAAATGAGAAAAATGAAAAGAAATGATCTCATATGGTAAAATTGCTAAATACTAAAGTAACCTTGTCTGGTTGACATTATTTGGTAATATTGTGATCATTCTATGTTACTCTCCTCATATCTCTTCGTCAATGGGCTTAATAATAGATTATTCCAAAATGCGTCATTCAAATGCTAGGGCTAGGCTACCGTAGTTAATGCGTTCATGGGTGGGACATTTGTGAAAAACTAACAACGTAGCTAATTATCCTTCAAGCTAGAGAGCATGGACCGTTTTTTTAAATGGACACATTCCGAGTTAGAACCAGCTAGTTCTACTTCGAATGCATCAAGTGAGTCAATATCCAAAGCAAAAGCAAAATCAAAATCAAAATCGAAATCGAGGAAGTATGAGGTTTCATACATAGAATTCGGATTTGTGTTGATGAAGAAAAAAGTTGGGCTTGATTATCCTAAATGTGTTCTATGTCAAGAAATCCTCTCAAACTAATGCCTAAAGCCTTCTAAACTAAAAAGACATTTAGAGCAAAAACATCCTAATGATGTCGGAAAACATACGGACGTCTTCAAAAGAAAAGCAGCATTGCTGACGAAACAAGCGAGCGCTTTCACGCAGCAAGTGACGGCTTCAGAGAGGCCATTGAAGGTGTCTTTTTTGGCATGGTATCACATCGCCTGTGCGAAGAAACCCCGCACAATTGGGGAAGACAATACAGTGTGTAGACATATTGGACATGGCTGAGGACGTAACAGAGCAACTACTTGAACAGTTAAAGGACAGCCCGTTCTTCGCATTACAATTGGATGACAGCGCAGACGTAGCTAATGCAGCACAGCTTCTTGTTTATGTTAGATTTATTAGAGATGAAAAGTTTGTTGAGGAGCTTCTATTCTGCCATTGAGGGGAGGAAACTTGGCCAGGACATTTGAGTTTTCTACGTGTTCATTCAATTGACTGGTCTCATTGCATGGGGGTGTGTATGGATGGCGCTGCTGCCATGACAGGCAAGCACAGCAGAGTCGTAGCATTAATAAAGGCCAAAGCTCCAGATTCTGTGGGCACGCTTCATTGTGAAGCACTTGTCGCCAAACGAGTGGAGGACAAGTGCTTCAAGATGTTGCTAAAATTGTCAACAGTTATCAAAACACTTCCCCACAAACACAGAATGTTTGCTAAACTTTGTCATGACATGGGTGCCAATTTCGAAAGTCTTGTACTGCATTCTGATGTCCGCAGGCTGTCTCGAGGGGCAATTTTCAAACGAGTGTTTGAACTCAAAGAGTTGCGTGAATTTCTCGTATCTGAGAACTCCCAATTTGCTCCCTGTTTTGACAACGGATCGTGGGTTCTGAAGCTTGCATACTTGTCGTACTTCCACCTTTTAAATGCCCTTAATCAGAACATGCAGGGCCGTGATCTCAGCTTACTGAATTTGCAAGATAGCAAGATTTTCAAGCATTCGTGCAAAAAATCTGACTTTGGGAGAGAAAGCTGGATGAAGGAATTGTTCCCACTCACCAGGAGCTTGCAACATCCAGTGTCACCGCAGACAGTGTCTGGCCTCTAATATTGTTGCATCTGACGCATCTGAAGGAATATTTTAGCAACTATTTCCCAGGGCTGGACAATGGATTAATTGGATCAGAAATCCATCCATTCATGATGCTATTCTGTTAAGCGGTCCTTGGCATGAAGAAGTTTGGGAACCCCTGGTCTACCACGTAGCCCCCAATTGTATGGGCTCAAAAATAATTGGGGAAATTAACGAAATCATAGATTTAATTATTTTCCATGCCATAACGTCCTGACCTATCAATATCATCAGAGTCTGGATATCGTTTATCTTACAAGCGATACTAAAACTCTTTGCATTTTTATGGATCTCTATGGGAATTGGGGGGTGGGGGGGGGGTGGGACTAGATTCAGCCGTAAATTATGCTGACTAAGATTAACCTCTAGCAAAGTCATGGAAAGGCCAAAGTGAGGATATACATCTGCTCATGATCCAAAACATACAAGCTCATCTGTGCACTGTAGAGGAAGTGTCATGGCTTGCATGGCTGCTTCTGGAGTGGCCCCACTCATCTTTATTGATGATGTAACTGATGATGGTAGCAGCAGGATGAATTCAGAAGTCTACAAAAATATTCTGTCTGCCAATTTACAGAGAAATACATCCAAACTAATTGGGAGGAAATTCATTGTGTAAGACCATGACCCAAAACACACAGCCAACACAACAAAGGACTTCATTAGGGAGAAAAAAGGGAAGGGTTTTAGACTGGCCAAATCAATAACCAGACCTTAACCCAATTGGGCATGCAATTTCACCTCCTGAAAAGGAGATTGAAGGGGAACCCCCCCAAAAAAAAAAAAAAACAGAAAAGAGGCTGCAGTAAAAGCCTGGAAAAGCATCACAAAATAAGAATGCAACAGTTGGTGATGTCGAAGGGTCGCAGGCTTGATGCAGCAAGGAATATGCTACCAAATATTATGTGTTATTTACTTTTATTTACTTAAATACTCTCTGTTCCAATGCTTTTGCTCACCTAAAGATTGGGTGGTCTGATACCAAAGGTGCTATTTTCTAAGTAGTTTAACACATTTAGGTGTAAATACCAGGAAAGAAAAGCTGAAATCCTGAACTCTGACTCATGTTCATCTTTTTCTCAACTCCAAATGTATTCAGTATATTGCAAAAGCAAAGCAATTGGGGTGCTGTTCCAATACTTTTAGGGGGTGATTGAAATTCAGACAACATTTGCACAGCATGATGTGAAATATTCATGATGGTAAGTTGCAAAGGAAGTTTTTATACACGGTGTGGCAAGGTGTTGAATTTCCAGTGCTGCACAATGGTCCACTGCTCCACTGTACATTGATTGATGGAAACGTTGCACATATGTTCATTGTTGGAGTGTCATCACATTCATTTACCAATAACGGCTCACTATCATAGTACCACTAGCTGAGGGGTCGGGAACCCTGGTCCTGGAGAGCCGCAGGGTGTGCTGGCTTTCGTTGTTGCTTGGCATTAATTGATCAATGAAAGCCGTTGATTACACAGTTAACTCACCTCACCTGGTTTCTTGGGTCTGAGTCGCTTGCTTATTTTCAGGTGGAGACGAAAGCCAGCACACCCTGCGGCTCTCCAGGACCAGGGTTGCCGACCCCTGCACTAGCTGATAATAGGAAGCTAGGGTTATATAATACTTTTTGATTCTCCTCCTAGAGGATTCTTAACATGCATGCCAAATTCATTCAGCATGATGTTAAAGTGTTTATGCTACAGCCATTTTTGGTCAAATGCTGCTGAAAAAGGAGGTGTGACACAATTTCACTGTGCATTGTTTGAAGTGCTTGATAGGGCACATGTATGCTCAGTGCTGGACCATAATGACATCCACATGCCAATATAAATTCATTATTATAGCACTACCAACTGATAATAGGACGTCTTCATTGATCAAAGGGGAAGTGTGGCATAATTCCAGTGCACACTTAAGTGTGTAAAAAATATTGTTCCTTGTGTCACTTTGTATACTTATATCTCCCAAACGTTCTTGTGAAAACTCTTGAAACTTGATAGGCATGTTAAGTATGTGAAATTGTGGTCTATTACAATATGACACAAATTGGCCTCGTAAGCTATAGAGCATGTTTGAAAATGTCAAACTTCATGCTCTACATCAAAGGCAATGACATTCTGAACAAGGCTAATATGAAAGCAGTGATTAGCTTGAAAAACATGGCCTGTAAAATAATTTCTCATTTAGCATTGTTAGCCTGGACAAATAATACTTAAAAATGTTCTTCATGAAGCATAAATCCCATCAAGAAGTTGAAAGATGGTGAAAAGATAGACAGTCCTATTTTTGTAAGAAAATGAGCATTAGGTCATAATTGTAAGTCATTACAATTATGACTTGGCAGTACCAAGGGGGCAGTAGGGGGTGCTGTAGCTCTCATTGGTTTGGCCTTGTACAGCATTGCACTATGTGCTTGGAGCCTGTGTTTTGCGGCTATATTTATTTTAGATTTTGTGCCATTTAGAATTTTCAGAAAAACATTTCAAGATTTGGTGGCTATCATCTAAATAAATTGTGAAGCAATAGTTGATGCATCAAAAATTGCCTAAATGGTGACTTAATTCAATTGACCCATCTGGGCATCTCCATTTAAACAACGGACATCACATTTGGTCTTGAATCATCAAAGGCCATGACTTTCTGAACAATATAAAACTTGAATGGAGTGAATAGCTTGAAAAACGTGGACAATATAAAAATAATTGGTCATTTAGCATTGTTAGCCTGGAAGAGAGAATACTTAAAATCTTCAATCTAAAAGTCCAATGAAGGTGGTATTAGGTAGACAAACACTTTGCCCCACTTGGTATAGAAATTGTGAAGGAAAGGTTTCTAAGTTGAAAGATGGCAAAATGATTTCCAATCATATTTTCCGATGAAAATTCTGAAAGTCAGAATTAAGTCATGGCTTGTACCTTGGGAGCACTAGGGGCTGTTGTAGGTACATCATTGGTTTTGCCTTCACTGGCCTTCTCCAGCATTGCACGGTGTGCTTGGACCCCGTGAATCGCTGCTTTGCAGCTATATTTGTAGATTGTATTGCTTTAGTTGATTTCCATCCATGCCAATAAAGCCAATTGAATTTGAGAGAAGCAGAGAGGGTGCTGGACAGTGTCGCGGAGGATGGGTGAACTGTTTGATTTCTATTTTCTGTCATAGACTGTGGCTAAGGGGTATGTACATTGAATAAATTGTGTAATATTGTGACTCTGAACAGGCTGGGTGACTGTCACACTATTTAGGTTTATGCAGTCTATTCACAATCGGGAATTGTTTTGTGGTCATATACATTTTTGTGTGGAGAGAGCTGGTCTTTGAATACAGGAATGAACACTGTGGCCCAGGGTAGCAGTTGATGTAATATGAGAGGTCCATATACAGGGCTCCACACTGATAGTTCCCAATACCTAGCAGCAAGGGGCGCCAAACTAAATGTGTGTCACTTATATGTCAATCCTTTAAACCAGATAACCGTCTACTCTTTCTGAATCAACAAGTATTTTCAGTGCCATATAAACAGTGAGCTCTAGAATTATTGGTACCCCTGACTGGCAATGTACAAAAATACATTAAAAATAAGCAGTATAATTATTCAGAGAAACTTAAAATGCCAACGTGAAAAACAATGTACGTTAACTGTGCGTTAACAGCATGCAGTCTTTTCCTGTAATGCTTGACAGGGTTATAGAACACGTTTGGAGGGATTTTTGACTATTCCTCAATGCAGATCCTTGCAAGATCCTTCACATTCTTGGGTTTGTGCTTATCAACTGCCCTCTTCAGGTTTTGATTGGATTTGATGGCCATTGCAGAACGTGGATTTTGTTCAGAATCATTTTTGTATCTGGATTTTGAGGAATTCCTTTGGTCATTGTCTTGCTGGAAAGTCTACCTACAGCCAAGTCTCAGTCGTGTGGTAGAGGCAACCAAGTTGTCAGCGAAAATTGCCTGAATCCATTAAAACCAGTGCCCCTGGACCTAAAAACTTGACTGACCCTCCACCAAAATGCAAAGTAGGTATGAGGTCCCTCTCTTTCTAGGCATCTGTGTTTTGACACCAAACATGCCAATGCTGTTTCTGACCAAAACATTTAATTCACTCTCATCTGATCTCATCACCTTCATTCAATCATAATTGGCCAAATCAGACCAAAATTGAATATTTTGGTCAGATACAGCATCAGGATGTTTGTCATCGAAACAGATGCATAAAAGGAGTTTGTATTGCTTTAGGGGCAAATAAAATGAGCCACCTCATACCCACTGTGAAATGAAGTTTGATAAAGCGATAAAGCAATGCAAACATACACTCGAAAAAAAAGGCACAATATATCCATAAGTAACTGGCAAATTTGAGCAGTCAATAAATGAATCCACCCAGTGGTGTGTATATGGTATTTGAAGTACAGTATGCATAGACAGGGCTGTACCAGCCCTAACTGCAAACTAGTACAGCCCTCTCTATGCTGACTGTACTTCAAACAACATGTACTGACCACTGGATGGATTACTTAAGATTAATTTATTGACTCCTCAATCTTTGCCAGTTGCATATGGATATATTGTGCCTTTTCATTTCCCAATGTATGTTTGTTTTGCTTTAATGTTTCACAGTATAGAAGGCGTATATTTCCGTTATTTGGTTCTCTTTGTTTCTGTGTTCCTTTAATTAGGGACTTTCTGAAAATTATGCTAATTTCAGCCTGTATATTTTTGTAATATTGAACAGCTTACTGTGTCATGATCTGTGTTTTCGGTCTCCGTATTCTTTTTAAGTCCCCAGTGTTTCACCTTTTGTTTCTCTCTGTGACCACTGTAGTTCTGTTTTCTGTTCATTAATTCCATACATTAGTTTCACCTGTTTTTCACTTCCTGATTATTGTGCACACCTGATCATTATTTCCCCTTGTTAGCTGTCTATTATACCTGTCTATTTTGTATGTTCTTTGCCTGATTGTAGTGTGCTCCTACCATTCTCTCTAGGTTTTTCTCTGTCTGATCTGCCTGCCTGCCTTTCAACCTGTTTTGTGTACCTTTTAGATTCTCCCTCTGTTCATGTTTGACCCGCTTTGTTTGGACTTTGTTTGGATTCCTGGTTTCTGACTTTGGATTTTGCCTGTGACTGCAACTACATTTTGCATTTCCTTTGCTTATTCCCGGTTAACCCCTGCCTGGATTATTGATTACAAACTGTGTTACCATCTCCATCTGCCCGCATCTGGCCTTTACAGTGGGAGCAATAATTATTTGATCCCTTGCTGATTTTGTAGGTTTGCCCACTTACAAAGAATGGAACTGTGTAGAATTTTAATCATAGGTACATTTTAACATTGAGAGACAGAGTATCACAAAATAATCCACAATAACAACATCATATACATTTTATAAATTTCTTATTGTATTTTTGCATGAAATAAGTATTTGATCCCCTACCAATCAGCAATAATTATGGCTCCCACAGACCAGTTAGTTTTCCATTAAGAAGCACTCCTAATCTCAACTCATTACCCAAAACACCTGTGTAAACTCGTTACATCGTTATGTAGCTGTATAAAAGACACCTGTCCACACAATCAATCAGATTCCAACGTTTCCACCATGGGCAGCACTTGCACAAGGCTGGGATGGGCTACAAGAAAATAAGCAAGCAGCTTGGTGAGAAGTTAACTGTTGGAACTATTATTAGAAAATGGAAGAAACACAAAGTCACCCCCATCTCCCTCGTCTGGGGCTCCACGCAAGATCTCGCATCGTGGGATATCAATGATCATGAGAGAGGTCAGGGATCAGCCCAGTACTACACAGGAGGAGCTTGTTAATGACCTGAAGGCAGTTGGGACCGCAGTCACGAAGAGAACCATCAGTAACACACTACACCGTGAAGGATTAAAATCCTCTGCTGAAGAAGGCACATGTACAGGCCCGTCTGAAGTTTGCCAAAGAACACCTGGGTGATCCAGAGGAGGCTTGGAAGAAGGTGATCTGGTCAGATGAGACCAAAATAGAGCTATTTGGCATCAACTTGACTCGCCGTGTTTGGAGGAAGAGAAATGCTGAGTACAACCCCAAGAACACCATCTCCATGAAGCATGGAGGGGGAAACCTTATGCTTTGGGGGTGTTTCTCAGCTAAGGGGACAGGAGGACTTCACCGTATCGAGGGGAGGATGAATGGGGCCATGTACCAGGAAATTTTGGGCGACAACCTCCTTCCCTCAGTGAGAGCACTGAAAATGGGTCATGGATGGGTCTTCCAACATGACAATGACCCAAAACATACGGCCAAGGCAACAAAGGAGTGGCTCAAAAAGAAGCATATTAAGGTCCTCGAGTGGCCTAGCCAGTCTCCAGACCTAAATCCCATCGAAAATATGTGGAGGGAGCTGAAGCTTCGAGTTGCCAAGCGACAGCCTCGGAACCTTAAGGATTTGGAGAGGATCTGCAAAGAGGAGTGGACCAAAATCCCTCCCAAGATCTGTGCAAACCTGGTGAAAAACTACAACAAATGTCTGACCTCTGTGCTTGTCAACAAAGGTTTCTCCACCAAGTATTAAGTCCTATTGTTCTATGGATCAAATACTTATTTCATGTGAAAATATGATATTAAATTAATAAAATGTATATGATGTTGTTATTGTGCATTATTTTGTGATATTCTGTCTCTCAATGTTAAAATGTACCTATGATTAAAATTCTACACAGTTCCATTCTTTGTAAGTGGACAAACCTACAAAATCAGCAAGGGATCAAATAATTATTGCTCCCACTGTACCCATTTTACCTGCCAGTTTTTCAATAAAGACTTTTATTGGAAATACTTCAAGTTTGCAACTGGTTCCTTTGTTCTGAAGCCTGACAGAACAATATGGCCAGTTATGGAACCCGCGAACCCAATGCCGACCCAAGAGGCTCTGCGACTGGCTGGGCATGCAGGAACAGAACTCTACTCCCTGAACCAGAACCTGGCAAACCTCTCACCAAGCCACTCGCTCCCCGAGAGTCGCTGTTTCAGAGACCATCCTTGCCCACCCGGAGCCCCGTCTGCCCCCACCTGAGCACTACGCTGGTGAACCTGACTTGTGCAGATCCTTCCTGTCCTAGTACTCCCTCATCTTCAAGCTGCAACTATATTCCTTCCAGACCGAGTGCTCCCGGGTCGCCTATGTTATCACCCTGCTGGCTGGGAGAGCCACAGTTTTGCCCTCTTCGCAGAGGCCATGAAGAGGGTCTTTGACCACAAAGCTTCTGGACTTGCTGCCATGTGCCAACTCTGGGACCACCAAGACAACTGCTCTGTATCGGATTACACCATTGAATTCCGGACCCTAGCAGCCTTGGCTGGGTGGGACCACTTCACACTACACAGCACCTTCTATAACTGTCTGAGCACATTCAAGATTAGCTGACCATCTGTGAGCTGCCCATTACTCTGGACAGATTGATAGACCTAGAAGAAACGCCTCCTGACCTGTTCTACATTCCGGCCGTCTACCAAAACATTGGCCAAATCTTTAGCAAGTCCCAGGCCTTCTCCCTGCCTTCTCATCGGTCCTATGACTGCACCATTAACTTGCTACCTTGCACCACTCCCGGGTTTCTTCTTTGTGGAAAAAGGACAAGTCACTCTGTCCCTCCATCGACTACCGAAGGCTCAATGAGATAACCATGATGAATCGCTACCCCGCTGATCTCTTCTGCCTTCAAAATTTTGGTAAGCTAGACCTATGCAACGCCTATCACCTGGTTCGCATTTGCTAGCATGAGGAGTGGAAGACAGCCTTCAACACTCCCAGTGGCCGCTATGAGTACATAGTCATGCCTTTCAACCTCACTAATGCTCCGACATTCTGAGAGATATGATCTCGACTTGGAAGACATCCTGATATTCTCAACCTTCCTTGAGGAACATGTCCGCTACATCCGTCAAGTCCTGCAGTGCCTACTCGAGAATCGTCTGTCACGAAGAACTCCAGACAATAACATGCACCGCTGCACCTTCTTTGCTCATCACCTCATACCCACAGAGAGGAACTACTGCATTGCCAACCAAGAGCTTCTCGCTGTCACGCTGGCCTTTGAAGATTGACACCACCTACTGGAAGGCATACCTGTCCCGTTCGTTATTAGGACCGACTACCACAACTTTGGCCTAAGAGTACCTGAGGTCGACCAAAAGACTTAATCCCTGCCAGGCCAAGTGATCCCTGTTTCAGGTTGAACTTGACTTACCTGACTTACCGGCCCAACTCCAAGAATGTCAAGCCTGACGCGCTCTCCCACCTCCTCAAGCAGATGAAGAGCCAACCACCCTCCTGCCTCCCTGGCACCCTGTTCACCGACTCCCAACTGGACATAATTAGCACAGTGGAAGAAGCCGTGAGGAGTTGTCCAGCCCCTGACAACACAACCGTCTGTCTGTGCGCAAAGCTATCTGGTCTCAGACCATGGAGTGGGCTCACTCCTCCTCTCTTGCCTGTCACCCTGGGGTCAGTCATACCCTGGCCTTCCTGGACCACTGTTTCTGGAGGCTGCCCACCAAGCAAGATGCAAGAGTTTTTCACTGCATGCCCCGAGTGTGTTCGGGGAAAGGCCAGCAACCAGCGAGCTCTGGGACTCCTCCAACCACTGTTCCACGTTGGTCCAGATCTCATGTTGCTCTGGACTCACCGGCTTGCTGGTTTCCAAGGGTATGTCTGTGGTTTTGACCATTGTGGACATGTTCCCCAAATGTATTCACTTTGTGGTGTTACCCAAGCTACCCTCCTCGAAAGACACCTCCTGAAAGCTCCTCTTCCTCCACATCTTCTGCCTGTAAGGCCTGCCCCTAGAGGTGACCACGGAACTGTGGCCCTCAGTTGTCCAGTCACTTCTGGAAGTCCTTCTGTGCGCTCATCAGTGCCAAAGGCCAGTTGTCATCCAACATCCATCCTCAGACCAATGGGCAGACTGAGGAGCTAGAGAAAATGGTGTGCTGTCTTGTGGAGGAATTCCTGAGCCGACTAACTTGGGTTGAATATGCGCACAATTCACTTCCAGTTTTCTCCACGGCACTTTCACCTTTTGCCTGCTCTCTGGACGATGAGCCACTCTTGTACCCTGTGGAGGAGGGATGTGGAAGTTCCAGCCTCTGCAACTGCATGTACAACGTACTCCGGAAGAGACCCCACACCACCCTTCTGTGCCACGTCTCAGAGATTAAGAGGTTTGTAGACCGCTACACCCTGGGCCAAAAGGTTTGGCTGTCCTCCAGACACATTCCCCTCCATTCTCTGTCATAAACTTTCCCCCAGATTAATCTGCCCCTTTACCATTACCCATGTCCTGACAACATCGGCCATCTGACTTTGCCTCCCACCTCTCCTATGCCGCATCCATCCAGTGTTCCACCTATCCCGAGTTAAGCCTTATGTCACTTCCCGGCTTAATCCCCCTGCCAAACCACCTCCGTTCCCCCAGCCTGACATACTGCGCTTTTTGAGTGTAATGCTGTTAGTTTCTGTCCTTTTGAGAATCCCAGTAATTTAACTGTGGTCGGACAGAGGGGTTTAACAGTGCCTGTTCTGAAGGAGAAAGGGTCTAAATCTACTCCCGAGACGTGAGCAAAATGTGTGTCTTCCAGATGAGCCCCCTTCTAGCCTACCATTGACGATGTACAGACAAGGACTTTGACATGGCAGCAAGAGTTATTTTCATGTTGATTACACGATCGTGGTTATTTCTGTGGGAATAGGCAAGATGTTAATAATGGTTTTAATTGTATAGTTATCTCACTGTGTGATGGCAAAATCAGGTTGTGTTACTGTTATTGCATTCAGGTCCATTACATTACTGTATATTACATTTCATTTATCTGATCCTTTTATCCAAAATGATATACAAAAAGTGCATACCAAACTCATTAGGACAAGAACAGGATGGATAGGGTCCAATTCACATAGAAACAGTCGTACAGCCATGAACTAGTCTCTGTAAGTAATAAATTCAGGAATTACAGTACCAAGAATGCAACAGTCCTAGAGTAAACTCCAAAGTACAACAAGGGGCTAAAAGATTGAGACAGGTGGAACACGTGGCAATAGATTAGTCAATGTCAACAAATCTTTCTGGGGGAATTTTTGAGGGGTGGTGAGTCTACTATTACATTTCAACTACTTTAGTAGTCGAGTAGTCTAACACAGTAGTCAACTAGCAATTGTCTCATCACAAATTAATCTACAGTAAAATGTACAGTCTGACACATACATTTGCACCTAACCCAAGTGAATGTGGTTTTTTTTATTTGTCTTTCCTCGGACCATGGGACTATTGAGAGTCACAGCAGTTTGTTTGAATTTCAGATGATTCCCTATTGTGCTGGTATTTTTGTAAACTTTGTATCACAAGCCTTGCAGAATATTGTCATGCTTCGTTTAAATGAGGACCCTGCCATCTTGCCTTTCTCGTAGTTAAAAAAAAATGCATGTCTTCAACAAAAGACAACACAGCAGCACCACCGCCACCCTGTGGATTCAACTTGTACCTGCAATATTCTGTTCAGGAATGTAGAGGATGTATGAATATAGAAAATATTTGTAGATTTAGACAAGTATTTTACTAGTTGACTAGGAAGTTACATAACGAGTAGTCGACTAGTCGAGCCCATCTCTAGTTTACCCCTTTAAACAGGGTCTCTGGATTTTATCCCTTCACTCTCTGTATGGATCGCTAATGAAAACTCAAAGTGGTGGCTGTCTGCTCCTGATGTTGCCATTTTGTTTGAATGTATCAATTTTTTTATGCAGGCAGCTGAACTTTTCAATCAGAGGAAGGGCAGACTAACTGTCAAAAAATGCGCTCTTAAATGTCACTGTTCTCAGATAATGTAGCCAATGCTAATTAGCTTGCTGTTGTGAAATCCCTAATGAATATTACTTTTAATATAATTATTGTAATACAATTGATTCCCCAGAATCATTTGGCTTTTTGTTACCTTCCTCCAGTGTGGGGAGAACGCAGGTCTCTTTGACTACCCCCCAAAACAAATTCTGCTCTCCTTTGTTGATGCATGTAGCCAACACATTTTAGTCCTTCCTTCAGAAAGTCACTTCCTGATCTTTTTTGTATCCTGTTGCTTTCCTTGTGTTGTCCTTTATCTTGTCTCTGTTTGGTGTTCATTGCTGTTTCTGAGGTGATCTTTTGTCTGAACACTGTTCTGCAGTATTTTCTGCGGTACAAGTTTAATTACAATCGTATTGACGTATAATATGTTTTATATTATCTCTAAATTCTTTTCTTAGGCTTATCTAATTTTATATAAAAAATGCAGACGTTAAGGAGCGCATTTTAGTATGATCTCTCTCTCTCACTTGCAACCTCCCTCCCTGATTGAAACTGGACTTCAGCGGTGGGGGGGACATGGCTTTGTGTGTCTTGTCACAGTTAAAAAAGAAAAAGAAAAAAAGGTCTTGGTATTTATTTTAAACTGTAGCCTAATGACTGCTGGTTTCCTCCTAAACGCAGAAAAGCTTTAAAAGGACTACATCTCTCCCTCCCTCCCTGTCTCTCTCCACTCAAAGAGCCTCCCCAGTAATTTTTAATTTTCCACACATGATTGCAAAAGTTACGGAATCTGACCTCTCTGACCCTTTTCTCTTAGAACTTTCATAATTGTTGGGTGGAAAAAAAAAAGAAAGTTCCTCTCTAATTGCATACCTTCCATTGCCATTAAAGGAAGGAAAGAACAGAGGATGAAGAAGAGAGGGAGAGTGTGTAAGAGGCTAAAATAAACAGCTAAAATGTACTTTCACCTACTCAGAAGCTCTGAGAGTTATGTTCCTGGTGGGTGGGAATGTCACGGTGAACTAGGCTTGTGAATGAAAAACTGCACTGTACAATTCCTGGGAGCATTTTTGTCTTCATATATTTATATACAGAACATTATTACAGCTTTTACAGTAGATTTGCTGATTTATGAGATATAATTCACGGTACTAAAAGCTTAGTCCATATTTTTGAGGAAAATGTATTTAAATGACTGTGCAGTACTTGTGGAATACTGTCAGTTGATAATAGTTGTACTACTGAGCATATGTTGTTTAGGTATATATTAGTTTGTCTTCTCTAACCGTGTATGCGTGTATCTGTTCATATTGGCAGTTTAATTAGCATTGGTTTATTCCCCACTCATAAGTGCTGTGCCCAAATGGGTGGCCTCACTGCTGAATTATGGGAAAAATAGATTTATAAAGCGAATGTTGAATTATGGGGGAAAATGGCTAGATGAAAATACAGTAAATCAAGCTTTGGATTTCTTGCCTTTCCCCAATGCAATATCATAACTGTTAATTTTTTCTAGAAAGGCTATAAGCAGCAGGCACTTATTTTCCAGGCAGCATGCATTATCACTCATCTCACTTTTTCATCTCACCCATCCAATTTATCTGTCTGATTTTAGCCCTGATCCAACCTTGAGGAAGTGGGTCAACAGCCATTGAAAAAGGATAGCTTCTGAAAAGAATTGGAACATTCAAGAACTGTTTTCTGTATGGCCATTTCCTACCGAACCAGGAATTTGTTTTGTTCGTGTTGATCAATGGCCCAGAGTCTCTAAATGCCCTGGATGCCACAGACTTGGACTTAGCCTGTCTGTGTTTCTCTCTTGCAGTCTCAACTACTCAATTTATCAATGGGTGTGCCAAATGTTGACCTTAAAAGATGACTAAAGCCAAATTTGGTTACTGAGTGTGTCCCTTCCCAGTGGAATTAAAGACACAGTGCTAACCACTTACACAGTAATAAACCACGGCCTTCAGGGCTTAGACAGAAAACTAGCAGTATTCAGCCCTTAAACAGTAAACTTTGGTGTTCATTCATGTATCATTCATGTATAACAGGGCGGCCCGCAGCGTAGTGGTTATGTCGGTGGTTCTAATCCCGGTGTAGCCACAATAAGATCCGCACAGCCGTTGGGCCCTTGAGCAAGGCCTGCATTGCTCCAGGGGAGGATTGTCTCCTGCTTAGTCTAATCAGCTGTATGTCGCTCTGGATAAGAGCGTCTGCCAAATGCCAACAATGTAACAATGTATAGAATATTTTTATACGTACACACTCCATGAGACTGCTTTGCAAGAAAATCTCAAGATATCAGCGGTTTCTGAGATACTCAGACCACCCCATCTCACAGCAACAGTCATTCCACAATGAAAGTGGTCACATATTTGCATTACTTCCCCCTTCTGATGCTTGGTCTGAGCAACAACTGAATGTCTTGACCACATATGCATGCTTTTATTTATTGAGTTGCTGCCACATGATTGGCTAATTAGATATTTGCATTAATTGGTGTCTGGTAGGTCTCCCTAATAATATATCGAATTAATCAATCGATCCAGGAATTTGATCTTGCGGTCATAAGAATGAATGCAAATTCAAACAATCCCTTTTTATATAATTTTATTACTAGAAGTTTAACTAAGTTTACATCTGGAGAAACACAGCATGAAGACAAAATAAAAAGTTAAGGCATGCAAATCACTAGATGCCTACAATTATGTTGTTTGCGGTCGTATCCAGGATATGTAATAGCTGGATACCAAGATGCAGACGGAGGTGTTTCCAAGTCAGCGACAAGACTAACTACGCAGTTTTAATAGTTCAATGTTTGCCTTGTAAAACTGAGAAGTGTTTTCTAGCTAGCTATATGTCTGCCCTTGTTTAAATGCATTCATCCTAAACTAACTGTGAATTAAGTACATCTGTAAATTTCCCATTATAAATTTGCTGGCTATATTGTACTGTGACAGCATTTGAAGCTCTATTCATGTGTAAGAGATTTAATTCACTTTGTTATGTTGTTTCTGAGCCTTCCATTTGCCTTTTCTGCACCAAAACATTTCCAAATATTCACTGTCACCGTTTCTCCGGCTGACTTGCAATTTTCAAACATTCTCCTGTAGTACTGTGTGTACGGTAGGGTGCAAAATAGTCTTGAGACTATTACTAGGGTAATACAAATGTTTTGGGGAACAAATGAAACGAGCAGTTTGGAGCTTCATCTCTGGAATCCAGCTCTTCCTCATGTGAAGTAGTCCATGGAGATCAAGATGGGGGTGGGGGGTGTCGTGACTTCTTGACTGACAGGCTGGTGACTTGATTTTGATGGATGAGAACCATGATTTCCTGCCAGCACACACACAGATACACATGTGCTCACGGTCGTATGAATACACACACACACACACACACACACACACACACACAGACACACAGATACACGCACATACCTGGTGTGAGGGAGTATTCTCTGTTCCCCTGCAAGAGCAAGACATAATATCTATGGCTTATTCTTTATTCCTTTTTACTTCACATGGTTTTGTCCCCCCCCCACACACACACACACACATACAAATGTGCATATCCAAACACACCAACAACGATTCACGAAAGGCGCTCAAACTCTCTCTCTCTCTCTTTCTCTCTCTCACTCTCTCTCTATCTCTCACACACACACACACACACACACACGCAGAGGCCTTTGTCCTGGTAGATTCCCTCTCTTTGTGCCCCCTCCCCTCAGCAGACAGGAAGTCTGGGTAAAGGTGGAGTGTGCTAATGAGCCATATAGTCAAAACAGGATGTTTTATCTTTTGTGTTTGTAATCATGTGGAAACATAGGCCAGGGCCCTTGTGTGACAGTATTCATCAGAAACTTTCTCTGCCTTTTTAAAGGATTAGACTTCACGGCCTTTCTCTGTTAGCACACTGGCTGTGTAAATGTGTGTGTCTGTGTGTGTGTGTGTGCACGTGTCAGTATTGTTCTACCAGTTTCAGTATTTTAATAACATTCCAAAGAATAACAAACTCTGGACTGGGTATTAGCTGCAGAACCAGTGTCATGAATCTGCACCATACAAATAAACTGAATGCTTACTGATACTCTTCAGACACAAAAGATCCAATGGCTATCAGCTGAATAGTGCTAGAGGGGTGGGGTGGAACAGCCATAGTTGAGAAGTTTCAATGTTGTTTTGCATCTTTAACCAGGTAGGTAAACTGACAACTTGGTTCTGTTTTGGAGTGATGAGTGGGGGAACCAAAGTGGTCTAGGAATGCAGAAATTTGTGTCGCCAAACCCTAGATGTCCAGTTAGGGTTAGGGTTAGGTTTATTGAAAAACACATTCATCAGTGGCGCAAATTGTTCCAATGAAATGAGTGTCATTTCAAAAGTGGGGAGAAGTGCTCACATGTAGCAATGAGTTAACAGGTTAATTTCGATTATTTATTTTCTTTGCTGTTTGGCCTGAGGGGCTGATGTGGCTTTGCTTGCGGCTAGGAGACTGTGTGAGAGTGTATCGTTCAGAGAGAGGGGGAACGAGAGAGCGGGTAGATGAAAGGGAAAGGTTTACACTAAATAATGGTTTGCCTGCATGTCCCTGCCTTATCCTCCCACCCTCTTCCTGTGGAGGGAAGGGGGGAAGAAGGGAGAGGAGAGGTACAGAGGTAGAGAGCTGGAGAGAGAGGGGAGGGTGGAGAGGTGGATAAATTGGGGTAGAAGTAGGAAGTAGGTGAGGGATAGATCGGGAGGAGAAGAATGGGGAGGAGAGGTGTAGAGAGGGAGGTTGGGGGATAGAGTGGTTGAGAGGGAAGGAGGAGAGATGGTGAGGGGGATGGGGATAAAGGGAGAGGCGAGGTGGTGTGTCTCTCTGTGGTCCCCTGACAGCATGTGTCAGCTTGCCTCCCTCCTGAGACTGAAACACAGGAGCCCAAAAGAGCCCCGTGCTTTCAGCTGAAAACATGCATGAATACAGCCTCTCCGTGCATATGCAGTGGTGTGCATACATTTTGGCACACCTGGTCAAAAGGGCTTTTACAATTAATATGTAAGTGAAGAGAAGGGAACCTGACCTCTAAATGGTACAAAGTTAAACATGGCACATTTCTTCATAATTATAAAGCAAGATTACTTTTTCTTTTAAATTTGTACAGATTCAAAATAATAAAAAAGGAAAAAGGCCCTGTGTAAAGGTTTGGGAACCCTGTCAGTTAGTATAGCTTGTAAATGCTTCCGATAGCCAGCTAAGAGTCTTTCAATTCTCACTTTTGTATTTCTTCCCCATTCTTCCTGGCAGAACACCTCTAGCTCAGAAATATTCTTCGGCCTCCTTGCATGTACAGTACGTTTGAGATCTCTCCACAGTATGGGGATTGTGGTGGCCATTCCAAAACATTTATCCGTCTTTCCTGGAGGTCCTTTGGATCATTGTCTTGCTGGAATACCCCACCTCTCTTCCACTTCAATGCCTGGACTGACCTTTGAGCATTAGCCTCTAGAATTTCTTGATATTTGGTGAAATCCATTCTTCCTTCCACCCGCACCATATTTCCCGTGCTCCCTGCTGCCACACAACCCCAAAGCAAAATGGATCCTCATCCATGCTTAACATTTGGCAAGGTGTTCTTCTCTACAAAGGCTTCAACCTTTTTTCTCCAAACATACCCTCTTTGGTGGTGGCCAAAAAGTTCAATTTCAAAGCTCATTGTCCAGAAAGGCTTCAGGCTTCTCAATGTTTTCTTTTGTATACTTCAGACAATTGTTTGAGATAATTTTATGTTGAGGTCATTCTTTCTGGCAACTATGCTATGTATATCTTTTTTTAAAGTACGTTGTATTGCTGTCTTTTGAACAGCTAGACCTGTGTCTGCCATTCTTTTTTGCAACTCTTTTGCAGTGATGTGTAGGTTCTTCTGAGCATTTCTTACCAGGTCTTGGGCCATTCTATCTGAAATCTTTCTTGGTCTTCCAGACCTTGCCTTGACTTCAACTGTTATCTGTTATCTTCCATTTTCTGATAATGTTTCTGACAGTGGGAATATGTAGTTTGAGATATTGAGAGTTTTTTGTAGCCTTCTCCTTCTTTTTTTTAAAGATATTTTTTAGGCCTTTTTCAGCTTTATTGGACAGTATAGTATAGAGAGACAGAAAGAATGGGAGCGAGAGAGAGGGAAAGACATGCGACAAATGTCAGGCGGTCGGATTCGAACCATCGACGTCGCGGCTCGCAATGAGCATGCGGTCAGTGCTCTACAGGCTGCACCACCGAGACACCCAAAGCCTTCTCCTTCTAGGTGGAAATTAACCATCTTTGATTCTGAAATCCTTGAACAACTGTTTAGAGGAAGCCATGGTTGTTAACACCAGAAAGAACAGCCACTGCAGTTGGATAATTTGAAGGCATGGAGTTACTTCAGAATTAAAAAGTTAGGCCTGGAATTATACTCAATGAAGCCCTAACGAGTACATCACCTAGGTCTGGGCCTTAGTAATCATCTTTTTAAAAAGTAACGAAGAATAACGGAGGTTTCTCACTTTTGCACCGGGCCCTTTTTCCTTTTTTAAAATGTATAAATAGTAAAATATGAAAATAAAAAGCAATTTTGCTTTAAAATTTGCAGAAAGGTCTCATGTTTGACTCTTTACCATTTAGAGATGGACTGCATTTTTATGGCGCTTTTATCGAAAGCACTTTCCAATTCATACCTCTCATTCACCCACTCACACACCAACACGTGATAGGCTGCCATGCAAGGTACCAATCAGCTCTTCGGGAGCAATTGGGGGTTAGGTGTCTTGTTCAGGAACACTACAACATGCCCTGGGCGGGGAATTGAACCGGCAACCTTCCAACTGTCGGATCAAGACAGCTAACCCCCTTGTTCTAACATTTCACAGTATACAGTATATTCCAATATTCCACTTACTTGATGCTTTCACATACTGCAAAATGTAACCACTATAGTTAAGTATATTTATCATATTTTCAGTCTCTCTCATTGATTGGCGCATTTCATTTCCTCCATGTGCATCTGTGACCTACCGTAGGTCACTCCTGCCCATAAAGGCTTTTAATATGTTACGTAATATGATATTAGATGAGAGTATGATGCATAAAAGCTGCAAAAACATTGCTTAAAATGGACGCGTTCGGTTGGAACGTGTCTGTCGAGAGCTGTGCCCAGAGTCAGAATCCCGCCGTCTGATTCGATAGCAAACCAAGGGTAATCCTCGATTTACTGTACACAACGGGTTAATCCCCTGCCTTTCCGTATGGTTTATATCTCATCTCTCATCTGAACTGTGGCGGGTGAAAGCAAACCTCGATCTGTTCCAGCGGAAGTATTGCAGCCTCTTTTTTCCTGTGAAAGGTTACAGCCGGGTTGGGAGAAGCCACTAAGCTGGCCTGCTTTTGTTTGGCGGGTTTTGTTTCTGTTATTGGGCTGTGCTTCCTGTCCTGAGATTGGGTTTCCTGTGTTGCCGTGGCTGCCATCCCCTCTGCAGAAAGGGGATTAAAACCTGAGCCGTCTCTAAGCACCTGGCCTGCAAATCTCCCAGCATGCACCAGCAAGCGGTAACAGTGGAGGGACAGGAAACCTGACTACACCTGCATACCCTACTACACCTGTACACCTTACTACACCTACACACTTTACTACACCTGCACACTTTACTACACCTGCACACCTTACGACACCTACACACTTTACTAAACCTACGCTACTACACCCTCACACTTTACTACACGTGTACACCTTAACACCCCTCACACTTTACTACACCTTACTTCACTTACATACCTTACTACATCTGCACATCTTACTATAGCTTCCTACACCTACATACATTACTACATCTACACACTTTACTACACCTGCACATCTTATTCCAGCTTACTACAGATACACACCTTACTTGACTTACATGCTTTACCAGACCTGAAAGCCACTCCTTATAATAATTTAGTACACCAGCACACCTTACTATACCTATACATTCACGCCTTAGTACACCCTTCAAAGCTCACATGACTGCACCTACAAACCCCACCTCACTACACCTGTGCAGCTTGCACTGCACACCTGGGGAGGAGCCTGTGCAGTGGGGAAGAATGAGGCCGTTGTACAGACCTGGGGCCCCGTAGAAGCCGGCCTCCAGCGCCACATTAGAGCCACTTACTGCCGGATTACACCGGAGTCCCGCGGTTTACACGGGCGCGGCCGCACCGTCGTGCGGTACCCCCGCCCCGGCCGCGGCAGGAAGCCTTTTCTAACAAGGCCAATCCTGTTTCCAAAAGACGACACAAACAACCCATTGTGTAGCAGGGACACTGGAGCCGTAATGGAGCCCGCGTGTGTATCCGCCTTCGGCTGAGTCATCTCGGTCCAGATTTAAGTTACCCCGCTTTTGTCAGTGAAATGAAATCCCACACCCACCGCCCCATTTGGCTACCAGAGTAAACCATCCTAAGTGGCAGAGCCCCATGTATGCCTGTGTCCTACAGATGTATCTTATACTGGTTTACAGTGCTGTAATACTGTCTGGCTATGCATGGTCAATTCTTTCACTGCTACAAAGCTGAAACTAGATCTTGGGCAATGCCTTCATTTAGGTTAGAATTGTGTGTGTGTATGCGTGTGCGTGCTCCAGACAACATGTTGCTGTTTTGTGAATGCAGGTGAGCCTTCTGTAAATACAAAGGAATGAAAAGGGAGTGTGAAATTTAATATGTACACATGACTCTTGCAGTAATGAGAATTTAGGTTAAGGATGTTTTTATGTGCAATTTTAAAACACTTCATAGTTATGATTCCTTTTCAGTTTGATCTTATTTTTTGAGTTTGGTGAGAAACTCCCTGCACGTTCAATTTACATTATAGGATATTCATTTCCAGAACAACTTACACAGATTAAAGCTTGATGTGCAATCCACTGATGCAGCTGGAAGTTGACTGAAGTGGTTATGGCTTAGTGCCTCTCTTAATGGTACAAAGGCAGCACCCCAACTGGGGATCAAACCAACAACCTTTGAGTTAGAAATCATGTTCTCTAACCACTAAGCTACGCAGCCACCCCAACAGGCATGTACAGAGTGCAGTTAAATCTATGCGTACCTATGAGTGACTTTTATTCAAGCGTTAATTAACTTTACCATAAGGTTACATGAATTGGCATTAAATAATGTAATTGTTAATTAACTACTAAGAAGTTGATCAGTACAGCTTTGTTTATGTATTTGTACATGATTAATACATGCTAACAATGACACTAGTTAATGCCAATTCATATTTGGAATGAGAAAGAATAGTTAATGTATTTGTTATTGGTCAACTAATTGTAAGTTCATCCTATGGTTCCTCTTATATATATATTAATGTAAGTAGTACAGTGGCTAATAGTTAACTAATAAATTCCATAATTAAAAGTTAATTTCATGCATGATTATTATGTATTTGTACATCAATTAATTTGTGTTAAAACTACATTAGTTAATGCTAATCCATGTACCCTTATTCTAAAGTATAACCACAAAGTCTTTGAAAATGAATGCAGAGATTTATGAAGTAGGATAAAATTGAGTTTAGTATGAAGCATATCCCTCCAAAAAAGAAAATGTCTCCCCCATTGATGATCAGATCTGTTTGCGGATAAACACGGCTCCCCCCTCCGCAGGGTAACAGCCAATCACGTTTCTTCTGCCCCAGCTCCCTCTGTCTCCAGCAACAAAAGAGAGGAAGAAAAGGGAAGGAAGATGAAAGGCGCTTTACCTGGCAGCGAGGGGAAGCGATGACGATAAAGCTGGCAGGAAGCAAGAGATTAGGAGGGAAACATTAACGTTCTTGCGTTCCTGTGTTTTTGACACGTGGGAGCAGGGCATGGGCGTGTTTACATGTAGCCCGGGCCACTAGAAAGCTCTGTGTGGACTGCTCTACTCTGGGGGAGGTTACCGCTGAGCTGCGCTCTCTTCTGGACACTTATGGTGCCATTTGCACTCACTTTAAGACAGATGGCACTGGGTTTTTAATCTGTCATTTTTCCAGGTTGAGGCTGCTGCAACAATCTTTCTCGGGTAATGGATGGAAATGCATGCTTCAGACCACACAGCTCCTTCCAGGGATGCTCAAAGATGCTCCCAGTGGATGTTTATGGTGCCTGTTTACTGAACAGTTTAGCTGAACTCACATTTTTGGTATTACAAAATAGTATTCGCTTTTAAAACGGTTTCCCTGTCTGCAGCTAAGCTGAGTTCTGAGCTGAAGTTCTGTTTTCGGCGTTACGCAGGTTGGCCCCTTCTTCAACCAATAACAAAAGATGCTGTATGCCGGTGACCAAATCAGTCTACCCCATGAATAGCCAGCTCATTTTAGATGTACAGTGGGCTCCATAATGTGTCGGACATGGACATTTCTTCTTGATTTCGCTCTGTACTTTTGATTTGTGATCAAGCGATTCACATTCTCAGCTTTTTTAAAGGGTAGTTTTTTACACATTGTTTTCAGCATGTATAAATGAAAGGGCTTTTTATCTATAACCCTCCATTTCAGGGCACCATAATGTTTGGGACATAATAATGTAAATGAAAGTGGCCATGGTTGGTACTTTCTCACATATCCTTTGCATGCAATGATTACTTGAATTCAGTGACCCATAGACGTCCCCTTGCTCTGTCAGGCCTGTAATGCAGCCATCTTCAGTTCATGCTTTTTTCAGGGGTTAGTTGCCTTACATTTTTTCTTCAACATATGAAACACATTTTCAATTGGATTGAGTGAGGGACTTGACCAGTCAAAATGTTCCAGTTTTTGGCTATGAAAAAAATCATTTTCTGCTTTAGCAATATGTTTGCGATCATTCTCTTGTTGGATGAAGTGCTGTCAAATGAGTTTGGAGGCATTTATTTGAAGTTGAGCAGATGAGGTGCTTCTGTACACTTCCAAATTCGTCAGCAGTTACATTGTCAGTGCAGACAAACAAGCCAATACCTGTAGCAGCCAAAACTATAACACCCCCATCATGATGTTTCACAGATGAGGCGGGTGCTTTAGATCTTGTGCTGTTCCTTTGGCCTCGTTGCTTTTTCCATTATTTTAATACAGGTGAATCTTGGGGCTATATTTCGGAATCACTTTTGCAGTGGGAGCAGTCATGGTGAGGTGTGTGGGTGCACTGGGAGGGGCTATTGCATGTGACGAGCACACAGCTAAGGGTTTGTGTCGCTGGTGGAAAATGGGCTGGACTATGCCGACTATATTATCAGTGGTGCAGCTTGAGCCTATTAAATTAACTATTTTCATTACCTTTAAGATCCGTGCATGGGCAAGGGTGTATTGCTCATTTTCGTAGTCTATATGACTACAATGGAAGATGAGGATAAGGCAGATGTTTCTCCCAAGACATTCTTTGGTGGGATGTGCAGAGTTCGGCTGTCACTCTTTCCAGAAATTAAAAATGTTCCAAATGATTTTTGGTAAGCCTAAGGTTTGGCCTGTGACTGTTTTGTTTATCCTCATTTCTCAACCTAATAATGGCTTCCTTTACTTTTGTTAGCACAGCTTTGTTGGCACAGCTAAGGTCTTCGTGCTGACAATCGCAAACATCAAAATGATCAAGACTAGATACTGAAAGCTCCATTTTAGCTGCTCCAAGGATGCGATTGAACACACCTGACTAGTCAGAAACAACTTGTGAAGCCATTTGTGCCAAACATTATGGTGCCCTGAAATTGGGAGCTATGTACTGGATAAAATATGTTGCAATTTAGTTTGTTGTAATTTGTAATAAATTGTATAACATACCATTTAATAAAACTGTGACGTGAATAATTTGATTACAAATCTAAAATTGTAGGGAAGAGAAACCAAACCAAGGAAAATGTCTATACAAACGTATACATGCACCCCGCCCACACATTGAGCAGAACATTTTTTTAACATCTTTTTTTAATATCCAGCCTGCTCAGGTTAAGTAGCTTACTCAACAGAACAGTGGCAGCACTCCAACAAAGCCACAGCCTTTGAATTACAAGCCCAGTTCCCTAAAAATCATGTGACATTAGCCTTCATGGCAACTTGCACATCTAGTCAAGCTTCATTGAAGAGGAACTAAAATAAGAAGAACAACTGAACTGATTATCAGGAACATGATCAAGTAAACGTCGTGTCTACTGGAAATCACATTTTTTTCCGTCCATTTGGATTCAGTAAAGTTCAAATTTACTTGGCCTTTAAGATTTTCCTACCAAACTGTCGGTCTCTCTTTTATAAATGGCCTCTTTTTGGGGACGTTAGCCTCGGAACGTGTTTTCCTCTTTGGGATCCTGAAACCCGATAGGCCGCTTGGGCTGAATAATGGCTATAGAACATGGTGGAAGATGCCTGTCACTGGCTCCAGCCCGAGGCCTGCGTTTTGGCCGCCTGATTACGGTGTACGGTTTCTCCCGAAAACAAACAGCGGCCCCTCCTGCGGGGCAGATTGAAAGGCTGCCTTCGGAGAGCGGAAGGAGAACGAGACCAATTAGGGGATGGAGGGAGGGAGGGAGGGAGGAAGGAAGGAAGGAAGGGGCTAATTAAAAGCTGCACTCTGGGCAGATTGCATCAGTTTTATTTTCTCTGCAACTGCGCCAGGTGTAATTTTAGCGTGGTTTTGGGGCCTTTCTCTGTTTTCTGGCTTAAGCTGAGGACACTGAAAAGGCTGTAGAAGTTTGCAGAGGCACACGCTGAAGTTTTGCTGAATCCTGGTCGCTTTAGTCGTTATGCAGCCACTTCTGTCTGCGAACTGCGGATTTATTTTTTCACGGCGGATCGGGGGTATGACCAGCACAGGAAATAAGTGCTGGTAAAGTCGTCCGCTAGAGAAAGAGGCATGCGGAAAGCTTTTGATGTATTTCTGGATACGTGTCAGAGTATTGTTATTTATTTATGGGAGCAGATTGCATTATGCGGGAGAGGACCGCTGGTAAACCATAGTGGTTATGTGAGCTGCAGCTTGTTGCAGAGGCCTGTAACCACCCGAGGATAGCCACAGCTTTTAAAACTGATGAAAAAGGTGAAAAACACATAAAAAAAAGCAGTCGTCTGGCAGTCAGAGGGTTGCTGGTTCGATCCCCCACCCAGGCTGTGTCGAAGTGTCCCTGAGCAAGAAACCTAACCCCCAAATTCTCCTGACAAGCTGGAGTTCAACATTGCTGTATTATAAATCCTTTTTTTTGATTGGTCTTATGTAATATTCAAATATTTTGAGATACTGGATTTTTTTTTTATTTTTATTTTTTTTAGCTTGAAATATTTCACTTTGTGTAATGAATCTAGAATATACAGTACTGTGCAGAAGTCTTAAGCACCCTAGACTTTATTATATATATTAAATTAGACACATTATATATATATATATATGCATGTTCATTTTTTTGTGTGTGTTAGTATAAAAAAACACATTTGAAATTTCCAAATATTAATTTTCCAAAAGATTTAATTTTACAGAGACATTTTTGTGTTTAATTAAAAAAGTGACATATTACTGCAAGCAGTTGACTACTTTTTACATAAAAACTTGATCAAGGCTGTCTGAGATCAGGAACATGGAGCCAACCAAAGTCTGCAGAAGAACGGTGGCAAGTTCTCCAACAAAGGGTGGTCACAAAAAATGTTGATTTGATTCCGTTTTTAACTCTTCTGCCAAATGTAAAATGTATAGTATGTTTATTTAGGACCTTTCATTGAATTATTTTTGAAATAATCTTATCTGTACAGAATGTTATACAGGTGCCTAAGACTTTTGCACAGTACTGTATGAAACTTTAACTTTTTGAATGAAATTTAAAAAAACTTAAAAAAACTTTTCCATGATATTCAAATTTCCAATTCAAGATGTACCTGTAGATGGTTGTTCTGAGCATTTCTGGGTGGGTGAATGGTCTTGCCTTCAGAAGAAACATTTGGGACACAGTGGTCTGTGCTGTTATATTGGGGACATTGATACACACAGCGGTTTGTGCTGTTATACAGGGGACATTGATACACATCGTGCTCTGCTGTTATATTTGGGCCATTGTTATATTTTGGACATTCATGAACAGTGTTCTGTGCTGCTACAGTCGTATGCAAAGATTTGGCACCAAAAAGCCTTTTACAATTAATATCTTGGTGAACAGAAGTGAACCTGACCTCTAAATGGTACAAAGTTAAACATGACATATTTCTTCAAATTTTAAAGCAAGGTTACTTTTCATTTTAATTTTGAACAATTTCTAAATGATAAAAAAAGCAAACAATTCCTGTGCAAAAGTATGGAAATCCTGTCAGCTAGTACTTTGTGACTCCTCCTCAGGCAACTATAACAGCATGCAGACACTTTCTGTTGCCAGCCAAGATTTTTATTTCTCGCTTTTGGAATTTCCCCCCATTCTTCCTGGCAGAACACCTCTAACTCAGTAATATTCCTCGGCCTCCTTGCATGGAAGGCATTTATCATCTCTCTCCACAAATTGGCCAAAAAGTTCAATTTTGTTTTTGTCAGTCCAAAGCACATTGTTCCAAAAGGCTTCAGGCTCCTCAATGTTTTCTTTTGCATACTTCAGACTTCTTCTGAGTATTTCTCACCAGGTCTTGGTTCAGGTTATGTGAACATTTTCTTGGTCTTCCAGACCTTGCCTTGACTTCAACTCTTCCATTTATCTTCCATTTTTTAATAATGTTTCTGACAGTGGAAATAAGCAGTTTGAATTGTTTAAAGTTTTTTTGTAGCCTTCTCCTTATTTGTGGAAATGAACCATCTTCATTCTGACATCCTTAGACAACTTTTTGGAGGAAGCCATGGTTGTTTGCACCAGAGAGAACAACCTGTGCAGTTTGATAGTTTAAAAGTCATGGAGTTACTTAAGGGAAAAAGAAGTCCAGCCCAGGAATTCTGTTCACCCAGGAATCATTGAAGCCCTAACAAGTACATCACCTGGGTTTGGGCCTTAGTAATCATCTTTTTGGTTTCCAAACTTTTGCACAGGGCCCTTTTCCTTTTTTATCATTTAGAAACATAAAACAATGGCATTTTGCTTTAAAATTTGCAGAAAGGTCTCATGTTTAACTAATTTACAGTTCAGGTTTGCTTTCCCTTATGTACAGATTCATTCTAACAGACATTTTAACCAGGGGTGCCCACATTTTAGCATACCACTGTATATTGTGGACATTGAAACATACAGCGAGAATGATGTATGCTGTCTGTAAGTTTAGTAAACTGAGTGTGACCTTGTGATATTGTAGTGTGTATATGTGACAATGTGTGTATATGTGCCAGAGTGTTAGTGTAGTGTGTGAGCAACAATGTGTTACTGTAGTATGAATGTGTGTGACGTTGTGTTATTGTAGAGTGTGTATGACAGTGTGTCAGTGTATGAGTATGTGCAGCTGTGTGTTATCGCAGTGTGCCACTATGTCTTGCAAGCATAACAAACATAACAAGTTTGGGGAATAGAACAAAATGCTTGGTTTACAGAGTGACTGAAAAAATGATGAGGAGGAGAAGGGAGGAAGTTGGGGCCAGAGACCCTGTAACTTCCCTTTCATCCTTGACTGATGGCTTTTCAACATACACACACACAAGCAGTGGTTTCCTGTCAACAGTCTGCATGAAAAACACTAAACAGAAAACACAGCTATGCTATTGTATTAATCTGAATTATTGGATTATTGGACCGGATTTTTTTATTTCTATATTAACTTTTGCCCAAATGCTTCACTTGAGTGTCTCAGTGCTCTATGGGAGCCTGGGCATCATGGAGGCAGTATTTTGGGGATAAAAAATTGAGAATTTAAGCACATTCCGTACGCCTTGCTCCTTTGGGAGGCTTTTTGGCTGTACTTTAGTTCTTAGCTTCACTGAATGAAAAAATTATTTTGTCCTGCAATGAAGCCATATTCGAGTTTGAATTTGAATTGGAGAGACTTATCGGATCAGCGATTCCGTCCCTCCTGTCTCTCTCGTATTGGATGGTGGCTGGGTTTTGAAGCAGCAGCTTCCTGTTTCTCTGACTGACATGCCATCACCCTGTACTTGACTAATGTTTGGTTAAAGACCTATGTCACGAGAGTGGAGAGGAAATGGCAGCTCCCATGAGCAGCTGTACAGAGGTTGGGTTTGTACATGAATCTGTCTTTGAATTCCTTGGTGGTTCAAGCCCCAGTGTTGTCATAGATGTTAGGCCACTGTGGAGGGCCCTTAACCCCACATTATTCAAGGGGGGCCCCTGCTTAGTCTAATCACCTGTAAGTCGCTTTGGATAAAAGCGTCAGCAAAAAAACGTAAATTACTGCAATGTAATGTCCTTCTTTTCAGTCACTCTACTGGCCTGTTCCAGTTCCATATGGACCCACCTGAATCATTACTGAATCATGATCACACAAAACATGCTTAAATGAGATCTCCATAGAATTAACTCGAGAAGAGTAGCTGACGTCCTGATCTACTTGTATTGAGTGAGAGTTATAGCCTAAGACTAGTGCACATGCTCTAGGTACCTGTTTTACTAAAGACTACAGTCACTTACAGTCCATGAGTGGGCATCAGACAAGGCCAGTTACAGGTTGCCACTCCTACTGAATACCAATGCAGGGGCTGAGTGTTGCTACTCGGCCTGGCGAGTTGGTAATGTTGCTTGCTAGCAATCAAGCCACCAAAGAAAGGAAATCTTGGTTTATGTGTTCAGTTTACTTTCCTGTTCTACTAAAAAGAAAATTCTATTTCATAAAGAACATTGCATGGGTTTAACATAACTATGATTTATGCAACTGACTCAGCATGCTATTTCAGACACGATCACAACTTGTACAATGTTTGGTTGTTATAATATATCTGGCAAGATGTTTTTATGGGATACTGGTCGTGAGAGAGAATGAGGAGAGAAGCTGAAAGCGTTAAGCCAGACAAGGAGAAATGTATGGTGACATTTGTTCATTCCCATAAAGGCAAATGCCGAACAACATCGACAAGGAGAACAAGAACCAAAATAAACAGAAAGAAACATAAAAAATTGTCATTCTTTGCTTAACACATAATCACTCATTCTTGTTCATTCACTTTGCAAAGTAAAAACAGCCCGATATCCTGTGTTTTAGCTGTGCAGAGTAGATCACATACTAGAAACTGGTCATCAAATATTGACCTGCCTTTAATGCAATATGTCTGGTCAGTGTGAATCAGTAAACTGATTCTTTAGCCTGTTGAAATGTACTTTTGAAAGGATCTTTTAATCCACACTTAAAAGTGTGACCGGACGCCAGTTCTTAAACAAGGAGAGATCTTCCCTTTTTGGCAGTAAAGACATTACTGCCTTCTACAGCTGAAAGGGAGGTCCCCCTTTTTGCAGCTCTCCTGAACAATCTCCCTTAAATCATCACCCATAATGCTCCAAAAAGCCATATAGAGCTCAGTCATTGGGCTATCAAACCCTGGTGATTTCCCACAGTTTTGCTCGTTAGCTGCCATGGTCAACTCCTCTTGGGACAGAGAGGCATCCAGGGCCGTACAATCTGCTTCAGACAGCCTGGGTAAGCCCTGATGCGGTATGCGGTATGCGGTATCTGCTCCTGGTCCATCACTCGATGCAACAGAAGCAGAACACAAATGGTGATCGGAGAAATGAGAAGGTGTGAGTGAGCTCTTGAGGAACCAAGTCATGTTATGCTTTGACACATCTCTCAAGCCTTGCCCCAGACACCTGGCTTGAATTTAACCCATGAGTATAATTTTTCAATGTGATTCCTCCACACATCCCCAAAATCAAACTATCTCAAAATCGACTTAAATAGACTTGATTGGGGATTCCACATTTCCTTTCTTGCAAATTAACCCTGCAATTAACATCTCCAGTGAGTGCCACTACTTCGCTGGAGTTGCATTTCTTAAGGGATTCAGACAGCACTTTGAAATACCGCACTGCCGCACCACTGCTCTGAACCCCTGTCTTTCTCTTTACTTTCCTGGGCTTTTTTGTAACAGTCTGGAACCCTTCTGGGGTTCACACTAATGGAAGGTGCCTCAGATTCCACCGTGTCCATAGGAGCCAGCCTCTTTGTACTTGCCTCTGGTTCTGTGCTCAGTGGTCTTAGCATCGTTCACTGGGCTCTTGCCCTCCTGTTCACCCCTATCACCTGCAGGTTCCGAAACAAGCCCATTTGTTTCCAAAAATATAAATCAGATTATTATATTTTGCCTTTCTATAAATATAATTTGTCAGTATGCATTGCTGGTATTTCCGGGAGTATCTAACCTACATTGCCAGTGAAATGCTCTATGCAACAGCAACTTCTTAATGTCCCCTGTACTACCTGGTACAATACATTTCCTGACATTCAAACCAGACCTTTAAGGGTATTCTCCACTTTTGCACATTTCACTAAATTTTCTGACAAAAATCTCACACTTTTCTCTATTGCTGTTTTTCATTGAAAACAACCTGCTTGACTAGACAGAAGTAGCCTATGTGGGTCTGAGAAATGTCTTTGCAGTATTTACAGTTCTACTGCCAGTACAGCACACTGAGAACAGCAGCAAAGGGTCGGCGTAGGCACTGGGTAGATCTGCAGCCGCTATATTTGCACCAAAAACTAGAGTTGGAAAGTGTTGCGTAAGCCAGGTGTATTGGCGGTGTATTATTTTGGACATAATGCAAGGAGGAGTTTTTGGGACAGACACCACAGGATGTTAAATGACCTAAAAGTGTCATTGCAAAGATGAGCACTGGAGGTGCACGGTGGTCACAGACACCCCAGAGATGGCCTTGTGGTATTTACAGCGCCCACATACACAGTTCCTGCATCACAGCCAGATCCATAAAACTGAGTTTCAACTTCTGCCAGTCTCTACATAGAGCCATCGAAAAGATCCTGACAACTTCAGAGATTTGTTCTGAGATTTGTTCTGAATTCTGCTGCAGTTTGTTTGTTTCTGTTCTCTTTTTTTGCTAACCTGTGAGTAGCATCCAGCCAGGGAGTGTTTTGCCAGCATTTTGCTTCTACCTTTTTGTTGTTGTTAAACCATGGAGGTATTATCTGCTTTCCGGAGGGGGGAAAGAGAGAAGCACAATTAAAGAAAAAAAAAAAAAGCTTTAAAAAGCTGGAAGCTGGCACTCATTTTCAGCAAGACTCTCGGCTGGGTGCCCACCAAGCCTGGGACGTGTCCCACATCTGTTTGCGAAAAAGCAAGGACACTAATTCCAACCGTAACCCTGCCTGTTCTGCTCCTCCTCACTGCTGATTGGGTGGCAGTGGGTCATGTGACTCCACCGTTCATGTGACCCCAGGCCTCTCTTGTGGTTTGCTGTGATGATATAGTGCTGTGGGGAGCAGGCTATGAAGTGCCAGCTCTGTGCTGTGAAGTGCTCTGCCTTTGTTATCTTGGAGAGATTGTGCGGTACAGTGGTTGGGCAACTGGGTTTATGACTCAGATTATGCAGGTGCAATTCCCAGGTGGGATTCTGTTGTGCCCAAAAAACTACAGGAGCCCTCAAGTTTAACCTGAACCGCTTTAGTAAAATATCCTGCTGTGTAAGAAGTAATAATAATAATAATTTATCATAAATACGAGCTTTGTCTTGACAGGTAAAGAATATCTGCTTAAATTCATATATTTAAATGTGTTGTGTCACATAAAGTGAGCATCAATTTTAACGGAGTTACGAAAAGAAGACAACAATTTAAAATGAATCACATCATTAAAACATTTTCATAGGTGAATTTTCACAGAGGTGACTTATGTGCATCGTAGCCTTTGTTTGTGCGGTCTCTCTTCGCATTTGATATTCCAACAGAAATATTGCAGTTGTTCTGACAACCACTCCAGGGAGGGGGATCCACTTTAAATGAAGGCGGTGGTTTAGGGTCACCTACTGGCCGCCATTTTTACTTCTCTGTAGGGCGTTCCAGGAATCCTGCAGTGACCATGCTCTGGTTGGATTTCAATACTCCTGGCCACCGGAGCAGCTGTCAGTTGATTGGTGGTTCCAGAACTTATGACCATAAAAAGTTCCTTCTGACTAAATGACTACACTGGCAGGAAATCAGGGGTAATCAAATAATAAAATGGGGATTTGACCTTGTCCTCACCTTTAAATACCTTTCACCAATCGCAGCGTGTGTTGATAATAGCGTAATTGAACAGCAACAGTTATTGGTGGGTGCCTTCTGATTATAATTCTCGTCATAAATATGCGTCATACAGGAGTTGTGACATTAATTGTTTGGTAACCATGCATGCAGTTACTCTAGCATTAGCAGGATAAATGAGGAAGGAAGGTACCTCTGGTTTTGCAAAAAACTTTATGGGGTTATGGGATTTGCGGTTCTGCGTACCGTGTACACTGAAACATGGTGGGATGCACATCCATGGCTGTCTGCCCAAAGGAGGACATCCCATCCTGTAGGGGGCAGTGTAGTGCAGTTGTTTGGGAATTAGGCTTATAACGCATAAAAGGTTATGGGCTGTATTTCTGTATTGCTGTACTACCTGGTGTTTAGCGGCTTCGTTTAGAAGCTTCGGTGTGCTTCAGCCTTTTGGAGATGAGGGGATAAGAGCAGCCTCCTGGTGTTCATTATCCTCTCATCATTTTTGCCTCCCCCTGGATTGAGGAACCCTCAACAGGAAGTGGACTGGTCTTCATTTCCTGTCTGCCTCATCATTTATTTTGGACATGTCTCCGCATTGGCTCCCCTCGCTGGCTTTCAAAGCAACAGAGGGGTTTTGACTCGAGAGTAAGCTCCCTGGCTAAGCATTTAGCCTGTATTTAGGTTTATGTTATGGTTATATAATCTTTATTTAATGTGATGCACAGTCTGTTATTTATTCTGGAAGTCCTCCAAATGGTCAGCATGTTCTCCCCGACCGTTTCCCCTCGCCAGCGGATGATGTGATAAAAGCCTGCTGAGCTTGCGCCACATCTTTTTACTCTCGGCTGATTTTTTTCTGCAGTTTTTCCAATGCTCAAGGAGAGGGCCGACAGTCTTGCGTGCTGCAAAAACCTGTACGTGTGTTGTGTTTGTGCTTGCCTGTGTTGACGCAAAACAGCGTCAGGAGAAAATGGGGTTGGTGGGGGGGAAATTCCCTTGGAAAGAAACCAAAGAGGGATCCTCCTCTTCCTCCTCTTCCTCTTCCTCCTGCAGCTAAAGCTGTGCAGTCAGGCTGTGCTGTGCTCGCTCAGTACCGTCTCCTGTGCCAGATGTGTAATTAGTTCCTTGTCTCTGGGACGAGGATGGGCCCCAAACAAACGCTTGCAGCAAATCCGTGGCTCTCCAGGGAGAGGAAGTCCCACAGCCCGGAATCTTCCAGACATCCTGTTTTGGAGCCGGCTCAGAGCAGCACTCTGCACCTGCAGACGGGAATCTCATCTGTCTCCGCTTGGGCTCCGCAGTGCCTGGGGGGGGCAGATAGGGACCCTGTGTGTTTGGGCAGTTAGGAGGACAGTTACAAACACGAGGGACCCTGTTTGTTGGGGGGGGGGGGGGGGGGTTAGGAGGACAGTCACAGACACTAGAACACTGTGTGTTCAGGCAGTAATGAGGGCAGTTAAAAACACAAGTGTTTCCGTGTTGGGGCTATTGGCAGGAGACTTACAAACACCAGAGAGTCTGTTTTTTGAGGGGGTTAGGAGGGCAGTCACGGATACCAGAGAGTCTGTGTGTTGGGAGGGGTTAAGGGAACAGTCAAAAACACTAGAGAGTGAGGGCAGGGTCATTAATCTGGCCTGTGATGTTCCAAAATGGCCAGAAACTTCTAACCCCAGGCAAAGAGCAACAGACCGTAGTCCTGACATCTAAGGGACCAGGACATCAGAAGAAAGCTGTGTGTCAGCCAACCAGATTTACTGGCGGGAGCATTTCAAATGGAGGAAGACACTTGCTCTGTTTAGTGTGATCATGTACTGAGGTTATTGGGGCTAATGCTCTTTTAAATTATGCCGAGAAGTGGGTGGGACTATAATCATTCTGGCCCATTCTGGTTTCACAACCACTCCACACTGGGTATTAGATTGGTATGTATTGTTTTATGACTTGGGTGTGATTATGAATTCTGTATGGGTTTGTCTTGATTTGGATATGAGTTGCTGTGTCACACAGCACCAGTGGAGGTCAGCCCTGTTATTTGTCCCCTCTCCCTCCAGGCGCTGGCCTGTCTGAGTGGCCTTTTGCCATGCATTCCTCCCCCCTCAGCAGGCTTTGCCTCAGGAAGTCGCCCAATTAGAGCGTAACACCCCGGCCAGGGCCCTCGGGGTGGGGGAGGGGGGGTGGTATTGGCCACCAATTAGTGCCTTCAGTCAGTCAGTCCATCCGTGCAGGGCAGTGACTGCAGGGAGCTTTTCCACAATCCAAGCAAAGAGGAGCAAAAAGCAAGCAAATAAATTAGGATGAGATTTTACAGCCAAAGCCTTTCGGTAGAGAGACATCCTTTCAGCCGAAGCCACTGGCTTTACAGTGGGCTCAAGAATTATTGGCACCCTCACCAGCAATGCACAAACAAGGCTTAAAAAAAGGAATAATATAATTATAGAGAAAGGTAATACACCTACATGTGCCAAATACTGTACTTTATTAATGTTTCAATGGAAAAAAACAAAATCATAACAATCATTTAATAAAAAATAAATTTCAACAAAATCAAGGTTTCAGAATTATTGGCACCCTTCACCTAGCACTTAGTGCAACCACCTCTGGCAAGGATAACAGCATGGAGTCTCTTCCTGTAATTTTTGACAAGATTAAGGAACACATTTGGAGGGATTTTGGACCATTCCTCTTTGCATATCCTTTCAAGATCCGTTCTTGGGTTTGTGCTTATCAACTGACCTCTTCAACTTTCGATTGGATTGAGGTCTGGTGACTGAGATGATTTTGTTGTCACGGAACCATTTCTGTGTGGATCTTGAGGTGTGTTTTTGGTCATTGTCTTGTTGGAAAGTACACCTACGACCAAGTCCCAGACTTCTGGCAGAGGGAACCAGATTTTCAGCCAAAATTGCCTGATACTTGCTGGAATTCATTATGCCATCAATCCTAACCAGTGCCCCTGGACCTCTGGAATTAAAACAGCCCCAAAACATGACTGACCCACCACCATATTTCACTGTGGGTATGAGGTGCTTCTCCTTGTATGCATCTCTGTTCCTACGCCAAACATACCGATGCTGTATCTGATCAAAACGTTCAATTTTGGTCTCATCTGACCAGAGAACCTTGTTCCAGTCATAGTGTAAATGACGTTTGGCAAACTCCAAACGCTTTCTTCTGTGTCTTGTGGTCAGAAAAGGCTTTCTTCTGGCAGCCCTTCCAATGAGGCTGTGGTTATGGAGGTGCCGTCTGATGGTGCTTTTTGAAACCTGGTGACCCCAAGATGCCACCAAGGCCTGCAATTCTTTCACTGTGATCCTTGGGGATTTTGTTGCTTCTCTCACCATTCTCCTCAGTATCCTGGGGGGCAAGATGCAGTTGCATCCTCTACCCATGAGATTTTCAACATTTCCATATCTTTTGAACTTTTTTATAATTGCTCTGACAGTGCTCAGTGGTATATTCAATCGTCAATTTTCTTGTAGCCATTACCACATTTATGAAGGTCTACGACCATCTGCCTCTTTTGAACTGCCAATTCTTTTGTTTTCTTCATGGTGTTGGATGACAAAGGGATATTGCATGTGTGTTACCTCATTTTTATACCCTAGTGAAACAGGAAGTGATGTAATCACTCAATACAGTTCCTGAACACATAGATAAACTTAAATAAGTGGAATGTAATACCTGGTTTAATTTTGGTAGGTGTTATTTACAATAATCTTTAAGGGTGCCAATAATTGTGAAACATTGATTTGGAGGAAATAGATTTTTAATTAAATCAGTAAATGATTTTTGTTGGTTCCATTGAAACATCAATATAGCACAGTATTTATCACATGTTGGTATATTGAGTTTGTCTATAAATATATTGTTTAGAATTTTTTTTGAGTATTGTTTGTTCATTTTCTGTCAGGGGTGCCAAGAAGTTTTGAGCCCACTGTAAATTTAACATGGCTGTAAAAGCAGCATTACGGCTACAGATAAGCACAGCTGCCATCAAATCAGGCCCACTGTGGAGCTGCAAGCCAACAGACTCTATATAAATGGATAAATAAATTATCAGAATGAGCAGAACACAATGGGAGCTCTGAGTCCCTCAGAGACCAGCTGGTCCGCTAAAGCTGCTCATGACTGTTCCTTCTTCACTTGCTGGTCTTCCTGTGAGGGTAGTCGATGGGGACCTCTCCTGGTATGTTGAGTAGAAAATGGCACACATCGAGGGAGGAACTGTCCAGAGGTGTCCAACTCCATGCCGGAAAGTGACTTGATAAGATTTACATTATTGAAACCCATGGGCTGCATTTCACACATCCTAGTTACTTAGGAGCAATGGGCAGCCACAGTGTCCTGACATCAACTACTGTTTGTGAGTGGTGGTCATCTGGAAGAACATCACAAAACATTGTATCAGCACTGGTTGGGAGTGGTCTGTCCCAAACCTTCACTGCCCTGATGCTCGCCTCCTCATTTGGACAATTTGCATTTCTTACCTCAGTCGCCATTTAGTCTGTTGCAAGTGTATTTGGTTCAGTGGATGTCCAACCTCTTTTTAATATCTGGACATGGAAGATACATTTTTTTTATTAATTATATTTAAATGGACAGAGAGCAGAAACAGCTAGCTCTGCTCTAGACTCATTTATCCACCTGGACAAGTTCCAATAGTGCAGGCCACTAGCAGGTTTTTGTATTCAAACGATACCAACAGTGTTTGAATAGAAAAAAATGAGTGTGTACCAACATCATTTGAGCAAAATCAATTTGAGACAAACTAAAGTTGCTAAGGCAGGTTCCATTGCAGCTGCTGCAATTACAGAAATATACCATTGGGTCAAGAAAGTAGTTGCAGCCAAGAGATGACAACAGATGAGGCCAGGATTTGCAAGCACTTCGTATCAAGTGGATGTGCTCCGAATTTTAAGTTCCGTAGATATCCCAGCTGTTTATTTTGGTAGTACAAATTCACAAATACAAACTGGCAGCCTACCGAATAGCTTATTGTGGTAAATACCTTAGCATGCATGCCTAGATCCACTTATAAATGCCAGTATGCAATAAGAATTAACGGAACCATATAACGCAAAAAAACAAACAAACAACATTGTTTAAACCAGCCATAATTTGCAGAAACTGCAAATGGGGTCAAGATCTTTGTAGGAGCTAAGCTTTGTTTATATTTTGTTATGATTCTTGTTTATATTAGATAGAAATGGTATTCAATAGTGATGCAAACCATCCCATATTTTTGCTTTTATGACCTGTACTTTGGACATCTTTTTCAGAGACAATTGTCCTACCATTGGGATCATGGATTTACTGTGATATTATTACACCAATACTTTGGACTGTGATAGTAGCACCCTTGTGTCAAATCTTACAGTGTTCTGGATCTGTATATTATTTTATTGCACTAAACATACTGTAGGTAAATAAATTAAGTGGATATGAACATTGTACAGGCCTTGTGTGGGAGAGCCTTGTCCCTTTTGATAGGTGTGGATTTGTGTTTGGGGGGCAACATTCTTACCTCTGATGGGAGAATGACAGAATGAGGTCATATTCTCTACTTGGCTCCTCCCACTGAGCAGAACTCTTAGGTCTGGCATCCTGTCCCCATCCTGACAAATGTCCTCTAAGGGTGCTTAAACCCAAGTCTGTTATGGATTTTAAGCAGAAATATATTCTAAAGGTGCTTAACACACAATCACATGCACACTATCTCACTCTCACGTACTCACACAAGTAAGCACACACATACTGTACAGTGGTGTGAAAAAGTGTTTGCCCCCCTTCCTGATTTCTTTTTCCTTTTTTTTTTTTTTTTTTTTTTGCATGTTTGTCACAATTAAATGTTTCAGATCATCAAACAAATTTAAATATTAGTCAAAGACAACACAAGTAAACACAAAATGCAGTTTTTAAATGAAGGTTTTTATTATTAAGGGAGAAAAAAAATCCAAACCTACATGGCCCTGTGTGAAAACGTGGTTGCCCCCCCTGTTAAAACTTAACTGTGGTTTAGCAAACCTGAGTTCAATTTCTCTAGCCACACCCAGGCCTGATTACTGCCATACCTGTTCTCAATCAAGAAATCACTTAAATAGGACCTGCCTGACAAAGTGAAGTAGACCAAATGATCCTCAAAAGCTAGACATCATGCCGAGATCTAAAGAAATTAAGGAACAAATGAGAAAGAAAGTAATTGAGATCTATCAGTCTGGAAAAGGTTATAAAGCCATTTCTAAAGCTTTGGGACTCCAGCGAACCACAGTGAGAGCCATTATCCACAAACGGCGAAAACATGGAACAGTGGTGAACCTTCCCAGGAGTGGCCGGCCGACCAAAATGACCCCAAGAGCGCAGCGACGACTCATCCAAGAGGTCACAAAAGACCCCACAACAACATCCAAAGAACTGCAGGCCTCACTTGCCTCAGTTAAGGTCAGTGTTCATGACTCCACCATAAGAAAGAGACTGGGCAAAAATGGCCTGCATGGCAGAGTTCCAAGACAAAAACCACTGCTGAGCAAAAAGAACATTAAGGCTCGTCTCAATTTTGCCAGAAAACATCTTGATGATCCCCAAGACTTTTGGGAAAATACTCTGTGGTCTGACGTTTAACTTTTTGGAAGGTGTGTCCCCCATTACATCTGGCGTAAAAGTAACACCGCATTTCAAGAATATCATACCAACAGTAAAATATGGTGGTGGTAGTGTGATGGTCTGGGGCTGTTTTGCTGCCTCAGGACCTGGAAGACTTGCTGTGATAAATGGAACCATGAATTCTGCTGTCTACCAAAAAATCCTGAAGGAGAATGTCCAGCCATCTGTTCGTGACCTCAAGCTGAAACAAACTTGGGTTCTGCAGCAGGACAATGATCCAAAACACACCAGCAAGTCCACCTCTGAATGGCTGAAGAAAAACAAAATGAAGACTTTGGAGTGGCCTAGTCGAAGTCCTGACCTGAATCCTATTGAGATGCTGTGGCATGACCTTAAAAAGGCGGTCCATGCTCGAAAACCCTCCAATGTGGCTGAATTACAACAATTCTGCAAAGATGAGTGGGCCAAAATTCCTCCACAGCGCTGTAAGAGACTCATTGCAAGTTATCGCAAATGCTTGATTGCAGTTGTTGCTGCTAAGGGTGGCCCAACTAGTTATTAGGTTTAGGGGGCAATCACTTTTTCACACAGGGCCATGTAGGTTTGGATTTTTTCTCCCTTAATAATAAAAACCTTCATTTAAAAACTGCATTTTGTGTTTACTTGTGTTGTCTTTGACTAATATTTAAATTTGTTTGATGATCTGAAACATTTAAGTGTGACAAACATGCAAAAAAATAAGAAATTAGGAAGGGGGGCAAACACTTTTTCACACCACTGTATATACACTCTCCAAGCACTTTATTAGGTATTTGCTTGACTTATTTTTTAAACTTCTACTTCTGTAGCCTATTCACTTAGAGTTATGTGTTCAGAGATGTTCTTCTGCATACCATTGTAGTAATGTGTGGTTATTTCCGTTACTGTCACCTTCCTGTCAGCTTTGACCAGTCTGGCCATTCTCCACTGACATCTCTCATTAACAAGGCATTTAACTGAAGCTCCTGGCCCGTATCTTCATGATTGTATGCATTGCACTGCTGTCACACAATTGGCTGATTGGATAATCGCATTAATAAGTAGGTGTAATAAAGTAAAAACTGTCCTAATAAAGTGCTTGGTGAGTGTATATTGTAAGAAATTTTTTGGTCTCATCACTGGGAAATTTTGGTGACTTTTGGTGTAGGATACAACTTAATTCTTCCAATCGTTAGTTAGGCAGCAAATATACAGTCATATGCAAATATTTGGGCACCCCTGGTCAAAAAGCCTTTTCCAATTAATATCTTGGTGACCAGACCAGACATTGAAATTGTACGAAGTTAAACATGACACATTTCTTCAAATTTTAAAGTTTACTTTTTTTTGAATTTTTTACATTTTCTAAATAATTCAGAAAAGAAAAAGGCTCTGTGCAAAAGTTTGGGAGCCCTAGCTAAGAGTCTTTCAATTCTCAAATCTTTCCCCTTTCTTCCAGATTTAGTCTTAAATCTCTGTAGCCCGTAACAAGCCTGGCTAAATTTCACCAAAAAAAAGAAGAAAAGTTTCTCCCAAAATGTCAACAAACTAATCTGGGTAACTCAGTTTGCCACTTGCGTGAAACATGGCCCAGATCTTATTCAGCTTTGAATCTGGTGACTTTATTTGGCATTTTTCATCATGGTTATCTGTTGGTTGTCCAGCAGTCATCCTCACATTTGCTGCCTCGCCCAAACTGGAATGGTTGTGACAATGAATAGCTAATCTACATTTTGGCTTTGTTGTAAAAACTAGGTTTAGTTTTAACTACTGCTTGATGGAAAAAAACAGTAACAGCTAAAAGAAAATCTGGGCTAAATAGGCCTAAATAAAATACAAATTGATATGGCTGATTAGGTAATCGCATGAATGAGTTGGTGTAATGAAGTAAAAATGCTCCTAATAAAGTACAATAAAATAATGATGCAATATTTGCATGTTAAAATGTATTTTATCATTTGCTGTCACCACACAAACTTTAGAAACAAATGGCCAAAACCAGGTGTTGTTTTTGAAGAAAACATGTGGTCTGAACTGAGCAATTGATAAGCGCAAACCATATGTGCCGGAACAACCCAAATCTTACTGGTGCTGACTGCATGGTTGTACATATACAGTACTGTGCAAAAGTTTTAGGCAGGTGTGAAAACATTCTGTAAAATAAGAATGCTTTAGAAACTAGAAATGTTAATCGTTTCTTTTTATCAATTAACAAAATGCATGAACAGCATCAATTCTTCTTTGTATACTTGCACACAGTTTTTGAAGGAACCCGGCAGGTAGGTTGTTCCAAACATCTTGGAGAACTAGCCACAGTTCTTCTGTGGATTTAGGCAGCCTCAAATGCTTCGGTCTCTTCATGTAATCCGAGACAGACTCGATGATGTTGATCAGGGCTCTGTGGGGGCCATATCATCACTTCCAGGACTCCTTGTTCTTCTTTACGCTGAAGATAGTTCTTAATATCATTGGCTGTATGTTTGGGGTAGTTGTCCTGCTGCAGAATACATTTTGTGCCAATTAGATGCCTCCCTGATGGTATTGCATGATGGATAACTGTCTGCCTGTACTTCTCAGCATTGAGGAAACCATTAATTCTGACCAAATCCCCGACTCCATTTGCAGAAATACAGACCCAAACTTGCAAGGAACCTCCACCATGCTTAACTGTTGCCTGCAGACACTCATTCTTGTCCCACTCTCCAGCCCTTCGGCGAGCAAACTGCCTTCTGCTACAGCCAAATATTTTGACTCATCAGTCCAAAGAACCTGCTGCCATTTTTCTGCACCCCAGTTCACTTGGCCTTGTTTCCATGTCGGAGGTATGGCTTTTTCGCTGCAATTCTTCCATGAAGACCACTTCTGACCAGACTTCTCCGCACAGGAGATGGGTGTACTTGGGTCCCACTGGTTTCTGCCAATTCTGATTGCGAAGGGAAGTAAGCATGATGTGTCTTTCATCTGCTGCACTAGGTTTCCTTGGCCGACCACTGCGTCTACGGTCCACAACGTTGCCCGTTTCTTTGTGCTTCTTCAACAGAGCTTGGACAGCAAGCAGACCGAAACCCCTGTCTGCCTTGAAATTTTTGCCTGGGATAGACCTTGCCGATGCCATATAACTACCTTGTGTCTTGTTGCTGTGCTCAGTCTTGCCATAAAAAAACCTGCAGTCATCATACAAGTGTTCGAAATTATAATGGTTGTAATGAGAAAGAAGCTAGGAGTAGAGAATTGTTGTTATTATTATTATTATTATTATTATTATAAATTTTTATTTTTTTTAACGTTGCTACCTAACTACGATAACTGTGTGGACAATACAATATGATCAACACAGAAATAGGATATGATAGCTACATAATTATTTGTACCATGGCTACTTCCTGTGGGAAGCACTCAAAGTGAAATTTAACTGTTCTGTGACAGTCGACTGTTCCCTTGCTAACCAGGCATATGTACAGTTTGCATGGGCTCTGCTCTTTTTGCGTAAACTGTGAATGTCTCTCTTGTTTGGTTCAAGTTGCTAAAGCCAGAATACATAGTAAATGAGGAGTAGTATTAATTATGTTTATTATTATTGTATGCCATTATAAATACAAAAACCAAAAACAATTTTTTTTTTTCAATATAATATCAGTGCTGATCTGTCCGTGGAATCATGTTGAGTCATGTGCTCTTTCATGACCACAGCTTGACGACATAGCAACAGTAACTAAATGGGGAAACCACCACTCTGACCAGTGATACTACATTACAAGAATGTGAAGGATCTTGCAGGGATCTACATAGAGGGATTGTCCAAAATCCCTTCAGAGGTGTTACTTAACCTTGTTAGGCATTACAGGAAAAGACTCCATGTTGGTGGAGGCACCAAGTACTAAACCAGGGGTGCCCATAATGATGAAATAATTCTGTAGCCCACTGTACGTTACATTCCTGTACAGCCATGGCCATCCAGGTATTGGCACGTTTTTTTCCTTTTTTTTTGGACACAAGTGTTATTCAAATTGAAGGCCGAAGCCTCATGTCTTCTACAAGGGGCAAAATTGAATTTCCCGGTCTTAAGCGGCTACTATCTGTTGTGGCCCTAATGACTTAAACGTATTTGTGCACTCTTACGCAGATCTGCAAAATGCCTAAATGCCTGGAAGTGTTTGTGGTTTTATTGAAGTACCAGAGATAAAATCCTGTTTATTATTCCTTTTTTTTTTTAACAGATGAGGAGGAGGAAGAAGTGTTTGTGGAATAAAACAGAAAGTGTTTTCCCATATGGCTTTAGAGTGTGTGCGATTCTGGTGCTTTGTGAGTTAGAAGAGAGTGCACCACTGATGCCTGAGCCTCCCATCATACACACTCACACGCGCAGACACACTCACGCACAGACACACTCACACACACTTGTACTCACATAGATACAGCGGCCTCCAGAATTATTGGCACCCTTGATAAATAATGCTGTAAACTAAAAATAGTTATTGACAAACTTTTGACTTTTTTCAAAAAGTGTGTAAAGTAGTGTGCCTTATTGGGCAATTTCATGGTAACTGACATTAGAACTGCTGGATATTTGGGTGGTAAAGCCCAATACAGCTACATAATGGAGACTGATAACAGGGTTATTTCCTACCAATCGTTATAAAAGCAGATTTCAGTCTTATATAGCTGTATTGGACTTTGCCACTCAAGTATCCTGTGGTTACTGTGGAATTGCCCTATTAATGATTCAATAGCATCAACCAAACTATTACATTTTTCAAATATAAAATGTATTTCCACAAAAACAGGTTTCACAATTATTGGCACACCTAGTTTAATACTTTGTGCAAACACCCCTGGCAAAGATGACAGCCATGAGTATTTTCCTATAATTTGTCATGTAAATAAAATAAATATGACAATATGACATAATTTCTGATCAGGTTAGAGAACAGATTTGGAGGGATTTTTGACCATTCCTCCATGCAGGACTTCATTGCAATCCTTAGGTTTTTGCTAATGGACTCGTGTCAGTTCAGACCACAGGCCATTGCACAACACGGGTGTTGTTTTCACGACCATTTTTGTGTGGATTTTGATGTTTGTTTATAGTCATTCTTGAGGACAATCAACCAAGTCTCCCCTTCCTAGCAGAGACAAGTGCTAAAATTTCCTGGTACTTCATTGAATTCATTATGCTATTGATCATAAATAGTGCCCCTGGACCACTGGCAGAAAAATGTCTCCAAAACATCGATGACCCACCGCCATATTTGACAGCAGGTATGGGTACTCCTTGTATGCATTCCTCTTTGCTGTCAAACATCTCAGCAGTGTGTATGGCCAAAATTAAAAATTTTGGTCTCATCTGACCCCAAGATGCAACCTATCTCTGCTTACATTTTTTAACTGAGTTTTAAACCTTGGATTCTTTATGGCCTCCTTCACATCTTCCTCATTGTCTGTGGGGACATCCATATGTCTGAAATATTGTTCAATGATTGCACTTACAGTGCTTAGTGGTAGGTTTAACCATTAATGTATTTTTGTACCCATTACCAGACTTGTGATGGTCAGTCACAATCCTTCTTCTGCTTTTTTGGCTTTTCCCATGCTGATGGATGACAAAGGGATTTTGTATGCAATGGAATGACACAATGTAGTTACTTTAGACCAAGATTTAAGATTTAACTAAATTAAGTAAGATTTTACTGCCAATTTCACTTTGTTTTGATATTATTTTTGAAATGTGCTTGCATAAACAGGAAATCTGAGGAGCTTGTGTGAGTGTACTGCTTTGGGTTGTTCGTATTACTCCATGGGTCATCCATCTCCTAACGTCTCTTTTGTGTGCTGAACTGAAGCAGCCCCACAATTTCTGGTGGTTTGTGCAGAGCTGATCCTGGCATGCATACACATGAGCTCCGATAGGGAGACTTCAGCAGTTTGCATTTATTTATTGCAGCTTTTCCTTTACATCTTTATTTACTTTTATCGGAAATTACGAATTCACTGCGTTATTAGCCAATAACCCTTAACTCTGAAAATGAAATAATCCACCAGGTCTAAGACAGTTTGACCACAGTTTTCCCCCGTATTCCTTTTTTTTTTATTTATTTATTTTTTTTAAGCGTACTTTAAGCCCAGATATTTTTAACAGATCTCCAGCACTGGAGGCTGTTGGGGCTCCTGCTTTTCCTCTCGGCAGATTTACAGTGGAGGAGCTAAGGGAGGGGAGCTGCAGGGGAGCTACTCAGCTGCTCTGGGGCTGTGCCATCGCAGGGTTATACCGGAAATATCGTCAAAGCTCTCGCTTCTGCCCTCCGCACCAGTGCCGTGCCCAGTGAGGCTGGGGAGCCCCTTCCCCTCATATTTAATCCCCCCCATGCAGTAGTTTGTGGTGAAGGGCAGTAAACAGGAAGTTGCTTCCTGAAGGATAGGCTTTTTATCCTTTACTGTGGGGCAATAGCCTTTTTATCCTTTACTGTGGGGCAATCATGTGTGCTGTTGGTGGATATGTGTGCGTGCAAGTATGTGTGTGCTTATGAGTGTGTATGTGTGTCTGTTCCCTGTGGGGGGTTCCTGTGTGTCAGGCTGTGCTCACCATGGTCTCAGGAGTTAAATAAAGAGGTGGTGGGGGGGTGGGTGGGGGGAATTCCCCCCCAGGGCAAATTTGGCTCAGCACTGTAGAAAGACCTCCCTCAGGAAGAGTCCCTGTGGAGAGGAATGAGCAGCCTGTCAATCAGGACAGCGCCATGGTGACGCCTCTCTGGCAACAGACCCAGTTCCTGTACGTTTGGGAGCCAGTCTAAATCATGCCAGTTCACGGACTGCCCAGTCAGCTGAACAGAGCCTGAACCTGGGAAAATCATGAGAAATTCTGCATTTCCAAGTTTATATCCTGCACATAGAATGCAGTACATTATTATACAGTACAATAGGATGCAATTATACTTTATTGTCTGATTACTCAGAAATTTGTCCTGTGTTACAAGTGCCGACAGGTCCACATAATCACAAAAGACAAACATATTACTACAAAATATATTCACAGGAAATATAGGGTTTTTTTTTGCTAACAGTTAAGTCGTCAGTTACAAACATATTATTTGCCTTCGAGAAAAGCCCACATCGAAAATAAATGTTCTTTTGAGATCCAGTTTGTTGCTTGTTTGTTTGATTATTAAGCTATGAAATGTTCTGAACCATTCCTTATCTAAGGTTCTACTGCCTGTGCGCACAAACGTATATGTATGTACAACTATACTAACTAGTATACTGGTGGTATAAAATGTGTCTTTAATATAGAATTATGAATACATGCCCACTTAAGTTAAGCAGGAACTTAATTCATGCAAATAATTTTGACTTAAGAGGACTCCTGGGACTCCTTTTGGGTGCCTGGTGTGGGACCCCTGCTCCTGAAGGCCAATGGCAGAGACATTAGGCAACCCATGCAACTCTGTGGTGGGGTCATGTGACATTATCTGATGTAATCCAGGAGCGCAGGGTCCCAGGAAGATTTGTGGCCATCGGATGCTGTGCTGGTGCGATAAATCCTCCTCATCAGGCCAGGTTGCGTGGTCTTACAGCAGAATCTGTCACTTTGTCAGGCGAAAGAGCGGGCTTGACAGCTCCTGTGTTGCTGAATGTGAAAGGGCCACACTTCCTCTGTGCGAGTCTTTGGAACTGGATTCAGGTTTAGGTTTGTGTGATTCGGGAAACTGGTCTGGCCCTGGTCTGGTCATGATTCACCCTGTCACAGAGCTCCCTCTAGATCATTCTCTGTCATTCTCAAAATAATTATCACTGCCTCTCTCCCTACCCACATCTCTTTTTTGCTCTTTCTTTTTCTTTCTCCCTCTTTATCATTCTCTGCCACCCCTCTCTCTCTCCCCCCCCCCCCCCTCTCTCTCTCTCTCTCTCTCTCTCTCTCTCTCTCTCTCTCTCTCTCTCTCTCTCTCTCTCTCACACACACACACACACACACACACACACACACACACACACACACACACACAGTGTACCCCCCATATCCTTGTGCTGTCAGTATTTGCCCCGAGGTCATTGCCATGGCAACAGCCAGTCTGACCCAGAATGGAGTTCTGCCCTACAAAACCAAGTGTGCTGGTCTCGGCACAGAAGTCCAGAGGGTTTATGTCTGACCACCAACTCCACCCCCCCAACCCCCATGTGGACACGCCTTTCCACAGACCTGGAATGCCTCTACAGGCCTGAGCTGGTGCCAGTCACACCAACAAGAAAAAAAACACCACTTTTTAAAAAGAACACAAAATGCACACACTCGCAATAAAGGATAAGTGGGTAAGAAAGAGAAGTGGGTGGACAGAGAAGGGGAAAGAGAAACAGATGGAAGAGAGCAATGGGTAGATCATCCTGACTGACAGAACACAATTAGGCAACAGCTGCCTCTGAGAGGAGCTTTTTCACTGCTCCCATCCTCCTGCCATAAATCAGGCCAATGTCACTGGCAAAGCAGGGGAGTGGCGGGGCCTGGCAGGGTTCAAAACTCTCAGACATTCAGGTAACAGTTCAGACACTGGTGATGCACTGTGGGTAATTCAGTAAATAATTTAATATCGTTTGTAGCCACGGCTCCTGCATCTCATTGGCTCAGAGATAGACAGTGTCATAGGGGGAGGAGGGCCAGGTGGGATGGCTGGTGCGCCTCATTAAAGTCACTATGGTCATTTTAAATTGATTGCATTATATTTATATCACATTGTAAGTGCTTTACTATGAATGCCTCTCATTCACCCTTTCACTGATGCTTACAAGCGTGCGTGTACACATACACACGCATGCACACAGACACACCGTAGTCGTCTGACCTATGGTAAAGATTGACAGTTAAGTCATTAATGCGCTCTTTTTTTTTTTTTGGGGGGGGGGGCGGGGGGTGTCCCTCCATATACAAGCCCTATCCCGCTGTAGCGCCATTTATTTCATGGTCACAGAGACGGCTGCGGTTGTGGGGCCTGCCCCAGTCTGTCTCTCAGCGCGATGGGAAAGGGGAGCACTCATAACTACACACAGCTGTGTGCTCATATCAGCCCCCCATGCCCCCCCCCCCCCCCCCCCTTCCACTCCTGCCCCCATCCTGCCCCGGCCGGATCAGCTCTGTTTGTTGTCCCTGGACTTCCGGTCGTTAAGTCAAACGTGAGGCCCCTGTTATTCCCCCTGGAAAGATGGCTATTACTGTAAGACACAAGGGAATGTGAATGTGTGTGTGTGTGTGTGTGTGTGTTTGTGTGTTTAAGAGGGGGCAGGGGCAAGCTTTTCCTGTGTTCATAAACTAGGAAGAGAACAGTGAGTGGGAGAGAGAGTGAATAAACATACACACATGCAGATGTATCTAGGCCCTGCCATGAATACAGGAGAGAGACAAGAGAGGAGAATAAGCAGAAAGATGAGAGAGAAAATGAGGGAGGGACAGGGAACCAAAGGCCTGAATTCCTGGAATTTCTGTAGTCTTTGTGGCTCTTGGGCCCCAGCTCTCCGCAGTGGCTCCGTGGGGGCCTGCTGAAGGCCCTGTGTGCTAATGAAGCCTGAAGGATTAAGGAAGGTGGACCTGCAGGGTCTACACTCACACACTCTGCAGGAAAGGGATGTCTGTGCATGATTGTGTGTTATATCCTTTTTGCCTCTTCATTTGAAGTGAGCTTTTTTTGTGATGTCAAATTTTTACTTTTTACTTCAGTCCATGTTCCAGATTTTGGATGGTTCCCGGTTTTACTCACTGCAGTTATCCAGCAAACTCTGTAACCCTGCTCGGTGAAACAACTCTGGTCCAGAGATGATCCTTTTTGTGCCCTGAATCTTTTCTCAGCACAGAAACTGCGCTCTGCCAAACTGACGTCTTTGCACAAAAGTTTTAATTTGCACACGAGCCAATTGTTCTACCATTTTCATTGAACATCATATGAAGGTACAGCTCCATGATATGGAATGTCCCTTTCTGTGATATAATTGCTGTAAAAACTTATCAAACACCCAAATCACCCCACCTTTAGCAGCTATAACTGCAACCAAACACTTCCTATAATATGATATTAGCTTTTCACACCGCTGTGGAGATTTTTTAGAACACTTTTCTTTGTAGAAATGCTTTAATTCAGACAAATTCATAGGTTTGGTATGGCATGATAAAAGATGACCAAAAAATATTGAAATGTATCAGGCTGGAAAGCCACCGTGAACCACGGTGAGAGCCCTTATCTCAAAATGGGGAACAATTGGACTATTGGAGAATATTCCCAGGGGTGGCGAGCCTGCCAAAATTCCTCCAAGGGCACAGTGACAATTAATCCATGATGTCACACATGATCCATGTAGAACACAAACCACTGTGTCTGGCATGAAGCATCAATGTAGCATTTCACAAGAAGGATATCAAGGAAAGACAAGTCAAACATGGTGGTGTTAGTGTGATGGTGTGTGGATGCTTTGCTGCCTCAGGACCTGGACAACTTGTTCACATCTAATTGACTGGAAAAAAAAGTGCAGGTTTTGGAGTGGTCGAAGTCAAAGTCCGGAATTGACTCGAATAGAGATAATGTGGCTGAACCTGAAAAGAGCACTTCATGCCCAATTTGTCTTTATTAAAGCAGAAGAGTGGGTTAAAATCCCTCAAATCCCTCCCGCTTATCCTGAACAGGGTCGCAGGGGGGCTGGAGCCTATCCCAGCATACATTGGGCGAAAGGCAGGAATACACCCTGGACAGGTCACCAGTCCATCACAGGGCACACACACCATTCACTCCCACACTCATACCCATGGGCAATTTACACTCTCCAGTCACCCTTAACTGCATGTCTTTGGACTGGGGGAGGAAACCGGAGTACCTGGAGGAAACCCACTCGAACACAGGGAGAACATGCAAACTCCACACAGAGAGGCCCTGGCCGACCGGAATTCGAACCCAGGACCTCCTTGCTGTGATGCGGCAGTGCACCATCCGTGTAGCCTTTATTAAATCAATGAAACCATAATAAAAAATTAAAAGATTGTTTACTCAGGTTCTCTTTGTCTAATATTACATTTTGTCTAAAGATCAGGGGGGTATATCACAAAGCAGAATTACTGAGTTAGCTGGATAAGTTCAGAGTAAAACAGGAACCCTTCAAAAACTGGAACATGGACAAAAGTAAAAACAGCTGTTCAGGGTTTTACTCAGTGAACTTATCCAGCTAACTCAGTAATCCTGCTTAATATTGTACCCCCATGAAACCATTCAGTGTGACAAATATGCAATAACAGAGGAAATCAGGAAGAGGGCAAATAATTTTTCATGGCACTGCATGCTGTATTGAGCCTGGCTCTCAACTCTCACCTGGGCTCTGACACCTGAGCTCTCTTACCTGGGCTCTCTTACCTAGGCTCTCTTACTTTGTCTCTCTAACCTGGGCTCTGACACCTGAGGTCTCTTACCTGGGCTTCCTTACCGGAGCTACCTTTCTCTTACCTGAGCTATCTTATGTGAGCTCTCTCACCTGGGCTCTCTCACCTGAGATGTGGGTGTGGTCAGAACAGGTCAGAATGCAGGAATGCAGAGGGAACTTAAAAAAGGGCGTTTAGTTCTCAAGCGGAAGGCATCTCAGTTGTCATTTCAAAAATGTGTACGTCATCCCAAAATGTTTACACTGGGGTTGGATGGTTTGCTCTTACAGTTAGGTAGCCAATCAACAGTCTCGCTCTAATGTTTGCAAACCGCTTTCACTTTTCTGCAAGCTGATACATAATTTGTTTAATAAGGGAGAGGCTTTGTTTTTAATTGCACTTTTTTTATTTGGCGCAAGATGTGCTTAAGTAGGGGAGACACACTTACAGCGTGAGAGCTGGGGAGGGAAACTGTATTTCAGATTGTAAATAGCACAACCAAAACCCCAACCCCCCCTTTCTCATCCCCAACCAGGCCAGCAGTCTCCCAGCATAGCTCACTGGTTCTGTCTGTCTGGTCTTCCACTGTTCAGAGAGTCTTGGATGCTTGGGTGTGCTTATCCTGGGTCAGATTGGCTATTCCTCATGGAATGTTGTAATCAGATGGAATGATGGGAGAGAGATTCCCCAAACATGCTGTCCCTCTACCATCTATTTTTTACCCACAAGAAATGAAAACGTTCTGCTTTTTTGTGGTCATTGAAAACAGTTTGCCTCTGCTTTACTTTGGTCGGTGCTATAGAGCAGGAGTTTGGCATTAATGAATGATGGATTTGTCCTAGGCCCTGTTTCAGGATTGTTTTTTCTCCATGATATGAAGGTGCACCTCTATGATATGGAGTGTCTTGACATAATGCTGTGCTCAGAAGCTCCTACATCACCAGAAGGAACATTCCCAGTTGAGTCTGGAGGTGCACATTAAAAAAGGCTAAATGAGGGACATTTTCAGAAAGCACATTGACCAGCTCTGAACAAATGTATCAAGGTTCAGTTTTGCACAGAAACATAATTATTGTTGTGTTTATAATAATAATAAAACATTTTTTAATGTATAATACCTCCTTCATCTGAAAAGAGTATATACAATACTGTGAAAAGGCCTGGATTTGAGATGTTTCTTTTTTGTTTTCTGCATTAGTGTGTCAGCAAAAGAGAATGTTTGAGATTTCCAAACATTAAATGTGGATAAGTTTTTGTATGTCATTAAAATATTCAGTAATAGACCACTTTTCAGATAAAATCAAGGCTGTCTAGAATTACCTTCAGAGCAATAGGCAAGCAAGATTGCCAAAGTCTGCAGAAGAACTGTGGCAAGTTCTCCAATATGTTTGGAACAATCTACCACCTGATTTTCTTATAAAACTGCAGGCGGTTTACCTATGAGAATTCATGCAGTTGCAGGCGAAGGGTGGTCACAACAAATATTGATTTGATTTAGGTTTTAACTGTTTACTGCTCTTTATAGTACATGTTTTGATATTTAGAAACTTCATTTCATTATTTTTGATAGTATCTTCGCTTAACTTATGTGAATTGATTTCACATGCCTTTTGCATGGTACTGTATATACATTTTGTTTGGTGAAGCTGGGCGTAGTTTTGGGCCGGTCCCCCATCCCTGCCCCTCCCCCACCGTGCTGAGGCTTCAGGTGGAGCGGGCCGCTCAGAGAGGTGTCTGTCATCGCCGGCCTCGCTTGCCAAGCCAAGTATTTGAGCTGGAAGTTCCCGTCTCCTGGACTGCTTGAAAACAGGAAGTATCTCTGCTAGTGATGGATGACCTGCTTCTCGGAGAGGAAGAAAGGGCTTTCTCTGCCTCAGGCTAGTTGGATGATTAATGCAGTTCACTGTCTTCAAGAGGGAGAGAGAGAGTGTGTGTGTGTATGCGTGTACTAATCTTTGCATCTGATTGCCTGTGTGTGGACATTTGGAAGTTAAAACAACTAATAATAGTGTGCTTATCTATTCATGCCCAAATCACTTGGCAGACAAATTAAAACAAATGAGTTCCTCTCCTGTGGCTGCTAGAGCCCTGCATGCTCTGTGCGTTTAATTTAGGCCTGGCCTGTATCAGCAGTAAAGTATTGAAGTAAAACATTAAAATGCACTGATGACCACTGCGAACCAGAGAAATTTCAATGTGGTCATTTTGTTGTTCATTGCTGAAATTTATTGTTAGCGTTAGCTCCAGATACTGGAGAATGACTCAGTGAGAACAGTTTGCTGGCGGCGAGGCTAGGACAGGACAGCTGGTGACGTGGGGAGTGGTGACACTGCGCTCTTTGTTTCCCAATGTTGACTGAGCTGCGTAGGACCACGCCCAGCAGAGAGGAAGCTTCACTTGCGCATGCACACACACACACACACACACACACACACACACACACACACACACACACACACACACGCAGACACACAATACATACACACACACACAGACACACAGACAGACACACAATACATGCACACACATACACACGGACAGACACACAATACATGCACACACGCACACACAGACAGACACACAATACATGCACACACGCACACACAGACAGACACACAATACATGCACACAAGCAAGAATACATACGCGCACATGCGCAAGAATGCATAAGCACATGCACGCAAGCACACACACACACACACACACAACACACACAAGAACATATGGACAGATACAGACACATGAACACACACACACAAGCATTCATACGCACACAAAAACACATACACATACACACACACAAGAACACACACGCCCAAAGACACACGCACGTGCCCGCCCCATCTGGCCTCTGTTGGGGACTGGTTAAGTGAAAGGACAGATTCTCAGAGTCTGTGTCCCTTGCTGGGTCCTGTTTGTGCATTTTTCCTCAATCACAGAGGGTGATGCGGTGGGATCTTCATGGTTCAGGATGTTACTTGGCCGGCTGGGATGCGATAGTGACATCATCACAGTCGCAAATACAGTAGCTAGAGCGGGTGGGGGGGCATGGGCCGTATGAAAAACACATACTCCCTCTCACTTTCCCACGGCAAACCTTCTTTCATCAGGGATATGGCAGGGCCATGTCAGGTCAGCAGCTCTGTTTTGGCAGTCTTTTTTTAAGCTGGCCCTGGAGTCAAGAGCCTTCCGGAAGGTATGAAAAGTGACTTGACGGCCTGGTAAACAAATTCCAGAGGGCGACCACCATGTTGAACCCACTCACCCCCACTTGTTTCCATGGTTACAGTGCGTCCACGCCTGTGTCGGTGGTATAGTTCTACATTCCCCTGTTGCCGTTGATATTTCGAAACTTAATTATTTTTGATAGTATCTTTGTTTTTACAGAATTTTTTTCTCATGTGCCTATTCTACAGTACAGTATATATATTTTTAAAGTGTTTGTTTGGTGAAGCTGGGTGTAGTTTTGGGCCGGTCCCCAGCCTGGCCCCTCCCCCATCCCTGCCCCTCCCCCACCGTGCTGAGGCTTCAGGTGGAGCGGGCCGCTCAGAGAGGTGTCTATCATCGCCGGCCTCGCTTGCCAAGCCAAGTATTTGAGCTGGAAGTTCCTGTCTCCTGGACTGCTTGAAAAGCAGTCCCCCCCCTCTCTGTTTGACACCTATCTGGCTGTGACCTCTGCTCTAAAGTAAAGGTATCTGTTGAGTCTCACAGCCCAATCTCCCTGGGGCCCACCCCAAAACCCTCACAAGCTGCTTCAGTCTGTCAGAGCAATAAAGACCGACACTAGCCTGTGATATGAAGTAGGTAAAAAAATAAAATTAAAATAAAGTCAGAAATATTGAATTTATGGGCTTCCAGTGAACATACAACTAACTGGTGCCCTCAGAGTAGATATGGTCCTGACCTTGTCTGTACTCGTCAGAGTAGATATGGTATTGACCATGTCTGTACCCCTCAGAGTATATATGGTACTGAACATGTCTGTACTCGTCAGAGTAGATATGGTACTGACCATGTCTGTACTCCTTAGAGTATATATGCTACTCACCGTGTCTGTACCCCATAGAGTAGATATGGTACTGACTGTGTCTGTAATCCTCCATATAGTAGCAGTACTGACCAGTGTCTGTAACCCTCAGAGTAGATATGTCTGTGTCTGTAGCCCTCTGTGGTAGCGGTAATGACCGGTGTCTGCACGTCTGTTGTTTAGGCTCTGATGCGGCCTGGGCGGTTGGACCGTATCGTGTATGTGCCCCTGCCGGACGCAGCCACACGGCGAGAGATCCTGGCCCTTCAGTTTGGGCGTATGCCCGTGGCCCCCGACGTGAGCCTGGATGATCTGGTGATCCGGACAAAGAAGTACTCGGGATCAGAGGTGAGTGTCACTGTGTGGACACGGTATTTACATTTTACGTTTTAGTCATTTGGCAGACGCTTTTAATCCAAAGCAATTTACAAGTGCATAGGTTCTTCCACAAGTTAAAGCATCACATCCATAACTAGTAAAATACACATGAAGCGCTGTTCTAAACAAAAATACAGTCATTGTAAGTGCAAATTTCTGAATTCTTTTTTTTTTGGGGGGGGGGGTTAGACGAGGGATATTGGAAAGGGAGGGGGATCAGGATGGAGGACTAAGGTACAGTTTGAAAAGGTGTGTTTTTAGTTTTTAGGGATTCTGCTGTGATGACAGTGGTAAGCAAGGCATGGAGATGATGTGGCAGGACAGGGCAGGGTGCGGGGGTTGGGTCTGACTGCAATGTACACAGTACCTCATGTTGGAATTTCAGGAGGAATAAAACACACCTTAAAATGTTATAATTATGCAAAGGTGGAGAGAAATGGCCACCAAAATGCTAGTGGTGGCCAACCTGCCAATCAGAATCTGACCCTAGCTTTGTCTCCTATGGGGTAGTCAGAAACACCACATTTAAAAGTAGAAAAAAATGTCATTTTCTTTTCCAAAAAATATGGTTTTCCGCCTTAAGGGAGTGTCTGTAGTGTCCAACCAAAGACTTACCCTAGGTTAAATTGAGAGGCTTGTTGCTGCTCCTTCTCCCACTCAAACATTTTGAATTGAACTTTAAAGAAATATTTTTGGCAATTTGTTTACACTTTTTTTTCCCCCTGGAAGGTAGTGTTTCAAGGAGAAATAAACATGAGCGCTACCCACTTAAACGTATTTATTGACACTGGGGATTACGTGTGGATGGTTTGCTTTTGACGGTTATGAAACAGAGAGGTGGGCAGAGACCGTGTTTGTCTTGGCAGCTGGGGAGGCGTCTGTGCTGCGTCAGGACCTCTCAGCTTACAGTGCCGTAGTCCTTTCCTCTGTAACACAGAGTCTGGAATGTGCCAAGCTCACCGTGCTGTTTTGGCATCGGATATAGCCTGCCAGTGTGGAATGCAGGCAGATTCCTGCCATCCTAATAGGTTCACTCTACTCCAGAACACAATACCTGCTTTGGTTCTTGGTTACTGGCCATGGTTGTCAGGGGGACATTGGGATGTAGAGTCATTGAGAAGAGTCAAGTACACAGGATACCGTCCTTCCTTGAGTTGACAGCCATTTTAAGATCCTCCTCAATTTTCTGTAATTCTCACATACTGTATACTGTTCCAATTCTCCCAATTCTCCTAAAAATTACCACCCTGAGGACAACATATACCCCCGTCCTCCACCAGTCAATGTTTTATGCTTTTATTTGTATTAATGTCCATACAGCTCCCCATTTGAGCCAGTGGTTCAGTGAATCATAGGTGCTTCACGAAGGTGAGTGTGGTTTTCAGGTAGACACATGGAACCGTTCTCTCTGCTCCAACGCAGGTGATGGCAAGCTTCCTTTTTTCGCCTGGGTGTCAGCCATCAATAATAATAATAAAAAATGTAATAACTGAGGAATATAATTAGAAAGAGTGCTGCTCAGACCTGACTCCCTAATGGAAAGGCTTGAATAATGTCCATAAGTCAACATGAAAAAATGTTCCTTTTCCTGGAAACATTCACACTAGCAACATTCCAGATTTATTGGCACCCCGGATAAATCTTCACAAAGTGCTGTAAACGAAATAATAATACAGTTATTGACAAAAGCTTAATTTTCCAACTTGCATAAAATAGTGCACTTTATCAATGATTCAATGGAATCAACCATAATTTTCCAGTCTTTTCCTATAATTTCTGTTAGAAAACACATTTTGAGGGATTTTTGACCGTTCCTCCATGCAAACATTTTCAGAATCATTGATATCCTTGGGATACTCTTCAGTTCAGACCACAGATATTTCAGTCTGGAGACTGAGATGACTATTGCAGAACATGGTTGTTGTTTTTACTTAACCATTTCTGTGTTGATTTTGATGTCTGCTTGGAGGTACTTTGTTGAATTCATTGTGCCATTTATCTTAAATGGTGCCCCTGACCACTGGCAGCAAAACATCTCCAAAGCATCAATGACCCACCGCTATGTTTGACAATAGGTATGAGGTGCTTCGCCTTGTATGTATTCCATTTTGCTGCCAAATATGTTGATGGTGTGTACGGCCAAAATGTTGAAATTTCAGTCTGATCTGGCTATAGCACTCTCTTCAAGTCATAATTTGGTTTGGAGGTGCCATTATATGTTTTTCTTTTCTTTTTTTAGTCTTGGTGATCGAAAGACACAACCAATCTTTGTAATTCTTAAACAGATCCTTGGGTAACTTATTGCCTCCCTCACCATCTTCCATCACCGTTGTTTTTTGTTTTTTTATTATTGCTATATATAATTGTATTATTATTAACCATGCTAAGGGGTATGTTTAACCATTTATGTATGTTTTTGTACCCATAACTACTTTACCTATTTCCTTGTTTGATTTTATTCATAATAATTGTTAGGGGTGCCAATAATTTTGGCACCTGTGGTTTTACGAAAAATTAAGATTACAAAATACAAAAACATTGAAACATGAAAGTAAATTAAATACAATTATATAATTTTCCTGTATTTTGAACAGAAAATATATATCATTATCAATGTTGTGTATTATATACAGCCTTTTTCTCTCCATTTTTATTAAGGGTGCCAATAATTCTGGAGCCCACTGTAGATACAAGGAGCTAGGGCCCCACCATATCACCTTCCCTCACCCAGGCTTATGTAAAGGAACCCAAAGCACTCATGAGCATAATTATTTGAAATGCTTCATCCAGTCACCAAATTTAGCTCCAGAATCTGCCTCAGCACGCCGACTGACTTCTATTCCTTGGATTTTAAATTTATAGAAAGACGAGCGAAGGAGGGGGGTTATACAGAATGACTGCTCCCCCAGGTGTCCTGTGGGGTAATTATGAATCGCATGCCTCTACCTCCACCCTTTTAGCCCATTTTGTTCGCAAGAAATTTTGACCATTTGTTATCATGTTGTCAGTTGGACCAGGCCTGCCTTAAGAAAAGAGACATGTCTCGATTAACCTAGCCAGGAAAGCATAAATAAATCAGTAAAATGTACCAGTTTCCACCCACAGGTAAATAATATCCCATTGTGTGCATCATTTTTCATTTCTCTTACATATGTAGCAGTAAGCCCATTGTAAATGTTTACAGCAGTGTACCTCTAGTGTACCTCAGTGTACCTTTACAGCAGAGCCACGGGGTCTGGTGCGGTTTGTTTTTGCCTTAAATTCCACCACCAGTTCAGACACAGTTAACAGCAATCAGCTGCTTTAGCTGCTCGGTGAAGTGCTGAGTATCACTGAGAGCTGGCAGATCCTGTGTCTCTTCTGAACCTGGGTTAGGGACCCCAGCAGACCCTGTGTCTCTCCTGAACCTGGGTCAGGGACCCCAGCAGATCCAGTGTCTCTCAAGGACCAGGGTTAGGGTCCCCAATAGGCCCTTTGTCTCTCAAGGACCCTGCGTCTCTCGAGTAGACACAGCCTACTCATAGCCCCTACGCTGTTGAGAGCATTTATACTTGTGTGTTGGGGTGTCTGCGTCACCTTGCAAACACCGCCAAAACGCTAGTTTTCGTCATCATTATATCCCAAATCATTTGCAATTAACTGTACGGATCTTACTTCTGTTAAATTAATGGCAGCTGAAAACAGCGGCGGAGTTCACAGAGAACTGTAAAAGAGCTTGTCTACAAGTGCAAGTACACAATTTACACAAGCTCGACATTTTGTTTTAGTTATACTTTATGGACAACATTTGAATTGCTTAACACTGAAATAATGTATGTAATGTTTTAAGCCTCCGTGAGCTAGCCAGCTGAATTGCTTGTAAGTACGCCTACTTAATCACTTTACTTTCACTCTGACAACTTTCTGCCTTCAAAGTGCGTCTCAATCGCATGCTGTGAACACACCTCCAAAGTCGCCTTTTTTCGAAGGACAGATTATTAATCAGGCAACAAGGCGACTTGTTGTCAACTGATTTCGGTTTCACAGCACAGGCGATTGAAACTGATCAATGGCGGAGCAGCCAGAAATGCATAATGCTATGCTACCAAGTGGACCAATCACAGTTCTAATGGTCCCGCAACGTGTAGTTTCATTTCTGGGGAGGTGCGCGTCAGGCTATGCCGTAAGGTACGGCGTAGGGTACGCGTCTGCGCATAGGCTACACCATAGCCTCCTCGTCAACTCGACGCAGAAGTATAAATCAGGGTTTAGGGACCACAGCAAACCCTACAGCTCTCGAGAACCGGGGTTACGTACCCCAGCAGACCCTGTGGCTGGGGGGGTGCACTAATCCACACTGTTACTATTATCTTGGGGTAACCATGGAAATGTAAGCTGCAACGGCAGCCTTGTAACAGTAGAACAGTCTCCCACAAGGGATCAGCACATTTAGAGGAACAGTGTCACACTGTAGGGATCAGCACATTTTGAGGGAACGTCTCATACTGTAAAGATCAGCACATTCAGAGGAACGGTGTTACACTGTAAAGATCAGCACATTCAGAGGAACGGTGTTACACTGTAAAGATCAGCACATTTAGAGGAACATTCATACAGTGTAGAGACTAGTGAATTAAGAGGTAAGGTCTAAGTGTGGGCAGTGTAAACCCATAGGCCCCTTCCTGTGTAAAAACAGAAAGCTCCCCCCATCCCTCCCCTAAAAGCAGCTTAAAGCAAGCTTACACCTGCCGCAGGTAAGTATGTAGGGGTAAACGATCCACTGCCATCGCCTCATGTTTCACAGAGGGGCCCGTGTTGGATTTTACATCATCACCCCTAAGCGGAGCGTCTAATTCTGTTATAGCTGTGGACACAGGTGATTCTCTTACACTTTGACCCCCTCCAACCAGTTTAAATAATCTGCTGTCATTCTGAAATCTGACGGGGTGGGGCGCTGGGATGGGGGGTGAGGGGTTGTTGGGGGTTGGGGGTTAAGCTGGCTTGACTGATAGTTTTGTAATGCAGGCTAGAATCCACTGACTGTCAAAATAATTATTCTTTTAAGGCTGGCTGACTTATTTCCACTCAAGCCCGAGGCTTCTCATAGTTACTGTTCCTCTTTACATTTTCTCATTTTCGTTGGCACCTCTTTTCTGAATTAATTACAAAGATGCAGAAATGAACTGCCATTTTGACCTAAAGAGACAAAGCAAGCATTGTTCTCCCTCAGTGCAGGTTCTAGAATTTGTTTGCTCATTTGACTTTGCTCATTTGTTTGCTCATATTATGATCTTGCTGTATATCATGGCAGAAGCCAACATTCTGTTCTACAGGAAATGGAAATGCTTTTTAGTAGAACATTCTAAGTAGATATTTCTGATCTTGTGTAAATGTGTAAAATCACAAATATTTCACAGCCTATAGGCTGATACACTCAGTATACATATACACTCAATGAGCACTTTATTAGGTATTTATTAGACTTATTTCAACTTAGAGTTATGATGCGTTGCGTGTTCAGAGATTCTGCATGCCACTATTGTATTGTGTGGTTATTTGTGTTACTGTCACCTTCCTGTCAGCTTTGACCAGTCTGGTCATTCTCCTCTGACGTCTCTCATTAACAAGGTGTTTCTGTCTGCAGAACTGCTGCTCACAGGATTTTTTTGTGTTTTTTGCACAATTCTTTGCAAACTCTAGAGACTAGTGTACATGCAAATCGCAGGAGATCAGCAGTTCCTGAGATACTCAAACCACCCTGTCTGCCACCAACAATCATTCCACGGTCAAAGTGACTTATATCATTTTTCTCCATTCTGATGGTTGATGTGAACATTAACTGAAGGACAGGAGGGAGGACTAAGGTACAGTTTGAAAAGGTGTGTTTTTAGTCTGCGTCAAAATAGGGGGAGGGATTCTGCTGTAGGCAAGTCATTCCACCACTGAGGAACCAGAACGGAAAACAGGCGTGAACGTGCAGCTCGACCGCCAGGTGCTTGTAGTGAGGGAACCTTAAGGCGACCAGAGCTGGCAGACTGGAGTGGTCTAGCTGGGTAGTAGGGAGTGATTAAGGTTTGGATGTAAGGTGGGGCAGTCCCCTTAGCAGCCTGAAATGCCAACACTAGGGCCTTGAATCAGATGCGTGTGGCAATAGGAAGCCAGTGGAAGCCAATAGGGAGTGGGGTGACATGAGCCGACTTGGGCTGGCTGGTGATCAGGCGGGCTGCAGCATTCTGGACCAGCTGGAGGGGCTTGATGGCACAAGCTGGGAGACCGGCTAGGAGTTGCAGTAATCCAGGCAGGAAATGACGAGCGCCTGGACAGAGATGACGGATACGCCGTATATTGTAGAGGAAGAACCTGCAGGTTCTGGCAGTGGAGGATACATGTGGAGCCAGGGTGAGGCGGTTATCAAGAGTCACCCCAAGATTCTTGGCTGTATGGGAGGAGGATACTACAAAGTCCTCAACAATCAGTGAGAGGTCGATTGTCTGAGAAGACTTAGCAGGGATGTAGAGAAGCTCAGTCTTGGCAAGGTTAAGCTTCCGGTGGTGGGAAGTCATCCAAGCAGAGATATCAGCCAAGCAGGCAGAGGTCTGTGTGGTGACCTGGGTATTGGGGGGGAAGGAAAGAAAGACTTGGGTGTCATCGGCGTAAGAGTGGTAAGAAAAGCCATGGGTAGAGATAACAGAACCAAGAGATATGGTGTATAGAGAGAAGAGGAGAGGACCAAGAACTGAGCCCTGCGGGACTCCAGTTTGTAGTGGGTGGGGTTCAGAGACTGAGCCCCTCCAAGTCACCTGGTAGGAACGACCAGAGAGGTAGGAGGAAAACCATGTCAGTGCAGATCCTGTGACACCCATCCGAGTCAGCGATGACAGCAGAATCTCATGGTTGACTGTATCGAAGGCGGCCGACAGGTCGAGGAAGATGAGGACAGAGGAGAGGGATTTGGCTTCAGCAGAGTGGAGTGCCTCAGTGACTGCGAGCAGGGCGGGCTCAGTGGAGTGGCCACTCTTGAACTCTATTGTATTCATTTACATAGTAATGAAGTTATAGAGCTGGTTAGGGTAGAAAAGTACTGCACAGTGATAGTGTCCTACAAGGTGGGAATCTTACCTGCAACCCTTGAGCTGCAAGGCTAACGGTACTATTAGCATTGCTGTACATTTTCATTAGCCTGACTGCGATCCCTGGTGTGGGAATTTTCAATAACCTTAACCTTATTGGTCACAATACAAGAAGGGTACATGAATTGGCATTAACTAGTGTAGTTGTTAATATTAATGAATTGATGTACAAAGACATTAATTAAGCATGGAATTAACTTTTCTTTGGATACTATATTCGCTACTAAATAATATGTTAGTTATGTATGAATGTGTACACATGCATACCATGGGATTCATTTATAATTAGGTGACCATTAACAAATACATTAACAATTTTTTTAATTCCAATATGAATAGGCATTAACTAATGTAGCTGTTGATACATGAATTGATGATGTACAAATACATAAACAAAGATGTACAGATTAACTGTAGTTATTTAGGTAACAACAACTACATTAGTTATTGCCAGTCCATGTAGCATTATTGTAAAGTGTTACCACCTTATCACATTGCTGGATGGCTGGTGTTTCCGGTCTACACAGCGGCAATGAGGTGGGGTGCCCATGTAATGAGTTAGAGATTTGGCAAGGTGGGATTTGAACCCCGATTTGAACCACGGCCTCTCACTCGTTTAAGGGTTTTACCGGTCGGTTAAAGGCGAAATCGCCGCTAGCCAAGGGCAACAATGTTATTTAGAATTTGAGGGTTATGTCATCAGGGAGCGTTGTCGCGGACGGCGGCCCGCAGCACATTGAAAGCGGGCTGTTGCCACACGCCGTATATCATCCCGTCGCGCTTGCAGGAAGCCAAGGCTGTGAGTGGCTGCCGTAAATCTCCAGGCTCTTACTGAGACCTGTCCACAGGCTACAGGAGCTGCCGTCGTGTTTCAGTCAACAGCAACAGCTTTCACACTTACAGCGCGCTTCTCAATACCGTCATACGTGATAATATATATCTTTTTTACTTGCGCACTTAAAAAAGCACACAACAACAAATTGGAAATGGATAACAAGGACAGTGCAGGGTATGTGGGAAACCAAAGAGGGCTTATCCAGTTACCATCCTTATTAATTTATGTTACACAGCAAAAACATTATGAACAAAATCGTATATTTTTGTCTAAGGGGCGGAGGGGCCTGTAGCGTACATAACTGGGACCCACAAGGTCGGTTGTTCAATCTCTGGTGTAGCCATACACGGTAAGATCCGCACAGCTGTTGGACCCTTGCGCAAGGCCCTTAACCTCGCATTGCTCCAGGGGGAATTGTCTCCTGCTTAGTCTAATCAATTGTCGCATTAGAAATTTTGAGCAACCTGCAAAAAAATTCGGAATCTTTTTTTATCTTGGGTTCTGCCAGGCGACTTCAGTTCAACTTCACTACTGAGTGTGACTAACAGGCAGATCTGGGGTCAGCCGTAACAGGTCCTCCTACCTGGAGCAGGAGATTTGAATTACATTCCTGAGAACACAACCCCCCCCCCCCCCCTCAGTGGGTGCACCTGCCAGCTCAGGGCCAAAAGCCTGTTAATATTCACCCTCGCGGCCAACCCCTTTCCTACATTTACCCCCCCACCTACCCCCTGTCTGTCCAAAACACGACATTCGATACTGTAATTGCACGGCATCGTCACAGGGACGGCTAGCCACCGGGGTGGATAGGAAGGCACTGCTCCTACTTGTCCAACAGGCCTTCTCCGGCGGGATTTACGAGCGGCGCTCCAGCAGAGGAGATGAGAGTGGCCCTTTGCTCTCCGGGCTTCCGACAGAAAAGGTAATTGGTTGGATCCGGCAGCTTTCCCTGTGGGATGACACTCGTGCACTGCCAGTGAGAGACCATAAATATAAGTGCTATAAGGACTGTGCGGTAATGGGCACACACTGTCTTAGTGCCGAACATGCATCATGTCGCTAAAATGATATCTGCACATTTTAATATTTTGGCCCCCAGACGTTGTGCCTGTTATGCATATTTACTGCAGTGTAAAGCTGGTGACACGCTTCCCCTTACACCAAAGAAATAAGAGCACTTTTGATGCATTAAGCTCATGGAAACCAGCATGGTCAATATCTGCCTGACAGTTACCATGGTATATAGCCGCTTCCGGCCCTGTAGCTGACACTGAAGCAGCAAGGTGAACGTCTGCTACGTTGTGAGAAGCCGGGAGTGGCTCCTCTCCAGACAGACAGAAAGATTTATATATCACTTTTCTAGACACTCAAAGCGCTTTACAGTGATTGGGGGAAACTCGCCTCAACCACCACCACTGTGTACCACCCACCTGGGTTATGCAGCGGCAGCCATTATGTGCCAGAACGCTGACCACACACTAGCGAAGTGGAGAGGGAGAGAACAGTATTAAATCAGGGGAAGATTAGGTGGCAGGTTGTAAGAGCCAGGTTGGAAATTTAGCCAGGACATCGGGGATCCCCCTACTCTTTGCAAAGAGTGTCATGGGATCTTCAATGACCACTGTGAGTTTCCCATCCAAGTACTAACCAAGTCCACACTTGCTTAGCTTCAGCCATTTGGCTGGAGCAGGGTGCATGATGGTATGGCTGCTGGCTAGATACTGAGTACTACTGCAGTACCGCTCAAAACTGGCCTCTCTGCACATGCTATAACATTAGTTATTGATAAGCAAATATTGATAAGCAAGTACAGAAAGGATCAAGTTGCTACATAGTTTGCAGGATGGTCAAAAACATCTCTTTGACCCGGATACGATGTAGGCTGTTTGTACCGGCCCAGTTGAGCAAGTAACAGGTCAATCAACTGGCCCCAACCAATCTCATAGTGGCCCACTTATTGTCAGGCCCTGACATCATCGTTGGATGATGTCAGGGCCTGCTCCTTGCTGAAAAGGCTTTTAATTACAGATGAATTTCCTCATGAACATAAACTGTCATTTTTCAAAAATATTTTTTTCCAGATGGATACCATAACATTCTCAATTTCATTATGCTGTACTTAACACAATCACACATACACAAGTGCACATACACACACATACACCCACATGCATACACATGTGCACACACACACACATACACCCACATGCATGCACACGCACACAAACAATTCATTTCCATTACTGTACCCTGAAACCTCTCTTCAGGAAAACCCTGAAATATTACATTTTTCTTTTTTATTCTGTACGTAATATAACTCTTGATATTTTTCTGCACTTGTATGAAATGTACTTGTCAGGTTGTTTTTTTTCTCTGTCTGAGTGAGTGAGGAGGGAAGAGCAGTATCACATTGCTCTGTTTTTCCTGTTTGTGGGAACGGTGCCAGGTAAGGCCCGAGACTCAAAACTCACATTCCGCTCACCTGCCCTTTGTCCGTCTGCATTCCTGCTTCATTTCACATTCATATTTATAAATTCATTGTTGGAATTGTATTATTTTCACTGTTTTCCCCAAAAAAGGATTGCATGCGAATAAGCGCATGGGTATTCTACAGCAGTGTACAGCTGATGCTTTTGTTCACTGGGAATCCAGTGAGCTCTAATAGTATTGTAGTTCATCTGTACTCTGTCCAATGTCTGTGGTGCTTTTATTGAAACACTGTTTAGTGCTGTTTTATACTTGTGCGGAGTACAAGATCCTCGTAGGAGGTCTGTGCCATTTGGGTAAGATATGCAAAGGTTGCAGACCGCTTCCGTGAACATGTTGCGTACCTCCCCAAGACTTTAAAAGGGTGTAGTAGACAATAACTGTCCGTATATGCAGCAGAGATGTTGACTGTTCGTTAACTTCTTGTTCGTGACCTTCTAACTGCTGTTTATAACAACAGATGTGGAGTGGTTTGATTAGGGGCTAGCTGAAGAGGTTTGCCAATACTGGCACACGTTATTACTAACAGGATATTTAAAAGGGGTGTCTCGGTCTGCACAGCACTATCCGCATGTTCGTCGTGAGCCGCAACATCGGCAGTTTGTAGCGTAGTGGTTAAGCTAAATGACTGGGACACGCAACATTGGTGGTCTGTAGCGTAGTGGTTAAGCTAAATGACTGGGACACGCAACATCGGTGGACTGTAGCGTAGTGGTTAAGCTAAATGACTGGGACACGCAATATCGGTGGTCTGTAGCGTAGTGGTTAAGCTAAATGACTGGGACACGCAATATCGGTGGTCTGTAGCGTAGTGGTTAAGCTAAATGACTGGGATGCAACATCGGTGGTCTGTAGCGTAGTGGTTAAGCTAAATGACTGGGACACGCAACATCGGTGGTCTGTAGCGTAGTGGTTAAGCTAAATGTCTGGGACACGCAACATCGGTGGTCTGTAGCGTAGTGGTTAAGCTAAATGACTGGGACACGCAACATCGGTGGTCTGTAGCGTAGTGGTTAAGCTAAATGACTGGGAGACGCAACATCGGTGGTCTGTAGCGTAGTGGTTAAGCTAAATGACTGGGACACGCAACATCGGTGGTCTGTAGCGTAGTGGTTAAGCTAAATGACTGGGACACGCAAGGTCGGTGGTTCTAATCCTGGTGTAGCCACAATAAGATCCGCACTTGAGCAAGGCCCTTAACCCTGCATTGCTCCAGGGGAGGATTGTCTCCTGCTTAGTCTAATCAACTGTACGTCGCTCTGGATAAGAGCGTCTGCCAAATGCCATTAATGTAATGTAATGGTTTGAATGCAGGCACAACCTTTGTGCATGTCTTTCCCTGTATGTCATTCCCTTTCTTCTTCTCTCTTCATTGTAATGTCCAATACAATTTTAAAAAACGTACTACATGAAAATCTGAATAGGTGGCATGTGCAACCTGTGCAGCATGCATGGTTGTGGATCTCTAACATGATGCCCCCCACACTCTGAAACCTGGTCTTAAGCCTGCCCGTGACACCCCTTCCTGTGCCCCCCCCACACCCCCGCACCCCTCATCTCATCTCATCACACTCCTCTTCCTTTTTTTCCTTCTTGTCTGTCAACTCTTTTGTGACTGTGATCCTTTTGAGCCGCAGCAAATCTTTCATTTTTTTAACCTGGAATGTGAAACTCATAAGACCCGTAAGCAAGGGCAGCACACCAGTGCTCAGTGCTAAATCATCTTTGGTGGAGTATAAAGTGCTCTTCGGGCACTTTGATTGGATACTTATGAGCTCAGATTATCACAGGCAATTTCAGCATAAACGATTTTTGAAAAGTACTTTTTTGATATTGTTTTGATCTGGAATGACTGGTGTGTTGTTATTGTGGTGATAGTTGCGTTTTCTAAAAGGAAACCCCAGCAAGACCACTCTAATCTGGTCGCCTTGTGGTCCCCTCATTACGACACCAGGTGGTCGACCTGCACATTCACTCCTGCTTTCCGTTCTGGTTCCTCAGTGGTGGAATGACTTGCCTACCACTGTCAGGACAGCAGAATCCTTCCCCATATTCTGACACAGACTGAAAACACACCTTTTCAGACTATACCTTAGTCCTCCCTCCTGATTTACCAGCCTCTTCCAAAATCCCTCTTGTACACCTTATATTATTAACAAATCAGTCCTCCCTCCTGATTTAACCCCCACGCCCCCTTCTGATATCCCTCTTGTGCACCCTATATAAAAATAAAAATTGCACTTACGATGACTATTGCTTTTTGGTTAGAACAGATGTTCATGCGTGTTTTGCTATTTATGGATGTGATGTTTTTACTTTGTTGAAGAACCTATGCACTTGTAATCGCTTTGGATTAAAAGCGTCTGCTAAATGACTCAAATGTAAAAAATGTCAGTGTAAATAATAATTAAAAATGTTGAATCTGGCAGACATTGTGGGGACTTTTGTCTTGTGTGGACGCACAGGGAAGTGGGCGAGGAACAAGTCAGGGATTTATTCCGCCTCGTCAAGTTTTATCCTTCTTTTATGGGCAGATATGACGATTGCCCTCCAGACATACTAATTTCGGAGGGACATGGTTTCAGTTGGTTTTGGCAGTTCCTCAACCCCCAATGAAAATATTTACACCGAAGACATTTACGTTCCCCCCTCGCATTCGTACTGACGCACGGCAGAGTGGTTGTTTGGGCAGATAAGCCAATTTTCGAGCCGGCCTGCGATTCGGTACAAAAAAAGAAGCAGAGCATGGGATGTGTGCTGGAATGTGGGGTGAATGATACCCTACATTTGGGGTAGGTGTTCAGTCTAGCCCAAAATGTTTCTGTTCTTTGTTTTTGTTTTTTTCTACATTCCTGTTGATCTGGATATAATTAAGTTATTTAACTGACTCTTTTGTCCAAAGTGACTTGCATTTGATTAGACTAAACAGACAGTCCCCCCCTGGAGTAATGTGGGGTTAAGAGTCTTGTTCAAGTTCCCAACAGCTGTGCAGATCTTATCGTAGTTTCACCAAGGCTTCAACCACCAACCTTCCGGGTCCCAGTCATGTACCTTCGGCACTTAGTTATAGGCTGCCCATCTTTGAAAAGGCTGCTTGACCTTTCATTCATTCATTCATTCATTATCCTAACCCGCTTATCCCGAACAGGGTCGCATTGGGCGAAAGGCAGGAATACACCCTGGACAGGTCACCAGTCCATTGCAGGGCACACACTCCATTCACTCACACACTCATACCAATGGGCAATTTAGACTCTCCAATCAGCCTAACCTACATGTCTTTGGACTGTGGGAGGAAACCCACGCAAACACGGGGAGAACATGCAAACTCCGCACAGAGAGGCCCCGGCCGACAGGGATTCGAACCCAGGACCTCCTTGCTGTGAGGCGGCAGTGCTACCCACTGCATCATCCGTGCCACCTGCTTGACCTCTCGAAAGTCAAATTATAGTTATTTCCCAAAATCCAAAAAACTTCCACTAAATGAGCTGAATCACTGCTAGAATTCAGCCCAGAGTAAAATTGACTGTTTTATACCCGTAAACCAAATTGAAATGCAAGCAATTTTCTGGTTTCTTCACATAAAGCATTTTGCCAAGTTCATTTTGCGGAACTTGGCAAACTGTGTTTGTGAAGGATGAACACTGCTCTTTAATTGTGATTCACGGTTAAGGACATGTTTATTGAATACAGACCGTTGTCTGAGACCAGTCTTCTTTGTTAATTACGCAACTTTATTATTGTTTCACCTGTTTCCCAGGATTGCGTCACCTGGCACAATGCCGGTCTCTGTAAAAAATCACAGATCCTTTTAACTCTTACCTCTAATTTTTGCACATTCAGATACATACTCTGTCTGTATGTAACAAACCTTTAATTGACACCTGCATGCAAAATGTTATCTCTTTGGACCCTGTTAGAAACCCTCAAAAAGAACAGTTATAATTAATGTTTCACCATGAACCATTGGCATTAGCATGGTAAGGCCTGAAATGCAAGAAAAAGAGCCTCTGTACCCAAAGGGTTATGGGTAATGTAGTGCCGTCTTTAGCCCTGCTGTGCTCTGCCCACCATCGAGGGGGGTAGCTGGTCCACTGAAAGCACCTCCATGTGGCAGACATGCAACGTGACTGTGTCAAGAATCGACCATTTCGCCAATCAGCTGTGAACTTCCTGCTGTTCTCCGGCCACCATCACTTGTTCATCTTTAGAAAAAAATATTTTCCCTCCAGCCTGTGGAATGATTAATGGGGCCTCTAGATAAACTCTTCGCTATGAAGAGTGCAAGCGAGACCAAGGAAAGGGAAGAAAAAAAAACAACAAAATCCTGGCAGAGGAAACGGCCGATCCTTTAACATGTTAACACCTTCTGAGATAAGGCAGCTGGGAATCGTCACACAAGCGGGTTGTAGGTCGTTTTCTTTTTACATCTGTACAGAGACGACCGGGAAACGTCCTCAGCCACCAGTGTTTTACTCCTTTTATTTTTCTTTTCAAACTAAGTAAGCATTGACTCTTTTTTCTGGGCCCTCTGCTCTGACACAAATGCAGGGGTGAAGCGCACCTCTTTATTTGGATTGTTTATCTTTGTATTCTTTTTAAAAAATAACTGTCAGGAGATTTATAGTAAAAAATTAAATAAAAACTCAGATGTATTCTGGCTTGGCCTGTTTCGAACAGGTGGTAGCGTTACAGGAACAAAGGTAGAGGTAAGGGTTTCTGGCTGAACCTCAGGTTCAGTCAGAAACGTAAAAAAGGGTTGACACGTATCAGGGAGCATTCCATTAGCCGGGGGTCACTTCTAATAACATTAATTAAGCGTTCAATTTAAAACAGTTTTTTTCTCTGACTTTCCTCGTCTTTTTTTCACGATTAGAGAAACGGCTAGCTCTTCCAACACCCTCTCCTAAAGGCTGATGCTAATTTTGGCTCCATTGCCTTTTTCGTTGCTGATTTATGACCTCTTACAGCGCAGTCCCAAATAGAGTTGTTTTTTTAATAAGGTCATGTGTAGGAAAAGTATAAACAGGCAATAGCCATCGCCCCTCTGAATAACAGGGAGGTTGGAGATGGCCATTTTCAGGCGGAGGCAGGTTGCCAGGTTCGTCTGAATCCCCCTGGCACTCTCCGCACCTGACTCCACGCTAAAGTTGCCAGACTGTTGTGGTTTTTAATCCCCCAAAACATACATCCTCCACCGACCATATTACCCCCCCCCCTCCTGTTAGCATACCTCCTTTTATGAAAGAAATGACATTTTCCCACAGAAAATTCCAGTCAAAATCCAGCCAATAACTGACTCTCTGCGCTGTGACGCACTTTGAGGAAAGGTTGCTTGTGTTCGGGCATCTGCAGCTTGTGCTTACGAAGGCTGCTGATTCCACAGGATGTGGTGGGGAGGAGGGGGGCTAAGAGTGTTAGCCATCCTCCAGAGAGCCCCCCCCCCCACACACACATACACCACGGGGGGTGCTGGGGTTATAGACGGGTATGGAGGAAGTGCCATTGGCCAGTGTTAACGGCCTGCCTACCTCAGAGAAACACCCCTTTGTTAAGCAATCAGAAAACAGGAAATGCACTCCCCCTGTTTGTTGTTGTCTTTGTAAGTGTTAGTTCCTCTCCTGTAACTTTCTCTCGCTTATCAACAGACAAGTCTAGAACCACTTCGCAAACACCTGCCTCCCCCACCCAGCAATTTTCTTCTTGGCCCAAAGTGAATTTGGGGTGCGCGTGTGTGTGTGTGTGCCAAGGGGGCCATACCGACACCTCGCTCTCAAACCGCATCACGCCCTGCCATCTGTATACAATAGGAATTAGCACACACTGCAGACGGATTCATTTAATCAGCTTTTGTTTACCATAGCGCTCTGCTGTGGAGTTGCAGTTGGACAGGGTCCCTTCGCATGCGATACCCGCTCTCCCTCTCAGCGCATTTCCAGCAAATATGAATGTGACGATTCTTGTGTTACTGTTCCTTGTAAAAAAAATATATGTATATTTCATCACCATAGTGTTACAGTGTACTCGTATGCATTTTGGAAGTAATTTGACTTCAATTTATTTATTTGCTTTGTGTGTGTTGTTACTGGTGTTTTTTTCAGACACTGTGTCCCACACATACATATTTTAACATGGTTTTATATATTTATATGTTTGAGCTCCTGACATATTTCCCTTCCATGTTGTTGTGTATATGTGCGTGTGTGTGTGTGTGTGTGTGTGTGTGTGTGTTTATGTATGTGTTTGAGCGTGTAGTAGTTTCAATATAACAACTTGTTTGCTACTAACTTCATGAAAGTGCATAGCAGCTTTTAAATTCATGGGTGTGTAATTTCGAACCTGTTATGTGCTTTAATAAAATAAGTTGCAATAATGTATGTTTACAAAATTCCACCACGTCCTGTCACCACCACTAAAGTTGTGTATTTTGGTAGAAGTAAACTAGTTCAATGGAACCTTGCTTAACTGCAGGACTGCATTTCGGAAATAGACTTTACCATTTCATTTTTTCAAATGTATAGTTGTTGGCACAAGCCACAGGACGAAGGAGCCATGTGGTCCACTTCACTAAAGCAAATATATTTTAGAAAATGCTACACATTTCAGCAAAATCATCTGGGTGAACAGGTACTACGCAGTTTACCTTCATTTAATTTTTGGGTGAACGGCCCCTTTAAGTATGAACCACAAATTGAGCCACTGCCACTGCTGTTTACCCCACCACCATTCCCTATCTGCCATAAAACCCTCACCCCTCTCACCAAGAGAACACCTGGCATCACAAAGAGTGACACT